>NC_140947.1:150442792-151115292 GCF_014529385.1 Adiantum capillus-veneris
ACAAGGACGCTAAGGTTTTACCCCCCTTTCAAAGCCGTTTATGCACTTAGAATCTCCATTTGAGCAGTGTGTCCACAAATGGTATTAGATAAATCTTGATGTGTTAATCAATAATGGACTTGCGGCACCATTAAAAGAGTGAAGAGAGGGTTTGTATACTGATGATTAGTGGGAGGATCTTGACGCTCATGCCATGGTGCTATGAGGTTGCATCTTGGTGATTCTATATTCTTCACAATTATGGACAATACCAATGCTAAAGAGCTATGAGATTCTTTATGCTCAACATGGGATGGTAAGAGTGCATCAAACAAAGTGTCTTTGATGAAGAAGCTTACGAGTCTCATTAGGAAAAGGTTGGACTCAAAAATGGGCCTTGTAAGAATTGTTGATGTGGCATAGCTTTCAAAAAGTGGGGATCGGTAAATTTTTTGCAAATAAGATCCAAACTTGTCGGAGGTTGGATATTTAGAATCTACTCTTCAAATGCTATCTATTGATATATTGCATGCATGTATCGGACATTGCCTTCATCTAGATCTAGAAAAAGGTGATTTTAGATTACCGTAACGGTAACAAAACCTGGCTGATTGAAAAAAAATGGCATAACTTTCATAGAAGTCATCCAAACTTTTCGGACCTTGGCTCTTTAGAATCCATTTTTCAAGAACTTTCCAATGATAGGTCATATCATGGGATTCTAAGCAATATTTAGAGGGGTCTACCGGGTTGCTTTCTTTTGTACAACTTTGATGATGTGGCACTCTTAAAAGGCCCAAAAATGAGTTCAAAATTTTCCTAATGTAACATGAAAGAAGGTAGCATTGTTAGTTCACAATTGAATAATTTTAATAGTGTGTTTACTTAATTGACATCAAAAGGGGCTTAATTCTGATGAGGTTATGAAATTAAGGCCATTTTCTTGCTATGTTCTCCACCTACATCATAGAATACATTTAACACTACCATTAGTAACTCCACCTCTAAGGTCAAGCTTGTTTTGAGTGATGTTTACTTAATTGACATCAAAGGGGCTTAATTTTGATGAGGTTATGAAATTAAGGCCATTTTCTTGCTATGTTCTCCACCTACATCATGGAACACATTTAACACTACCATTAGTAACTCCATCTCTAAGGGCAAGCTTGTTTTTAGTGATGTTACTAGAGCTTTGATCATGAAAGAGATTTGACATTAATCTCTTGAAAAGTTGGGCAAGGTGATGTGTGTATGGAAAGCGGAAGTAGCCAGAGAAACAATCAAAGGCATAGAGGTCATAGTCACACTCAATGTCATTCTCAAGATTTCAAGAATGCACGTTGCAAGAGCCATGGACATAACACAAGGAACATTAAATGCTACCATTGTCACAAGAATGAAAAATGAAAAAGTATTGTCGTTTATGGCAAAGAGAGAAGGGTAAAGACATTGTCATAAGTTCTTCCCCTCCTAAGAGCAATGTGAAAATAGAAGAGCTCAATTTCATTGAGTCTCCACACATTGATGTTGTTCCTAACATGCCGTAGTTGTCAAACATACTAGGATTCTCTTCTAATTTGAATCGAGAGGCATTGTTAGCTCTTGAAAAATGTTATGCACAAAGATGTGAAGTTGCATATTCACAGTGGTATTGAGATCATGCTACAAGATGTTAGACATGTGCTAAAGCTAAATAAGGTCTTGGTTTTAGCAGGACAGCTTGATGATCTTGGATACACTACAATGTTTGGAAATGGTTCTTGGATGATCAAAAGAGGTAACATGGTCATGCTCAAAGGGCAGAATTCTAGCTCATTATGAAAGACAACTCTATCTATGTAGACAAATTGCCTTCCATTGAGTTGTGGTATAACTCGCTTGTTCATATGAGTCAAAAGGGAATGAATTTGTTACTGTGTTTTGACTATATCCTTGTGTTAAACTATTCTGATTTTAGTTTGTGTGAGCATTTCAAAAATGGGAAATAGAGTAGGCTTACCACTTTGCATTTAACAAAGAGTAAGGAATCTTCTAGATTTGGTTCATAGAGTGATCTATGTTCTCGAGGGGGGGGAGGCATCATATTTCCTAGCTTTCATAGATGAATCTACTCAAAGGATATGGGTGTACCGATTGACGAGGAAAGACAAAGTCCTTAGAGTCTTCCAAAAGCTCTTAGCTATGGTAGAAAATTAGTTAGGCAAGAAGCTAAAGGCCTTGCATATTGAAAATGAGGGAGAATATGTATCCTCTAAGCTTAATGACTTTTGTAGAAAACGAGGCATTGTGAGGAAGTTACTATGTCACACATGCCTATTCAGAATGGAGTTGCTAAGAACATGAATATGACTTTTTAGGAGAGGTTTAATTCCATACTATCTATGGAAAATTTACCTCAAGAGGTCTAGGGAGAGGTTGCTATGACAATGGTGCATATAATCAATAGGTTGCCTCTAGTGCATCATTGAACTAAAAGATTCTACAAGAGACGTGGACACTCAAGAAACCTAATTATCATAGATTACATGTGCATGGGTGTGAGGAATTCTCACATGTGCCTAAAGAGCTTAGAATGAAGTTGAACCCAAAGTCACACAAATGCATCTTCATTGGCTATGATGTAGATGGAGAGATGGATTATCGTTTCTGGCACTCAAAACCTTGGAGAGTTATTTGCTGCTCACAGATGATCTTTATTGAATCAAAGATGCACAAAAAGCCATGAAATAGGTTGAATATTGAAAAGTAAGATTGGTGTAGCCTCAAGTCTTGTTATGCAAGTAGCTCAATTTACTAATGACGTGCCTATCGCTAGTAGTGCTCTAGAGAGAGCTAGTGTTTCTCCCAAGAGAGCCGAGTCCAGCAGTCAAATAGTGAGGAGATCTACACATGTATCTTGTGCCCTTGAGCAGCTCACCCAAGATTAGATAATCTATTGGTCTCTAATTGTGAAGATCCTACCTGCTTCCAAGAGGCTATTGAGATGGAAGATAGCATGAAGTGGCAGCAAGCAATGCAATCCAAGTATAACTCAATTATGGAAAACAAGACTTGGGAATTGATAGGGCTTCTAAAGAGAAAACAAGACTTGCCTTGAGAATGGGTTTACAAGAAGGAGTGTATTTTGATGAAATATTTTCTCCAGTGGTAAAGATGACTATATTGCATCTTGTGCTTGGACTAGTAGTGCTAAGGACATGGGATTGGCCTAGATGGATGTAAAAACGGCTATCCTCCATGGGGATCTAGAAGAATATGTCTACATGAAATAGCCACAGGGTTTTGAAGTCAAACTTGAGAAGCCTACGAGGGAAAAACTAGTGTATAGATTGTGTAAGGCATTGTATGGCCTAAAACAAAGCTCAAGGCTATTAATAGTACATGAAGTTTGATAACTACATGCAGTACCAAGGGTATGAAGGAAGCCAGGAAGATCACTGCTTGTATACCTAGAACTTGAACTTTGGTTCACTTATCATCTTGATACTTTATGTCCATGATATGCTCATTGTTGGGAAGCCTAAAGATGAGATTTCCATGTTGAAATAGTCACTTAGCACACAATTTTCTATGAAACATTTGGGAGATGTGAATCACTCTCTTGGTATGCATAATGCAAATTCAGTGGAATAATAGAGTTGTCACAAGAAAAGTATAATGCAAATTCAGTGGAATACTAGAGTTGTCACAAGAAAAGTATATCCACAAAGTCTTGCAACATTTTAATATGCAGGGAGGGGGGGAAATCTATATTGAGTACCCCAATGCAAGCATGGGTAAAACTTAGCAAGAATAGGCTCCCAAGTATGATTCTAAGAAAGCAAAAATGGCCAAGGTGCCATATTCTTCAATAGTCAGCAGGCAGTGGGAGTGGCTACTAGCACATTTATGGAAAATCCTTGCAAAAGTACTGGAAAGCAGTGAAGCACATCTTGATATATCTAAAAGGTACGGCAAACAAGTGCTTATGCTTTGGCACTAGTGATGCATCACTTGTGAGTTGCATGGATGTGGATTATGTGGGTTGCGTGGATATCCCAAGATCAATGTGTGACTATGTTTCCTATTTGTTAGAGAAGCCATGTCATGGAGATCATGTCTCCACTATTGTACGTCATCTTCCACCATAGAGGCAAAGTATGGGGTGGTTTTTTATGCTAGCAAGGAAGCTGTGTAGCTAGCTCACTTAGTGGGAGATCTTGGCATTACTATTCACACTCCAATGTTGCATTATGATAGTCACAGTGCTATTGCACTAGCAAAGAACCCTATGTTTCAATCCAATTCAAAACACATATAGGTCAGGTATCATGTGATACATGACATACTAGCTAGCAAGCACATTGAGATAGTCAAAGTTCATATGGATGCCAACCCTACAAATGCTCTCACAAAGAGCCTATCCTTGAAGCGGTTTGCACATTGCATTAAGATGATCGGTGTAGGGTGAAGCCAATGGAATGCTTCATGGTTGCACAGGTTGTACATACATAGGCCACTTAGGAGACAATGGCCTTCACATGGGAGATTGTTAGGATTTAGGCTAATTGGCTAGACACCCATCATACTAATCGTACTAACCTTATCTATTCTTTTGATCATATAGAACAATAAGGAGAGGTGAGGGGTTAATCCACATGTTGAACTCAACCACACTCTATGTCTTCTCTTCTTCTTTCTTGCACTTTGCACACACCATGCACTCTACATATGTCAGACAATGAAAGTAATTGTCACATTAGCAAGCATATCATGATGGTTCACTAAGATTCAAAGCTATAATATTTACCAAGCTTATAGGAAAAGTAGATATGGTCTAGACACACATACTTAGGGACTCAAATCCATTGTTAGACCATGTTGGGGTAAAGGAGGTGTATCTCTTACCCCGGTCGGACGTGCCACAGGCGTCTGACTGCCCATCACTTGTACACACCTTATTCTTTACTAGATAGAAGAATAAAGGGCTCTCTCACACACATATTGTGGTGAGTTTCTCCACCCACATCCTCTATTATCTCTCTCTCTCTCTCTCTCTCTCTTCATTCTTATCCCTCTTCGCACACGCACCACATCTGCACACTCACAATTGGTATCAGAGCTATGGCTTGGTGATTGCAACCAACATGGCAGTGTCAAGAGCTTTGAAGCAAAAACTTGCTTGCTCTCGATGCTGGAGGGATCATTTCATCTTGGAGTCTTTGTGAGAAAAAAATGGGATCTTGTGACCTTAGCTAAGAGTGATGTATGCTCTTATGGAATCTCAAAAGACAATCTAGAAGATATTGTGTAGGTGAAGGTGCTACCCTAAAAATTGTGTGCGTAGTAGCACTGTTTTGCATATTGTTTTTCTCATTGTAGAAAGAAAGTTTGAAGGTTTTGCGATCAATTCCCCTCCATTTTCATGTACTCTACAACTTTGCAAAAGAAATGTTTTGCAAATTTCTCACCATTTTACTGATATTCAGCCTAGACTGATTGTATGCAAGAAATTCAAGTTTTCTCTTTTGCGCAGTGTGCGTGTATAATGCACTTTTTTGAAAGCATGAAGGTACTCAAAGCTAGGTGCATAAGTTTTGAGGTTAAAGACACAATTTTAGATTGTGCAAAGCTTGAGGTTTGAGGTTTTTTAGTAGATTTGAGTAAAGAATCACGCAAGCATTTACACACCATCGAAGCGGTCTCTTGAGAGACATGGTTTTTCGAGCACTACAGGTGAAGCTTATTTCATATATTTTCACAAGACACTTGGTAGCAATTGTGTGTTTTGATTTATGATCTTTGTGGATGTATTTTCATATGGTTATGGTGCATGGTTGATGTCCATTGTAAATGCATTTTGGCGAGCACTTTTGGGTGCTGAGGCTCTCTTGAGAGCATCATATTTGCATTGATCAGATTTCCAGATTGCACCTCTTTTGGCACTTGTTTATGCACGAACACTTTTTTGATGTATTTTGAGTGTGGATTGCCATTGTATGCTACATTGTGGAGCCATTTTGACATTTCAAGTCATTGGCATTGAGTAGTGTTATAGTTTATGGTTTTGAGTCCCTTTTGGAGACTATAATGGTCGAGGTTTACTCCCACTTTGCCAAACTTTTGGTTGACAAAATTTTTGGTCCGTTTATAGTGGTCAAGAGCTTATCCCATTTTGGCATCTTGGATGTCGTTTATGGTTTGAGAGTTTGCATTGAGATTTGACTCATTTTGCAAGAGAGACTCTGGCCATACTTTTGGCTTGATTGCCATACACGTTCTTGATGCATTTGCCACGTCATTGAATTGAGACATCGATTCCCTCTTACTGTGGTTGATTTTGATCCCACATTGATGGGCATATGTCTATTTGGACACGGTGGATAGGGGGAAAGGGGATTACACCCGGAACACAAATAGCCTATCTCTCTATAGACTAGGATAATCACTACACCCCAATCCACTAGAGTTCACCTTCAAAACTCACACAATTGACAACAGACCATATTGATTTTTTCATGTTAACAACTGTGCCATATTACACACTGCTCTCTCTTTATCTCTCACACATAGAGGCCCGGGGAGGCACACACAACTCAAACACTGGCACTAGATGGTTGGAATAGAGCAAAGAGAAGAAGGGGGCAAAGGGGAAAGAAACAACACCAAACTTGATATGGTTTGCTTCAATTATGGAAAGAAACACTTGCTACAACAACCTTGAAACTTGGTTCTACAACTTGGCTCCGTCGCCACAAGCACGATGAGCACAAAAAAATTGGGGCAACTTCAGCTTCACCACTGTGTGGCTCTCCCCATTGAGAGCACGACAAGAAAACCTTCCCTTTGTGCCTCCGTTGGCTTCAAAACTTTGGGCATTGCTCTCTAGACCCTGTGTGCAAGCTCCTCATTGAGCTCCAAAAACGGCTCCTGAGAGCTCCTTCGTCCACTCCAAAAGAGCCTCCTTGAGTGCCAAAATTTGGGCCCCCCTTTGGGCGTGGGGGAGATCCCTTTCTTATTGATACCCATCTATTTTGGGAATCCTTTTTGCATGTGAAACACTACATTTTCTTGGCCCCCAAGCCATGTGATGGACCCCTAGAGTGAGGCACCAACGGCGCCGTCATTGGCCTTACCCTCAAAAAATAGGGCCCCGTAGGGTGTGTGAAAGCACCTAATGCGACACAAATTGGCCATTGCTGTTAAGAGCCACCCATAATACCACCTAGTAGTGCTCTGCGCAGTGCCACAAGGGACCCACGCATAACCTCCATGGCCTCACACGCAATGAGCTCCACGAGCTCCCTCAACAACTTGGATGCCTTATGGGGCGCACATTTGTAGTAGATATACCTTGCTCTGCTGGCTTTCAAATATGCATATGGGCTCATTTCATGTGCCATGTGGCACCTCCTTGTAGGATGGGTCCCAAAGGCTTCAAAGGGCTCTTCCAATAGCACTTAAAACTTCATTAAAAAAACTTTTCCTTATGCCTTTCAATGCTTGCCATCTCCTACTCAGAGATCTGATGACCAAGTCATCAAGTGCCACCAAAACTCTTGTCTCCAAACTCCAGCTCATACAAGCGTCAATGCGCTTTGACCTTGTCAGACCCTCCAACAAAGGCCGTCAAAACGGCAAAAAATCTTTTGACGCCATCCGGTTGGTAACTGCCACCAACTTCAAACCACTATATCTTACAGATTTGCACTCTGTTTGACTTGTAGTCACTTCCTATGGCCTTCATTTGCGACATAGAACACATACACATACTGGCAAGGCTCCAAAAACCTCAGATGGATCATTGATTGAGGCGACCAAACTTGTAGAGACTCGGTCCCTAGAAAAACTTCAACTGCTAATATCTTGACATCCAGGAGCCTAATCAACCATTCTCAAACAACCAACATGCTCCACATGATGAGCTCTTCACATCTATCCACTGAAACTAGCCTTGGCCACCTGTCATCACTTGCCTTGATCGTCTCAGATCTGCAATGCACTCCAGATTTGTACTTACACATCTTCCACATCGTGGCTCTGTTTGACGAGCCATCTGAACCAGTGTTTTCAGCACTTCAAGCTATTCATCATCAAGTGAAAACAAGCACTTTGGCCATCCTTCACCTGCCACCTTATCAGGCCCTTTTTGGAGGCCTTTTGGTCTAAAAACCACATAATGCATGCATCACCATTGCCACTTGCCTGCCCAGGCCTTCCATACCTACTTTAGCACTCAACCATGCACTTGTTAGCATACACATCATTGTTTGTGCCCTCTTCTAGGGTTGAGAAACTTTGGCTGCACCATCATTGCCCAACCCCCTTGTTGAACATTCAATGCTCAACTAAAAAATTGCTTTATTCTTCTATCAACTACAAAACTAGACAAAAATGTGAGCAAACCAAAAAAGCTTCCACCTTATGTACAAGGCCCTACTCTTGCCTAATATTGCCAAAACTCAAGTGGGTTGCCCCACTCCCTGCATCATAGCATGTCTTCCTCCTGGATCAAATGGACAATCACTTGTTGCACTACAAAAATAACCACCAACTCCTCCCGGGTCAAACAAGATAATCTGGTCCTCACCCTTCACCTGCAATAGCTTACCATAGTGCTTTTCCCAACCATCAACCTGCCTTCTCCAACTGCCTTCAACCACGATCTCTTCATATAAATCAACATACAAAACAATTGAGCCTGACCATCCTTCCCATATAAAGTGAGGCTCTCAATACAAGAAACCTCCTCCAGATAACACTGCAGTGGGTCCCATCACTCCTCCACGGCCTCTATTGGCTCATCCATAGCGGACTGCTCATCCAAAGAAATCTCCACCTGTAGAGGGACTACCCTTTGCATCACCTGTATCCTCGTCAAAGCTCTATCCACAAGCACCTACATACCTTCATCCATAGCCACTTTGGCAACATCAAGGCCCCAATCAACTTCATCTTCAGGGCATACCTAGCCCAACGACTGTGTTTCCATAGCATCATACTTGCAATCCACAGACCATTCTAGCTGCTCCTTCCTCTGGCCAACATCCACTCTGGCCACCATCCAATCCATCATGAGCATCAGAAATATGCCCAACCCCTTCAATTTTCGCTTCACCATCACCCTCCTGTTGATTTAGTGGGCTAGCTTGGTATCCATAAGTGCAACCTTACCCTTCTCTACATAGCTTTGAACCATTTGCACCACAATAGCAGTTGCCATCGCAACTCCCCTCAACATGGTCATCAGCATAGTATGGCATGCCCTCTTTAACATCATATCCTCCTTGACAAGCTCGGGCACATCAACCTGCTCTTCTTTCACATTGCCGATCACCATGTTATCAGATATATAATAATGTGTCTTTACCCTTACCAGCACTGGATCATCTGATTCGATCTCCTTGCCATAGGATGTAGACTCATCTATTCTATCCTCCTTGATCGTTTCCCAAAAGCTCAAGGTTGTAGCTTCACCTTCATCAACATCACATGCCGACTCTGTATCAGCATCCCCATCCGCATGCTACTCCACAAAAGCTCAACCATCCTCTTGGCTTTGCACACTTTCTTTATCCACTTCCAAGTCCTTGGCATCTACTACCTGATTGCACTCTGCTACCTTTTCATGCACTAGCTTCAAAAAAATAGGCGTACCTCTTCATGTTGCTCTCGGATCTTGACATCGGCTATCTCTTTTGCACACGGGTTCTCTTTGACAGAAGGCTCATCCTCGTTGACAAGATCACTGACCACTTGCATACCTACTCTACAAAGTGAAAATCTCCAAGGAGCATAATTGACCATTGGCCTTACCTCAATAGGTTTTACACTTTGAGAAACCGGCACCATCTTTGGTTGAACCATAGGACTCCTCGCTACACCCGTAAACAGGCATACAATCCACAAGCTTCAACAAGCCCAACTCTAGCTTTTGTTTGACCTTTTTTCTCTTCACCTTGGCAAAAATAGAGTGTATCATCTTAAGAATTCGCACTATATTTGATCTTTTCTATGATCTTTCGATGCAGGCACTCAAGAAATTGCAAAAAATTCAAAGTACTAGTTGCCTTTGACCCTAGTAGCAGCCTCTAATTGCGTCCAACATGCTTCAAATTTCTCAACAAAAATGAAAAAATCATTACTTACGTCTTGGCGTACCGCCTTCAACTTTGCACCAGCCTCCTTTAGAGTAATGACCTTTCGAAACCTCTTTAGGAGACTGATCTTGAATCTCTTGCCATGAACTTAGACCATCACGCTTCAACTCATTGAACCAAATCTTGGCACGTCCACACATCAACAGTGGTGTCATCTACAACTTTTTTGCTTCCGTCAACATATGCATTGACAACAATAGACATAATTCAAAATATGCTAACCAATCCTCAGGGTCTTCAACACCTGTAAATATGGGTCCAAAGCTTGGCTCCATCATCTTTGCTAGCTCCAAATTCAAACACCAAATATTCTTTGACCATCCACCAACCTTCTGTCAACTTTGAACACCACTTTTGATTCCAAATAGGAGCAACAATGTGCTCCTTAGTGGTGGCACCAGAAGTTGGATAGGGGGAAAGGGGAACACACCCGGCACACAAACAATCTACCTCTATATAGCCCAGTATAATCACTCTACCCCAATCCACTAGATTTCACCTTCAAAACTCACACAATTGGCAAGAGACGACACCAATTTTTGCTTGTTTACAACCGTGCCACAACACACACTGCTCTCTCTTTCTCTCTCACACACACAGAGGCCCAAGGAGGCACGCACATCTCAAACATTGGCACATGATGATTGGAGAAGAGCCAAGAGAAGAAGGGGGGAAAGGGGAAAGGAACAATACCAAAATATGATATTGTTTGCTTCAATTATGGCAAAAAACACCTGCTATAACAACCTTGAAACTTGCTTCTACAACTCGGCTCCATCGGCACAAGTAGGACAAACGAAAAAAACTAAGGCAGCTTCGGCTTCACCGCTATGTGGCTCTCCCCATTGAGATCACAGTTGGAAAAAATTCCCTTGGCACCTCCATTGGCTTCAAAACTTTGGGCACTGCCCCTCCAAACCCTACTTGCAAGCTCCTCGTTAAGCTTCAAAAAAGGTTCCTGAGAGCTCCTTTGTCCACTCCAAAAGAGCCTCCTCAAGTGCCAAAATTTGGGCCCCCATTTGGGCATGGAGGAGATCCCTATTCTTGTCAATACCCATCTATTCTGGGACTCCTTTTTGCATGTGAAACACCACTTCTAACCCGGGCTTTGCTTGGCCCCCAAGCCATGTGATTGACCCCTTGAGGGAGACACCAACGGCGGCGTCAGTGCCCTCACCCCTTACCCTCAAAAAATAGGGCCTTGTACGGCGCATGAACACACCCAACATGGGTGCCATGTCAACAATTGACCCGCAATACAGACTGGCCACCTCCATTGATAGCCGCCCATAATACCGCCTAGCACCACTCTGCGTAGCACCACAAGGGACACCCATGCAGAACCACCATGACCTCACATGCAATGAGCTCAATGAGCTCCCTCAACAACTTGGATGACTTATGGGCTGCACATTTGCAGTAGATATACCCTGCTTTTCTAGCTTTCAAATAGGAATATGGGTTCATTGCCCCGTGCCATATGGCACCTCCTTGCAGGATGGGTCCCAAAGGCCTCCAAGGGCTCTTCAAATAGCACTTAAAAATTTCTTTAAAAAAACTTTTCTTGCTGCCTTTCAATGCTTTCCATATCCTGCTCAAATATTTGATGACCAAGTTGTGAAGTTCCACCAAAATTCTTGGCTCCCAACTCTAGCTCATACAAGTCTCAACGTGATTTGACCTTGTCGGACCCTCTAATAGAGACCGTCAAAACGGCAAAAAATCTTCTGACCCCATCTAGTTGGTAACTGTCACCAACTTCAAACTGCTATATCTTGGAGATTCAGCTGCGTTTGATGTGTGGTCACTTCCTATGGCCTTCATTTTCCACATAGAACACATACACACCCTAGAAGGCTCCAAAATCCTTGGAGGGAACATTGATAGAGGCAACCAAATTGGCATAGACCCAGCCCTTGGAAATACTTCAACTGCTAATATCTTGACATCTAAGAGCCCAATCAACAATCTGAAAAACCGACATGCTCCACATGATGAGCTCTTCACATATATCCATTGAAATCAGCCCTGATCACTTGTCATCACTTTCCCTGTCCATCTCACATCTGCAATGCACTCCAGCTTTGAGTTGACACATCTTCCACACCTTGGCTTTGTTTGATGAGCCATCTGGCCCATCTTGTTTAGCACTTCAAACTGTCCATCATCAAGTGAAAAGATGGCTCATCTTGTTTAGCACTTCAAACTGTCCATCATCAAGTGAAAAACAAGCACTTTGGACATCCTTCACTTGCCACCCTATCAAGCCCTTTCTGGAGAACTCTTGGTCTGGAAAACCACATAATGCATACATCACGGATTCCACTTGCCTACCTAGGCCTTCCATACCTGTTAGCATACACATCACTGCTTGTTCCCTTTGCTAGGGTCAACACACTTTGGTTGCACCAACGGATTGGTATTCTTGTATCCACTCTTGCAAGAGTGAGATTTGTGTATGCTCTTAGTGGCTATAGGTAGACTTATGGTATGCACTATTTTTAATCGATGTATATTCCAATCATGAGTCTTGTGCATATAATTTATAGGTAGTCACTAGTTATAGGTTCCATGTACTTTTGGCATGTTAGACTTGCATCAATGTGACAATTGTACAACACATTGTGGTTGCACTACTACTAGTGCAAGTTATTGAATTCCTCAATAAAATAGTCTAAAACTTTGAGGCATGTAGTTTCGTAATGGAGTGGGATATGTAGATTTTGAATGCGGTGTTGTATGACATATATATACTTCAGTCTTCATCTTTTCTACGATCTTGTGGACATAGTCAACATATTCCTTGATATCTTAGAAGTGTTGTACGTAGTCAACATATTCCTGGATGTCTTCTAAAGGAGCCATTTGAGAAGTGTTGGCCTCCTCTTGGCCTTCCGTGTCATCCTCCCTCTAACTTTCATCTTCTTTTTCTTGATCGTGTCCACTTGATCTTGGAGTGTATCTTCAGGTAAATTACCTAATCTAGAGGCTCTTGAATGATTGATGAAAATGCCACATGTTGTGTTGCATACTTAAAAGAGATTTGGTCTTCATTTGGGGGGTCTCTCTATAGTTATTGAGGTTGTGTATATTCCCTTGATCATAATTATGATGTAGTAGTAGCAAACGACTCTTCTCGCTATAGCACATTCAGAGTGATTTTCTCTTGTCATGGTTTGTGTTGGCAAAACATCAGATTTTTTTTTGTAAGTTTCCTAGGGTCAGGTTGCCAAAATTCTTTAAAATCTCTAGTAGTCCCCTTTCTAGCTAAAAAGCTTCTCCCTCGGGCAGTACCTTAGCCCTTTTTCTACTTTTCACTCCACTTTTTGCTTACCTCTTGTAGATCTTTTCTTTTCTTCTTTTGTGTCAAATGATAGTTTTGTAGGTGTTGCTATATAGTATTGGGCCTCTTCCATGGTAGCCTCTTCTTGCTCATCAATTGTTTCTTCTTCTTATTCCTCTTCATATTCTACCTCAAATAGATGGATGAGCTTTCTCTTGGAGCGGGTGACAGGTGTCTTGGCCATTTTTTCTTGATCTTCTTCAACCTCTTTGTTTTTAACTCCTACAATGAGCCAAGTGTTTTGGTCTAGTGCAAGTAGTAGTTGTCAACCATACCAATTGCATGGTATGCTATCCTTGTAAGAACTTCTTGGGATTTCAAGTAAGAAACGTTGCTACTCTTCTTGTTATTCTTCAATGTGTTTGGACATAGACTGCATGATCTATGGGCATAGGTTGCTCTGACTTTAAGGCAATGGTGAATATAGAGACCGCCACATGGTTTGGTAACATGTTTCCATGGGAGTAGCAATAGGTTTGCAGTCCTCAAATCCAAACATAGAGAGAAACGTCTCTATGTAGCGTGTTTGACACAAGGCAATACCACCATCACACTACTTAAATTGTATGTTCAAGTAATGATGCAAAAGTCCCAAGTCTTTCATCTTGAAAGTAGCATTTAAATCAGCCTTAAATTTAGCAATATGTGTCTCATTCAATCTAGTAATCAACAAATTATCAACATATAGAACAACGATGAGAAATTCATCACCCTCATGATTACATACTATTTGCCACCTATTGGATTGTTACAAAAGACTTGTTTAACCAA
Source organism: Adiantum capillus-veneris (assembly GCF_014529385.1). Lineage (NCBI taxonomy): Eukaryota > Viridiplantae > Streptophyta > Polypodiopsida > Polypodiales > Pteridaceae > Adiantum > Adiantum capillus-veneris. Next base: position 150,457,025 of record NC_140947.1, read on the forward strand.
ATGAGTATCAACTTTCTCATACCAAGCACGAGGAGCCTGCTTCAACCCATACAAGGTTTTTTTAAAATTGTACACTTTATCTTCTTGTCTTTTCTTGACAAAATTGAGAGGTTGTAGTACATAAACTTCCTCAAAAATATCACCACTTAAGAATGAAGTAACATTGTCTGATTGATGTACATCCCATCTAAAGTGAGCTGCCAATGCACATAGAAAACAAACAATAGGCATAAAACAAGTGGGAGCAAAAGTCTCTCCATAATCTATGCCTTTTAGTTGTGCATAACCTTTGCAACAAGTCAAGCCTTGTAGCGATCAATCTCACCATCCGGCTTACGTTTCAACTTGTAAAACCCACTTTGTACCAATGGCCTTTTTGTTGGGAGTGCATCATATTCAGATTGCATGGCAACCGTCCAATTTTTTGAATTATGTGCTTCATCAAAAGACAGAGGTTCCTCCACACGAATAAACTAGAAACAGCCAAAGCATAACAATCTCACGCATACGATGCATGATGAGAACCTGAATGCGTACAACTAGACATAGGTCCATCCAATTTACTGTCACGCAAATTATGCACCAGCCATTTTGGCATACTTCTAGCTTGATCATTTTCAACCCTTTCCACATCATGTACATTTGCATCAGTAATAGGGTGATATGTAGCATTTTCAAAAAACCCCATAGGTTGTACATTCCTTATTAGAATTCACATTCAAGTTTCCACCATAAAAAAGAGGCAAAAACTGTCATAAAAATCCTGTGAGCTTACATTTCTTTTCTCTAGTACATGACAAAAAAGGCTAAATAGAATCTTCCACAAACACAACATCTTGTAAAACCAAGATACGTTTTGTTGGCATATGGTATAAACTTTTCTTTTAGTATTGTAACCAACAAAAATGCATTTAACAGCCTCAAGCCAAAACAATATAAGTAGCACACATGATGGAGTCAAGCCAAAATGAATGTGGCAAAGCTTGACTTGACCATACATTGTGTAATCTCTATAAGAAACATGTTTTTCCTTTCAGCAACACCATTTTTCTGAGGTGTATACGGCACTGTACATTGGTGTTTTATTCCACAACTAGCCAGAAATGCATTAAACTCATGAGACATATACTCCCCCCCTCAATCTAATTGAAGGGTGCCGATGGTATATTTAGAGAAAATTTCAGTCATAGCTAGAAATTTCTTGAAGCACATGGACACTTTGGACTTAGCATTAAGAGGATACACCCATGCCTCCCTAGAGTAATCATCAATAATATTCACAAAGTACAAGTAATTGCCTAAGGATGGAGTTTGCATAGCCCACAAGTATCACTATGCACAAGTTGCAACCTGCATGTAGCCCTTTTATTGAACCATCTATTTTGGGGCCAACTACTCCCCTGTTCATGCTCACAAGCACGACACTGACAACATACTTGTCATCCGGTGACAAGACTAACCCGTAGGTGCACGGAGGCAATCTCGTTAGCTTGTCAGGTTGAGACCAACCTACACATACGCACTTCTATGATGCATCAATCACTAATCCTTGTTAACTCCAACCCACTCTATCCCTAAACGCTCATAACATTGTTTACACATCAAATGATCTCGGAATCGCTTCAAACTTGCTAGGCATTATCCCCTCACTAGGATACACTTACCTATAAGTCCAATCTCACCAGATTATAACCCTAACTACCTCGAATACAATTGCGATAGACTCATAGGTCATAACCTAAAAGTATGTGAAATCTAAGTCTATGAACATCTATGCGTAGCTAATCTCACCCTCGTTCCATAAAGTACTTGATTGTTGAAAACAAACATCGTTTGTGCTCTTTACAAGCAAAACAAGCTCGTGGGAAGATCGCTCGTGAGTAGCTCGAAGATGCTAATGCGTGGCGTGGGCGCGTAGTTCTCGGAGAGGCTACCACGATGGTGTGGTCTCTTCGTGAATCCGGTGAGGGAGATGCACGTAGCAAAGAGGATAAGATCACTCTCTCTCTCACAGACCCGTACGACATAGAATTAATCATTCAAATGTTATCCAAAAAATGGTTCTAAGGAGACCTTTATACTTTAGTCACCTTAGCTCAAAATGTACATGGGGTTTTCATTGAGTTCTACTTGTCATAATTACAAATGGAAACGCATTGCGTCCCGGACAACTAATAAATCTATACATAATCCAGACAATTGGATAAAGACGGTAGACATCATTGACATTACAAAGGGAATTTGATAGTCATTACAAAGGGAATTTATACAACTATTGGGCTCCAACACTCCCCCCCTCCTAGTTCATGTCGTCCCCGACATGGCAGTAGAACTGCTTCTTTAGTGGAGGCTTTCGTGCATCTTCAGAAGAGACTCGTACCGTGCATGTTGGGCCAGTAATGTAGGGCTGAATATTTCTGTATTGATGGTGAAGAAACCGGTGTAGAAGGCTTCTTCAAAGGCTTGGAGATGATACGAGGGAAAAATCATGATTCGTTGATAAAGGGCATGTATCACCTCATGAGAAGGCTAAGCAGACAGATCATATGCACATCTATATGTGTCTTCAAAGAAGAAGATGCTGTCTATTGCCTGTCCAGGTTTAAAGATTTCAAAAACCGCCAGAAGGGTTTTACAGATTTTTCTGAGCATGATGCAAGAGAGGTCAGGCGAGCTAGTGAACAATTTAATGGCGCCCGTTAGGGTTTTCACCATGTAATGCTCACTCATTCTCTCGCCTGCCTTCAAGCCTGGCAGATTTGGGTAGTTGATCCATATGGGTTGGCTTTTCTGTAGCAACTCTTGTGCTTTCCAGGTCCGCATCCTTGGTAGAGGGCAAAAGCTAAGGTTGTCTCTGACTCTTTTAGGTGCCTCTACCAGATGAATTAAATACTGCGGGTATTTGGTTAGCCATGCCTTTCTCCACTTTGGCTAAGAATCCACAATCAACTTAACTCCCTTTGGTTTTGAAATATCTGCTTTGTATAGTGGCACTAATGGCTCCTCTTTAATCCGTTTGTTCATTGTAGTAGCTTCATACTTTAGAAGAGGATATGGGAGAGAAGGTTGTAGCCATTCATGCCGAATGATATTGGCATCTAACTTCTGAATGGTCATAGATTTAAATACTCTCTGCTCCCACTCCATTGCTTCTTTGGCTGTGTCTTTTATTGCCGCTTCTATTGCCTTTTGTAGATTTTCTTCTTCTTCTTGTGTCAGATCCTGGGGTTCTTGGGATGGTCCCACAAGGATGTCCTCTTGCATAGTGGTGTCCACTGGATCTGACACATTTTCTATGTCAATGCCTTCCATTGTTGTTGGCCCTGTGCTCAAGTGTTGCTCTTTAGACTGTTGTTGGCCTTTCAGCTCATCTATCTGTTTCTGATACGCTTTCTTTTGCTGCTCAGCTTGATCTCTCATGTTCACTAAGAGGTCGTTCAATTCTGCATTGGCTTTTTCAGCCTCTTCTAGCTTCTTCTTGGTGTCTTTATTTTCTGTTAGCAGTCTCTTTAGGTCCTCGTCCATCTTCTTTTTCAAGGCTTCTAACGCATCTTTCATGGCCTTGTTTTCTTCTTCCAGACGGTTTTGCATTACTAGGGAGCCCTTGGCCAGCATCAGTCTTTGTCTCTTTTCTAGTGTCAACTCCTTTTGGAGTTCTTTCATCTGTTCTTCATATAGATCATTCTTTGAAGCAGTGCTAATCGAGGTAGCAGCTCTGACTCTGGCCGGAGATTCCCTTAGCCTCTAGATGGCCTGATCTTTCACTTTCATTTGATCTTTTAGCCCTATCATTTCATCCTGGCTTGCCTCATGTTCTAGCTCAGCCTTTTCCTTAGCATTCCTCAAAGTTTCAACCTCTTTGGTTTCATCAGCAAGCTGTAGTGTCAAATTGTCCCTCTCTTTCTCCGCATTTGTCAGTGATTTGTTGATTTTCTTGTACTCCTCCTCTGCTCTTTGAAGCTTTTGTTCTACTGCCCGACTCTGTCTTTCCATCTCTTGGCATCTTTGTAGAGCCGTGTCCAGATCGGCTTGCAGCTTGGTTTGTTTCTCTGCGTTGTCTTGGTCCTGCTTTTGCAGTGAGTCCACTTCGGCTTTGATATGAATTTCATTTGTTTTGAGATTATCAATTTCAACCTCAGTGGCCATCGACCTTGCTCTGAGCCCGGTGAGTTTTTGCATGACTTCATCCCAATCATTGGTTTGTAGCTGTAAATCCATTGTATATGTGGCCATCTCCTTCAACTCCACTAACCGAGGGCTCTACATATATTCCTTGGGTCTAGTGCTCGACAACTCAAAAGCTGCATTAGCTGCCTCTTCTCGAGAGTACCCAACAACTAGGAGATCAAGAAATATTCTATAGTTTCTTTCCTCTGGATCTGGCTTCTCATTTTTTGGCTCAACTTTTGCCTTCTGCTCTTCCTCTTTATTCTTCTCTTCTTTGGAGTCTTGTTGCCCATCAGGTTTGTTCAACTCCTCTTTTTGTTGGGTTTTGGGGAGGACTAAGAGGAGGTGGTGATGGTGGTGGGCTGGATTCTCAGCTTGATGGTGGAGTTTGTTGCTTCTTTTTGAAATCCCGATCTGCCTTTGTTTTCCTCTCTCTTTCTTGGCCTTCTTGCTCTTCTAGCAGCTGCCGTCTCACTTCGTCAACCTCTTCTTCTGTAAACGGTATATTTGGGATATTCTCCGCTGTAGCATCTAAGATCTCAAAATTCTTGATATAATCTTCAAACCGATCCCTTTGAATCCTTCAAAATGATGCAGACATAGCCTCAAGTGATGGCTTCCATGACTTGCTCAGATCCCCTTTTAGTGCTCTCTCAGCTCTGAAACTTTCCATTAGTCTTTCTAGCCTTGCCTCTTTCTGTGACTTTGTTTCCTTGACTGGCACTTGTAGAGTTTCTTTCTTTCCCTTCTTTGGCTCGCACGGCTCTTCTAGCACTGTCTCTAAACGACACTTCATCCTTGTGGCTACCTTGGGTGCCTTAGGAGGTTCTTCTTCTTTGTCTTCCTTCTTTTCCTGTGTACTGCTGGTGACCCTTTCCAGCCTGCGTCCTCCAATGGTGTTAGTAGAGGGAGGTACTCGCCTTTGTGGTCTGTCTTCAATATTCTCTCGTAGTACCAGCCAGTAGTTCTATTGAGGAGCAGGTGGTAGCTGATCTGTCGCTCCTATGGCATGGTATATCATTCTAGTGAGTACTTCTCCTCCTGCAATATAATTTGGCTTGTCCTGCTGTAGCTTTGTCACTTCCTCAAATAGATATGATGCATGATCTATATAGAAATCATGTGACATTCCCTTAGCCCAGGTCATTGTTGTTGAGATGACCCCATGTGGTGTAGTGTATCTAGGCGGTCTCTTGCCGTAGCTCAACAAACATTGATTGTATACATGTGTCAGTTCCCTCACTTCTGGGTTTGCTATGAGTTCAAAAGACGGCAGTTTGGATCTTTGCAGGTAGACTGTGAGATTCTTCCTTCTTTCTCTCATGTTGGCTCCCTGATCAGACACTTTTAAAGCTTCTTTGATGATTTCCTTGGTGATCTGAATCTTCATCATCTCATTATCCATGCCTGCAACCCTACAAGTTCCGTCTTCTTGGATAGTCTCAATTAGTTGTTGTACTCTTTTGAAATCTATCCCCATTGGTGGTAGTGAAACAAAGTCCCATAAGCCAACTTTCTTCAGCCATGATCTTTGCCGTGATCTTTTCAGGTAGTTTTCTGCCTCCTTGGGGATCATTACTGTATCCACTAAATTTCCTTTGCCATCCATATAGGAACCTTGGTAGATTTGGAAAGCTACTGCCTGTTGCACTTTTGCAGGTATCCATGTGGTTGTTGGCTTTAATGAATTTTGTAGAAGTGTATAGGGTGTTGCACCCTCCGTTGCCAGGTTCTTGCCTTTTCTTTTTCCGGAGAAGCATCCATGGATCCTGTATCCACAAGTAATGGTTAATGTATAAACATAGTACCTCTTTTCTAAATTGATTATCACTTAAGCATGCATCTAGTTGAGCCCTCTTAGTCCCAAGATGAGTTAGTGAAAAATGTTAGCAGATAGACAAGTTCTTTCAGTGTCTGACTCTGACGGCTTCAAATTAATGCTGTTGATGAAGGAGAATGTGTCCAAATGCTTTGAAACTTTGTGTGGTACATGTGCATAGGGTATCTAAGCTCTCCATATGGTCACAATTTCAAAATCATGCCAATTTCAAACTCTGCTGAGTCTATCGCGATAGACTCACTATCTTCTCATAGGGGAGGTATTTTTCACATGTGACTTCACACTCAGGTTCCCCATGGCTTGTACATGATCTGACTTCATTTTCATCTCAAATGGATGTCAAGTGACCTCCCTTTGGCTCAACTTTCATTTTTCCAGAAATCCTCCAAGAAGATGTTGGTCTATCTCACTCATATTTTGTTGTTTTGGGTCCAAACTTTGTGGACAATCTTCTGAAACCATGTTGAAGCTAGCTGTTGAATCCAGTTTTTGATCAAGGGTATCTATCTCATTCTGCCTAGTCTATCGTCATAGACTTGGAGTTAGGCTTATTTTGTCAATTTTTTGGTCTGTAGCCTTTGGTCTGCCTTCCCCTAGTTGATGTAAGGTCCCTTGAATCTTCACAAGTAGCTTTCAACTTTCTTTGCTCTTGAGATGTCCTGTTCTGAATCTGGGCTGCTGTCAAGTCTATCTCATCTTTTCATATGAGTCTATCTTGTCTAAAATTTGGTATACTTTCTTCATTAGCTTCTACAAGTCTATCCCTGTGATTATCTTTGAAAAGGACCCTCCCAAAGATAGAGTAGTTAGTCTATCGCGATAGACTCAGTCATTGTGCCAGATAGATCAAATTTTGCACTCTGATGTGATATCTAGGGTCATTAGGCCTTGTTAGTCCCATTTATGAAGTCACAATCAAAATTCCATGTGTCTAAGTGCATGAGCAAGTCTATCGCAATAGACTCACTATCTTGTCATTTTTACAAATTTTTTGATGTTAGTTGGCCCCCCCTGGTGTTAGTAGGCTCTCCTAGACACACACATTAAGTTTTAACCAATTTGGAAAAGTGTACTCCCTGTTGGAAGCACTTAGCTGTTTTTGGAGTCGGAGTAGACCACTTAGGTGATGGTCGCCGTACTTTCTGGTCATTGTATGACTCAGGCTGACTTTCCTTTCCTTTTGACCTTTCGTCGGAGCAGTCGGTTGTTCTTTTGGTGCTTACGTCACCAAGAACGACCATTTGGACGCTTTTCTAGCCTGTTGCTGGCGTTTGCCCTCGTGGAAGTGCTTCTTCTTGAGTGGAAACATTCCAACTTGTAGTTGACATCCTTAGGATGTACCTTGTCAAATTTGGCGTCATTTGGTCACCTGGTCGGCCCGTTAGAGCTTCACGACGCTTTGCGCAGTTTTTGTCAGATCAGGACTTTAGGCTCAGCTTTGAATGACTTTTTCATGGTCTAACCATTCAGTTGGTTTGGAGAGGTTATTGGCTTGCTGCCTATGAGTTTTGGCTCATTTCCGATCACTTTGGGTCAGCTGCCCTTCTGCAGGCCCCCTGTGAAATTAGGGTTTTCTGGGAGGCTTCCTTCGCGCTTCCCGAGGTCATTGGCTTGATCCCTAAGCTATAGGCATTGTGCCTTTCAATTTTGGTTCCATTTGGTGGCCTCTAGGTCTTCCTAACAACCGGTCTACAGTATGTGTGCACAGGTTGTGATGGTGGTGCTGGCGAGGTTTTGCGACAACATGAAGTATTCAACTGCTAGATGTAGTGTTGACGAGCATACCTCTCATATCTGATGTCGATCTGGTGACCGTGCGCGATGGATGAGCTCCTGGAAGTCTCGGATGCTGTAGGAAGCTCTCTCTCTCGGAAGGTGAAATGACACAAATGAGAGTTTTCTAGCCTATCTTCCCTATATGTGATCGGGGCTCCGACATGAAATTTTCCCATCTTTTACCTGTGGCCATAACTTTTCGCAAGATGCGGTTTAGGCTCGCAAATTTTCTGATTTGGACCTCATTTGCTCCAATTCTACAATTTTTGCAGATTTCTATTTTTGGAGGTCCCGTCATGACGGTGGCCAGTTTTTCCCTGTCACCTTCCCACTCCATATTTTTTCTGTGTCTTCTTTACCTTGCTCTGATCAGGCGTCTCTTCTGTTGCATTTCCATCTGGATTATGGATTTTTTTCTTTATTTTTTGCTAGAAAATAGCTCAAATTGAGCACATAAATCCCAAATCAACCCAGAAATAGCAAATCTAACCTAGAAAAATACCAATAAATATACTAACACTATGTAGCTCACTCTTCTCTTGTCTATGTACATTCTCGCTCTCAATCGTCAACCTTGGCCTATTTTTTTTTGCTGTTTTTCGACTGTTTTTGGCCAGTTTTGACTCGCTTTACAATATATACACATCCCTAGGGGCTCATATATGATCATTTGGTCCCCAATTCTGACTAATTATGAGGGCATATTCTTTTCCCAAAAAGCACACAATAAAACACAAAATTGGTTGAAAAATCAATCACAAACATTGCCCTCTAATATATGACGTGAGTCCGCATTTGGAATGCCTCCCCCCCTCCTGGTCGGAGTCCTCCCGGATGACAGGGTATCGTCACGGGTATGTGCTGTGCATGGGCGTTAACTCGTGCTAATGCAGACCTTGTAAGGTAGCCCTATATGCATGCACAGTAAATGAATTTAGAAAAAATTTATGTGGTTTAAGAGGAAGGTATAAGCGATACACTTATTGGCATTCGTCGTTGAGGTTTCCTGTGGAAACCTGAGATGGTTGGTAGATTTTCTTGGCGATGAGAAGTTGTAATTCTGCTGCTCGTTGTTTGATGGTCTTCCAAGGTTTTTGAACTTTTGTTTGTGCCTCCGGTGAAGTCGATATGGTTGTATTCTTTGTTGCATGTTCTGGTTGAACTTATTTTCGTTTCCATATCTTTTTGTTGACTTTGTTTTCATAGATACTCGTGTTTGTTGTTGTTGACGCTACTTGTTTCGGCGTGATGGCTGTATGTGCCTCGGATATTTCCGCCCATGATATTTCCTCCCTTGATGAAATTGTGCCTCGGATAGATCTGTATGTCGCACCCACACTTGCCTGGTTTCCTACATAATTGTTGGCTTTTGATAATACATTTCTTGCATCCAAACTTTGATTGTTGTTGATTAGTGCGTTGCGGATGTACGGATTCCTGTCTCCACATTGACACATATTTATCATAGGATAAGAAGGGTTCTGAAAAGTGGTCATTTCTGAACAGTGCTTCATTAGTATCCAAATCAATGAATACTCTGTTAACTTTCATCCACGACACGGATAAGATACACGGCGTTGCTGATCTATTTGGTGGCAGCACATGGAACTTATGAGTGTTCATGTGCCCCTGCACTGTGATTGGTAACATAATAGACCACAAAGTGGTCACCTCATCACCCGATGCGACTTTCAACTTGTGTGTTTCTATGAATTGCGTCATTGGTCCAAGTTTTTGAAAGAGCTCAAAGCTGATGACACTCAATTTCGCCCCATTGTCAAGCAATGCATAGGTTTCTACTTGTTTTGTGCCTACATATGCTTTTATGTAAGGACTACACCATGTGTTTTCGTCCCGAGCCATAAGGTCTGTGATTGTCATTGCTAGTTCTTCGCTTTGTATATCCGGTTCGATTGTTTGGATTGTTGGAAGAGGATATTCTTCAGTCAGCAGCGGTATGACCATGTTTATTGTTCTTAGAAATTGCTTACGCTTAGCAATGCGTTCCTTGTCTTCTTGTTGTGCCTGGTCATGAACTCGTTGCTGTTCCTGTCTATAGGCTTTGCCATAATGCAATTGAAACAACATCCCAGGAGTTAGAGGTAGATGATACTTTCTCAAACAACACCCACTAATCCAATTCGGCATTTCTTTTCCATCTAGTGTCAACAGTTTTACTGCTCCGTTAGACGAGATATCTTGGATCAAATAAGGCCCCATTCTTCTTTTCTTTAGTTTCTTGGCATGCTGTTTAAGGGTGTATACCAAGACATAGTCCCCCGTTTTAATGTCCTTGTTTTTGACATGTTTGTCAAAAAACTCTTTCTGTTGTCTTTTCTTGGCAAAAATGGTTGCTACCGCATTGATTCATAACTCGTCTAGTTTTTCTAGGTCATCTAACCGTTCTGAAAGCTCATGGCCCGTCCAGTCCAACCGTTTAGCTACCCTTAGCGTTGGAATAAAAAATTCAATAGGCAATATACCCTGACTTAAGAACAATTTTTGTGAAGATAAAAGCTCCATGTAATCGATCAAGTAACTCATCAATCCTTGGCATTGCATACTTATTCTTGACTGTTATTTGATTCAATCCACGATAATCGATACAAAGACATAAAGTAGCATCCTTCTTTCGATTAAAGAGAACAAGAGTACTCCATGGAGAAACACTGGATCAAATAAAGCCTTGTTCAAGAAGTTGATTAAGTTTCTCTTTGAGTTCTGCAAACTCAGGTATTGACATTTTGTATGGTCTACACAACTCAGGTATTGACATTTTGTATGGTCTACACAACTGGTTGAGCTCCTCGAACAAGCTCTATTGCATGATCAACTTTACATTTAGGCGATGAAACTGTGAAAGTTCTTTGAGAAATACATTATCAAATTCTATTAGCCATTCGAGTTTAGGTGTGTCTAGCTTCTTCTCTGTAGGGTCAAGCTTTACTTTATAAATCATTTCATTCTTCCTGTAGCTCTTCATAATTTTGGTAAAGTGCACTAGTTTAAGTTTAGATCCCCCCGTTTCCCAGTAACTGTAACTCTGAATTTTTGGTTATTTACAAAAGTCAATGAAGCATCTTTAGAATGTATATGAGCATCATTGGCCTTAAGCCAATCCATTCCTAGGATTCCATCATAGACAGGTATATGGGTAAGACTCTGAAGTGAGCATAAGTATTGTGACCATCCAAAACAAAATTCAAGCTACTCACTAAAGTAGAAGATTTAACCTTCCTACCCGTAGCTAATTCCACTCTTAGGTCTAAATTAGGGTGTTCAAGCAGAATGATGTTTCTAATGCATCTAGGAGAGATGAAAGAATGTGTACTCCCAAAATCAATCAAGAAGGTAAAATGCTTACCTTGATACCATGCTAGGGTTTGAATTACTAAAAAATGTTTATTCACTCCTTGATGTCCGATCACATCATGAATATATGCATTTTCTTGATTCCCTCAGCCTCTAGCACCTTGAGCTCTATTAGCTTGAACTCTTTCCTGAGGTCTTTGATTCCCCCATCCTCTTGGATGAGGTTGACGATTGAGTTTATTCCCATTGTTGTTTTTGTTGTTGTTATAATTGACAGGTGGTCCATTTTGGACAAAAGGTGGATTCCATGGTCTAAAGTTCCCTTGGTTTTGAGACTGTCTCTGATTTTGGTTAAACTTCTTTTGATTGAAGTTCCATTGAGTTGCAGACGGTCTAGGTCAAATTTTTGAAGCTCCAAATTGGGTCGAAGTTTCTGGGTTCATAATTTCCCATCTTGTGAAGCTTTAATTGTTGAGTGGACAACCTGTGGACTGATGCTTAGGATCAAGACAAGTATAACACATATGATCTCGTTTGGCCTTCATACGTAATAAGTTCTCTCTTCTTTGCTATGAATTCCCAGACCTTTATTCCTCCTTGGGACGAGGTATTTTGATTTCACAAATAGGAGCAAGTTCTGGTTTTCTTTTTCCACTATTTGAAACTCTAGCTCTATAGGTTTCCTGCATCAAGGACATCTGCAAAGTTGGTAAGACGAAGACTCTGAAGTCTGGCCTTCATAAGGTTGTGTAATCCTAACATGAATCGAGCTACTTTGACTTCTTGTGTCATTGTTGCTAGTGTATATTTGGCAAGAATAAAAAAATATTTACAATAAAACTCTAGATCTCTGGTTCCTTGAGTACAATCAAGAAACTCATTCATACGGTCCAAATGATATACTTTGTTTTGATAGTTCTTCTTGAGTTGAGTCTTGAGATAATTCAAAGTTGTTGCATTTAGCTCAACATCGTTCTCTGTGCAGTGGTCTCTCCACCAATGTTAGGCTATCTTTTTAATTTGAACTTAGCAATAATAGCCTTGTTCTATGTAGATGAATGAGCCAAATCTAAGTATTCATCCATGCGTTCAATCCAATCCTCAAGAACTTTGCCTACATCTTTTCTTTCTTTGCTAAAATTCCCAAGTTGAGACTTGCGAAGCATAGCATCAATGTCCCTATCAATGATGGTATGTTGAGGTGAAATAGGCGCATTGGCATTTGTAGCGGTTGTATTTCCTTTAGGAGGCATGGTAACTTATTGCACCATATCAACCAAGGTCATTCTTAGTACAATATTCTAGTTCCCTCAAAGTCCCTCTTAGCAAAATAAAATAGTAAATTGAGAATAAGACAAGAGAGTAGGAGAAAGATTAATGAATCAATTAAATCAATTCTATATCGCAAAATTTTTGAGATTCAAAATTATACAATGTGTTTTGAAAGTTTCTAAAAATTCATAATGTCTCTGACATAATGCACTCTGTAGTAGCCATTGTGATATCCTTCCACCAATAGGATCATAAATGTCCTATTTTGGAAGTATATCGAATGGGTGATCCAATAATCCTTCTTGATCTTTGGTTGAAACATTTCCTCTTTGGCATGTGAATCGTACCACTCTTGAGTAAGTTAACGGTTGGCTAACAATACTCCCATTTTGTTGTGAATTATTGTCTTTTTGTAATTGACATAATTGTCAAAGTAGGTAGAGTCCTTGGGAAACACGTCTGATATGTCCCATCCATCAGAGCTGTGTATGTTTGCACAATCTGCAAGGCACTGGGGTCTATTATATGTATTGTACAAAATTTTTACATGGTAAGGGTTGTGGATTATGAGTTTCCCAACAAAGAAAAACTTACAAGGTACTGGCTAAAGGAATGTTGGTCATTGGTCTGACATTGACGACCCCATACATTGAACATGACAATACCGAAACATCCATTGGCCATCACTAAGGGTAGTATGTTCCTAGCTATCCAAGTTTCCTTCATCGGTATCAAGGTAAGTTTGTAAACATTTATATAGAACATTTGGTTGGTAATAATGAATTTTTTTTCCAACTTGGACTGAACCCATTCGATACTCCCAACGGATGAGGATTTATGTTGGGGTGGTGTAAACTCTGGGTATCCTATAGTGTAATGGTACCAAGCTCGGAATGCATTTGACACAATATAATCCCTGGATAGTAACCTTCTCTTCTCTGTCCCATCATTGCACTTTGACTCATGTCTGAGGATGCTCTTTCACCATAAGGTGAGAGAGAATATTTTCCCATATCCCTCAAGGTAAGATGTCAGTCATCTACACACACATCCCATTGCTCAAGTTAGTTAAAATTGATAAAACAAAAGCCCAAAATCAAAGATTATGATCTTAAAACAATATGAATTATATAAAAATCAAGTTATTACCATAAGAGTCAAAAGGTTACCTATTACTTTGAAGGAGGTACGTAAATGCAAAAAGGTCGTATGAACCAATTCTTGGTTCCTATAATCAAAGTTCTACCCTTGTATTTGTTTATATCTCGGGTCTCAAAGTTTAGAACTTCTACTTGTGCACTGAGATTCACCTCCTCCTTCTTATACCACTCTTCCCCTCAAGATACATCCATGGGTGGTATTGCATTAAAGCAATTTACATGAGTGTGTCATTCATTTCCATCATCTCTATAGAAATACATACTTGAGTTCACTGCCATTGGATATTCTTGAGCAAAGTTACTAATGCATATAGGCTTCTCATAGTCATCAAAGGTGGTAGTGTCATTGTGAGGATTGGTCTCAAGAATAGGTCCGTAGACTCTGTTGAACCAGTCGTCCTGAGATACATAATAGAATCGATTGCTGCCATTTGACTTCTTCCAAACCTTGATTCTAACTTTTTCATAGAAGCCATATCTTTGATTAAGCATGAGGACCTTTCTACTAAGAATGATCTCTCGACTTGGTATGTCCAGAAGTGAGCACAAATTAAGGTAAAGAACATATCCCTGTACTTTGACGTCGCCTTCTTGAATCTTCTCCTTGACCCAGATCTGTGGGTCGTTGACCATATACCTATCTGGCACTTGAGTTTGATGTTTAGGTTGTGCTTCAACATACAATTCCCATGCTACATAAGTGTTTGGAACAAGGTAATCTCTAGCCTCCTTTGAAGCTCGAACCACTTCAACTCTCCAATGAACATTGAATCCAACCGCATAGTTGAAAAATACTTTTGGTGTAAAATTATTTGGGAGTTTATCTACACGATTAAAAATATCCATCTAAAACAAGACAAGGAGAAAAGACTTAGTACACGTGTATACCAAAATTGAGTATAAGCTCGTTGTTCATCAAAATTCATTTTTTAAAATTTCTTTACCATATTATTGATGTTTTTGGGTCAGCTCTCTCAATACTCTTTTAACTCTCATGAATGGGTATTCTCTTAGACCTCTCACATGAAAACGTGGTCTGTAGTTATCTTTCAGCTTTTACTTCCCTATGACAGCTACAAGTGCTTGAAAAATTTTGGCAACTTAATAAGAAGAGGAAACAATTATCATAGACAGACTATAAAAGAGAGCATGTAAGGGAAAAATTGTTGTACAATGAGAAAAGGGAAAATATTTTGATTTCTCAAATCAACATTGTAGATGCGGAGAAAGATATAGGAAGATGTGAGGGATCAAGCTACTAAGAACCAAGCCTATGACAAAAATCATGGGGAAAACATAGTTTTTGATGAGCTAAACGGTAGTGATTGTGTTAAAGATAGAATGATGGGTATATACCTCACCCTGCAATCAAAACAAAACAAAAAGAAGAAATGTAATAAAAAATAGAGAATAAAGAGTCATCCATGACACAAACAAATAGGAGAGCTAAATATCAAGAGTTGAGGTGAACCTTGAAAGAGGCATGAACTATGTAAATAGAGTAAAAAAATGACACAGATAGTGATTCCACGAGTGTTCCATCTCATTATAAGAAATATACCCTACAAAATAGAAGGATCATAGTGGAGCATCGCACTAGACAACCTAAGGAACCAAGGAAATTTTACGAGGGATTAGAGAATGCTGAGAAGATTGACCTAGCAGAACCTAAGAAAGAACCAAAACTTATATATATTGCAAATGATTTATCGCCAGAAGAAGAGGAAATTCTCATACCAACTTTAAAAGAGTATAGGGATGTCTTTGCATGGTCATACAAAGACCTCAAGTGTGTGGATCATGACATTTGTAAAAATAAACTACCTACAAGAGATGATACCAAACCAAGCAGAAAACGACCCTACACCTATAATGAGATCTTTGCCAAGAAAATCAAAGAGAAGATAAAGAATCTCAAAGAAGCCAAATTCATTTATGAAATTGAACACGTAGAATATGTATCTCAAATTGTGGTAGTACCTACTAAGAAACATGGGAAATTGAGAGTGTGTGACAATCTTAAAAAAGGTGAATACAACAACCATTAGAGAAAACTACCCTCTTTCTATCACTAATCATGTCTTAGAGAGAGGCCAGAAAAGAAGCGTATAACTTTCTAAATGGATTTTTAGTTTATAATCAAAGGCCATTGATCCAAAGGAGCACCATAAAATAGATTTTGTTATTGAACGGGAAATATTTTCCTGCAGGGTCATGCCTTTTGGGTTGATGATATCTCTAGCTATTTTTTAGAGGTTAATGATTATGCTTTGAAGAAATATG
Source organism: Adiantum capillus-veneris (assembly GCF_014529385.1). Lineage (NCBI taxonomy): Eukaryota > Viridiplantae > Streptophyta > Polypodiopsida > Polypodiales > Pteridaceae > Adiantum > Adiantum capillus-veneris. Next base: position 150,472,835 of record NC_140947.1, read on the forward strand.
TACATAACTTCCTACAAGTTTACATGGATGAGAAATGGCACCTATATAGGATTTGTATAAATCCTGAGAAATGTGTATTCATGTGGTTATGCAGGGTAGGATTCTTGGACATATAGTTTCTAAAAGTGGAATTGCTATAGATATGGAAGTTATGGCCATTACAAAAATTCCTAGACCCACAAATGTAAGGGGAATTCAAGCCTTCATGGGACATTATGGATATTATCAAAGATCTATCTACATGTATTCTATGATTGCCAAACCTATATATAGCTTGATCACTCTATTTGTTGCAACAAAAGAATGTAAAAAGTCATTTCAAAAGCTTAAGCAAGCTCTATCATCTATTCTATTACTAAAAGCTTTGGATTGGAATAAAATTTTCCAGGTGCATGTTGATGCTTTCAATTTTGAAGTTGGATTCATATTGGCCCAACTAGGAGACAAAACATATTGGATGCATATTGGCCAACTAGGAGACAAAACAATGGATTTCAAATTTCATATGCTAGTAGACAATTGAATACAGGCAAGAAGAATTACACCACAACAAAAAGAGAGGGCTATGGAATGATTTGTGTTGTTGAAAAATTTTCACACTACTTATTAGCCAATAAGTTTATGTTCTTTGTAGATCACAAGGCACTACTTTGCCTACTTATTAGCCAATAAGTTTATGTTCTTTGTAGATCACAAGGCACTACTCTGCCTACTCAATAAGCCATGTAATACGGGCATGATTGTAAGACGATTCATCATTTTAGTAGAGTTTGCTTTGATAGTGGTTGTTGAAAAGGGCACCACTCATCAAAGGGTTGATCACTTGTTTAGGATATCCACTAGAGAAATTCCCAAGGGAGTTAATGATGATGTTCCCAATGGTTACCTATCATCCGTAGGAATGATTCCTAGATGGTCAAAAAAATTGCTTACGCTGATGACCATAGAACATGTAGGTCCTCAGACTTCTCCTTCTATAAAATCAAAATTGATTGAGCAATATTCTTTGTATGAATTTTTAGTAGGAAGATTATACTAGAAAAACAAGGATGGAGTTTACTTTTTTGCGTAAACCTAGAGGAATAAGCCAACTACTTTAATCAAGCTCATACAATAGTAATTTGAATCCATTTTATAGAAGACCGAACCATGAAACGGCTTACATGGTTGGGAGTATATTAGCCATCCATAAGGGGAGATGTTTACACTTATGTAGAATAATGTCTTCATTGCAAAAAATGATCACCTATGCCTCATGCTACTTTGTTCTACATATCCATACTACCAGTTGTATAGAAGAAGAAAAGATCAATAGGTGAGACTATGTGCCAAAAAAGAGGAATATATTCCAATTCTAGAGCAAGTACATATAGGTCTAGCAGGGGGTTGTTTTGCTCATGAAACCACGTCAAGAGAAATATTGATGGCTCGCATTTGGTGGCCAACATTGTTTGTTGATGTCAAAGAGTTTGTAAAACAATGCCATTGTTGAACTTGAAGTTGTTTTGTAAAGTTCTTGCTTAGTCAAATAATGCTTCATCAATGATTTCTTAGTTAGATAGTACTATGTCCGATAGTTGAGTCAAATGATATATCAAGAACTAAGTGTTTGTAAATACTTTCAGGTCAAGTAGCTTTAAAATGTATGGGTGTGTCTCTAGCAAGTTTGTGTTTTTGGGATGTAGTCGTGAGAAAGATGATGTAATTTTCTTAATAAGTCAAAATCTATTTGCAATGTCCAATTCTCTATTTCTCTACTCTGATCAAATTCTCAGTGTATCTTCTTACTGAGTTGCAAAAGAGCTCGAGTGGATGGGCCACAAACTGTTTAAAAAACTATAGAACCTAGAACAATTGGATGAGCTAAGACTTGCACCCATTGTATATGTTTATGCTCAAAAGAGGAAACAACAACAATTCTTTCACACCTAGTGACCAACATCTTTAAAAGCAGAGACCTTAGTGTTGATTTATTCTTGAAAGTAGTACATTCCAAATTCAAAATAAAGAAAATGGTCTATTTGTGATTGAAAGCATTTCACTTAGTGGGGCTATGAAATTGACCACTCTAGATGGAGAAGTCATGGAAAATTTGGTTGTCGATTATGAAAATATAACCTACCATTAACCAATAATCTTCTAAAAAAGGATGCATGTAGCTAACGAACAGAGGATCAAGCACCAACAAATAATTGATGAAGCAGAAGAGGAAGCTCGCATCAGGGCATTGAAGGAAAAGCAGTGATGTGACCATAGGAAGAACCAATTCTAATCAACACATTGCAGATTCAAGCTCTAAAACTTCACTCTACAACCCTAGCAAAAGATCAAGTGGAAATGGATAATGAATGGTTAGATGGACTTGACACGAGGATAATAGTGGAATTGAAAGATGGATTTGGGATTAATGCCTTGGTGGATACAAGTGCTAGGATCAATGTAGCCAACTATTCTACTTACCAAAAAGCCACTACAAAACCCTTAGAATATTTTTGTACCAAAGTCAAAGCTTCTCACAAGGAATTTACTCTAACTTTGGGTATGATTAATCTCAACCTTTTGGTGAATGGATTTCCTTATCCAAACAATTTTATTTACATTCTAGACAAGCTTATGAATGAAGACATGGTATTGTGAGTTCCATGATGAAAATCTACAAGGTAGTTCAAGTTTGGGACACTATAATCTTGGAACTTTCACTCAAAAGTGGACAATTGCAAGTATCATTTGTATATAGCAAGGAGTGAAAAGTTGTACTACAGAATTCTAAGTAAACAAAACCATGTTGAATCATTCCACTTGCATCACAAGGGGCTCCACAATACAATGCCCTACCCAAGGTATATCCTCACATGATAGGCATGCAAGGAACTAGGAAATATTGGGTGCCAAAATCTCAATTGCAAGCAAAACCCAAAAAGATTTGGATGCCCAGATAACCTAATACAATAGACTTCAAGTACTCCCATTGTACACATGCTACTTACAACCCAAGATACCATCTTATACTAGGAGGAACAAGCAATGAGTACCACCACTTGCAACTAAATGGGTCTAGAAGTCAAAGAATCGTCCACAAGTCCAAGCACTAGAAGAGACATCATATAAGTGGGTGCTAAAGATTTGACAGTCAAAGCAACAAATTGATCATCAAATCCACCACAGTGGCTGTTTACACTCTCCTATCAAATAACATCTTGACATGCTACAAAATCTTCTATTAATGAGATACCACACACAAGAAGCTTTAACACTCAGAACTCTTGAGTAACCCACTCAAGACCCTCCTCTTGCACAACATAGTATTTTAAATTGAATTGATATCATGAACATGGTAGAGCTAATTCAAGCTATGCATAGACACAATTTTTAGACCCATGCACTACACTACCCAAGCCACCACGTTTTGTCTTGGAGGATTCCAAATAGCAGGGGAAGGCATTCTAGATGCAAACCCAACTACTTAAATACTGCTGTTAAAAGGGAAATTTTTGAGGAGTCAATTTAGTGTTTATATGCTAATGTGTGACTTTTTAGCCATATCAATTTAATATACCCTTTTGAATCACGAGAATGGGGAAATAATGTGTTACCATATATGAGTAGTGATGTGTGTGAACACACTTAGGATCACCGAGGCATTTTTAACCCCACTAGGAGGTTTTTTCCCCTGTGCATTGCATATATGCCCATCATTCTAGAGATGAATTATCTTTCCATTGTGCCCTAAGCAATACACTCTATGTTGCATGCCTTGAGCTTTTTCATCTTCTCCAAGCTATGTGTGTTTACCTGCAACCCTAAATCCAACAATCGGTATCAGAGCAGGTTGCATCTTGTCGAGCATAGCTGTTAGCCTCACTTTCTTTGATTTGGGTGAGCTTTGGTAAGCATCAGCAGGTCAAAAAATACTTTGGGATTCATTTGGGCTCATTTCGGTCTCTATTTCCGCTACAAGTTGTACTACTCAAGCAATTTCATCCTTTTGTGTATAATTTTTGTCAATGAAATTTCCTGCAAAATAGGTCCCTTATAGTCTTGTTTGGGTTGTGCTACATAGCACGTTATGGTCCTAATTTGTTTTTTCTCTTTCTAGGCAGGGTGCAGTCACTCGCCATGGCTGACAAAACAACAACACAAATGTTTTCAAGATGTTTTGTTGTGTTGAGGATAAACTAGATGGGGATAATTGCCTAATGTGGGCTTACATGATGCAACATGTTCTTGTGTCAAAAGGAGTTTGGAATTTTGTGTAGGGTATTGATGTACATCCGCCTTCTGTGGATACATGATCTCTTGAGGATGTTGTATGATTTGGTGGCATGAATGTTGCTGCTAGAGTTGTTTTTGATTAGTATCATTGGGATGTTGGAGATGCATAGGCTCATGCATTGATTTCATTATTTGTGAATCACACTATGAATCCTCACATTTGCTCAACTAAATCAGCAAAACAGGCTTGGGATTTCTTGCAAGTCATAATGAGGCTAAAATTGCATTACATTGCGTAAAGAGCTGGAGTCAAAGCTTATGCATGAGGAAGATGACATGGAAATTTTACTTATTGGTATTAAGGATATTAATGAGCAACTCATTTTTGTAGGAGAAGTCATTTTTCACTTGTGCAAACTGTTCTTGATGCATTGTTGCATTCTTACCAAACTTTTGCTAGTACATGGAGACTTATGACCCAAGGAAATCTTGATGTTGTCAAGTTTAATGCATTATTCACATTGTTGTTGCAAGAATCTCTTTCAAGAAAGAACATGTCCAGATAGTGTGCAGTTAAACATGCCTTTGTTGCAACTCAAAGAAAAGGTGGTAACAAAAATGTAGCGTTCTTCAACAAGTGGGAAATTGTTCCTAATTCTTTTGCTAGCAACACCTTGTCTGGGAATTTTGGTGATAAAGGAAAAGAGAATATGCGGTTCCATTGTTGCAAGTCTAATAATCACTTGATAAAGCAATTGTACCAACAATGCCTCTTATCTGACCAAGGGAATTGGAAAGATTTTGTTGAATGTTGTGAATGGCATCTCTTTCACACTTGTTGATGCACTTTATGTACTTGGGATTAAAAGAACCCTTTGTCTATTTTTGCAGTTTCTAGACTTGGTCTTGTTGTCATATTTGTGGATGATCTAAGTTTTGGCACGATAAAATTGTTGCATCTAGCATTTTGTGTCATGGGCTATATAAGGTCAATTTGTATGACAATAATGGGAAGAATTTTTCAAATGTAGTTGTGGATTCAAAGGCTATTTCAGATGCAAAACTTTGGCATGCACGTTTTGGGCAACTAAATTTGACCAGTTTGTTGTGTTTGCAAAAATTTGATATGGTTGCTTCTTTTCTACCTCTTGAAGAACATTTGAAGCATGCTTGTGAAGGCTATATTCTGGGTAAAATGTAGCATTTGAAGTTTCCAAAGGATGGTGTTGGAGCCCAACAGTTGTATAAATTCCCTTTGTAATGACTATCAAATTCCCTTTGTAATGCCAATGATGTCTACCGTCTTTATCCAATTGTTTGGATTATGTATAGATTTATTAGTTGGCCGGGGTGCAATGCGTTTCCATTTGTACTTATGACAAGTAGAACTCAATGTAAACCCCATGTACATTTTGAGCTAAGGTGACTAAAGTATAAAGGTCTCCTTAGAACCATTTTTTGGATAACATTTGAATGATTAATTCTGTGTCGTATGGGTCTGAGAGAGAGAGAGAGAGAGAGAGAGTTATCTTATCCTCTTCGCTACGCGCATCTCCCTCACCGGATTCACAAAGCGACCACACCATCGTGGTAGCCTCTTCGAGAGCTACACGCCCACACCACGCATTTGCATCTTTGAGCTGCTCATGAGTGATCTTCCCACGAGCTTGTTTTGCTTGTAAGTAGCACAAACAATGTCTGTTTTCAACAATCAAGTAATTTTTGGAACGAGGGTGAGATTAGCTACTCATAGATGTTCATAGACTTAGGCTTCACATACTTTTAAGTCATGACCTGTGAGTCTATCGCAACTGTATTCGAGGTAGTTAGGGTTATAATCTGATGAGATTGGACTTATAGGTAAGTGCATCCTAGTGAGGGGATAATGCCTAGAAAGTTTGAAGCGATTTCGAGTTCATTTGATGTGTAAACGGTGTTATGAGCGTTTAGGGATAGAGTGGGTTGGATTTAACAAGGATTAGTGGTTGATGCATCATAGAAGTGCGTATGTGTAGGTTGGTCTCAGCTTGACAAGCTAACGAGATTGCCTCCGTGCACCTACGGGTTAGTCGTGTCACGGATGACAAGTATGTTGTCTGTGTCGTGCTTGTGAGCATGAATAGGGGAGTAGTTTGCCCCAAAACATTGGCATTGCCGGGGACACAAGACCTTAAGTAGGGAGATCTACGTCACTCGTGTGATGGTTAGCTTACTTTAGTTTCGACTAGAGAGAGATTACATTTTAAGAGAAGATCTAGGAGAGGATATCCTGAGGTCTAGTGGATAGCCAGGAAGCCTGTGACTTGCCGAGGGTCTACGACTAGTTAGAGTTAGTTAGGTAGGATAAGGTGGAGTTAGGATTTATGGTTTTGAGTTCTAAGTGATGTTTGTGTGCGAATAGTGTAGAAAAACGTTGTAAAAACGCAAAACAAACAAAGAGAAGAAACAACGAGACTGTTTGCTTGCCTTGAAAGCAATAACCCACACCATACACTCTTCAAGGGTGTGAATAGTGTAGGCATTTGGATTTATGATCTAGCGCTTGAGAAAATGTTAAAATTGCGACAAAAACCAACAAGAAAAAACAAGGGATTGCCATAAAAACACTAAGTGAACCTAAAGAGGCCAAAAAGAGATATAACCATTAGCCTTGGGTAAACTGATTGTGTCATGATGTACGACTCATATTCACAAGCTTAAGTTGAAGTGTCATCAAATTTGCATCACTTTAAGAGCATTTGAGTTGTGAATTTTCCATAGAAAAGTGAAATTTGTCAAGTGTTTGAGTCCAAGGTCAAAAGGAGTCCAAATTGAATGAAATTTGAGTGATAGACTTCTAAGGGCACAGGAAACCAAACTGTCCAAAAACAGTAAAAAAATCACATCCCAGTTGCTCTCTGCCAAGTCTATCGCGATAGACTACTACTTGGCGATAGACTCACATTCAGGTAAAACCCCTAGGATCACTGACTCAACACATCAAAATAAGAGTGCTCACAAAATTTGAGGACATTTGAACACTTGCTTGACCACTAAACCCCAATTCTGGTGTTAGAATCTGAGTTCAGAGATATATTGGCAAAAAGTGCCTGACCTATTGTCCAAACACTGCAAAAATTTGTGGATACACCATATAGAGGGTGGGGATTCCAACTGTGGAGAGAAATTTGGAAAAGGACCCAGTTTGGAGAAGATTATGAGTCTATCGCGATAGACTAAGGAAGTTGGGTTGTAGACCTTATTTTGCAAAACCCTCCTAGGTTTAGCGTAAACAGGACCTAAAGAGCTCACATACCAAGTTTCAAGGTGTTTGGATCACTACAAGTGAGTCTAAGGTCTAGATAGAGATTCAGAGTCTGACAAAATCACTAGATTTGTCCTAAAACACAAACCAAGAGTCCAAATTGTATGAAATTCAAGGGATAGACTCTAGAGAGTAAGGGGAACCCAAAGGTGAAGTCACAATTTTAAATTGACTTATACTGAGGAATCTGTCAATCTATCGCGATAGACTCAAAAAGGGGTGATTCAGACATTTTTTTGCAAATTGTGACTATACAACTAGGACATACTCTTCACAGAGATCCCAACCATCATTTCACATTTGAAATTGGACCACCAGAAGACCCTGAAACACCCATTGGGGAGAAAAACACAAATTTGCTAAGACTGACCAGTTGTCATAAAAAAGCGATTGTTGTAATAATTGAAAGATTTTTCCTGGTTCAAGGAAAACCCTTGTGAACAGACTAACCATACTTGTGTATATCCCAGAAGGAGATCATCACAGAGCCGCACGGGAAGAAGAAGTCCAGGTAAGCTTTAAGTTTGCAATACAGCTTTGAGTCTTATGTATTTAAGGTCAGGATCCTTTTTTAAGTCAGGAGCTAAAAGTGTCAAAAGTCAAGTAAGCACCACGTCCATTGAGGAGAGTGTAACTCAGACAAGGCTACAACCATTAGCACCGATCATTGAGGTGGGTAGTGATACTGACACTTCATCAGATAAGTCCTTCTTCATGATGGGGAGTCAACAGCCAGGAGGTTTCTCCAGTGAAGGACCAATGCTAGGAGGAAGTACCTCCCAGAACCCTTTGAACGATGCCAAGTTCACTATAATCTTCTTAGAAGGAACAAACTCTAGGGGAGCCCTAGTTTATTCTGACTATCGGGGATGCAAGTGTATTTGTATAGAAGAAAGACCGTCTCAAATACTAGAGATAATTCAAGTCTATGATGACAAAGACAGATTCCGAGATGAAAAGGGGCACCACTACCTGATAGTTAGCAACCCTGAGGATTACAACAGATATGGAGATAATGTGGCAAAAGGAAAAATGGTCCAAGAAACTCAAGAACCGCCTCCAAAAATTGATCGACCTGGAGCTCTTTTTATGTATGAAAAAAAAACAACCAGGGTCTCTACCTATAATGAGAATGTGAGAATTTACAAGCATGAGAGCGATGGAGTAGTCTCTTATTTTCGATGCAAAGAACCATACCCAAATGAATTAAGCAAAGACAAGGTTCTTTACTTGTTCTCTTATGAAAGTGCTATGGGGAAGGATATCATTTTTGTTGACAAGTACGAGCGAGAATACAAACGTATTCTCCCAGAGGAGGTAGAAAAGGCAACAGTTCCAAAAACGCCAACATATACCCCCGAGGAAGTACCAAGGTCCACCTATATCCCTAGCAAGTCAACAAATCCATTTTCAGAAGATTAGGATGCAACATCACATTCTAACCGACAACAGACGTTCAACTACTAGAACCAACAAGCAACCCAACCATCATTGCAGGCATGGCTTCAACAAAGTGAGACATTCGAACAAAACCGAAACAGAGATGGTTATCCAGCTGCAAGAGGTCTAAGAGATTTACAAGAACCACCACTCTATTCACAATATCGAGGCGAGAGTAAGCCAAAAACTCAAGAGTCGGCACAGCCTGGAAGACAACCCATAGAACGAGTTCGAAGAGATGAACCACCTCTTGTAAGAACCGTCAGAAATTATGGCTTAGGAGCACTTTTGGGAGAGGAACCCTCCCACTACCGAAGGCCAGAGGAGGTATATCGAGTAGGACAAGGAGAACCAATGATGAGATTTGTAGACCATCGTAGAATTAGACCTTCTCAGGTGCAAAAATGGGTAAACAAGAAATACACGGGAAACAGAGATCCTAGGGATCATGTAGCAGCCTTTGTGCGTGTAATTAGAGCTGGAGAAGTGTTGGACTTCCCTACTCAATTTGTAGGGTTTGGGCTTACTCTAGAGGAGGATGCCGCTACTTGGTTTGACTCTGTGGAGCGTAGAGATTTCAAGTCTATGGAGGAGGTTTTTGACGAATTTATAGAGGAATTCTCACAAAGGGGGATAGCTCATAATACAGTCTCACAAATCCATAAATTCAAACAGAAAGAAGGGGAATCTGTGCAAAAAGCAGCCCTACGATTAAAAAGATATGTGAACTTCTGCCCTGTGGAAGAACTGCCAACTCAGTCCAGACTTATGCTTATATTTATTCAAGGACTAAGAAATGCAGATCTCTAGACTGACTTACATATGAAGAGGAGCACAACGTTAAATGAGTTAACTAAGGAAGCTCTTCACCTTGTAGACAATTGTACGGTCTACAAGGAGGGTGAATTCACGGATCTTGATGACGACTCATCCTCACAACAAAGTGGAAGCAAGTCCGCTAAGACAGCACCGAAGGGAGAAGTAGCTGTAAGCCAGGAGCGGCTTATAGAGGAAGTGCTAAAAAAAATTAATATGTATGCCAAGCCTCAGGCTAAGCAGCCAAAATGGTGTCCTATTGAAAAAAAAAGGACAAACCATGCGACGAAAGAATGTTATTATAACAAGGGATATGTGAGAGAGCGACCATATGCTCCCCAAGTTCAGACAACATCTCCTCAACTCCCACCGATGCCTAGGTATCAAGCAGGCAACCTACCTGGACCTGTAGGTGTTGAAAGACCGCAGCCAGTATTGGGGCAACAACCACCCCTACCAGGAGTAAGCCGGTAGGCATAAGATACACACCAACGGTAAAAGAACCAGAAGAGAAGGCTTTGGTACCTATGCATGCATATTACGATGATTCCAACGGATATGCAGCAAATCCTGTCTATTATACACCTGAATAACCACCAACGCCAGAACCTTGGAGCATGATTGGAAGTACATGACCACCAACAACTGCACATGCAGCAGGAGAAGGAAGATACAGCTTGGATGAACGAACACTATTGTTCATAGCCAACGGAGGCATGGACGGGCAGAGGCATGCACACCAACAAAGAGGAGCTCAAGGAGCACCTCAACAACCTAAGGGACCCTGCTACAAGTGTGGTGGAGACCATTGGCTAAGAGACTGTCCTCATGATGAAATCATTAGGGTCAACGTATATTGCACCGAGTGTGGAATTACCTCGGGGGGTTCACTATGTGTAAAACTACCATATCACGTACGTTCAAGACATGTTTGTAAAACCTCTTATCTGTGAATTTTTTTAAGAATATAATGTACCCTTTTCTTTTAAAATCTGTAAGTTTGTTTCAAATTTGAAAAAGTAATGTCCTTTTGTATATATATTTTTGCAAGTTTCAAGAACTTTAAATAGCCTTCTGTTGAACTCACATGATAGGTTATATTTTTATTAGGTGACCTCTCCGGGAGAATTACTCACTTGATTCTTGATTGCCCTAAGAACCCGAGCAAAGGATCAAAGACTACTTTGAACATGCTGGGAGCAGTGCCTTCTAGTGGAGGGTCAGAAAACGAAACTACAATTCCTGTTAAGGTCTTGACGAGAGCCCTAACAAGGAAAGATGAAAATAAGCCCAAGAGTAGGGATGAAAATCAAGAGGAAATCAAGATTGACAAGTCTAGCGTCAGTCGTGATAATCCTTGGAAAGAACGAAGAGTGAAAATGAAAGCTAGACGTGAACGAAAACAGAAGGCTGTAGAAGTTGAGCTAACAATGGCTCGAGAGCAACTTAAACAGTAGAGAGAATCTGAATCTCTAAAATCAATGGAGGGACCTAGGAGTGCAAGCTCGGGAGGGCCTGTATTGGTAGATAAGGTCAATGAACCCTTGGATGCAATCTTGCAAGCCTATAAAGCAAGATTGAAAAACAGACAGACTCTAGAGCAAAGGTGGATGACATATCCATATCCAGAGATAGAAAAACAGAGACTAGAGATGTGCAAGCAGTTGATTGAAACTGCACAAGCCTTACTAGAGCCTCCACCTGTGGAAGTGAGGGATAGAATAATCAAACCACCAAAAAATGAAACACCTATCAAAACTGAACAAAGGGTACCTGACAAGATAGAAAACTTTAAATCCTTGCCTGATGTAGAGGATGCAAGAATCGTGCCTAATAGCACTGATGAATCACTGAAAGATTTTTCACCATATACACCCATTGTGGAAGAAAATTGGCATGAAGAGATATGGGAAACGGTGAGAAAATCTCAAGAAAAATATAAGACAAAAACAGTTGAGTCAGCGCCTTTCTCGGAGTTGAACTTGAATAAATCACCATGGGATTTAGACGCTAAATCATTTCAAGGGGATGATGGTTCAGTTGCATCAGAAGATAGCAGACCAACATTACTCAGAACTTTGCCGCCATACATGGGAGACTACGAGGCAAGGTTGGAAATTCGAAGGGTACCTTCTCACAGAATAGGAGGGTCAAATCAATTGGACACTAAAATTTTGACAGACTTGTTGTCTACTCCGGTCAAGTGTACAATCACATTGAGAGAATTGTTAAAATTTAGGCCAAGCATGTGGATGGAAGTGGGAAAATGTCTTGAAAAATTTGGTATAAGGACGCCTCTTAAGTTCTTCAAAACTGAGCTTAATGACACAGAACCGAAGAGAGTCAACACTAGACCACTGCCCAAAACAAGGTTGGAGAGTATTGTGAGGGTGAAGACGGCAACACTACTCTACCAGTCGAGTATAACGGCATAGAGACTAAGGCCATACTCGATAGTGGAGTTGGCATTGCCATTGCTACCAAATTGCTATGGGAAAAATGGGGAAAACCGGCAATACGAACCTAGAATGAAATTACAACTAGCGGATGGGCATGTAGAAAGACCTATAGGATTGCTTGAGGCAATTGTGGTATCTTCATGTGGCATAGAGTATGAACATACATTTGCCATAGTAGATTTCGGCAAGAAAAACAATTATGAAATTATCCTTGGTAGGCCGTTCATGAGGCAACTCAAGATGGTGCAGGACTGGGGGTATGATTATTTGTATCTAAGACATGTTGAAACCACTACACGTGTAAATATGAGGAATCATAGCTACCATGATGTCACGAGAACACCTGTGGAAGAGTTCGACTCAGCCACCATTAGTGGATCAGAAGTCCCAACGTGGTTCTGTAAGAAAAAGGAGATATGGATGTGCGGAGCATCTCAATGTAGTGAATTCGAACACAATGAAAGGATACTAGAGAGGGTATTGGAAGATGATGCCTGTATACGAGAGCCCTTCCCTGAAGAGAAGCTCGAACCCCTAGAATGGTCTCAAATTTTGGCTACTTTGGATGTGTGCGTCAATGAAGTCACTCCCACAAAATTTTGTGATGAGAATGGCTACGATATCGTACCATACTACATCTTGATTGTGGAGGAAGACGAGAACGAAGGAGACACCGAGAATACGAGGGTCAATCAAACGGAAACGAAACTTGATATTAAGATAGTGGGTTATGTGGACATCCCCACTAAAAACATCAAGCAGGATGGAGAAGAATTTTTTGATTCTTCTGATCAATGTGAAAACGAAGATAATGCGGATGACGAGAAGTCGGAAAATACGGAAGAAGATGACCATTGGGATCAAGAAAATGACATCTTTTACTACTTCTCGAACCAGAGTGCGAGACGCCAAAAAAGATACAAGAGTAGAAGACACCATAAAAGTCTACCAACTAGGTTTAGACCTATGCCTGAGTTCAGGAGTAAGACACATTTCCTTATGAACATTCATGCTGTTGATTGTGCTAAGGATAAAGTGTCAGGAAGATTTCTTAAGATTGCTGAAGACCTAGGTTTTAAGGCAATACTGTTGAAACTTAAGAAAACTAGCAAGGCAAAAAAGAGAGTTGCAAGGGAAATATTGGATGTCCTTGGAGATCCAATTATAATGAAAGTTGAGCAGAAAAAGAAATATAATGATTTGAAACAAAAGCTGAAAAATGTATGGACAACTGAGATGGAAAGTAGCGATGGATCGAACGCTAGTGAGGGGAGTTAAGAGATACATGTACCTCCTCACTATTGTAAGTACACCATTCAGGAGAGAAAATTGGTGGTCAAGCAACCGATGAGAGAGCCTAAACCCAATGAGTCCTATGATGGACCAGAGAACGCCAAGAAAATAGACCTAGTAGAGTCGAGAGAAAGTCCTCGACCTGCTTACATTGCAATGATCTAAGCCAGGAAGAAGAGGACTTACTGATCAAAACGCTTAAATAATTTCGTGATGTATTTGCCTGGTCATACAAATATCTGAAGGGGGTGGATCCTAACATTTGTGAACATTCGATTCCTCTGAAGTCGGATGCAAAGCCAAGCAAACAACGCCCGTACACGTACATGAGACATTCGGCAAAAGGATCAAGGACAAGATAGACAAACTTATGGATGCCGAATTTATTTATGAGATAGAGCACATTGACTGGGTGTCGCCAATCGTGGTGGTACCTGAGAAAAACGGGAAATTACAGGTGTGTGTGAATCTCAAGAAGGTAAATGTAGCAACAATAAGGGACAGCTATCCTCTTCCTATCACGGAACACGTCCTAGAATGAGTAGGAGGCAAGCAGGCCTATAGCTTTATGGACGGATTCTCTGGTTATAACCAATTGGGGGTTAAACTAGAAGATCAGTACAAAACAACGTTTGCAACTGAATGGGGCATATATGCGTTTAGGGTAATGCCATTTGGCTTGACCAATGCTCCAGCCACATTTCAAAGATTAATGACACATGCTTTCAAAGAATACTTGCGAATGTTTTTGGATATTTACATGGATGACTTGTGTGTCTATTCTTTATTGAGAGAAGACCATATAGATCATCTTAGAAAGGTATTTGAAAAATGCAGAACGTATAGGATTTGCCTCAACCTAGAAAAATGTGTATTCATGGTTGAGATCTGCAAAAAAGACAGAGCCGGATTTTGGAAATGCCCAAAGCTGAAATCTAGTAGTACTTATGCGTAGCTTATGTTGCTACAATTATAATGACTACTTGCAAACAGAAAACAGACATTGTTTGATATACTTACAACCGCAAATAGCTCATAGATGAGCGAGCGCGTTCGCTCCGTTCCGCGAGGAATGCTTGGCGTTGTCGCGTAGCTCTTGCCGAGCCTAGCACAATGGCATTGTCGTGTAGCTCCAATGTGATGTACGAGTGGGGAATTGCGTCAAGAAGAAGCTCACACTCTCTCGCTCTCTCTCACACAGTCGACATCAGCTTAAAACTTGATTATGATAAAAGTTGTTTTATAAAATGACCTAGGTACCTTATATACTAAGGCTACCATAGGTTAAACCTAAAATAGAGTTCAAGGGGTGGGAAATTTAAGTAAGACCCAATGATTTTCTTTAAAGGCTTGGGCTCTTCTGTGCTTATCAGCAACAGCCTGTTGCCTTTGCTGTGAGATAGAGATAGCATCCTTAATCTTTTGGAAAGATTCTTGTAGGTCTCGGCTATACTCATCTGCAGCAAAGATCTTCCCATGTAGTAGGGGACTTTTTGATCTTCCCTCAATTACCTCAAAATGTACTTTTCTCATGGAAGTTTGTACAGTGTTGCTGTAGGCATACTCCACTAAGGGTAAGTACTTCTCCCATTGGGACCTTTGATCTACTTCCGTTACATAGGCTTATAGTAGATCAATAATTGTTAGGTTAGCTATTTTACTTTGGCCATCCGTTTGCGGGTGATAGGCTGAAGAGAAGTTTAGCCTCGTCCTTAAATTCTCAAAGAGACCCTTCCAAAAATTACTGGTCATTCTAGGATCTCTATTCGACACTATGGACATTGGCAAGCCATGGTACTTGAAGATTTGTGAAATGAAGAGGGTTGCCATTTGATGGGCTTTGATAGTCTTTTTGACAGGTATAAAATGAGCTTGTTTATTGAACCTGTCTACTATCGTTCATATTCCCGTATTGCCATGGATAGACTTAGGAAATCCAAAGATAAAATCCATGGATATGCTCTCCCATGGTGAAAATTAGGGATTGGCAAAGGTTGAAGCAATCCAGGTTGCTTCCCTCTATTAAACTTCGTCTTTTGGCATACCACACATTTAGAAACATACTCTTGTATGTTTGCTTTCATGGTAGGCCAATAGAAATATGTTTCAATTCCTTTTAGATTAGACTGAATCCCTTTATGCCTCGCATAAGGAGTAGCATGCGATTCATACATTACTTTCTCACATAGTGAGTTAGTAACACATAGTCTATTGCCATAAATAAGATAACCATCTTGTAAAGTAAATGGTTCCTCTTTCTTCCCTAATGCAAGGGCTGAAATCATATCTCTAAAATTGGGATCAATAGCATCCTCATCTATCATAGAAAATAGATCATTGTGAGTTGCTATGGAAACCGCATTCACTCTTCGCCGTCTTGAGAGTACATCAGCTACTTGATTATTCTTGGCAACAATGTGAGCAATATGAAAATGAAATTGCAAAAGGAAATTTTCCCACCTCATTTGTTTGTCGGAGAGCTTGGTCTGCATCATGAAGTACTTAAGACTTTGGTGATCTGTTCGTAGAATGAAAGGAGTCCCCAATAAATAGTGCTTCCATGAGTCTAAGGCGTGTAGAACTACGAGGAGTTCCTTTTCATATGCACACATACCTATAAAGATTCTTAGTTCATGAAGACTCCTTGGTTTAGTCCATCCTTTTATTACCTCTAACTTTGATGGATCCATTTGGATGCCATCTTGAGAGATAATGTGACCTAAATACTGAATCTCTTGCAAGAAAAATTCACTTTTCTTTCGATTAACATAAAGTTTATTCCCTCTTAGAATTTGAAATATTACTTGGAGGTGTTGCTTGTGTTCATCTAGTGAATTAGAGTAGATGATAATATCATCAAAGAACACTCCAGTAAAGGTTTAATGCGGACTGAATAGCTTCTCCATCAAGTGGTCGAATGTGGCTGATGCATTGGTCAAGCCAAAAGGCATGACAACATATTCATAAAGACCAAACGTAGTGTGAAATGCGGTCTTTACAATGTCTTGATCAACTATCCTTATTTGATGATAGCCACTTTTTAGGTCAATCCTACTGAAGTAGGTGGACCTTGTAGCTTATCAAATAGGTCTTCTGCCCGTGGAACGGGAAACTTATTCTTGATAGTGATCCTATTTAGTGCTTTATAGTCAACACACATACGATATGTGTCGTCTTTATTTTTCACTAATAGCACAGGTGAGCAAAATGGAGATGAGCTAGGCCTAACCATGCCCTTCTCAACTAACTCATGCAATTGCCACATAATCTCCTCTTGTTGAGCTTGAGAAACTCTATAAGGAGGTTTATTAAGCGGTGAACTTCCTGGAAGAAGTTCAATTGCATGGTCATCATCGCCTTGTTTAGGAGGTAGTTCACAAGGGATGTCGTCAATAAAGACATTTTGAAACCCCTTGAGAAAATTGGATAACTCTAATTCTTTGTGATTGTTTATATTTTCTTTTGCTAAAGCATTACGTTCATTTTGAGAATCTTTAACAAAAATCATGTACACGGAAATAGAGCTCTTTATTGACTTATTGAAAGCTTGTGCATGTACAATGGGTATGGTGTTACCCATTTCCTTAGCATATATGTACATATCTTTTTCCCTAAACCTAAAGTAGATTCTCCTTTCATGGAATTTAACATTGGCAGCCATGCGACCAAACCATGGTGCCCCTAGGATTACATCCTCGTGCTTGAGAGGAGAGATAAAGAAGTCCTCTTTGTCCACATAGCTTTGGACATGGAGCCTCAATTTACCAATTAAGGGAGTGACTGAAGCTTCTTGCCCCTTGAAAGCACCATCTGCAGGTAGGACATCTCCCATCTCGTAAGCTTGTATGCCTAGCTTGGTGGCCAATTCTGTGGATATGAAATTGTGAGTAGAACCACGGTCAAAGAGAATAAAAGAATAATGTTTTCTTACCTTTCTCCAAGCATGGCATAGAGGAGATCCTTTGTGGTCAGTTTCCTCCTCTTGGATTTCGACCAAGGTAGCTCTAGGAGGCTCATGGCGGGTGTTCTTTTGGGGACAAGCGTGGTACGCATGCCCTTGCTTGCCGCACTTGAAACAGTGATTATCCTTGCGATAACACTCAAGCTCTTCAAGAGAGAGTTTGTTTTTTCCTTTGTAAACTCCCTTCTCCTTAGCTTTGATGGAATTGCCCTTAGGAGACTTTTGGACATTGTCCTTCCCCTTAGGCTCATTGGAACCCTTTTTTTTTGGGGGCTTAGAATTTCTTTTAGCCCCTGTTTGGAAATTGATTCGAGAAGCCAACATACCATAGTATGTGTATAACCGTGGATATGATGCGTGGACTTTGGGAGTTAACATACTCCGCCATTTCTTCAGTTAAGCCCGCACAAAACTGTTGCTTTTGCTCTCCAAAATCCATCTTTTTGAAGGCAGTGGCTTTGAGATGTAGGTCCCAAAACTTGTCTACATATTTGTGAATGGATTTGTAGGGAGAGAGCTTCAAGCTTCACCATTCGGTGAGTACTTTGTCTTTGGCATCGGTGGCCAAAAACTGCTTCATGATGGAAGCTCTTAAAGCTTTCCATGTTCGTGGAGCTTCACTGTTGGCCCATAGGCTAGACCACCATTGCCTGGTGGACTTTTTAAAGTGCATAGCTACATGATGTAGCTTAGAGGACTCTGTGAAGCCCTCATCTCCAAACGCCGCATTGAATTGTTGGATAAAGGCCAAGACTTTGTCCGTAGCACCAAAGGTGCCATTTTAGGTAAGGAAAGAGATGCTCTTTCCTCCCTCTTTGAAATTCTTGAGCTTGGACGACCTCTTCCACGCGACATAGGATTTCCTATGGCCCCTTATTTTTTATGGTTCAAAAGTTGCACCATCGCTCTCTTCAGAAGATGAAGAATTTGAGGAAGATGGAGAAGAGGGTGACCTCTTTCTCGCCTTTTTCTTGCCTTGATCTTCTTTGTCTGCACCATCACTTTCATAAGAGGAAGAGGATGAAGAATATGGAGAAGAGGGTGTCCTCTTTCTCGCCTTTTTCTTCTCTTGCTTTTTGTCATCCCTCTTTGAATTATGGTGTGGAGAAGTGTGTGATGGTCTTCTCCGTTTAGGAGGTGATGGAGAGCGTTTTGCCCGTCGTCTTTGTAGAGCCATCTCCACCGAGGTGGCAGGAGACTCACTTCTTTCTTGTTCCTTTGGTGGGAGCTCTTGAGTTCTCCTTTGGGAAGGAGATGCATCATCAAGAAGCAAATTTTTGAGCCCTTTGTATGGATCCTTTTCTTCTTCTCGAATTGGAGAGAGGCCTCTTTTGGAAGTCTCACAAGGAGGCTTCCTAGGTACTCTCTCATCATGGTTGGGGAGCTTGGAGAATCCCATGAGCATGAAGCTTCCGTTGCACTTCACTTTGGAGGGATGGGTTACCCATGGCTTGTTGAAGCCTAGAAACAAGGTAGTTAACAAGCATAAGGGCATCATTAGTAGCCTGCTTATTAGCAAAATCAAAGTTACCAACATCCATTTCACTCTCTTTACTATTGTCAGCCATTCTAACAACTTTTAGGTGTAAACTTTTTAGGTGTACTTTGGCACTTCAAGCCCTAGTTGCTACTCCTCTTTACCCCTTTAAAAAAAGCACTCAAGCTACTATACCCGTGGCTCGAATACCATTAATTGCAAGGAATAGAAGAGAGGTTCATTCAACACCAAAATAGCACTGGCTCTTGTCAAGCTTCTAATAGCTCAATCGTGGTTAAGCTGTAGGCAAGCCCCGTACCACTCCACTATTAGGACAATAACTCTCGACGGTGATGCCCCATTATCTGCACGAAGGCAGGCACACTGCAAGGCTGAAAAAATCCCTATTCTACTTACTCAATTGCAATTAATAATAACAACCATTTAAGCTAGCTTGAGGACCTCCCTTCTTGAGCAAGAAAAGAGAAACCTTGTGATCTGACACCAATGTAACATTTAATGGCCTAGTAACTTGTGTGTAGTGGAAATTAGCATGAACATAGTGAGCATTTCATTAGAATAGGTTCCTAATGAGCATAACAAGAGTGCTTGGATATAGAGAGCAACAAAAAGGATAACACCTAGTTAGATAGCATAAACAATAATTCAAAAGAGAGAGAAATTAAGCTATTGACAACAGTTGAGGACCGGATTTACATGAAGCAGGTTCCCCCTCCAAAAGGCTTTGTATTATAGGTTTCTCCCATCAAGAGAGACATTTTACAATACAATTCTTTGTGTTCCTTCAATACTAGCTAGTGCAATGAAGATGGAAGCTTCAAGCACTAATAAAAACACTTATAAAACACAACATCAATTCCCTCACGATCTCAGACCCAAGACCTCACACACCTTCAAAGATGGTGAGAGCTAGCGGGGTATGAGAGTAGATTGAGAGGAAGAAGGAGTAGTCTTACGTGAAAGATGTACATCTCCTCACATAATCACTCATATTAGCATAGCTAGCTTAGTAATTAGCATGGTAGAGGAGATGAGCATGCATTGAAACTTGGCTCTTGGTTGGATTTGCATCACAAAGCCAAGAGTTGTTGGTGTAGGCCTCCCTTCTCACAAGCTTGGAGTAGGTGATAAGCTTTCCATTAAAGCTTGAGAAGGAGAGAGAGATTCTTCTTGCTTCACACATGAGCTAGTGTAAGTGTGTGGAGAATAATGCCCTTGAAAATTCAGCCCCCTCCTTTCTTGGTCCACCCCTCTTCCATTTTACTCATGCAGGCACCCCATTGGCCCATGCCAGGCTTAGCCAATGAAATTTAAGTAGCATAAGTGATAGCCTTCTGACATGTCTCTTTCCCCTTCTGTGAGAGCTTTAGGTAATTAATTAAGGCAGCTAAACTCTCATTGGACCGCTTTGTCTCCTGGCCAATAGGAATCAGGCAAGCCATTGGGCTGCTGAATGCTCATTGGACCCCTTGGGAGACTGTCCAATAGTCTTCTAGAGAGATTAATTCTTATTGGCTCTTTTATTAAGTGTTTTTAAATTAATTGAACTAGATTTACTCTAGCCTAATTCTCATTGTTCCACCTCCATGGCATCCAATAGGATTTAAGTACACCTTGTGGGCATCTGGGCTAGGGAGCTGACATGTGTCCCTCATTTCCTTTGTGTAAAGGAGGCTTGTGAGTGTGTGTGTGTATGTGTGTGTGTGTGTGTGTGTGTGTGTGTGTGTGTTTCTCTCCCATCCCCTACTTGCAAGTCTCGCCCCCTCCTTTATAGGATTCATGAACACTTTTGTACACACACACACACACACACACACACACACACACACACACACACACACACACACACACACACACACACACACACACAAAGCATCCAATTTTCCTAAGCTTAACCATTGGACACAACCTTTGATTTTTGGAACCTTAGCATTTTGGAAGTCTTAATGGGCTGAACATTAGGGTCTTTAAAGCCCATTGTTTCACCTTGCTCTTTTGCAAATGCCCCCCTTTGGACCCCTATTTTCCATCCTTTGGATCCCTACTGTGGCCAATCTACTAGTTTAACCAATATTCTAGCCTTTTCTCCCCTGACACTTCCCCATATTAAATGATCAGTTTAACATGAGAAAATCATTTAGGAGAATTAGATATTAGTTATTATGACATGATATTTGGCTTGAAATTGACCAATAGGTAGTTGATACCATTTGGAACAACTTTCCCAAAAGACACAATGTCAAAAAACTAAAAAAAGTTGGTCAAAATAGCCAAAAACAGAAACTAGTCAAAAATCGTAGGGCAAACGAAAAAACTTACTTTTGACTAGGAAAAAGTTGTCCAAATTCAAAAAGAAGTGGTGGAGTAGACTACTGACACTATAGGTAATCATCAGACCAAATTTGGTGTTCAGATGTGATGGAACATGGATCGCGATCCATGTACCTTATCAAAATTTCTGGTTGAGGATTGAGTAGTAGGTAGCTGCGACATAGACAAACACTTTTCCCAAAAGAACCATATGCCAAAAAGTTGCAAAAAGTGGTCAAAAGAGTAAAAAATAGAACACTTTCAAAATTGTCACAACAGACTGTAGAATTCACTTTTGGTTGGTCAAACTGATCCAAATTCAAAAATTTGTGGATGAGCAGGCTACAGAGACCATAACCTATCAACATACCAAAGATCAAGTCCAAAAGTGGTGGAACATGGATCGCGATCCATGACCCCCTGAGAAATTTTTGAACAGAAACTTTACCAACCTATAGCTAGAGACCATTGTGAACAAAACTCCCCATAGTAACATTGTCAAAAAAGTTAAAAAATTGGGTCAAAAGTGCCATAAATAGTTCAAGGTAAAAACCCTAAAACATATCTGTAGATTGACTTTTGGTTGACCTAAAAAAGTCCAAATCATACCAAAACCATACAACTAGCATTGGGAGACCAGGGGCAAGCCGTGTGTCAAGTTTCATCACCTTCTGACACAGAGATACATGGATTGCAATCCATGGTCCTATGTCACATACTCAGACCAAATTTGCATTATAGCTAGAGGACATCACAAGAAGTCTAGTGATCTTTTCAAAAGTGAATTTGGATATCAAAAATCAAGCCAAAAGCCAAGACTTCCAAGTGCTCTGACAAAGCATATCCATGGATTTCATTACAGGACTTCCTACATCCTTGGAATATGACTCTATTTTTGTGGTTGTTGACATGCTTACAAAAATGATCCATTTGTTTCCAATCAAGACAACGTTTATGGCTAAGGATATAGCTCAAGTCTTCATAAAAGGTGTCTTCATGTATCATGGTTTACCTTGTCATATAATTTCTAATCGTGATGCAAAGTTCACCTCAAATTTTTGGAAAGCCTTATTCTCAGCTACAAGAACCCAGTTGGCCTTTAGCACTGCTTATCACCCACAAACTTATAGGCAAATAAAAAGAACTAGTCAAAGCATTGAAGATATGCTAAGATCTTATTGTATGCATGAGCAGGATAAATCGACCAAATATTTGTATTTGGTTGAATTTTGTGTATAATTATTCCTTCCAACGCTCAATTGGGATGTCTCCTTTTCAAGAATTGTATGGACAAGAGTGCATTAAAATGGACAGACCCTCTAATATGGGTTCAAGCATCCAAAGATATATTGGATGAAAGGAAACTACAGATGGACCTTATACAACAAGATATTAAGAATGCTCAAGATAGACAAAAAAATTACGATGACCCTAAACGATCTATTCACCTATTTGAAGAAGGAGATATGATATTTTTGAGAGTGAAACCCAAACATAGCTCTTTATCAATGTGTAAATGTAAGAATCTCAGTGCCAGCTATTGTGGACCTTTTGTAATTACCGAGAGGAGCAATGATCAAACTTACATACTCTTGCTACCACCACATATAAAGGTACATGATGTTTTTCACATCAGCTTGCTCAAGAGGTATGTACCTGATCCAAATCACATTCTTGATGATTCTCTATTATCTACCTCTTCCAATGGAACTTTTGAAGTATATCCTGAGGAAGATGCTACTTGGGAATGAGATGATGTAATGAAACTAAATTACCCAGAAATCATGTTGAGGTGAGGATGCCTCAAAATTTTCAAGTGTAGGAGGATGTAAGATCCCAAAAATTGGGTCTCTTTTAAAAATAAGAAAAATAAATTTCAATATCAGTTTTGCCAGATTTGGTATAGAATGCTTTTTTGGCAGTGTTGAAAGGTTTTAAAGTGAAAAGCAAGGTCGTTTTCATGTTCCAGTAGGTCAGACGAACGTTTGGTCCAATTTTGAAAAAAAAAACGTTTTTTTTAAGCCTTTTTAGACTTTTTGGTGCTTTTTTGCAAAAAGCAAGCCCGGATCCTTAATGTACGAGTCCCACGGAAACTATGGTTCAATTTTATAAAAATCTGCTTTTCGAGCGCTTTTCACGCTATTTTTAGCTTTTCATGATTATGAGTGCTTTTTAGTGAAAAGTGAAGCTTCAACAAGTTATGATCTCAACCAGTCTGATCGTTTTCCTGAAGTGTGTGCTTCACTTGTAAATCTTCAAAAAGTCATGATGCAAATTTTGTCACACACACACACACACACACACACAGAGAGAGAGAGAGAGAGAGAGAGAGAGAGAGAGAGAGAGAGAGAGAGAGAGAGAGACCCACCCAAGGCCTCCAAGGCCCCTACGTGAGGAATGACCGTGCTATAGTCTTTTCTCATCGTGGCTGTTGGCCAGTGTTGCACCACGCAAACCTTTGCAGTGCTTATTAAGTTTTTCTCAAGCGTCCAGTTGTTGGTATCTAGCAGACTCCCACACTGATAAGATTGTCAAAGTTTGTTGTAACTTTATTTGAGCAAGGGATACGTTCACATGTAAGGCGTCAAAAGTGGCATAGGAGATATATACTCTTCCCAAGAAGAAAAGTAGCCTTGGTATCAAAGATTTGAAAGCTATTGTTGACAAAATGGCAATCAAGATTTTGATATCAATTGTGGAAAGCCCAAAGAGGAATGGTCCCTCCTACTACTAAGAAATAGTAAGAAGTTCAAGCTCATTAATCATAAGGGTTGGATGAATCTCCCTATTATCACCATCTTTTTGGCAAGCAGGACGTCTCACCTTTAATCTTCTTAGATCAATTGATCTTACAAGCTTGGAATCACTACGTTATCTCCATTATAATTTTTGGTGCCCTTCACTACTTACAATGAGTAATACATCTTCCAGTAGTGATAATCACAAGTCTCACTTCTTAGATCAATTGATCTTACAAGCTTGGAATCACTACGTTATCTCCATTATACTTTTTGGTGCCCTTCACTACTTACAATGAGTAATACATCTTCCAGTAGTGATAATCACAAGTCTCACTTGAACATTAAGCTCAACCAAGAATATGCTACTACGCGGAGTGTCTACCAAAGACCAGTTACAAGTGCAAATGAAGCACAACAACTTTGCAATGAGGGGAAGAAGCACATTGACCTATGGACAATCCACAGGATCCCAGCACTGGAAGGTATCCATTTTTTCACACACCTCATGATTTGATGAGATTTGTTGGACATGGGGTTGATGGCTTACTAAGATATAGTTCTATGTTATCTCAGTTACACATTAATCATACAATTACATTCAAAATCTCCAAACTTCTTTGTCTTCAAATGCAACAAGAATTTTAGAACTTGAAAACCAAACAGTCTCTCTAAAACAAGAAAGTTATCAGCTGTAGATCTTAAAAGAAATTCCAAGAGGATTAAGAACACGAGTAAAACGAATGAGAGATGTAATAAACTTAATAGAAGGATCTCCATAAAGAAAAAAAATGTTAAAAATCACTAGAGAACATGTGACCATTTTCTTAGGATTTGATATGTCCAATGCTCAGGAAAGGGTGAGATTCTTGAATGAGATAATGAACAAGAGTGACATTTTGAAACTTCCCAAAAATAAAACCCAAAAGAAATTGGTATTTCAAAATTTACTAAAAGATATGGATTTATTGGTCCAACCTTCTCAAATGCAAGAAATTTGTGGCACAGCCGGAGTGAGTAGAAGGGGTTATACGGCCATCTCTAAAACTTGGTTCTAGGTCCTTAAGTATTAAAAGCTTAAAGCTTTTGGGTTGCCTAGGCCTCACAATGTTGGAAAAGTAAGGACTCTATTAAATGAAGAAATACCCGAACATTTTGGAGAATACTATCCTATAGAGAGAATGATGCCATACGAAAAACATAAGAGGAAATCTTCTTTTGTGTATCATGTTTTTAATAACATCTGGATGAGTATAAAAAAAAGTTCAATCTTCTATAGTGAGATACTAAAAAATGCGAGAAGTAGATTGTGAAGGAAAACTTATATTTGTTATGAAATTGGATGAGATTCAAATTCAGAAATGTCAAAAAATGAAAAGAGTATCTATATCCCTAATGAATAGAGCATTGGACTATAGCTAGGGTAAGCTAGATTTCCCATATCACAAAACTCAATCAGAAATGGAGCTATGGTGGATTGGAGCAACTCAAATACTAGTAGAAAACCACGACACATTGAAATGGATCTTGTTACAGATCGACATCCTTTCTGTTATCCAAGAATAAAATTCAGGTGAAAAACTCCATGTAGATGGCATGGGTGACTTCATTGTAGAATGGGTCTTGAGTGCCACCCCTATGTGGAGGTAAAATTAATGGCACCTCATGTAATTAAAATGGCCTATGAACTTTGAGAGTAGCGGAATTAGGAATTTAGATAAAGTACTTCTATGAGATTATCTTGTGAGCAGGTGAACTTAATTGATGGTAGCAACATAAACATGGTATTTAGTTAACTTGGCATGAACAATACTTTTGCAAGAGAGAGAGTTTAGAGAAGATGACAAAAATTGAGGACGGATTCATACGGAGCCGGTCCCCCCTCCAATAGGCATTTGTATTATAGTTTCTCCCATCAAGAGAGACTTGGTACAATACAATCTTTGTGTTCCTTGTGACCTTGGTGATGCAATGAAGATGGAAAGATTCATGCATCACAAGCATAACATAGAATTTGTAGAAAGCATTAACTATCCCAAGCCTCAGTCCCAAGGCCTCAAACACCTTCGAAGGTGGAGAGAGCTAGCGAGGAATGAGGATAGGGAAGAGGAAGAAGAAACATTCCATAGGAGAAAGAAATAGTTCCTCACTTATCACTTTTCTTGCTAGCATAAATAATAGGATAGTAATGAAGATAGAGAAGATGGCAAGCTTAAGCATTGAAGCATGGCTCTTGGTTGGATTTGCATTCCATAGCCAAGAGTGTTGGTGCAGGCTCTCACTTCTCACAACCTTGGAGAAGGAGGTAGAGTTCATGTACTTTCACCAAGTGAGAATGAATCCACAAAATGAGTGTGTGAGAGGTGTATACCCCAACACACCCCTTGCTTGCTTCGGGCGAGTTCTACTTTTTGCCCATGCCTCAAGCTCATTTGGAACCCTCTCCCCCTAGCCAATCATATGCACCATGCATTTCAAGTACATGGGTAGTCTTTGGACAAGTGTCCTCCTTACCCCTTAGAGAGAGAGAGAGAGAGAGCTTGAAAATATCTAGATATTTGTTGAATGGAACTAGAAGCTCATTGGACCCCTCGTTAGCCCAGCCAATAGGATTCAAGCGCACCATGTGGCTAAGCATAGGGAGAGTCTGACATGTGTCCCATGTGCCCCTTGAGAAAAGGGTGCCCTTTGGGTGAGTGGGAGGTGAAGTCAAAGATTCTCCTAACTTTGTGACTTTCCCCCTCCTTTGTAGGGTCTTTGTTTGACTCAAGCACCTTACCCCCCATGCATAGGAAGCTTCTCAATCACCTTCCTCATCAAGCATGACAAGCACCTTAAGCACCTTATTCATCAAGCATGACAAGCACCTCAAGAACCTTAGTCATCAAGCACGACAAGCACCTCAAGCACCTTAGTCAGCAAGCACGACAAGCACCTCAAGCTTAGGTCGGGTTCCCACCTCAAGCTCAACCCTAGCTTCCCTAGGTCAAAGTACTCTTAACACTAGCTATTGAAGGTCTTTAATGAAGCTAATCCTAAGGTCTTTTAAGCTCCATTAGATGCATGTTGCTCTTTGATGGACTACCTCCTTTTGGACCTGTATTGAGATGTAACCATCTCTCCTCTTGGTCCCCTGTTGAGATAAGTCTAGAAGCACGTATTGCACATTGCTCTTTGGTAGACCGTCTCCTTTTGGACCCCTATTGAGATGTAACCATCTCTGCTTTTGGTCCTGTGCTGAGATAGGTCTAGAAGCACATGTCTCTATTCTAACTCTTGTTCCCGTTTATTCTCCCACATTAAATGATCAGTTTATTATGAGAAAATCATTTGGGTTAGCTAGATATTAGATTTTATGATATTACCTCTCTCTTGAAATCATAGTCATTCTCGACTATGAGGTAGAGAAGATAAAGCATAGTCATTAGTCCATGTTTCTTAGCAGGTAAAGGATTCCTTTTTACCCTACGACATCATTCCAAGATGGATGACTAATCCATTTGGTGCTTGGGAGACGTAGTTGCCGCAAGATGTCTGCTCTTTAGTCCATATCATACTTCCAAAGTAGAGTGACAAATTCTACTTGGTGTTTGGGAGACGTCGTCACCACAAACATGATTCTAAGCATGCATACTATTTAAATTTGTGCATAATGAAAAGAGAACTAGTCTTATAAAACAAAAACATTTGTCATTTTAAATTCATTTTCATATGCTTGCTCTAGTGTAGCATTGTAAGCATTAACAAGGTTCATATTATCCTTAAGCTAGGTTCCTTGCATCCATTTAGCATCTTTAAAAGGATAATTCTTTAACCTAAAAAGATATCGTCAGATAATCTTACTATTTCTTAATACCTTGTCTTCATGTCATAGGATGGACTCAGATTGAAGTACTTCTTCTTGATCTTTGATTTTTGGAGGGTCTCCAACAATTGCTTCTTTTGATGGTGCTCCTGTAAGACTTACATAGGCTCTCATGGAAAACATAGTGCATGAGCCAATGGTTGGGCAACTTTAATTGATAAGCCATCTCATTGATTGGCTTAAGAATTTAAAAAGGACCATAGTATTGTTTTTCTAGTTTAGCATAATACTCTTGGTGGCCCGAAGGATTCTTGCTCGTAGTATGCCTTAGATGAGCCTTAAGAAACTTTAGCAAGACCCAATCATTTTTCTTAAAGGCTAAGGCTCTTCTATGCTTATTAGCAGCAGCCCTTTTTGCCTTTTCTTTGAGATGGATATAACCTCTTTAATCTTTGGAAAAGATTCTTGTCAGTCTCAGCTATATTTATCAGTAGGCGAAGATCTTCCCATGTACTTTAAGTAGTAAGAGACTTTTGGATCTTCCCTCTTTAACCTCGAAAGGTGCTTTCCCCATAGAACTATGTACAATGTCATTGTACATAGTACGCATACTCTATAAGAGGTAGGTACTTATATCATTAAGAACGTTGATCTACTTCCATGACATAGGCTTTTAGTAGATTCAAGAATCATTAGATTAGTTATTTCACTTTGGTCATCCATTTGTGGATGATAGGCCAAAAGAGAAATTTAATCTACTTCTTAGATTCCAAAAGAGACCCTTCTAGAAATTAGTGGTCATTCTAGAATCTGTCTGATACTATGGATGTTGAAAAGCCATGATACTTGAAAATTTGAGATCTAAAGAGGGTTGTTGTTTGATGTTCCTTAATAGTCTTTTTGACGGACATAGAGTGTGTTTTCTTGCTAAGCATGTTGACTGAAACAGTCCACTCGTTCAAATTTCAACTTTTGGTATACCACGCATTTGGAAACATACTCATGTATTTTTACTTTTCATGGTAGACCAACAAAAATAAATTTCTACTCCTTGAAGAGTAGGTTATGGAATCCCTCTTTGCCCCGCATAAGGAGAAGTATGGGATTCATATATGACTTTCTTATCGTATGGGCGAGTAACACATAGCCTATTGTCGTTTAGAAGATAACCATCCTTCAAGGTGAATGGTTCTTTTTTCTTTCCTATTGCAAAGGCTGTAATTACGTACTTAAAGTCTCGCTCAGTAGCATACTCATCTATCATAAAAGATAGATCATTGTGAGTTGCTATATAGACAACACATTTATTCTTGGTCATTGTGAAAGTGCATCGACCACTTGATTGTGCTTGTTAGCAATGTGAGCAATATGAAATTTAAATTGAAAAAAAAATTGCCCACCTCATCTTTTTGTCGGAGAGCTTGGTTTGCTTCATGAAGTTTTTGAGGCTTTGTGATCCATTCGTAGGATGAATGGAGTCCCCAAGAGATAGTGTTTCCACGTGTCTAGGACATATAGAACAGCTAGTAGCTCTTTTTCATATTTTCCCAATACTCACTTATCAGAGTTGAGTCTTTGACTCTGATATGCTATGGCATGCCCTTCTTGAAACAAAATAGCTCCAAGGCAATCACCACAAGCATCACATTGGACCTCAAAAGGCTTTGAGAGATCTAGTAGTGTGAGTACACGTTGAGAGATAAGCTTCTCAAAAGCTTCTTGCACTTTTGCAGTCCATGAATACTTAACGTTCTTTTTTGTTAAGTCATATAGTGGGCCTGCTATTAGCAAGAATTTTTTCTATGAAGCATCTATGAATACTTAACGTTCTTTTTTGTTAAGTCATATAGTGGGCCTGCTATTAGCAAGAATTTTTTCTATGAATACTTAACGTTCTTTTTTGTTAAGTCATATAGTGGACCTGCTATTAGCAAGAATTTTTTCTATGAAGCATCTATAGTATGCACACATACCTATGAAGCTTCGTACCTCCTATAGATTCCTTGGATTAGGCCATCCTCTTATTATCTCTAACTTTGTTGGATCCATACAAGTGCCATCTTTAGATATAATGTGACTTAAATATTAAATCTCTTGTAGGAAAAATTCACGTTTCTTTTGATTAATGAAAAGCTTATTCTCTCTCACAACTTGAAAGATTACCTGGAGGTGTCGCTTGTACTCCTAAAGAGAATTTGAATGGCCTGAATATTTTTGTCATCATGAGTTTGAATGCGTTTGGAGCATTTGTCTGGACAAAACTTGTAACTTATCAAATAGATCTTCTACATATGTCACGGGAAAATCTATTTTTGAAAGTGATCTTATTTAGTGATCTATAGTTGACACACATGTGATATGTGTCGTCTTTCTTTTGCAGTAAAATTGATGGTGAACAAAATGGAGAGGAGCTAGATCTCACCATCCCTTTGCCCACCAATTTGTGCACTTATCTCATGATCTCCTCTTGTTGAGCTTGTGAAACTCGATAAGGAGGCTTGTTAGGGGGCGAGCTTCCTAGTAGGAGATCAATTGCATGGTCATCATCCCTCATTTTAGAGGTAGCTCACTAGGGATGTCATTAATGAAAACATCTTGGAATCCATTTAGGAAATTAGAAAAATCTAATTCCTCTTTATTCCCTTTATTGCATGGATATAGTGTTCCCCAACTCATTAGCATCTATGTACATGATCTTTTCCCCTGTAGGTGAAGTAGATTCTCCTTTGAAGGAACTTCATGTTGGAAGCCATGTGGTTATACCATGGTGCCCCAAAAATAACATCCTCATGTTTGAGAGGGGAGATCCTCTTTGTCCACATAGCTTTGGACATGAAGCCTCAATTTTCCAATCAAGGGAGTAACTGAGATGTCTTGTCCCTTGATAGATCCATTGGATTTTAATGTATCTCCCATCTCGTGGGCTTGTATGCCTAGCTTGGTGGTCAACTTCATGGATATGAAGTTGTGAGTTGAACCAGGGTCCAGGGTCAAACAAAAATAAAGACATCATGCTATTGCATCTTTCCCCAAGCATAGGAAAGGAGAAATCCTTGGCAACAACATCCACTTTTTGAGCTTCAAACATAGAGGCTCTAGGAGTCTCACTGCGGGTAATTCTCTTGGGGCAAGGAAGAGGAGTTTATATTTACCTTTGTAAACTCCCTTATCCTTGGACCGATTGTTGTTGTTGTTATTGGTAAGAATTTTGGGCATTGGTTTTCCTCTTGACATCACTTCTGTATTTATTTTCCATGGGCTTAACATTCCGTCTAGCCCCTTGTTGGAAATTGATGTGCGAAGCAACCATGGTGTGGTGGATTACTTCGGTGATAGAACCAGGCCATTGAGAGTTGACATACTCGGCCATCTCTTTGGGTAATCCCACACAAGATTGTTGCTTTTGCTCGGCGAAGTCTATCTTTTGAAAGACAATAGACTTGAGATGTTAATCCCAAAACTTGTCCACATATTTGTGGATAGACTCATGAAAGAGAAGCTTCTAACTCTTCCATTTGATAAGCACTTTGTCCTTTGCATTGTTTGCAAGAAATTGCTTCATGATGGAAACTCATAAATTTTCAATGTCTTTGGGGCTTCGCCATTGCCACGAAGGCTAGCCCACCATTGACGAGCCGATTTTTGGAAGTGCATAGCTACATGGTGTAGCTTGGTGGACTCCGTGAAGCCCTCGTCTCCAAGGCCGCATCAAATTGTTGGATGAAGGCCAATACTTTGTTAGTAGCACCAAAGGTGCCATCATAGGTGAGAAAAGAGATACTCTTTCCTCCCTCTTTGAACTTCTTCAGCTTTTGTGACCTTCACCATGCAGGGTAATATTTGTGATGTCCTCCCCTCTTGTATTCTCTAGGAGAATAACTATTGCTTTCGTTGGAAGAGGAGGAAGGTGAAGAAGAAGGAGAAGAGGTTGACCTCTTTCTTATCCTTTTCTTCCTTTGTTTCCTCTCTTCCCTTTTTGAAGTGATGAGGAGAAGGACTATGGGTTGACCGTTTCCTCTTGGGAGGAGTTGGCAAGTGTATAGTCCGCCGTCTTCATGGAGCCACATCTTCTAAGGAACTTAGGGATTCATTACTTTCTTGTTCTTTGGATTCCTCCTCTTGTATGGGAGAGAGTCTTCATTTGGGGGTCTCATCAAGAGGCCTCCTAAGCTTTCTCTCCTCTTAGAGAGGAAGAGAAATCCCATAAGCATAAAGTTGAGTGACTTCGGCTTGTAAAGCGGGGTTGCCCATAGCTTGTTGCAACCTAGTAACAAGATAATTAACAAACATAGGGGCATCATCATTAGCACCTTCATGTGCAAAATCAAAGTTATCAATGTTCATTCTACTCTCTTGGTTATTTTCAGCTATGTTAATCAAACTTATGTGTTTACTTAGTGTATGCCTTGGAAATTCAAAACCTTAGTTGCTACTCCTCTTAGCCTTCAAAAATCAACACTTAAGTATCTACACCTACGGCTCGATTTGATTAATTATAGAGAGTAGTGGAGTGGGTCTAACATAGAAGAGTTGCCAAGGGATAGCTCCTTTCAGACTTCTTATGGCTCAATAATGGTAAAGCCGTAGGTAAGTCTAAAAAGACTCCATTATTAAGACCAAATCTCTCGAGGTGTGCACCATATCCCACAAAGCGGGCTCAACAAAACTGATAATAGATCCCAGTCCCACTTACCCTAATATAATTAACAAAATCCCAGTCCCAATTACCCTAATATAATTAACAAAATCAACCATTAATAGGCTACTTAAGAACCTCTCTTCTTAAGAAAAAAAAGAGAAACCAAATGCTCTGATACCAATGTAGTGGAAATGGCCTATGAACTTTGAGAGTAGCAGAATTAGGAAATTAGATAAAGAACTTTTGTGAGATTACTTTGTGAGCATAGCGGGTGAACTTAATTGATGGTAGCAACATAAACATGGTACTTAGTTAACTTGGCATGAACAATACTTTTGCAAGAGAGAGAGTTTAGAGAACATGACGACAATTCAGGACCGGATTCATATGGAGCCAGTCCCCCCTCCAATAGGCATTTGTATTATAGTTTCTCCCATCAAGAGAGGCTTGGTACAATACAATCTTTGTGTCCCTTGTGACCTTGGTGATGAAATGAAGATGAAAAGACATAAACTATCCCAAGCCTCAGTCCCAAGGCCTCAAACACCTTCGAAGGTGGAGAGAGCTAGTGGGGAATGAGGACAGAGAAGAGGAAGAAGAAACATTTCATAGGAGAAAGAAATAGTTCCTCACTTATCATCACTCTTCTTGCTAGCATACACAATAACATAGTAATGAAGATGGAGAAGATGGAAATCTTAAGCATTGAAGCATGGCTCTTGGTTGGATTTGCATTCCATAGCCAAGAGTGTTGGTGTAGGCTCTCACTTCTCACAAGCTTGGAGAAGGAGGTGGAGTTCCTCTACTTTCACCAAGTGAGAATGAATCCACAAAATGAGTGTGTTAGAGGTGTATACCTCCCCAGCAAACCCCTTGCTTGCTTGGGACAACTTCTACTTTTTGCTCATGCCTCAAGTTCATTGGACCCCTCTCCCCATAGCCAATCATATGCACCATGCATTTCAAGTACAATGGGTAGTCTTTGGGCAAGTGTCCTCCTTATCCCTGAGAGAGAGAGAGAGAGAGAGAGAGATAGAGAGAGAGAGATTGAAAATATCTAGATATTTGCTGAATGGAACTAGAAGCTCATTGGACCTCTCTTTAGCCCAGCCAATAGCATTCAAACACACCATGTGGCTAAGCATAGGGAGAGTCTGGCATGTGTCCCATGTGCCCCTTGAGAAAAGGGTGCCCTTTGGGTGAGTGGGAGGTTAAGTCAAAGATTCCCCTAACTTTGGGGCTTTACCCCTCCTTTGTAGGGTCTCTTTTTGACTCAAGCACCTTACCCCCCATGCATAGGAAACTTCTCAAGCACCTTCCTCATCAAGCATGACAAGCACCTCAAGCACCTTAGTCATCAAGAACAACAAGCACCTCAAGCACCTTAGTCATCAAGCACGACAAGCACCTCAAGCACCTTAGTCAGCAAGCATGACAAGCACCTCAAGCTTAGGTCAGATTCCCAACTCTAGCTTGCCTAAGGTCAAAGGACTTTTAACACTAGCTATTAGAGGTCTTTAATGAAGCTAACCCTAAGGTCTTTTAAGCTCCATTAGATGCACGTTTCTCTTTGATAGACTACCTCCTTTTGGACTCGTATTGAAATGTCACCATCTCTCCTCTTGGTCCCCTTTTGAGATAAGCCTAGAAGACCTTATTACACATTGCTCTTTGGTAGACCGTCTCCTTTTGGACCCCTATTGAGATGCAATCATCTCTCCTTTTGGTTCCCTGCTGAGATAGGTCTAGAAGCACATGTCTCTATTCTAACTCTTGTTCCCCGTTTATTCTCCCACAGTAAATGATCAGTTTAATATGAGAAAATCATTTGGGTTAGTTAGATATTAGATTTTATGACACCTCGTATGTCACTCCTTTGGCACAAACTGATCATATTTGGGAAGTACGACCCATTAATATAAGACCGCTGCTTGTAATGAATCTTAAGCATGCATGACAATTCAAGGGACCAGCTAGCAAGCAAGTATGGGTGAAGAAATCCATCATGGAAAAAAATCCAAAGCAGATCTGGCTACCAAAGTCAACAATTCTACAAATAATTTGCAACACAATGCCGCAATATCCACCAGCAAAATCTTGACGACTTTGATGCTGTTATACTTGGAAATGGTAGCCCAAAAACCCACCAATAACTAAAGCAATTCAACCCAAGTATCAATGGATACCGAAGAACAAAGAGTAATTAAACCAACCCCAACCAACCATGACAACCTTGCAATGGAGACCAAAGCCATCCACTTGACAAACAACTCAACCATCTCCACAACCAAAGTATAAGTGGATACCCGAGAATTTGATTTGGAGAAATTCCATGCTCCAATTTGATTTCAAACCGATCACTTGGTTAATACATACACACAAAATGATTCAAGGAGTTCTTATTGGCCAATCCAAACTTGATTTTCAATCATTGCAACATGAGTTTCTCATACCCAATAGTCCTAATCATCCAAGCCCAGTTGGATTTGTCATTTTGGTTTGTATGGCTACACACACTTGAATTTTGGTTTGTATGGCTACACACACTTGAATTTCGAGTACAATTACACACACATCAATGAATCCTTGCCATGTTCATCACATTTATCAATCATTAACATGGCTTTTCACAATTGAGCATCAATCAGTGATTATCTCAATCCTCAAAGTCAATTTGTGTTGCACACATCAATTATTTGGCCAATTCATCATTATAATTGGTAGAAAATATCAATTATTCATTCACACATTAGATTGCACATGCCATTTGATTGGCATACACACCCAAATTTAGACCAACAATTTTATGCAATTATTCCATCAATTTCACATTGCAATGCTCAAATTTTATACTTGATTAAGCATAAATGAATGCATGCATGCTCAATTTCTCAAAAATTATCCCTAATTCACCTAATCAAGCAATGCACACACTTCCAAAATTAAGCACAAACTCAAATTTGACTCAATTGGCAATGCAATTAGGCCTCATTAATGCTTGCACACACATTTCATGCACATATTCGTGTCCCAATCGACTATCAATCATTGAATCAAGTGGTCTGCAATTGGACACATACACACACACACACAAATTTTGCCAAGTTTCTTTTTGGAAATTAGTCATATGTAATGATTACAATTGCCTAATTAACACATTGATTACATGGTTTCACATTCACATATCATCAATTTGTTCAATTTCTATGCACACACACACACTGAAGATTAGGTGCACATATACTTGAATTTTATGGAAGTTTTTTCCTTTTTGGTGCACACATTGATCTTTATGCACACACATGAATTCTTGATGAGAATTAAGCATTATACTTGAATTTTATGGAAGTTTTTTCCTTTTTGGTGCACACATTGATCTTTATGCACACACATGAATTCTTGATGAGAATTAAGCATTATCTTGTTACACACAAGGTTCATTAGTCAAAATTTAACATTAATTTCATTCCAAGTGAATCAAACTAGGTGCAAAGTGTAGGTCAATTGATTTACACACCTAAATGTCATTGGGGACATGTTCAAGTGGATTGGAAATTGAGCCAACAATTCCAATCAATGTGATAACTAGAGCACAGGCTCATGAAGCTGCAAAAAACATGTTGATTGAGCACGAGCAAAATTTTTCAGTTCAAACAAAACTTGAAAGTTTGACGGTAAGGACCCAAAGAAAATCATGGAAAGCAAAAAGAGACTAAATGAAAGAAAAGAGGCTAAAAGAGAAAACCACCTTGGAGATCGAGCTTCAACAAACAAGATAGCAACTTAAAAATGAAAGAAAAAACAAAGAATAAGTGGAAGGAGCGATGTCTTTCTCAATGTCATTGGGTGGTTCAGTCTTGGTGGACAAAGTGTTAAAACCATTAGAGGCTCTATTGCAGGCTTACAAGGTTAGAGTAAAGACCAACTAGACCTTGGAACAAAGATGGGCATATCCACATCCTGATGTTGAAAAACAGAGACTAGAAATGTGTAAACGACTCATAAATATATCTCAAGCTCTAATGGATCCAGAAAAACCAAACATCCTTAGATAAGAAGTGTTAATCCACCAAAGGATAAGGAAATTGAGCACTCTTCCTCCAAGAAAGTACTCGTGAATTGTGATGCTACTTTTAACGAACGGCTTATGGGAGGCTCATGGTACATGGATGATGCTAATAATACTAAATCGTTGCTTTAGACTTTTCCATTTCTTTTAGATAATTAAACTCTTCCTATAGAGCAACTTCCCTCTTCATAGCCATCAACTCCAAATGTAACCAATGATGATATTGACATTTTTTGTTGATCTGTCTATTGATTTTGAACATGATTCATGTCATGTTTATGATAATGATATTGTTGATAATGTTTTATCTACTTCTGAAGATCTTGTTACTTATGGTGAAGCTATCTCTTCTTCACAAAAGGATCAATGGCAAGAGGCTATGGAAGCAGAGGACAATTCTCTTATCTCTAAAGGTACATGGATACTAACTGAACTACCTCTTGGTTGTACAACTATTAAGTGTAAGTGGGTGTATAAGACAAAAGTAAAAGTAGATGGATCTTTTGACAAGTTCAAGGCACATTAAGTTGCAAAAGGTTATTCTCAAGTTACTGGTGTTGATTATCAAGAGACATTTTCACTAGCTGTTTGCATTATAAATGTTCGAGTTTTATTGGCATTTGATGTTCATTTTGATTTGGAAGCTCATCAAATGGATGTGTGAATTTCTTTTTCAAATGGTAAATTGAATGAGGAAATTTATATGGAGCATCTAGAAGGGTTTTTTATTCCAGCTAAGGAGGACCTTGTTGCTCAGCGTCATAAAGCACTATATGGTCTCAAACAAGCTTCGTGGACCTGGTATACAGAATTTGAACTTTTCCTCAACTCCAAAGGATACATCTCTTGCTCTTCAAACCCCAACTTATATATAAAGCACCAAGGTGGTAGTTTTCTAATTCTTGCTCTTTATGTGAATGATATCATCCTTGTTTCCAACGATTTGGGATCTCTTTATTAGCAAGTGAAAAAGTTGTTGTCTTCAGCATTTGATATGGTGGATCTTGAAGCGCTTCACTCGTGTCTTGGAATTTAGATTCAAAGGAACCATACAAAAGGTACATTGTTCCTTCGACAATCAAAGTTTACTGCAAATACTGCTAAAAAATTTGGCGATTTAGAGCGGCCTAATCTAAGAGGCTTTACGCAATCTACCCTAACCGTTCGAACACGACCATCTAGTAGCGGTCAAACCATAAGCTGCTAACCCTAAGTGGCTTTACGTGGCCTACCTTAATCGTCCAAACATGATCATATAACCAAAAGCCGCTAATCCCAAGAGAAGTGAAACAGCTCTAAACGGTCAAACGCTAAGTTTAAGCCGATTGAAACATACAGCTAGCCAATCCTAAGCGATAAGTTCTAAACTAATTAAAATGGTCAAACCCTAACACTTTAACCTAACCGTTTAGGTTTAAACGGACTAAAATGGTCAAACATATTAAATAAACTAAATTTCAATTTAAACATGTACAAAGTAGCATATCTTTTTTAAAGTATAAATTGATCTAAACCTAATTAAATAACTCAATGATTCTTTTTTAAACTTATTTTTATTACAAATTTTATTATGTTTGATTGTAAATGATAATATTTAATCAAAATTTGAAAATAAAAAAATTTAACATAGTTTTTTATTCAATATATTTCTTTTAATACAAATTTGTGTGTGTGTTGTGTGTGCCCACACGTGTAGTGTGTTAAATTATATGTAAATTTATGTGCATCTCTATTTATTTACATGTTTATGTGCATGTGTGTGTGTGTGTGTGTGTGTGTGTGTGTGTTTGTATGCAAGAAAAAAAGGGATAATGTACTCACAAGTGGCCTAAGTGCACACAAAAAGCTTAAGAGAATGCCCCGTGCACCAAATTTGCAACACACAAACACACACACACACACACACTATGTCACACACACACACACACACACACACACACACACACAAACAAAAAAACCTACCATAAATGTACAAACTAATCGCACCTTCTCATTGCAGGTGAGTGTATGAGTGCAGATCTGAAGCCCGGTAAGTTCCACAGCAGCAGATCTGAAGCAAGGGAGAAGAGGAGAGCAAAAGAGTTTTGAAAAAATGGGGCAAAATAGGACAAGAGAACCCACAGTTCTGTTTTTGTAGGTAGCGTCGATGTAGGTGTCGATATGCTCGTTGGTATGCGCATCAAAAAGTGCGTCGGTATAACCATTGGTAAGCACGTTGGTGTAAGCGTTGGTAATTCAAGTTTTTTTTAAAAAGAAATTGGATCTCTCTCTGGGTTTAGCAATGCATATACCGATGCCTGCCAACGACATCGATAATTTGGCATCGGTAATGGAGCCATCTCTTGTAGTGGAAGTAAGCGTTGGTTTTCTCAATGAGTGTCCTCCTCCCTCCAGTAGTGTATACTTTAGTCAAGCTCACAGAGAGGATATATCTATGAGCTTGACATGTCAAAAGTTTAAGAAATTGAACACATTCTTTAACAAAAAAATTTAAGTTCTTATGATTTTTTTAATCTATATAGGATCTATGAATTTGAAGTGTGGATTGCTACATACAAATAATTAACTTTGAGAAGTTGTAAAAAAAATTCTCAAGATTTTTTCTACATTTGTTCAGGGTGTCTATGTTTTTTAAATCCAAAAGACAAGAACGTAAATCATCTCTACATCTGCAGACAGTCGACATGCTTCTATGAAGATTATGGTGATTTTTTTTAACTTTGTTGAAGAATTTAATGGTATTTTTTATTTGTAAAAATAAACTTATTTTGTATACATATCTATGAGCACACAAACTAGCTGCACACATTTGGATGGTCTGTGTGCTCATAGACTTTGCTAATGATTAGTTAACAATGACACCGGTGGCTCTTAAGAATACTTAAACTCATTAATAATTTTTTTTTAAAAAGCATTCAAGTTGTGCTATGTCAATCATAGACAAAGAGACTAAAGGAAATAGCTTACCATTTAAACAATGAAAGGCTCAGAGAGATAAAAGAATGTCAAGCTCATTTTCTTTCCTTTTCTAAGCTTATCGAAAAATGTTACCATCGAAATTCTAAGCTCTCATTGCCTATGGTGATTGGAGTGTCCTTTATAAGTTGTGACTAAGAATGCACAAGAACTACATGGTCGTAAGTATTCCTTTGTTTGATATGAATATCGTCTATTTCTTTATTTTTCGATATGAGGTTTATGTATCTAGCTCTCCAAAATGAATACATCCATTGCACCAAATCTTGTAGTTCCACCAAAGCCCTCCTCTAGGTCCTGAAAGGCTAAGGATGTTGTGGATGAGGGACCCTCAAGCTTTCAAAATTGTTTCCTTGTGTGTCAAGGGTGAGAAGGAGAGCATACCTGTAGATTCTATTTATAGGATGTGGTTTTTTTTTACCATATTGTGTGAAATTTTATTATTTCTGAATCAATTTGAATTGCCCAACATGCAAGCGTATGCCCACTACTCAGGTCACATGTACATTTATAATCATCCTTTCTATTTGATCATGTAGAACCTTTGTTTAATAAACCGTAAGTAGACAAAAAATACATTGTATTCCTTAATAGGCAAGAAAAGTGCCCCTCACATATGTGAATGCTTTGTTAGTGGATGTTGGTGGCATTCATTACTTTGCTTGGATTAACTAGTAGGTGTTGTAATGCACTTGAGTGATAGTTTCACATATAACTCAAGGGAAAACCCCATAGCCCTATATATATCCATCGCTATAAAAATATATTGTTCAATTTACATAAATGGTTTATAAGGAGCTACATCACTCATGTTACATACAAAGATAGCCTAAAAGGTTCAATGAAATGATATGATTAACTTTTCAAATACTTCAAAGAAATGCTTTGGATCATCTTTAGCTTCGATGAATGTATACCAAGGGAAAACCCCATAGCCCTATATATATCCACCGCTATAAAAATATATTGTTCAATTTACATAAATGGTTTATAATGAGCTACATCACTTATGTTACATACAAAGATAGCCTAAAAGGTTCAATGAAATGATATGATTAACTTTTCAAATACTTCAAAGAATGATTTGGATCCTTTTTAGCCTATCTCTGAACTACTTCACTTTGTCTTTAATTTGTGTATAATCTCTCAATATCAGAAAATCAAAGAGTGCAAAATAGAAATCATATCAATGTTAGAGAAATACTCGGACATAATGTCTTTGGAGACAATTTGCAACACCTCAAAATTGATTCACACAAAATATATTAAATGAACATTAAACCCATGTATATATTATGTAATCTTCTTAACATGAAATACATGTAATATGTGCACATATATACGTATACCAATTTGACCATAGAGATCTCTTATAATGTGATATGAATTAACAAATAATAAATCATCATGAAACAATAATCATACAAATCATAACGAATAATCATGGGACAACACAATGGAATAGTAGTCTATCATGGAATAACATATGAAATAGCATCATGATATAATGAAGAAACTCCATAGAGCAATAACTCTTCCAATCATAACAAATGATCATGGAACAATACCATGATATCATAAAACAATTGGATAGAACAAAATCCATGAAGAAATATACATGTCAAACATAATAAAATATCATGAAATAAAATAATGAAACAATATCGTCGCATCATGAAACGATCATGTCAATCATTAAAAATCCACATAAAATAATTTCATGGCATAATGAAGCAAATCCATAGAATAATAATCATTTCAATCATAACAAATTATCATGAAAAACCACCATGGCATCACTCTTTCACAATCATAACAGATATATATCATGAAACAATGCAATGACATCATGCAGCAAGCATCTAAATCATTGTGAGTCAATCTGAAAGAATATCATGGCATAATGAAGAAACTCCATAGAGCAAAAACTATTTCAATCATAACAAATCATCATGGATTAACACAATGGCATCATGGCAAAACACCATGGTACAATAATCATTTAAATTATAAGAAATTATTATGAAATAATTATATGGAATAAAAACTATCTAGATCATAATGAATCATCGTGAAAGAACTTCATGGAATCATAGAAGAAATCCATATAATAATAGACATCTAAAACATAACAAAACACCATGAAACAATATTATAAAATCATAAAACGATCATTTAAATAATTACGAATGAACATAAAACAACAACATGGTGTAATGAATTAAGTCCATGTAACAAAAAGTCCTTTAATCATAATGAATCATCATGGAACAATACCACAATATTAAAACGACTCTATCTAACAAAAAAAGATTCTCAGTTATACTGAGTCATCTCATGAAACAATGCTATGGAGCAAAAAATCATCTTAAAAAAATTGATCAGTATAAATAAGTTGTAATCATCATGGAAACACATTGTGATATCATGAAACAATTCTATGGAATAATAACCATCTCAATAATAAACAATCAATACAAAACACATATAATCATTATGAAAACACACTATGTCTCATGGAACAACTCCATGAAATAATAACTATCTCAGTAACAAGCGATCATGAAAACACATCATGATATCATGGAACATGGAACAACTCTATAAAGGAGTAATCATCTCAGCAACAAATGATCAATACGAACAACTTCTAATCATCACAAAAACGTATCATGACATCATGAAACAACTCCATATGAAAGAATAATTATTTCAATGGGAAACAATCAATA
This sequence comes from Adiantum capillus-veneris, assembly GCF_014529385.1. NCBI lineage: Eukaryota > Viridiplantae > Streptophyta > Polypodiopsida > Polypodiales > Pteridaceae > Adiantum > Adiantum capillus-veneris. The sequence continues at coordinate 150,515,087 of NC_140947.1, forward strand.
CAAACAACTTCTAATCACCATGGAAATCTATCATGGCATCATGGAACAACTCTATTGAAAAAAAAAACATCTTACAAACGATCAGTACAAACGACTTTTAATCACCATGGAAAAACATCATGGCATCATGGAACAACTTCATAAAAGAATAATCATCTCAATGAGAAATGATCAATATACAAGCGGTACCATGAAATAAATCCATAGAAGAATGATCATCTTAGTAATGAACGATCAATACGAACGACTTTTAATCATCATGGAATTGCATCATGGCATCATGGAATAACTACATGGAAGAATAATCATTTCAGTGACAAAGGATCGATACGAAGGACTTCTAATTACCATGGAAACGCATCATGGCATCATGGAATAACTCCATTGAAGAATAATCATCTCAATGACAATGAAAATGTATCATGGTGTCATGAAACAACTCTATAAATAAATAATAATTTTAGGAATAAACAATTAGTATGAACAAGTTTTTATCATCATAGAAACCCATCATGATATCATAGAACAACTCCATGAAATAATAATCATCTCAATGACAACAATCAGTACGAACAATTTTTTATCAGCATAAAACCGCATCATTCATCATTAAACAACTTTATAATCATAATCACAATAAAAACGATATCATAAGAACTCATCACGAGTAAAAATCACAATGTTTTTACGTTTGTAGTTAAAAATAAATTGTTAAGATATATCTTTTTTATAAATTATCAAAATTGTAACTCTTCAATATCCGTATGTAAGAAATTATTATGACTCGATAAATTATAAAGATTTGATATGATTAATTAATGATAATCAAATGATTAAACGATAATCATGAATCTCAATAACAGACAATCTTATAAGAACTCATCACGAGTAAAAGTCACAAATCTTTGATGTTTGTAGTTAAAAATAAATTGTTAAAATGTATCTCTTTGATAAATCATCAAAATTGTAACTCTTCAATATCCGTATGTGAGAAATCGACATGAATCAATAAATTTAACGACTTGATATGAGTTATTGATGATAATTAAAACATTAAAATCGTAACTCTTTGATATTTACAATCAAAAGAGAAAATAAATAATCAAAATATAACTCTTTGATAAACTATTAGAAGTATAACCGGTGACATTCATAGAGAAGAGAAATAATATGAATTATCGAAGCATGAGCTTTAACATCGCAACTGAAGATTATAAAATGAATCATCAAAATTGTCAGTATTTGAGATATAGCCAAAGAAATCATCAAAATATAAAACTTCGACATCCACATTAAAAAATAAAAATAATTATCCCAACATAATTATTTAGCATCAATCTTTCAATATAATAGAAATTATCAAAATTATAGTTCTTTGATATATGCAATTATAACTCGTTTTGAATCATTAAAACCATAGCCCTTCAATATCTACAATGAATTCAAGTCGCTTTCTTCAAGTGAAATATCATACATCAAATCTCTGTGTGAAAAATGGTGTGATGGATATAATTCTCTCTACAACAACATCATACAACTCTTAGTAAATTTAATAAAAGAAAATATTGATTTGATCTTTATCATAAATCATACACAATTGAAAAGAAAATAAAAATAAATAAAAAATTTGATATGACTTTGATCTAACTCATTGCACATGCATCGAAATATATATGATACACGTAAAGAGTAAATATAGAGATCAATCAAATAATCTACTTCTTTCAATATGTAAATCAAATTAAAAACGATGTAAATTCAATATGCTTAACTCTTGATCTAATTTCTTTTAAACAAGCCAAATTGTATATAATGCATAAAAAGAAAATCTAAGAATCATGGAATTAGAAATTCAACACATATCAACATGTAAATCTAATTGAATACAATGTTTTTTCAACTTAATTAACTCTTGACTTAGTTTTTTTTATGCAAACCGAATAGAATATGATGTATGAAAAGCCATTTAAAGAAAATAGTCACCAATTTATTGTAAATCACTCCTAGTGCAAAATTTGACAAATTCATTATGAGGAGAAGCTCCAAAATATCCCAAAACATTAAGAACAACTCTTCAAATGTTGAAATAGAAGTTTCAAGCACAAAGATATGAATATTTAATGTTTTATTGAATTGAAGATTTTTAATGTGCGTGCGTTGCGCAAAGTTGCGAGATTCCAAAAACGCCCTATTTTTGTGAAGATAAAGCAACCACGCTTTGATTCCATGTTGAGGATATAGAAAAAGAGAAGAACAAAGAGACGATACGTAGAGAGTGTCAGCCCAAAGTATGTAGAGTACACACACATGAAGTATGTGTACTGGTATATATATAGAGGGGACCCATGGCTATGTTTATAGTAGCTTCACATATCAGCTCAACATAACAATTGTGCATCTAGAGGATGAACGACTTTTAGTGAGTTTTTCTTTGCATGATAGTTGTGTAAGTTAGGATAATATGTGGGCACTTTTGGGTTGCAACTCCATTGCTCTTAGATGCTCATGTATGATGGTATATATTTACATCCCAACACAATAGAGTGGATATGCTTATAGCTTAAGCAAGTGATGCCTTTTCACGCTTCTTGTCTACAAGGTCACAATGTTTTGTATAGTGACGTGTCTTACTATCGGATTGCCTTACCAAAAGCATGCAGGTGGTGGTGTAGCACAATACAATACAAATTCTAGAGAGTATGTTTCATCAAAATTGTTTCCTACCTTGAAGAGTTTTATCACACAAACAATGGTACATACACGAAAGGACTTTATCGGGGGGGGGGGGGGGGGGGGGGGGGGGGGGGGTTGTGTTTCCGTTATTTTAGAAAAGAATGTATATGATCCTTCCCCCTGGGAGGACAATCGGAATGTAGTACTTACACATTATAGGGATTGTACAATTTTTTCCTTGCTCCCTCAAGGGGTTTTAATCCATAAGCATGCACCTAGACCACATTTCTTGGTGATTAGTGATTTTTTTTAAAGTATTGTGGAGATAAGTTGGGGACAATTTTTGGTTGTGATCGTGTTGTATTTCTTTGATGTTGTTGTAGCAATGCAACCATGTTTGAAGTGGACTTATGTATACATTTCTATTCCACAACATATCTTAATATGACACTAAAATAGACTCAATATCTAATATGTTATTATTAAGCTCTTGATCTTGTATGTGACACTATCATTGGGCTTAAACATTGAGCGTCCAAACGATGGCCCAAGTTTCTAATTGCATTGTTTTGATTCTTGGCCTCAATTTTATCACGATGTCACCAATTTTAGAATTCCCATTCAACATTTTGGAGATATTGTGTCCAATAGGCATTGTAGCAAAGATTGAAAGATGTTAGCACAAGGTATATGAAAACACTTAGATAGCCTTGCATGCATTGGATACTTTAGCCTAAAAAATGAATATTACATGTGATGTTGACCTTTAGTGACTACTGTATTGCTATAAAAAATCACGCAAGTCGGAGCAAAGTTCAAATTGCCATAAGTGAATAAATATATAAATAGAAAGACTATTTTTTTGCCAACTACACACGAACTTTGGGTTATCAATGGCATACAATAGTTTCCCCATGTGTTAAATAGGGCTCATTAATCACTTAATACAAAAAGCTACTAAAGTATGAAAAAATCTCTAAAAGAAAAGCTCACTTTTTATTTTCCCCTTGAGTCTTAAATTTAGCTATATGTGTTGCATTTGGACTAGTGAGAAATAAACCATCCACATATACAACAACAATAAGATATGCATTATCCGCACATTTTACGTACAAAGTGCTCTCAATTGGACTATTACAAAAGCTACGTGCAATCAAATGGTTATTCTCTTCATAATCAATGCCCTTTTACTTGTTAGAGTTTTTTTGCATCTCAAGCGAATACCCAAGTGATCTTATTTGTATTTTCTTTTTACCTCATTTGACATGAGAATTGGGTTGGACAACTTTCTTTGTTGGGTAAATAAATATCCCAGTCCACATTGTAACAATCATCTAATTCATTAATGTGCCTGTTGGTTCTCTGTGTGTGTGTGTGTGTGTGTGTCACTCAATGTTTTCTCTCTCTGTCGGCTACCACAAGATTTGTGTGCGAGGTGAGCCAAGTTCAAGTTAGCATCGGGCTACTTGTTGTGGAAAAAAAGAGAGAAGACACACAAAAGAAAATAACTAGGCACAAATCACACTTTGGATTCATCGATTTTATTTCCAACGAGTTTCAAAATCAATTACAAATTTTAACAGAGAGTGAAAGTGAGAAAATTATGCCTTTTACAAAAGAGAGAACAAAAAAGGGCGTATTCTTCCTCATTTTATCTTTCTCTTCTACGTTTTGCTTTAAGCACTGACTATTTTTTTCTTCTAGACTACCAATGACATTGCTTTTTCTTGCATCACACTTTCCCCAATGTTGTACTCAACAAACCTCTGGATCATACTTAGTTTAATCCTTCTCCCGGTGAAGTTGAGGAGAGAAGCATGATTCCAAAAATCATGTTTTTGTCAACACACACACACACACACACACACACACGAGAGAGAGAGAGAGAGAGAGAGAGAGAGAGAGAGAGAGAGAGAGAGAGGAAAAACCATATTTGGCATGGATATCAACGCAAAAAATTGCAAAACACTACATGTTTCTCCAATGGCCACAAAGCTAGCCGATATTTAGTATACATATTGATCCAAGAATCACTATGTATCCCTTTCAGCTTTCGTGTCGACCAAATTATTACCATGCACAACATCTAGTTACTTTTGATGCAAAAAATAGCCCTAAAATCTCTTACCATTGTCCTATTGGCATCACTTGAAATCACCACGTTTGAGAAACAACATTCTTCTACCAAATATTTAAAAAACCCCTATTATTTTTTTGATTTTCTCTTAGTGGACGTGGATTGTCATGACATCCATCCCCTCTAAACCTACGCATCCTTCCACAAGGGCCAAACATCTTCCACATCTTAATCTTCGTTAATAAAGGCATAGCCAAAAACATCTTCCAGTGCATAAATCTCATCATCCTCCACCTATCTATCCAGAAGAATGGATTTGGTTATCCAAATCCACCTGTCTATATTGATTGTTAAATAATTTGCTGATTTTTCATGGAATAGGTACCCTAAGCTCAATGCCATCAAATTCACTCAGCTTCTATGTCACACTATCATGAACATGCATCAGAACGTAAGGTCCAAACCATCACTTGACCATTTTACACATTGTAGAATATTGATTATCCAAGCTGCTATCTTAAACAAGTACCCAATCACCATCTTTAATAACATGAAGGCCTCAACCTATGCTTCTCATCAAATGGTACATTGTCCTTTATTTGTGTCTTTTTGAGATTTTCTTTTGCTCGAACAACGTCTCCTTGATGCCTCTCAAGTTGGTGAATACATAAAGCAAGCAAATCTTCATTTGGCATACGCGTTTTCCATGCCAACATTGTCTAAGAAATGATTGCATCCTTTGTAGTCATGATTGGATTTTGTCCATATATAAGCTCAAATGGAATAAATCCTATAAGTATGTGTACTTTGATCAAGCCACAAAGCAAAAGGTAAAAGTTCATCCAAAGACCATATGCCCTTGAAATGCCTTTGCCAAAAGCTTTAACAATAGAAGGATATCCTTGTTCACTTTCCCCATTACCTTTTGAATTATACTTTTTAGTAAGAGCCAATCAACCGATTAAAAATATCAAGAGCTTCATTTGCATCCAGCTCTCCTCTATTAGCAATAATCTTCCCAACAAAACCATATCTACTAATCATATCTTCAAAGAAAATTTGTACATAGAACTTGTCACTTTACTGTGGAAACCGCTACCTTCAACCTAGTTAGTGAGATCTTCTCTAACAATATCAATAGATCTCATCTGCCAAACACCCACTAGCATAGTGATCAAATCTAGTTAACCCACTTATAATGCACAAAAATGGATAAGTAGGTTGTAATTCATCTAGATGTTGCACATTTGAATATTGCTCACATACCATGCAAGTCTCCACAAACTGAGCAATATGTTTATAGAAACCTTTCCACCAATAACATCATTAATCTTGACAAAACACCCATGTGTCTTGCCAATAAATTCTCATAAAACTCTTTAATCACATGGTTTTGCATTGATTTATTGCATACAACCTGTTGTGGTACTCCTCTTAGATACTTCGGTTACTTGCATAAATGTCCATCTTTAAGAAAGTAGTCATAAGCCTTTTTCATGATCTTCTTTTACTCTTGATCAATCAATCCCTCTTGTTTGGTAAGAGTGCTAAGATAACGACCTTTCAAATTCCATTCTCCCTCGTACATCTCTTCCAAAATACAAACAGGAGTACAAGAACTTGCATGCAAATGAGAAGAGGTGTGAAACTTTTAAGCCCACATCATCACTTGTGGTAAGCATCTCTTTTTCATCTCATACATGGCCCTTGACAATATATCTGCTATTGGGTTATCTCTACCTGCAATATGAAAAAACTCAAGGTTAACAGACTTAATGAAAGCTATCCACCACAAAATAGCAATGTTCATAGTAGAGCAGTTTGAAATCATCCCTATTAATAGTAAACAATCCATATCCTGAAGCTTTCTCTTAACCTGTCATTAAAGTATTGAGCACTTTTGCTCGAAAATGGATTGCATACATAGCTATTACCTTCTTAATCATTTCGACCAATAGACCAACCAATGCCTAGTGGGCTAATTTCAAGCATCAAAATCACTTGTTGTCTACCACGCTTTAGTCAACTTTTCTCAAAGTAGAAGCATCAAGAAGTATCTTCTTCAATTTCTTGATGGCCTTTGTATGAACTTTTTCCCATACAAACCTTTTGTATTTCCTCAATAGTGTATAAAGTACCTCTGCAACATGAGCAAAGTGAGAAAACCAAATAAAATAAAACATACATGCACCCAAAAATAGATGATATTCAATAAGTGCATGACTCCATCTTTTGTAAAGCTTCCACTTTATTTGGCCTTCACCATCTTCCATTTGGACCACACATATTTCCAATAATCAATATCTCTTTAACAACATCAAAAATCATTTTTTGATCTGAAAGTGTTAAATTTACCTCTTTAAGATTGGATGGAAAAGCATCACAATGTGCAATGTGTTGGGTAACAAATCTATGACACCCCCTCTAAACTTTCACTCTTGGGTAACAAATCTATGACACCCTTCTTTACACTCTTGACCGGCAAATCATCAATAAAGGGTAGAGTAATATAAGAAATAAATTCTCTTAACACTTTATACATACCATTCATCATGTGAGCGAAAGAGTTCATCGCAACTTGCAATAAATTGCACATTCTTACCAACGCAAGAGGTGCACCCATAGAAGTAGCATCCCTTTTCATTTTGCTCTCCAAAGCAAGGACGAAATTGATCATAAACTGAGTAGAGATCACCCATGTATTAGATAGTTATACCTAAACAAGGCTTCAACAAAATCAACAATTGGACCCACGCCCACATTCTGACTTTTTATCTTAACTACCGATTGTGACCACATTGTGAACTGCATGTCCTATATAAATTGCAAGCCACCATTCTTCTTCAAGATGGTAAACCATCGATTGCAATACGATGCACACGATGGCTCCAAAGTACCCATGCGAGTTTCTCATTAAGCAAACCAATATACTTTGGAAAATGATCTTTAGGAAAGCGAATAGGATGTAAATTTCCTGGCATGTGAGAAATAGTAAAAATAATCATGTGCAAAATTATTAGGATCTACATATCCAACCTCACTTTTCTCAAAAGCAAAGCCTTACCATGTTCCATAAGCATCTCTTGAAAGCACTTCATCTCCTCTTCAGTAAGAAACCCATCTTCACCAATTGTTAATTACTTCAATGTCTCAATTAAATTTGTGGCCAATATTTTGTGGATCCCTTACCTTAGGTTGATGTGAAACTTTATCTATAACTTCATCATTTCCTTGCAAGAAAGGTGCAATAATTGGCCTCACCTTTTGGCATTGTCTTGTACTTTGCCTCCACCTACACTTCAATCACATCATCTAGGTCTTCTCTTACGTGTCTCAAAATGTCACACATGTCCCATCAAATGCACTTTCACAAATTTAGTCTTACTTTGCGGCCTATATTTGTTGACAACCTCAAGATTTGACATTGTATCAACATAAGAAACTTCTTCAAGACTCCTCACGATATTTGATCAATGACCATATTATGCTTGTTCACATGTGCTCACGTGGCAAGGATTGAGGGTTCAAGTCAAAAGAGGATAAGGACTCATCACATTACCTCAAGGAAATCAAGCACTAGTACTTTTCCTTGTGAGAAGATGGAGGAGGGCTGGAGAATGCCAACTTACAAAAGCATATTGGCATGTTTTTTTGTGGATATCAACATATATCGTAGGTTGTCAAATCAATCACCGCAAGTAACAAGGAAAAATGGAAATAGTTGTATTCAAGGTCCTTCCTCCAAAGGTCCATTTGATAGGAGGGTTGTCAAATCAATCACCACAAGGGACAATGGAAAAATGGAAATGGTTGTATTCAAGGTCCTTCCTCCAAAGGTTCATTAGGTAGGTTGTGGGAAAAGGAGGTCAATATTGATAGGGCTCTAGCCCTAACACCAAGAAGTAAGTTACTATTTTGTATTTCAAGGGGATCTAGTCTCCAATTTTGAGCTTGAGCATAAAAGCCCCAATCATATCTTTTAAAAAGCAACTATACAACCAATGAACTAAGTTTGTATCCATGCTTTGTACACTCTTTATTATCCACAATCAAAGAGAACAAACATTATCAACACATTATTTGCTTACATCACACTTGCAATTTGTGGCTAAATTGAAACTTGCATTTGATTAACACAAGTATGTGCCCACGATTGTCGAAAAATGCATGTTTACGTGGAATCTTGCAAGATCCTCCCACATATAGTCGAAAGAGGCTCTCTCTTTTTTGCTCATGCATAGGGTAAAAAGTAGCCAGTTTAGGGACGATTTATAAACAAGCTCTTTTAATATTCTTGAGGGAATTTTTGCAAATCTAAACAATTTAAATATTTAAAAAATGCATTAGAATCCTTATGAAAAGATGAATCCGATGATACAAAGCTTGATTTTTTAAAGATTTTTAAAAAATGCTCCACTTGAGAAACTTCAATTTTTGCCCTTTTTTGATGCATTACAAACACTCAAGGCCCAACTTTGGTACACTTTTCAGCAAATCACAACAAGACACATAGGCAAGATTCTAAGAATATGCCATTTAATTGTCTTTAAATTGGGGGTGGGTCCGTTCTAAACTTGGGGCCCAAAACTTTTTCTCTATATTGGCTACTTTACCCTAGTGACCAAATACGAAGGTCTCTCTTTCCATCACCCAAGTGTGGTAGATTGGTTATGCCATTTCCCTCCTGAATAAGAGGTCTTGAGTTCCAACTCCTCGTCGACTAGATCTTTAAGGTCTCTTGGGATAGTTTCCTACGACGTTAAAAATCGCTTCTCGGGTGTGTGCACGCACGCACGCTAATAAAAAGAGGAAAATGGTATAACCTTTCTATCACCCAAGTGTGGTAGATTGGTTATGCCATTTCCCTCTTCAATAAGAGGACTTGAGTTCAACTCCTTGTCAGCTAGATCTCTAAGGTCTCATGGCATAGTTTCCTATGACATTAAAACTCTCTTCTTCTTCTTCTCCTCTCTCCCTCTTGCCAGAATTAACGGTGCACCTATTTTGAAGGCCAATGTCAAGCTGCATGCACAATCAAAAGCAACTCACCCTTTTCTCTCCTGCATGACAACCGGATACGAATTGAAGCTCTCTCTCTCTCTCTCTCTCTCTCTCTCTCTCTCTCTCTCTCTCTCTCTCTCTCTCTCTCGGGGGGATCTTTAAAGGGCATCTTCTAGTTAATAGATTTAAATTTAAAGCTACTAAATACATACAAGCATTTTTGGTACATATGCATTAATTATTCAATTTAATTGATGATAAAAAGAAATAAAAAACAAGTGCAAAATTAGCATCGACACAACATAAAAGGCTCGGATTTTATGAGACTACCTCCCCTTGAGAGACTGTTCATTATGAATAGAGAAATTATTATAAGCAAAATGAACATTAATCTATCAAGCACTTTGTTGGCACTTCCGTCAAGGCAGAGTCTTAAGGGGAGGAAATTTGTCCCCATGGCCATAGGGGCTTTGGCCAATGAAAAATTGGCGTGTGGGGGTGTTTTTTTTGTGTAGCTTGCATGCAAGGAATTAACTAATTCTGGGATCAACGAAGGTAGAGTTATCGACCAGCAATGGTGACTTCTCGTGTTCTGCAGCTCTTCTCCTCCGTCAGACCGTCTTGTCACCAAGTTCCTCAGTCTTGAGCAGGATTTTATTTTTTTTATTGTGCCACTATGGGCAGTGCCCTCGTCTACTTTAGACGACCTTGTTAATTATCACGCCCTGTGAAGACTTACAACTTCAAAAAAACATAAAATTAGAAGCTCAGGTTTTCCAAGACTACACCTGTAATACTCTCACCTCCCTCTCAAAGGCATCCAGTAACTATCATGCTGACAAGAAGCTTCAGGGATTAAAAGAATCCATCTTTGTCCTCGTGTCGTAATAGTTAACCTTGTAAGTAATGATAAGAAAATAGTAGCAAAAGAAGACCTTCAAGAACACTCTGTGACTGAAGACTTGCTCCACATACCCAAACCACACCATGAGAGGGAGATCGCACCCTTTCAAAAAGTGTAGCAGATGCCTTATTCCCTACTTTTGTCCTCTTTCCTGCACTTTCTGGGCGGGCGACCACTCTTTCATGGGGCGGGCTGAGAATGAGTGATCTGCTTCTCATAACTTTGGGCTCGTAAGCCGCTTCTAAATAGATGAATGAAAGACGTTGGGCTATTGAAATTCACTGGAATGTTTGCATTTTGCTGAAAATCTAACTACACTGTTAAAATTATAAGTTTTCAAACTTGCAAATTTTCATTTCATGGGCAAAACCAACTCCTAGCAGGTGCATTGTTCATAGACTTCTGTCAACTGTGATGCTGGGTGCAACCTGCACCAGCAGTGACTGACTAAACTTGCAAAGCAGGTGTCAGCCTCCAAGTTACCAATCAATCTGACAGAAGAAGTGTGACGATTGAAGTTACTTTTCAACATGGAGACCCAAAAACAGGAAGGTTGAGATTGTATATATTATTAACACATCTATAGAGCCTGCCATATAACCATTTACATCTTCCAAGATGCAAGAACATGTAGAAGTGGCTACACATGAGCCTGCCAGATACTTGTACAACACATGCTGCTTTTAATTAGGCACAGTAGCTCTGCTGCAGTCAACTTGAACACCAGGATGTAGACATTCAAACCTCCAGATTTGGCAAGCCCTGAGCATCCACTTGAAGGAAATTTTCTGTTAATGTTTAATCAACCATCACAAGATACCAACTAAAACACAAAAAATCACAACCCATAAATGTTGCATGCCATATCATCCAACGCTTCATCAGCTCTTGATTGTCTGATAAAGACGATCAACAACTTCCTGAAAAAAAACATTAAAAGAATGAACCTTCTAACTCATTTGCAGAACTGATATACTTTGTCTGCAACTTTAGGAGCTACACATACTGCATTATCATGTGCACCCTTTCAACCATTAGCTCAATAGACTAACTAAAACTGCTATCTAAATGTCCATCTACAAGCTTGTTCAGCCTTTCAACTGACAAGAGAATGATCTCTTTGTTACAAGCACTGAAACATCGAGGTCTCATCGAAAGGTTTCCTACTCAATAGGCATTAGTTATGCTCTTTCTACAGTGGAAAGGAGAGAGGACAAAAAAAAGAGAGAGGTTGATCAAGCTCAACAAGCAACCTTTAATTGCTACGTCCCTAATAATGCCGCACTGGTAGTAGCAGCAAGCCCTTAGTATTAATCAGAAAAATTGCTGAGCGAGGAAATGAGAACCAACCTTGTAGTACTTTAAAAGTTGCGGGCGCTTCTTCTTGTAAGTGGGAGTAATCAGGTCTCTTTCTAGATCAAATGGCTGTGGCTCAAGATGAACAGCCTTGATTATTTCAAAGCCTTTCAGCTGGAAGCCAAAAAATCTGAGTCAATTTTCAGTAACGATTTGAGTATCAAAAAGTTTTGACCACCTGTAAAGCTATGTACCTTCTTGGTCTTTGCAATCGCACGGAGCTCAGATAAAACATGTTCCTTAGCCTTTTCATTATTACAAAGTTGCTGAAAATCACCCTCCAGGGCATTGGCCCTGGCCCAATCCTCTAGAACCACTTGAGAGGGAGCGACAATAGCTATTAACGACGATTCAAAACTGTTACCGTAAATCCATATCTGTATCATTTCAAACATTTGTATCACAAAAGGTTTTTTCTGAGGGTAAAGCAAAGAAAGTTAATGATGTTTATCACTAGGTGATTAAAATGATAAATTTCAAGTATAATAATTGCTGCATGTTTTGTTTCACACACCAAACAAACAACATAATGCTCAGGAATCTATTTTCTTGCACAAAAACAAACACCACAATAAATATGCCATGATATAATAAATTTGATTGGTCATTTTTGCCTTTTGCGTTTGTTCCATTTCATCTACGGAGCATAGCTGACCAACATTGAGCACACCAACCCCCCCCCCCCCCCACCCCCTTCTCCGAAAAGAGCTGGCTATGGAGGAGATTGCAGCCATACAATAGAGACCCCATGACAGAGTCCACAATTGTATAATTTCTCCATTGTACAGCTCTATAGCCCTCATGTGATTGTACCCCTCCTCATATGCTTTGAGATAAAGTAATATATGATACTGATGTTGATGATGATGATGATGATGACGAGGATGAGGATGTAGGGTAGGCTTACATACTGACCTACTCTAGGTACCCTCATTTATATATTTTTTTATTTTTCCCAAGCATTGTACTAGACTCACACATGGATGTAACCTTTTGGTCTCATAGGTCATTTTGGCCTTTTGAAAACATTGATGTAAAAATTCATTTAATTTCATTTCGCTCTCTCTCTCTCTCTCTCTCTCTCTCTCTCTCTCTCTCTCTCTCTCTCTCTCTCTTCTAGAAAAGGAGTTGTATTCTGTGTACATAAGGCACCTCCGGAGATGCTCAATGGCTTGTCACCCAGAGGAAGTACAAAAGTGGGGTAAAAATGTGTAGGCTATGTAAACATCAAGGTGGTCTGTACGATGTACACTGATAGTCAGAGCCCATTGGCAGTTGCGAGTAACCCAGTTTTTCATGCTCGCACAAAGCACATTGAGGTGCATTACCACTATGTAAGGGAGAGGATCTCGGCAAGAGAGATCAACTTGGCTTACCGTGCAGATCTTTTCACAAAGGCATTGTCTCGTGAGAAGTTCGAAGCTTTCCGCAAAGCTGTGAGCTTACTCCCCTTGTGGATTGATCATGTCCTCAGGGCATGGCACTTCCCTACTCTATGTGTCAGGTCTTGGTCACTGCATCACTCCCAAGGGGGATTTGTTACCATATACATGTACTAGTGATATGTGTGAACACACATCACTTAGGACCGCCAGGGTATTTTTTCCCTCACTAGGAGGTTTTTTCGCCATGCATTGTATATACGCCCATCACTATAGGGCTATCTATCTTTCCATTGCACACTAAGTAATACACTCTCTGCTATGTGCCTTGAGCTTCCTTCGTCTTCTCCAAGCTGTGTGTGTTTCCCTGCAACCCTAATTCCAACTAAACTGCCCCATTTATTTTGTATCCGTAAAAAATGACGAGCCCAGTAATAGTATGCAAAAACCCAGACCCCTATGAAGAAGACCATATGCAGAGTAGCAACATCAATAACCAGTTTGCAAGAAAAAAAAAAAAAAAACCTCAAAAAATTGATGTTCATGTGCAGCCAAATGCCCAAATAATATCCAAATCTTTTAATGTAGTTTTGCTTTTATTAGACTGCGCAATATACCCAAATCCTCAAAACATTCATTCACTGACCCAGTGCAGGGAAACAGAAATAGAGAAAGTTGTAAAACTGGAAAAGACAGAGGTAGTCTCGACAATGTACGGACCTGAGAAGCATCATTGTTTTCCACCAAATCCATAGCCAGAAAGTAAACGGGAGCTAAAATTGCCCTCAATTCTCTCTTTCACATACACACAATACGCAAAGACAAGGCTAAGTGAGGGGCATGGAGCCAACCTCACCTCATTTAAATAGTGATCACCACTGGAGGATGTAATGAGTAAGGCCAGCAGGGCGGATCGCTTCACGATCTGCTTATTCCGATGCTCAATTCTCAGGCCCATGGCTAGAAATGGCAGCCGCCATGGCTAACATAGGGGAACGGGTGGGAGAGAGGGCAAAATCATCAGAGCGCGCGCAGGTGTAGAGCAAGCGCAACATAGTTTGCGAGGTAGAGAGGGGAAAAAGACGCAGCGTGATGCATTTACAGAGCACGTACCGCCGTCATCAAGTTACTTAAGTAGGTGTCACAGAAAACGAAGATGTAAGCCAGGTGCCCCATTAAGGGTGGTATCACAAAGTCCAAGCGCCCTGTGAAGGGTATAGTCCTATGATAGCTTGAAAAAGCTTGAGGTGCAAGCGAAGTTAGTAAAAGATCCCATAAGGTGCCATAGGAAAGCGCGGGTCATGCTTGGGCCCGCTTTTTACTAGTCAAAGTAGTAGTACCTGAGTGTGTGTGTGTGTGTGTGTGTGTGTGTGTGTCCCCTTGACTTCTGCGCGAGCAGTGTTCGGCCCTACCTCTTCTGCTAGCGACCTGCAATTTTTTGTACAACTCGTCAAGTCCTCTGTTCAAGTTTGGTGTTCATGAGTAACCAGAGAGTGTCTGCTAATCTCTCCAGCTTAGTCGTCGTTCATTTTCAGTAAACAAGCTTGTATACAGAAAGTTTTTTGGGCAATGCTCGTTTTTTGCAGGATACTAGATAGCATATGCTGGTTTGTCCGATTATGGTTAGGCATGAGTTGCACCTAGTTCTGGCGTATAATGATCCAGCGGGTCATTGGATGGTGGTTCAATGCACGATCAATGACCAAATTTATGGATTTGGTGGTGTCTATGTGCATACGGCCTCGGGACAATGAGCTGTTTTGTGGCGTGAGATTATCTTCTTATCCATGACTTTCCAATGCCTTGCTTTGTGGTGCTTTTAACAATGCACCTGCTTTATGGGATAACACCACAAGACATTCGCACATGAGCATAGAATTGCAGGCCTGGACAGATCTCGTTGCATGCACACGGATGTTGGACTTGTGGACCCTCTTGCATCCCATGTTTTGGGGTACACGTTTCAACATAATGCTCTTTCTGCATATCGTGCAAGACTAGATCGGTGGTAAGTCCTTGGCATGCAACAATTTGATGAGTTTGTATGCGAAATGAGCACAGATCGTTCTTTGCTTTTATCTGATCATGCTCCCGTTGTGATATTGTTGCGCTACGGACAACAATGCTTATCTTTCACATGAAGCATTTCATGAGATGATTTACGATGTCATTCCCTCTTTGGTTGCTCAAATGTATCTTGATCTTGATGTTTCTTGAGTTCGCTTTGTTGTACGTGTGCAGAGTGCAAGCAGTACATGTTTCAATTACATGGTGATGTTGAGAATGCCTAGCATGTGTATCAACGGCTCCAAGTCTTAGTTGACATACGTTTGTTGTCAAAAAGTGAATCAACAGCCCTTTGTCAAGCCCGGGTGTGTTTGCAACATAATGATAAACGAAAATTGGGCAAATGGCAGACTCGTGCTCGCCATCGAGCATTTGTGGACAAGGGATGTTCCTCAAAACAGTTTTTTAAGCACTTGCATCATTCAAGGGCTTCTCAAACTATTAAGCGGGATGTTCCGACTCGCAGCTTGGACAACCTCAAAGCACGAGCTTGCGGATGCCATGGTGTCCCATTTTAGGAATGTTTTCGCCCCCCCCCCCCGCCCCACGGCATCCGCTGAGTTATTCATGCACGCGAACTTTTGTTATCTACAGTGCATTCAATTTTCTTGCCTCAAGATGCTTTGGCTATGGGGAAGATTTTACAGAAAATGAATTGCACTCAACATATTTTGGACCTTCGACACCATGCATTGGCAAGGAAGGCTATGTTATTTGCCTACTCTTGCCCAACAATCTCAACCATGGACATTTATAGTTGTTAATCTATGTCAGTACGTTACCACTCCCGCTTTTAGTCATTGGCAGACTTCCCTTTGGGAGATTGTGTTTGGTAAGATGGTTGGTTATGTTCCTAGTTGCTTGATCACTTCTGGCTTGCTCCGCTTAGAAAGTTGTTATGGATCATCTCTCCTGGCATGGCAGGCAACAAGCAGATGGGAATTCGTTGCATTTGGAAAGCATTCACTAAAGTAAGGTGTTCTCTCTTACCATGGTTGATCGGTCGCCTCGTCAAGCCTAATTCCTCTCTAGTCCTGGCATATGCACGGTGGATGATGTGGTGGATTCATCTCGGAATTTGCTTACCTTTTACTCAGGCAGCAGCACACTTTAGGTTGGGGGCCTGCATTATCGTCAGATTTGGAGCCTGCTTCAACATATACTGGCAGAAGTCCTCCCTATTCTGCCGCTGACCAGTGGATGTCGTCTGCAAGATTGGAATTTATGGGACGTTCCAGTGGATGCGATTTCTGCCCGCCATATCTATGCTTCTCTTGTGCAAGGCTCTTGGTTGGCTGATCACTGTAATGCCCTTTGGGCTTTGCACAAATCTAATCGATGGCAACGTTAAAACTCTCTTCTCCTCCTCCTCCTCCTCCTCCTCCTCCTCCTCCTCCTCTCTCTCTCTCTCTCTCTCTCTCTCTCTCTCTCTCTCTCTCTCTCAGAGGATTGCCGCCCCTCCCTCACCAGACACTCAGAGGGGAGTGACACTCCCACAGGCGGAGGTGAGCCGAGCTAGACGACGACCACAAGTCACAGGCTACAGGGGCGCGAGCTCCCACCACCGACAGATCGAGGAGATCCGAGCCCGGGAGCGCCATGCCACTGAGGAGCGAGTAGCTCAGATGAGGGCCGACCCGACAGCTTTCATCCGGGTAGCCTTTCCACCAGCCCCGCCCATGTACCACATCTTACACCCCCCCATTAGTACAGGATGGAGCTAGATAGCTTGATGCATTCTCATGATTGTACTACCTTGAGCATATAGACATGCATATACCCCTAGAGATAGAGCTCCATCCCTCCTCAGATACTCCACTACCTACATTCAGTTCAGTTTTGTATCAGTTTTGTTTCATTTGTCTTTCCGATAGACGGACGACATACACACCATGTACATTTGATTTGTCTCATAGGCCGATTTCGGCCTGACATAGACGTTAAAAATCTTTCTCTCTCTCTCTCTCTCTCTCTCTCTCTCTCTCTCTCTCTCTCTCTCGCGTGCATACTCTATGCAGCAGCGGGGCACAGTAGGGAAGGGACTTGGGCGTAGCTGGAGATCCGTAGACTCAGAGAGACTACCATGGGGCAAAGGAACTACACATAGAGGATCCATACAGGGACAAATCGCTACTTTTTACAGAGGGGGACTACTCGGGATGGCCCACCACAGGTTACCTAGTCACACCCTCGTTGGGGCATCCTTCTTCATCGACGCACCCAGCCTGGCTGCTCACGACGCCCAAGGATGTGAGGATCTTCACATCCTAGAAGAGTTCTACATTGGAGGCTATGGAGCATCATTGAGAGACGATTGAGAGGAGTGGCCGTGCCATTTTCAAAGGTGGTTCACAGAGATGAAAGTGCCTGCTATATGTGGGTCAGAGTTGGAGCGGAGGAGGGTAGAGCTCTCTACATTGCCATAGGTTACTTCCCTCCTAGCATATCTCATTATGCTCCGCCCAAGGGCAGTTACTATACATGATACTACACAAGGATGTTTGCAAGTTCTTCAGAGATGGAGGTGTCATCCTACTCTGGGATTTCAATGCTTGAACAGCATGTAGTTATGCATCCTTCTTTGACACTTCCAAGGAGATGTTCAGAGAGCTAGACTCTAGAGAGATGGAGCTCTCCAGATCCTCAAAGGATGCCAAGGAGTTTATAGAGTATGGGAGATACCTAATTGGGATGGGCACAACACATGGATTGGCCATTTTGAATGGCCTTGATAGATACTTCTCTTCACGCAGCTTCACTTGCTTCCCTCATAAACATGGTGCAATTATGTTTTGGCTTCCACATCACTTGTACCATGCATTCAAGACTTATTGGTCCCACCCAAACTTGTTGGAGTGGCTGTTGATTATGCTCATATATCTTTTGCAGTAGATTTTACTTACACTATTGGTGGCTTTCATCATGTAGCACATCACCAGTGGAGATAGCACTTTTGCAAAGACAGCTGGAGTGTGTGTAGCAAAGTTGTATAGTCGTCTAGCAAGGGAGAATCCCCATCGACCCTTGTCAAAGCTCACCCAAATATTGACAGAAATAATGCACACAGCAGCAACCACAGCTTTTCCCAACTCTCAGCTTACTAGGAGGACATGGTGTGGGAGCATGCCTCACAATAGTTGGTATGATGATGAGTACCGAGAGACGAGAGCCCAGCTACAGAGAGAGGTGCCTTTGGAAAACATCACACATGGGCAGTCACGTATATTCTTCCGACATCTTATACGGAAAAAGAAGAGAGCTTTCTTACCTCAGGTTGAGAGATATTTTCACATGTTCTTGAGCCACTCTAGGGAGGCTTGGCGACTCTTTGGAGAGCACTCACCCTCACCAGTCATTACTTTTATAGAGACATGGTCAAAATATGCATCCTCTATGTACATAGTAGCAAAGCAATTACCATTGTTAAACACGCTAGAGCCCTATCCTCCCTATTCTAATTTCTTCATAACAGAGATGGTGAGGCGCCATTGATAGACTCCATATAGGGAAGGCACGGGATCATGTTGGTATAGTGGCAGAGCATTTCATACATGCCAAAGATCATATTGATCGTTTGTTGGCCTTCATGTTCAATAGGGCCATGTGAGGGGTTTCCTGAGACTTGGAGTATGTCTGTCATTGTACCACTACTCAAGTATGAAGATCCGACTGTTCCAACTGAGTTCTAACCATCGGCGGACTATCATGATTGGCCACTCATCGGCCAAGCTACATGCATCTATACTTGAGCATGAGTTGAGCAAATGGGTAGCGAGAGAGGGTGTACAAGCTTCAAGGCAAGCTCGATTTAGCAGCCGAATCTCTACACCTGATCATAACTTCACGCTTAGAGCAATCATTGAGGAGAGCAAAGCACATGGGAGGAGGAAGTTTTGTGGACAAAGCATTGGACACAGTCCTGAGAGCCAAACTGATTCGGAGACTACATGACTTGGGAGTCCCACAAGAGCTTGTATGGGGTATCATGGCACTCTATGAGACAATAATAGGGAAAGTATGGAAAGCACAAGGTCTTTCAGAGCCTGTTCACTCTACTTTTGGGGTGAAGCAGGGATGCCCACTTTCTCAAACTTTATTGGATTGTATATTGATGAGATTTCAGACTATGTTGAGACTCCAGGGGATAGAGGGGCACAGTTATCTAGTACATGGATACCTCTATGGCTTTATGCCAATGAAATTGAGCTTATTCCAGACTCTCCGAAGCATATGCAAAGACATCTAGATGTGTTACATATTTATGCACATGATAGTGGGCTCTCCATCAACCTTGGTCAAACCAAGGTGAAGGCATTCAATACTACAACACAGTGGGTCAGGAGATCAACACCTATTTTTACAAATGGACAGGAAATAGTGGAGTATGTAGACTTCCATACATATATTCGTGTTGTATTCAATGGACCTACTTTCTCCATGAGAGGTGCTACAGAGGCGAGATTGATGAGGGCAATCAGCATTACGAGGACTAGAGAGGATATGTTCACAGGTGTAGTTTCAAGAGTCACACACCAAGCTGTGGCTGTTTCTTGTTGGATATTTGTAGACTCAGAGAGACTACCCTCAGGAGTAAAGGACCTACACATAAGAGGATCCATACAGAGACAGATCTCTACGTTTTAAAGCGGAACTAGTCGGGATGGCCAACTACACGTTACCCATTCACTCCCTCATTGAGACATCCTTCTTAATCGAGCCATCCAGCTTGGCCGCTCACAACACCCGAGGAAGCAAGGATCTTCACATCGTAGATGAGGTCTACATCAGAGGCTACAGAGCGTCATTGAGCTACATTGAGCATGCCCCCCTAGAGAGCTAACCATGAGAACGTTGAGGCCATATAGTGGAGACCCACGAAAGACTGCACGGGATGATACCATTATATACTTTCTCCATTGTACAACTCATTAGCCCTCGTGTGATTGTACCCCTCCCCATATGTTTTGAGATGATGTATTATCTGATGCTAATGATGATGACGAGGATGTAGCATAGGCTTACATACCTCCCCACTGCACGTATCCTCATCCATTTTTGTTTTTATGTTCCTCAGAATTGTACTAGAGTCACACATGGATGTAACCTTTTGGTCTCAATGCTCATAGGTCAATTTGGCCATTTGAAGACATTAATATAACAATTCATTTCATTTCATTTCACTCATCTCTCTCTCTCTCTCTCTCTCTCTCTCTCTCTCTCTCTCTCTCTCTCTCTCTCTCTCTCTCTCGCTGCGCGCCACTGCTGCTGCCCCCTGTGCGCGCCACTGCTGCTGCTGTTTCACCCCCTGTGCGCGCCATTGCTGCTGCTGTTTCACCCCCTGCGCGCGCCACTGCTGCTGCTGTTGAACCCGTTGTAGCTGACCTGTTGCGACTGCACGCTGCCAAGGCTGTAGCACTTGCCGCTGCCTCACTGTGGCAGCATTACCAAGTGCACCAGGCCCGCTGCCCCCAATCTCTCACACACGGATACATACCCACACACACACTACACACATACACGCATACACACAAGTACTCCCTCTCTTCCCCTTCTCCCCTCTTCTTCACAATATGAAGAGAGGGTAGTTACGAAGACAGCCATGTCTTCCCCCATCATCAAGACGCCGGCATCGACAATGAAGACAACGTTCATGCTCACGAACAAGAGGCTTGCACAATTGGAGAAGGACATGAAAGAATGGCGGATGGAGAGAGAGATATGGGAGGAGGAGAAAGCCACCCTCATCAAGCTATGGAACGAAGAGGAGGAGGACATGAGAGCGGAAATCCAAAATCTCAAAGAGGAGAAGGAGAGAAGGGAACGGGAGAACGGGAAGGAGAGGGAGAGATGGAGGAAAGAGCAAGAAGAGATGAAGGCACAAATCGATCTCCTTCATGCTTCCATCACATCCCTCACCCCCGAAGGAGAGATTAAAGAGGAGGCTAAGGAAGCCCTCAAGGAGGAGATCACCAAAGCCCTCACCGCAAGCATTGAGGACAAATTAGAGGCCACCAAAGAAGGATGGGTCGAAGTGGTCAAAAAGAACATCAAGAAGGTTGCAAGAGAGGAAGCCCAAAAAGATGAGGTACTCATCGTACACATAACCATCGAGGAGGAGAAGATGCGACAAGCTCGCCGTCTCAATGTGCGAGTGACCGGCATCAAAGAAGAAGAAGGGTCTACACCCGAGAGCGATGGGAAAGCTTTATGCAAGAAAGTGGGATACAAGGAAGAAGAGATCCCTTTCTCCAAAGTTTGGAGAGCCGACAAAGATCCAAAGAAGAGAGCTCTCATCCTCCAATTCGCCTCCGAGGAGTCTCGAACTTCTTTCCTCCGAAAGAGGGTCATCTTGAGAGGGCTAGAAGGCCCCCCGATTTATCTTGATGATGACCTCACAAAGATGCAACAAGATCACCGTCGCGCGTGCATGCCTAGAGTCCACCAAGCCCGCAAAGAAGGGAAGAAGGCAGTATATCGAGATGGTAGGGTTATCATTGATGGCAAGACCATCGCATAGGGACTCGCGGCCTGTGGGACACACGAGGAGATTCATGTCACGGTTTGGAATTGCAATGGAGACCTATGGACACACCCAGAGAGACTTGAGGAGGTGATGAGAGGTCGAGACATCATTCTACTTACAGAGACACACGAGAGCCTAGAGAGAGGGCTACCACGGATACATGGATTCCAGTGGGAGTCTCTACATCGGGGGTGTATGCGCCAGCACACCACTCGTGGCTCAGGAGGAGTGGCCATACTCTTTAGACAGGGGCTTCACAGTAGACTACAGATTGTTGCCCGGGACCCACAGGCCCGCTACATGTGGATTCGCCTCGAGCTCTCACGAGACAGGATCGTCTACATTGCCCTTTGCTACTTTGCTCCCATAGGCTCCAGATTCGCCCCTATTGAGCAGGAGTCACCGTACGCATGCCTCACGGAGGAGATTATGGAGTACTCCACACTGGGTGAAGTCTTCCTTATGGGAGACTTCAATGCTCGTACGCGCAGTGAGCAGTGTGAGGCATATGACCACGAGGACACAGAGGCACTACACACTCTAGATGAGGAGGCTACTATGAGAGATACAGCAGACAGAGCTCCAGTCACAGCCTACGGACGACATCTACTTCGACTTGGCTCCCAGCACCGTCTCGTTATTTATAACGGGATGGTCCAGTGGCCCACCTCAGGGGGCCTGACTTGTATGCCACATGGAGTTGCAGAGGGAGGGGGGAGTACAGTCGACTATATTCTGGGACCCAGGGAGACTACACACCTTATCACATCCTTCACCATTCCACCCATACGGAGATACCATCCCACACAGCTCCACAGCACACACTCCACACACCACCATCCATTTCACACATGAGCTAGCCTCTCTTTACTCGGCCGAGGTCGAGCATGGCCTATGCCTCCTCCACCCATCCACACCACTCTCAGTTCTCACATCACATATCTCTTCCGTTCTCCACACTTCAGCTATTAGCTCCTTTCCACACACCACTCACACAGGACGCACTCCCCCCCCCGGGACTATGCCTCAGAACCGCTGGTATGATGATGAGTGCAGAGAGCTATACCGACGCCTCCGCGCACAGCGAGCCTTAGGAGAGATCACAGAGAGAGAGGCCAGACGGCATATGAAGACGCTGACACGCCACAAGCGGCGAGCATTCGAAGAGGCACAGGAGCTTGAGCTATACCGCCTATTCATGAGCATGGATAGCGCGACAGCATGGCGCACCCTGCGCGAGCCACGTCCGACTACAGCTATTGAGGATCCACAGATATGGCATGATTATGCAGAGCGACTTTACGAGGTGCCAGGACAGCCTCCTATCCCACAGCCACACGAGCCACGCCCCACGTGCTCCTCCTTCTTTACAGCACAGATGGTAGAGAGGGCCATACGCCGCATGCAGCACAGACGATCAGCTGACCATACTGGATTACAGAGTGAGCACATCATTTATGCGGCCTCCACTATAGCCCCGTTGACTGCACATGTCTTCAACCGGGCTATAGGGGAGGGCTTCCCAGAGGAGTGGACACAGCACACCATAGTGCCTATCCACAAATCTGGCGACACCCTGGATCCAGGGAACTACAGGACTATCATGATTGGCCACACGATGGCCAAGCTATATGGAGCAGTACTTGAGGCACAGCTCAGCTGCTACGCAGAGATCGAGGGTTTACGAGCTCCAGGCCAGGCAGGTTTCAGACGAGCTTTCTCCACCACTGATCACATCTTCGTTCTGCGCTGCCTCATTGATGGGGCAAAGGCGCGGAAGAAGAGGCTTTACTGCTGCTTTGTGGATTTCCGCAAGGCCTTTGACACAGTCCCACGCGAGAGACTCTTCCAACGCCTTCACAGCATTGGGGTACCAACAGAGATGATTTGGGCCATATATGCTCTCTACGAGAAGGTGACGGGTCGAGTTCGTTGCCCAGGCGGTTTTTCAGAGACCATTGCTAGCACCATTGGTGTTAAGCAAGGATGCCCACTCTCCCCGACACTCTTTGGGCTCTACATCGACGAGATCTCCGACTACATACTGCAAGCAGGGGGAGAGGGGAGCGACTTGGCAGGTACTCCGGTCCACATCATGTTATATGCTGATGATATTGTGTTGATTTCAGAGTCACCCGAGGGCTTGCAACGCCATCTTGAGGCCTTGGACGAATTCAGCACACACAGGGGGTTGACTGTGAACCTTGGCAAAACCAAGGTTATGATCTTTCACACATCCAGTGCAGTGAGGAGCGCTGCCACCTTCACAGCAGCAGGAGGAAAGGTTGATGTAGTCACCTCCTATGTCTACCTTGGCATCACATTCACCAGCCTACCAGGACCCTTCACTATGAGGCAGGCTGCTGCTGACAGGCTCACCCGAGGATATGCAGCTCTGGCCATGCTAGAGCGCAGATGCCACCAGGCACACTTTCAGGAACCCCGCACGAAGGGGTGGCTTTTCGACACCTTAGTCACCCCGGCCTTGATGTACTCGGCGGCAGTATGGGCACCAGGATTGACAGCTGACCAGTGGACACAGCTTGAGAGGCCACAGGTATGTATGATCTCACGCTTGCTCCGCAGCAAGAAGACAGTGCCACATGACATTATTAGAGCCGAGCTCGCCACACCACCCATGGTGGTAGAGGCACTATTCCAGACAGTCTGCTTCATCCAGAGGATGAGAGAGCTACCTCCTGACAAACTTACTCGTAGAGCATTTGAGGCAGCTATACAGCTATCAGAGAGTGGGCATGAGAGAGCATGGTACTCACAGGTCAGAGCATGGTTTGAGGGACACGGTCTGGACATGGAGAGCCTACCACCATTCCAGTACGACCCCCACTCACCATATGTTCACCTCTCTCGCAGTGAGAGGAACTTGGTACTGAGACAGGATCTGTAGCAGCTATACACTAGGAGAGTCTGGGAGTCACCTGGCTTGGGGACGAGGATGTCAGATTACAGAGACCAGTTTCTCACCATATTGTCCGGGGGGTTCATACAGAGACCACGCTACATGGACACATATATGCCACATAGCTCACGGGTGGCGATTGGTCAGCTGAGAGTGGCTTCACACAGGTTAGAGATTGAGATCAGAAGACATACTGGTGTTCCCAGGGAGGAGCGCGTCTGCAGAGCCTGCACAGAGGAGGTGGAGAGTGAGGAGCACTTTGTATGTAGATGCAGAGCATACACTGAGATCAGAGGCAGGTATGAGGCCCTATTCGGAGGACAGCCCACTCTCCGAGAGATCATGGACTCTCGAGATCAGAGACAGCTCGGACGGTTCTTACTAGAGATACAGAGCCATCGGGACACACTACTACAGCCACACACAGCTACACAGACAGAGGGGAGACAGTCGCAGCTCACAGACTTCTTTCAGAGGATTACCGCCCCTCCCCCACCAGACACTCAGAGGGGAGTGACACTCCCACAGGCGGAGGTGAGCCGAGCTAGACGACGACCACGAGTCACAGGCTACAGGGGCGCGAGCTCCCACCACCGACAGATCGAGGAGATCCGAGCCCGGGAGCGCCGTGCCACTGAGGAGCGAGTGGCCCGGATGAGGGCCGACCCGACAGCTTTCATCCGGGCAGCCTTGGCACCAGACCCGCCCATGTACCACATCTTACATCCCCCCATTAGTACAGGATGGAGCTAGATAGCTTGATGCATTCTCATGATTGTACTACCTTGAGCATATAGACATGCATATACCCCTAGAGATAGAGCTCCATCCCTCCTCAGATACCCCACTACCTACACTCAGTTCAGTTTTGTATCAGTTTTTGTTTCATTTGTCTTTCCGATAGACGGATGACATACACACCATGTACATTTGACTTGTCTCATAGGCCGATTTCGGCCTGACATAGACGTTAAAAATCTTTCTTTCTTTCTTTCTTTTCTCTCTCTCTATGAAGACCAGACGGGCACAGGATCATGAGGGTTTGGTAGCAGAGCACATTATACATGCTGGGGACTTGTTGGCAGAGATGCTTGCACGGTTATTCAACCGTGTCATGTGTGAGGGCTTTCCTGAGTCTTGGAGATTATCTACTATTGTACCTATCTTCAAGACAGGAGACCCCACAGTGCCGGGGGATTACCGTACTATCATGGTAGGACACACATTGGCACGGTTGTATGCATCCATCCTTGAACATAGGCTGAGCAGTTGGGCAGAGATTATGGGCATACGAGCACCTAGGCAGGCTGGTTTCAGGAGGGGTTTCTCCACACTAGATCATGTCTTTACACTCAGAGCTATCATTGAGGAGGGTCGAGCACATGGTAGACGGATTTATTGCAGCTTTGTAGACTTCCGCAAAGCTTTTGACACAGTACTGAGGGCCAAATTGATGCGCCGACTTATGGAATTGGGGGTACCCACAGAGCTGACATGGGGGATTATGGCATTGTACAGTTCAGTGATGGGTCATGTACGCACATCAGAGGGGATATCTCACATAGTTCACTCCACTATCGGAGTGAAACAGGGATGCCCATTGTCCTCTACTTTATTTGGTATGTATGTTGATGAGGTCTCTGATTATATTGACAGAGGAGGAGATATAGGTGCTCAGCTTGCGGGGACATGGATCCCTCTCTTATTGTATGCTGACGATATCGTGTTGATATCAGACTCACCAGAGGGTATGCAGAGACATTTGGATGCATTGCATAGTTTTGCAGCGGATAGTGGATTGTCTGTCAACCTTGGTAAAACCAAGGTCATGGTATTTAATACCACGCCACAGTGGGTTAGGAGATCAGCACCTACATTCACATATGGGCAAGACAGTATGGAGTATACTAATGCATACACATATCTTGGGGTGGTCTTTAGTGGACCGAGGTTCACACTGAAAGGGGCAGCAGACACTAGATTGACTCGTGCCTATGCAGCCCTAGGTGGTTTGGAGAGGATTTGTTCGTAGGTTCAGTTCCAGGAACCTCGAACAAAGCTATGGCTCTTCGACACTTTGGTCACTCCAGTTATGCATTACGGGGTTCAGGTTTGGGGACCGTCTGTTGACAGTGCTGGATGGATTAATATGGAGAGACCCTTGATACTTATGATTTCTAGGTTGATTAGAGCCAAGGCCTCAGTTCCACATGACATCATACGAGCGGAGCTGGCTGCCCCACCTATGGAGGTTGAGGCACTCACCATATCAGTATCATTTGTACACAGCTTATGGGACACCACCAGGGACAGCTATGCTAGGCTTTCTCTTGAGTCATCCAGACAGCTGACATTGCAGGGAGATACATCATGTTGGTATGCACAGATGAGCTCATGGTTTCAGAGGCATGGTTTCAGCATGGACAGGCTGTCCCCTTTCCAGTATTCTCTTGATGCACCATCTTTGGCTCTTACACGGATGGAGAGTGCTAGACTCATTTGGCAGGATCTTATCCAGCTTGATAACAAGAGGACATGGATAGAGCCATCACGGGAGTTGGGTACGAAGAGGGCTTTCTATAGAGAGCATCTTCTCCAACTCACGACAGATGGATTTGTCACACGGCCCAGCTACATGGACACACATCTATCTCATGAGTTACAATGTGCCATAGGCCAGATTCGCACATCTTCACACCAGCTTGGGATTGAGACAGGTAGATTCAGATGCATACCAGCAGGCAGTAGGATTTGTCAGTTATGCCATGCAAAGCCAGAGACAAAGTTTCACTACATATGTCACTGCAGTCTACTATGAGATACGGGGACGCTTTCATTGTTTATTCAGAGATGGTTTTGACTCGTTAGATAGAGTCATGAGATATCAGGATCAAAGGTGTCTCAGATTATTTCTACTTGACATACAAAGACATAGAGACACTCTATTGAGAGGGCAAAGACAAAGACAGTCCCAAAGACGCATCTCAGATTTCTTCAGTCTGAGTACCACTAGAGCAGAGGGGACACCACCATCACAGAGCTCGGTTCCCACCCATACACACACCAGCGGTACTCTCATTGACCGAGCTATAGAGTTGGGGAGATCGACACGACCGCGACTGAGGAGGGGAGCCACGCAGCACCGGCGGAGATTGCGGCAGAGGATCCACAGGATTCTAGCATGACACCCAGAGTGTCGACCACGATAGGCTCCATGCTATTGCTTTATTATACCATGGTGACACTTATCCCCATTTTATACATTTTTGGCATGATACCATTGCTCAGCCTACCGGCCACCCATAGGAGTCTGTAGCACTCCTATCTCAGTTCTTTGTTTGTAGTTTTCTTTGTTTGTACCCAGACTTGGTACTAGACTCATCATTGTAATCAGTTGGTCTCATAGGTCATTTTGGCCTTTTGTAGACGATAATATATCATTTCACTTCTCTCTCTCTCTCTCTCTCTCTCTCTCTCTCTCTCTCTCTCTCTCTCTCTCTCTCTCTCTCTCTCTCTCTCTCTCTCTCTCTCTCTCTCTCTCTCTCTCTCTCTCTCTCTCTCTCTCTCTCTCTCTCTCTGAGTCAGGACTCACGCGAGGCATGGCGGCTCTTTCAGGAGCACTCTCACCCCCTCGCCATAACTTCTACAGAGGACTCGGGCCAGTACGCATCATCTCTCTACACAGTTCCTGAGCAGCCCCCCCTTCCCAACCCTCCCGATCCATGCCCACACATATGTGCTTTTTTCACCGCGGAGATGGTGAGGAAGGCCATTGACAGGATGAGGACTGGGAGAGCATACGATCATGATGGTTTAGTGGCTGAGCATTTCACGCATGCCAGAGATCTACTAGCAGAGCTTCTAGCAGTGATGTTTAACCGTGCCATGTGTGAGGGCTTGCCTGATACTTGGAGCCTATCTACTATTGTACCTATCTTCAAGTCGCGAGACCCTATGGAGCCTCGGAATTATCGCACTATCATGATTGGACACACATTGGCACGGTTGTACGCATCTATTCTTGAGCAGCAGTTGAGTAGATGGGTAGAGAGGGAGGGGATACGCGCAGCCGGGCAGGCAGGGTTCAAGAGGGGTTTTTCTACTCTTGACCATATCTTGACACTCAGAGCCATGATTGAGGGTAGATCGCGTGGGAGACGGATCTATTGTAGCTTTGTGGATTTCCGCAAAGCATTTGACACAGTGCCTAGAGCTAGATTGATGCGCAGATTACAGCAGATGGGAGTACCCACAGAGCTCATTTGGGGGGTCATGGCATTATACAAGTCCGTAGTGGGGCAGGTACGCACCTCAGAGGGTCTATCCACACCGATTCACTCCACTATTGGGGTGAAGCAGGGCTGCCCGCTCTCTCCTACTCTATTTGGTATGTATGTGGATGAGGTTTCTGACTACATTGAGAGAGATGGTGATAGAGGTGCAAAGCTGGCAGGGACATGGATTCCATTATTGTTATATGCTGATGATATTGTGTTGATCTCCAACTCTCCGGAGGGGATGCAACGTCACTTGGATGCTTTGAATATGTTTGCTCAGGAAAGTGGTTTGTCCGTCAACCTTGGTAAAACCAAGTTCATGGTATTTAATACCACCCCACAGTGGATTAAGAGGTCAGCGCCAGCATTCACATACGGCCAGGAGACTGTGGAGTATACAGATGCGTACACATACCTCGGAGTGGTCTTTAGTGGGCCAGCATCTTCATTGAGGAGGGCAGCAGAGACTAGATTGACCAGAGCCCATGCAGCATTGGGTAGATTGGAAAGGATGTGTTCACAGGTTCAATTTCAAGAGCCTCGGACGAAGCTCTGGCTCTTTGACACTCTGGTGGCTTCTGCATTGCTTTATGGAGCTGAGATTTGGGGACCTTCGTTGGATCATCACGGGAGGACAGGCCGCAGTGATGGATGGGGGGGCATGGAGAAGCCTCTGGTCTCTATGATCTCGCGGCTCATTAGAGCCAAGGCCTTAGTACCATGTGATATTGTTCGAGTAGAGCTAGCTGCCCCCCCACTAGTGGTTGAGGCGCTAACCAGATCTGTCTCCCTTATACACCGCATGTGGGAACTTCCCAGAGACAAATATGCCTGCCTTGCACTTGAGTCCTCTCGACGGTTAGCCATGCAGGGAGATACAACATACTGGTATGGGGAGATGACATCATGGTTTCAGGCGCATGGGTTCAGCATAGACAGATTTCCTCCCTTCCAGTACTCACTGGATGCACCCTCTCTGACTCTTACACAGTCCGAGATCACCAGGCTCATCCGCCAGGACTTGACTCAGCTAGACATTAAGAGGACATGGATACAGCCAGCACAGGAGCTCGGCACGAAGATGGCTTTCTACAGAGAGCATCTCCTCCAGCTTACGGTTGATGGTTTTGTGACGAGGCCCAGATACATGGACACCCACTTGTCTCATGGGATACGATCTGCTATTGGCCAGATACGTACATCTTCACACCAGCTGCGGATAGAGACTGGGAGATACAGCAGAGTACTAGCAGAGGCCAGGACATGCCCCCTGTGTGACAACGAGCATGAGACAGAGTTGCACTATACATGCCACTGCCCCGTCTACTACGAGATACGAGGCCGCTTCCATTGCTTTTTCAGAGAGGGCTTTGGACCATTCTCCAGAGTCATGCAGTACGAGGATCAGAGATGCTTGGGTTTGTTTTTGCTCGAGCTATGCAGACACAGGGAGAGCCTGATGAGAGGAGAGGCTAGCCAGTCTTAGAGACAGATCATAGATTTCTTTAGAGCTGCCACTGGACACCCGGAGGAGTTACTACCACAGCAGAGCTCGTCGTCTCACACCAGAGGCACACTGATCGACCGAGCGACTGAGCTGGGGAGATCCAGACGCCCACCACTGCAGAGGACTACACAGCATCGGCGGAGGCTGCATCAGAGGATTCAGATCACTTTGGCTCGACATGCACGACGCCCGGTCAGACTACTGACCATGGAGGAGATTGATGAGATCCGCCAGCGACCGATGCTGGATCTCTTGTGATCTAGCTATCCCAGCTAGTTGCTTAGTTCACACCTAGTAGTTTAGGATTCCATAGTATTTTATTTTATTTTTATTGTGACATTTGTCATTTCATTTTTGTCATCTTGTTACTCTGACTCTGACTTTGTATCAGATCCACCACATTGTAACTTTCTGGTCTCATAGGTCACTTTGGCCTTTTGAAGACGTTAATATAACATTTCATTTTTTCATTTTCTCTCTCTCTCTCTCTCTCTCTCTCTCTCTCTCTCTCTCTCTCTCTCTCTCTCTACGACGTTAAAACTCTCTTCTTCTTCTTCTTCTTCTTCTCTCTCTCTGGCGAGAAAAGGAGCTGTATTCAGTGTACATAACAGACCTTTGGAGATGCTCAGTTGCCTATCACCCAAAAGAAGTACAAAAGTTGGCTAACAATGTGTAGGCTATGTAAACATCAAGGTGATCTGTACGATGGATGTAAAAGGCACCACTGTGGGGGTGCATAATGCCACGTTATGTGGGCATGTTCCCGACAAAGAAGAACTGACGATTTCGCCTATGTGTATAGAAAGACACAACAACACTACTCCACTGCCCTGGAGGAGCCGGCTGAAGAATCCCACCTACACCGATGAGTATGCAGTAGCTCCGTCCAAATGGCTGTCAAAACGATGGACGTAGGGGACGACCGAGAGCTCAGAATGTGGGCACATCAAGCTTTTCACATGGTCCATAGCGTGATTCTGCATATGATGGTGAAAACTCTATTTTGCTGGCACAAATCCAACTCGTGACCTGAGCACATCAAGGTTTTCACACGGTCCATAGCGTGATTCTGCATTTGATGGTGAAAACTCTATTTTGCTGGCACAAATCTACTACGTGCATCTGAAATCATCTGTATAGACTACTCTCTCTCTCTCTCTCTCTTTCTCTCTCTCTCTCTCTCTCTCTCTCTCTCTCTCTCTCTCTCTCTCTCTCTCTCTCTCTCTCTCTCTCTCTCTCTTCTTTGATCTGTCTCATAGGCCGATTTCGGCTTCTAGTAGACGTTAAAAATCTAGCAGCATCAACCAAAGAGGAGCAGGATAATGCTATGTGCTCTCTCTCTCTCTCTCTCTCTCTCTCTCTCTCTCTCTCTCTCTCTCCTGGGTCTCTCACTGTTTTTAGGGTTTTGTCACTTCTTCTTTGTTGTTTTTAGGGTTTTGAAATTGTTTTTTGCCTGTTTTTTAGGGTTTTTTCACTGTCCTTTAGGGTTTCATCACCATTTCTTGCTGTTTTTTAGGGTTTCAAATCTGTGGTTTACTGTTTTTTAAGGTTTCACAAGTATTTCTTGCTGTTTTTTAGGGTTTCTTGTATTTTTTTGTTGTTTTTAGAGTCTCTCTCTCTCTCTCTCTCTCTCTCTCTCTCATATATGGGAAGCATCGGAGAAGTGCCAACGGCTTCCCCCACGTGTAATGAGACACATCCATTGCCAAGCCTCTTTCATGCGGACAGGGAAGAGGATGTCGGCGATAGAGAAGCAAATGAGAGAATGGAGAAACGAAGTGGAAGAGTGGAGGAAGAAGAGGAGAACTATTCTTCAAAGATGGACCGAAGAAAGAGATATGCGTAGGAGGATCGCTTCGCTCGAGGAGAAAGTGATCATCCAAGATTCCATCATTCAAAATCTACAAGCAAAAAGTGGGAGGCTTGAAGAAGGCGAAATTCAATCATCCATGATGGAAGAATTGAATACCATGAAAGAAGAAATTCAGGTTATCAAGGAAGATGAGGAGAAGAAGTCATCGGCTACGGTCATCTACGCAACACAAAAGAAAGTAAAGGAGGCCGAAAAATGAATTGAGGTTGCTAAGAAAGGGAAAGGTAAGGAAGAGCTCTCATACTACGCTTCCCCTCCTTGGAAGAGAAGAAGGAATTCTTGACAAAGAGGCCTACTGTCAAGAAGACAGGTAGTTTCCTCGGTGATGATCTCACTCTCTCACAGCTTGTGCTTATGACAGAGGTAATGCCAGAGATTACGGCGGTAAGGGAGAAGGGAAAGATGGCCTTTTACAAAGATGGTCGGGTGGTGATTGTAGAGCGGCGCTCTACATGACGGTGTGAGACCTCTGGGACCACATTGAAGATGGCTACTTGGAATTGTAATGGATCTATGAGGTTGGATGTTGGTGCCTTTGAGGACAATTTCAAAGACAGGGACATTGTTTTCTTCTTAGAGACTCATCAGGCCCCTGGACAGCTTATGCCACATGTGGTGGGATACAGATGGCAGACAGAAAGTCACGAGATTTGAGCATGGGAGTAGAGGTTCAGGAGGAGTAGCAGTGCTATTTAGGGAGGAGTTACAGCCACTACTACATATTGTACAGAGAGATGATCATGCTAGATACATGTGGGTGAGGCTAAGAGCTAACACAAGCCAATTTCTATACATTGCCATATGTTACTTCCCCCCAATACGTTAGTATATGCTGCATTGAGAGGACAGTCGCCTTTCTCTATACTAGATGATGATATATGGGAGTTTTCTAGGGATGGTGATATCATCCTCCTAGATGACTTCAATGCCCGAACGGGCAACTCTCAGACAATCTTCTACGACACTTCAGATGAGATGCTTAGAGAGTTCGATAAGAGTGAGTTGGGGCTTGACAGATGCTCACATGACAGAGAGCAGACGAGTATGGGAGATACCTCATTGAGATGACGACTACACATGGGTTAGCCATACTTAATGGCTTACAACAATTCCTGGAGCAGCCGGTTTCACATGCTTTCCGCACAAACACGGGGCCAGTACAGTGGACTATGTTAAGGCACAGCCGAGCTTTATTCCTTGTATTCAGGATTTCATAGTGGGAGCCAAACCAGTGGGCGTGGCAGTGGATCGTGCTCTTTTGTTTATTTCATTTCAGTTTAATACAGCCCACACATCAGGAGGCAGGTCACATACCCGTTATACATTTACACCAAAGAATGACTCGGTTTATACAGAGGAGATCTATAGCCGTCTATGCACAGCTGGTCCTGGCCTCTTAGTGGAGGAGTGCACCACTTTACTGACTGAGACATTGCATGGTACAGCATCAGAGGCATACCCACACACTCAGCCGGGTCGGAGGCCACATTATGGGATCATGCCCCACAATAGTTGGTATGATGAGGAGTGCAAAGAGATGAGAGCCCAGCTTCAAAGGGATCTTCTTTTAGGATTCATCACTTACAGACAATCTCGGATTGCTTCCCGGCGCCTTGTGTGACAGAAGGAACGAGCTTACTTGGCCCAGATGGAGCGAGACTTGTTCTTGAGTCGAGACTCAGGAGAGGCATGGCGATTCTTTCATGAGCACTCCCCTCCCCCAATGATTACTTCTCTTGATGTGTGGGGCCAGTATGCGTCATCACTATATATGGTTCTTGGACAGGACCCCCTTCCAGATCCTACAAAGCCATGTCTACCTACTAGCACCTTTACCACTGAGATGGTAAAGAGAGCCATTGACAGGATGAGGACCAATAGGGCATATGATCATGATGGTCTAGTAGCAAAGCAATTTATACATGCTAGAGATATGCTAGTAGAGGTTCTTGCAGTGTTGTTCAATCGTGCCATGTGTGAGGGGTTACCTAAGACTTGGAGGTTGTCTACTATTGTGCCTATCTTCAAAGCAGACAAAGCCTCGGAATTACCGCACTATTATGGTTGGGCACACATTGGCATAGTTGTATGCATCCATTCTTGAGCAGCAGTTGAGTAATTGGGCAGAGGGTGAGGGTGTACGAGCAAAGGGCCAGGCCAGTTTCAAGAGGAGTTTCTCCATTCTTGGTCATTATCTGACACTCAGAGCCATCATTGAGGAGGACAAGTCACATGGAAGACGGATTTATTGTAGCTTCGTGGATTTCCGTTGACATAGTATCGAGAGCTCGATTGATGCGCAGACTGCAGGAGATGGGGGTGCCCATAGTGTTGATTTGGGGGATTATGGCTCTATACAGATCAGTGATGGGGCATGTACGCACTCCGGAGGGGATATCTGATTTAGTTCACTCCACCATTGGGGTGAAACAGGGTTGCCCATCGTCTCCTACTCTATTTTGTATACATGTTGATGAGGTGTCTGATTAAATTGACAGAGAGGGTGATAGAGGTGCCCAGCTGGCAGGGACGTGGATCCCATTGTTGTTATATGCTGATGATATCGTGTTGATCTCTGACTCACCAGAGGGTATGCAGCGACGGTTCGATGCATTACACAGTTTTGCAGAGGATAGTGGATTGTCTGTAAACCTTGGTAAAACCAGGTTATGGTGTTTAACACCACACCACAGTGGATCAGGAGATCAGCACCGACTTTCACATATGGTTAGGAGATTGTAGAGTATACAGATGCATACACTTACCTTGGGGTTGTCTTCACTGAGCCGAGGTTTTCTTTGGGGGGAGCAGTAGAGACTAAACTAACTAGAGCTTTTACGGCCTTGGGAGGCTTGGAGAGGACGTGTTCGCAGGTTCGGTTCCAAGAACCTCGGACAAAGTTATGGCTCTTTGATACTTTAGCGTCGGCTATGTTGTATGGGGTGCAGATATGGAGACCTTCTGTAGGCCAGGATGGTTGGAGACGTACAGAGCCAAGCCCTCCGTACCCAGCTATCTTTCGAGCAGAGCTAGCTCCCTCCTATGGAGATTGAGGCGCTTAACAGATTAGTCTCCTTTGTGCACAACTTGCGGGATACTACTAGAGACAGATATGCTAGACTGGCCCTTGAGTCTTCCAGACAGTTAGCTCCTCAGGGGGACATTTCATGCTGGTACGCACAGATGACATCATGGTTTCAAATACATGGCTTCACCATGGACAAGCTGCCCCCTTTCCAGTACTCTCTTCAGACTTCAGGCACCCTTGATATCTCTTACATGGGTGGAGATTACTAGACTCGTTCGTCAGGACCTAATCCAGCTGGCTACTAGGAGGACACGGTAGAGCCGCCACAGGAGTTGGGCACGAAGATGGCTTTCTATAGACAGCATCTTCTCCACCTCACAGGAGATGGGTTTGTGATTCGACCCAACTACATGAACACACATATGTCTCATGGTTTGCGGTGCGCCATTGGTTAGATACGCACATCCTCACATCAGCTGGAGATTGAGACTAGTAGATTCAAAGGGATACCAGCAGACAGCAGGATATGCCAGCTAGAGCCACAGACAGAGCTACATTACATATGTCATTGCACAGTGTACTATGAGATACGAGGCCGTTTCCACTTCTTATTGAGAGAGGGATTCAGTCCTTTCTCTAGGGTCATGAGTTATGAGGATCGGAGATGTCTTGGGCTATATCTACTTGAGTTACACAGATATAGGAGAGAGAGAGAGAGAGAGAGAGTCCCAGAGCCAGATTACAGATTTCTTTTCACTAGATATGGGACAGCCAGAGAAATCTACAGGTAAGATCTCTAATAGCGGGACATCTGTTGAGCCTTCTCAATAGCCAAAATCCTTTGCAAACTCAGAAGACTCGCTCTCTTGCTCCCCCTCAATGGTACCAATTGTACTAGGCACCTTCGAATCTCCAAGAGATCCAAAGTCTGTTGAACTAGCCTAGGGCAAATCAAGCTACTCTTGAACTGTTGATCATCATGCTCTATCCCTCTTTCCAGCTTCTCTAGGACCTCCTCTGAATCCTAATCTGGCCACCTCTCCTTCGAAGGTATCTCTACGGGCTACTCTACCTTGACCAACCTCTGTCGCGCTACTCGTCAAACAAGGATAGGTTGTGCATGTACCTATCTGTGTCTGTGTGTTTGACCCTTGTAACCTTTATCATGCTATCGCCCAAGACTCTGCTCTTGTGCAGAACTCTATTGGGTCTGCTTTGGCCATGAGGATTGTCTCCTCCTGCAACCAACCTGTCTCTGGTCTCGCCCTCTAGGGAAATCCCTCACTAGATACCCCATCTCATGGCATGTAAGGCATGGCTTGGTCGCCACGTAACCAAAATCCTCTGGAAGCGTATCACCCCTTTAGTCTCAAAAGTAATGGTACCTAAAAAGATTTGTGAAAGGGGTGGAAGTCACCTTTATAGATGGCACACATATTTGGATGTGCTGAACACATGCAGTATGCCAAAGATAGAACCCATCTGCCTCAACATGTCTGGCAACCAAAACTGTGCAAGCCGCTTTGGAAAAGCTATTTTTACAAGATACTTCGGAATCTGACATCTATCCTCAAAGGAAGCTAATGCGAAGTCCTTGTACCATGGATGCAAAAAAACCTATCAATCCCTAAAGCCGAGAGGACTGCGGCTGATGACCCTAGAGGCAAGCCCCTGTCATGAGAAAATAGCAATGAAAGTACCTCTGCCGAGTAACATGACGTCCTCCACTTTGCCTTCATCCGACCGACTATAGTGCATGTAAGCCGCTCTTAAACGTTGGCACGAGCATAGGAACATCCGACCAAGCGGCCGACATCCCCTCTTTGAGAGAGAACCTCAATAGGTCATGAATTTTGTGCCATAATACATGAGAGGTTCAAATGAGATGGAGCCCAACCAGAAAATACTAAGCCTTCGTGACCTCACCTTCAAACCCATATAAGGATAGGACGGTGGGTGGGTGACATTTGGATGCATTGCATGTAATTGCACGGGATAGTGGATTGTCTGTGAACCTTGGTAAGGCCAAGGTAATGATGTTTAACACCATGGCGTAGTGGGTAAGGAGGTCCTTGGGGCGGTTTTCAATGGTCTAGTATTTTCCCTCAGGCGTGCAGCAGATACGCGATTGACTAGAGCCTATGCAGCATTGGGGAGACTTGAGAGGATATGTTCGTAGGTTCAGTTCCACGAACCTTCGACAAAGCTTTCGCTCTTTGACACTTTAGTCACCTCGGCCATGATGTATGGAGTGGAGATATGGGGCCCCTCAGTTGATCATCATAGGAGAGCTGGCAGTATTGATGGATGGAGATGTATGGAGAAGCCCTTGGTGTCTATGATTTCTCAGAGGATTAGGGCCAAGGCCTCAGTACCACATGACATTGTTAGGGCGGAGCTTGCTGCTCCTCCATTGGTAGTGGAGGCGCTCACTCAATCAGTTTCATCTATTCATAGCACCTAAGCTCTCCCTAGAGACAAATATGTTCGATTAGCACTAGTCTTCGCGACAGCTGGCATTGCACGGAGATAGATCATGTTGGTATGCAGAGATGGCATCTTGGTTTCAGTTACATGGATTTAGTATGGATCGGCTACCCCCATTTCAATACTCTCTAGATGCACCGTCCATCTCCCTCGCTAGGGCAGAGATTACCAGGCTCATCAGACAGGACTTGATTCACTTGGATATGAAGAGGAAATGGATATAGCCTACACATGAGTTAGGTACGAAGATGACATTCTATAGAGAGCATCTTCTCCAGCTCACGGAGGATGGTTTTGTGATCAGACCAGGATACATGGATACTCGTCTATCCCACGGGATACGATGTGCTATTGGTCAGATACGCACATCCTCACATCAGCTAGAGATCAAGACATGTAGATTTAGAGGAATACCCGTTGAGTCCAGGATTTGTCAGGTGTGTAAGTGAGCCCCTGACAGAGCTACATTACATATGTCACTGCCCAGTATACTATGAGATACGAGACCGCTTTCACTGTCTATTCAGAGAGGGTTTTGGGCCACTTTCTAGAGTCATGAGATACCAGGATCAAAGATGCCTCGGATTATACTTACTTGAGATTCGCAAACGCAGAGAGGATCTCTTGAAGAGGGGCACAATGAGAGAGATCCAGCAACAGTGCGGCGGAAGAAGAGGGCATCTTTGGCTCGACTAGAGCAATATCTATATCAGTTGTTCTTGAGTCAGAACTCACGTGAGGCATGGAGGCTCTTTCAGGAGCCCCCCCCCCCCCCCCCCCCCCCCCCCCCCCCCCCCCGCCATCACTGCTACAGAGGACTGGGGCCAGTACGCATCATCTCTGTACACAATTCGTGAGCAGCCCCCCCTTCCCGACCCCCCCCCGATCCATGCCCACACACATGTGCTTTTTTCACCGCGGAGATGGTGAGGAAGGCCATTGACAGGACGTGGACTGGGAGAGCTTACGATCATGATGGTTTAGTGGCTGAGCATTTCACACATGCCAGAGATCTACTAGCACAGCTTCTAGCAGTGATGTTTAACCGTGCCATGTTTGAGGGCTTGCATGATACTTGGTGCCTATCTACTACTGTACCTATCTTCAAGTCGGGAGACCCTATCGAGCCTAGGAATTATCGCACTATCATGATTGGACACACATTGGCACGGTTGTACGCATCCATTCTTGAGCAGCAGCAGCTGAGTAGATGGGCAGAGAGGGTGGGGACACGCGCAGCCGGGCAGGTAGGGTTCAGGAGGGGTTTTTCTACTCTTGACCATATCTTGACACTCACAGCCATCATTGAGGAGGGTAGATCGCGTGGGAAACGGATCTATTGTAGCTTTGTGGATTTCCGCAAAGCTTTTGACACAGTGCCTAGACCTAGATTGATGCACAGATTACAACAGATGGAGGTACCCACAGAGCTCATTTGGGGGGTCATGGCATTATACAGGTCAGTAGTGGGGCAGGTACGCACCTCAGAGGATCTATCCACCCCGATTCACTCCACTATTAGGGTGAAGCAAGGCTGCCCACTCTCTCCTACTCTCTGGTATGTATGTGGATGAGGTTTCTGACTACATTGAGAGAGATGGTGATAGAGGTGCACAGATAGCAGGGACATGGATTCCATTATTGTTATATGCTGATGATATTGTGTTGATCTCCGACTCTCAGGAGGGGATGCAACGTCACTTGGATGCTTTGAATAGGTTTTCTCAGGAAAGTGGTTTGTCCGTCAACCTTGGTAAAACCAAGGTCATGGTATTTAATACCACCCCACAGTCGATCAGGAGGTCAGCACCAGCATTCACATACGGCCAGGCGACTGTGGAGTATACAGATGCGTACACTTACCTCGGAGTGGTTTTCAGTGCGCCAGCATTTTCATTGACTAGGGCAGCAGAGACTAGACTGACCAGAGCCCATGCAACATTAGGTAGATTGGAAAGGATGTGTTCACAGGTTCAGTTTCAGGAGCCTAGGACGAAGCTCTGGCTCTTTGACACTCTGGTGGCTTCTGCATTACATTATGGAGCTGAGATCTGGGGACCTTCATTAGATCATCACAGGAGGACAGGCCGCAGTAATGGATGGGGCGACATGGAGAAGCCTTTGGTCTCTATGATCTCGCATCTCATTAGAGCCAAGGCCTCAGTACCACGTGCTATTGTTCGAGCAGAGCTAGCTGCCCCCACACTAGTGGTTGAGGTGCTCACCAGATCGGTCTCCTTCATACACCGCATGTGGGAACCTCCCAGAGACAAATATGCTCGCCTTGCACTTGAGTCCTCTCGACAGTTAGCCATGCAGGGAGATACAGCATGCTGGTATGGGGAGATGACATCATGGTTTCAGGCGCATGGGTTCAACATAGATAGATTGCCTCCCTTCCAGTACTCACTGGATGCACCCTCTCTGACTCTTACACAGTCCGAGATCACCAAGCTCATCCGCCAGGACTTGACTCAGCTAGACACCAGGAGGACATGGATACAGCCAGCACAGGAGCTGGGCACGAAGATGGCTTTCTAAAGAGAGCATCTCCCCAAGCTTACGGTTAATGGCTTTGTGACGAGGCCGAGCTACATGGACACCCACTTGTCTCATGGGATACGATGCGCTATCGGCCAGATACATACATCTTCACACCAGTTGCGGATCGAGACTGGGAGATACAGCGTAGTACCAGCAGAGGCCAGGACATGCCCCCTGTGTGACATCGAGCCTGAGACAGAGTTGCACTACACATGCCACTGCCCCGTCTACTACGAGATACGAGGCCGCTTCCATTGCTTGTTCAGAGAGGGCTTTGGACCATTCTCCAGAGTCATGCAGTACGAGGATCAGAGATGC
Source organism: Adiantum capillus-veneris (assembly GCF_014529385.1). Taxonomy (NCBI): domain Eukaryota; kingdom Viridiplantae; phylum Streptophyta; class Polypodiopsida; order Polypodiales; family Pteridaceae; genus Adiantum; species Adiantum capillus-veneris. Next base: position 150,556,024 of record NC_140947.1, read on the forward strand.
TTGGGTTTGTTTTTGCTCGAACTACGCAAACACAGAGAGAGCCTGATGAGAGGAGAGGCTAGCCAGTCCCAGAGACAGATCACAGATTTCTTTACAGCTGCCACTGGACACCCGGAGGAGTTACTACCACAGCAGAGCTCGTCGTCTCACACTAGAGGCACACAAATCGACCGAGCGACTAAGCTTGGAAGATCCAGACGCCCACGACTGCGGAGGACTACACAGCATCGACGAAGGCTGCATCAGAGGATTCGGATCACTTTGGCTCGACATGCACGACGCCCGGTCAGACTACTGACCATGGAGGAGATTGATGAGATCCGCCAGCGACCGATGCTGGATCTCTTGTGATCTAGCTATCCCAGCTAACTGCTGTTCACACCTAGTAGCTGCTTTCTGGATTTCCGCAAAACATTTGACACAGTGCCTAGAGCTAGATTGATGCGCAGATTACGGCAAATGGGAGTACCCACAGAGCTCATTTGGGGGGTCATGGCATTATACACGTCAGTAGTGGGGCAGGTACGCACCTCAGAGGGTCTATCCACACCGATTCACTCCACTATTGGGGTGAAGCAGGGCTGCCCGCTCTCTCCTACTCTATTTGGTATGTATGTGGATGAGGTTTCTGACTACATTGAGAGAGATGGTGATAGAGGTGCACAGCTAGCAGGGACATGGATTCCATTATTGTTATATGCTGATAATATTGTGTTGATCTCCGACTCTCCGGAGGGGATGCAACGTCACTTGGATGCTTTGAATAGGTTTGCTCAGGAAAGTGGTTTGTCCATCAACCTTGGTAAAACCAAGGTCATAGTATTTAATACCACCCCACAGTGGATCAGGAGGTCAGCGCTAGCATTCACATACGGCCAGGAGACTGGAATATACAGTGGCATACACTTACCTCGGAGTGGTTTTTCGTGGGCCAACATTTTCATTGAGGAGGGCAACAGACACTAGACTGACCAGAGCCCATGCAGCATTGGGTAGATTGGAAAGGATGTGTTCACAGGTTCAGTTTCAGGAGCCTCCCTCGAAGTTCTAGCTCTTTGACACTCTGGTGGCTTCTGCATTGCTTTATGGAGTTGACATTTGGGGACCTTCATTAGATCATCACGGGAGGAGAGGCCGCAGTGATGGATGGGGAGACATGGAGAAGCCTTTGGTCTCTATGATCTCGCGGCTCATTAGAGCCAAGGCCTCAGTACCATGTGATATTGTTCGAGCAGAGCTAGCTGCCCCACCACTAGTGGTTGAGGCGCTAACCGGATCGGTCTCCTTCATACACCGCATGTGGGAACTTCCCAGAGACAAATATGCCCGCCATGCACTTGAGTCCTCACGACAATTAGCTATGCAAGGAGATACAGCATGCTGGTATGGGGAGATGACATCATGGTTTCAGGCGCATGGGTTTAGCATAGACAGATTTCCTCCCTTCTAGTACTCACTGGATGCACCGTCTCAGACTCTTACACAGTCCGAGATCACTAGGCTCATCCGCCAGGACTTGACTCAGCTAGACACCAGGAGGACATGGATACACCCAGCACAGGAGCTGGGCAGGAAGATGGCTTTCTATAGAGAGCATCTCCTTCAGCTTACGGTTGATGGTTTTGTGACGAGGCCCAGATACATGGACACCCACTTGTCTCATGGGATACGATGCGCTATCGGCCAGATACGTACATCTTCACACCAGCTGCGGATCGAGACTGGGAGATACATCGGAGTACCAGCAGAGGCTAGGACGTGCCCTCTGTGTGACATCGAGCCTGAGACCGAGTTGCACTACACATGGCACTCCCCGTCTACTACGAGATACAAGGCCGCTTCCATTGCTTGTTCAGAGAGGGCTTTGGACCATTCTCCAGAGTCATGCAGTACGAGGATCAGAGATGCTTGGGTTTGTTTTTGCTCGAGCTACGCAGACACAGAGAGAGCCTGATGAGAGGAGAGGCTAGCCAGTCCCAGAGACAGATCACAGATTTCTTTAGAGCTGCCACTGGACACCCGGAGGAGTTACTACCACAGCAGAGCTCGTCCTCTCACACCAGAGGCGCACTAATCAACCGAGCAACTGAGCTGGGAAGATCCAGACGCCCACGACTGCGGAGGACTACACAGCATCGGCGGAGGCTGCATCAGAGGATTCGGATCACTTTGGCTCGACATGCACGACGCCCGGTCAGACTACTGACCATGGAGGAGATTGATGAGATCCGCCAGCGACCGATGCTGGATCTCTTGTGATCTAGCTATCCCAACTAGCTGCTTAGTTCACACCTAGTAGTTTAGGATTCCATAGTATTTTATTGTGACATTTGTCATTTCATTTTTGTCAAACTCTGACTTTGTATCAGATCCACCACATTGTAACTTTCTGGTCTCATAGGTCACTTTGGCCGTTTGAAGACGTTAATATAACATTTCATTTCATTTCTCTCTCTCTCTCTCCATGATGATGTTGGAAACAGGCAACAGGCCATTAGAAATGAAAGCATTGCAGAGAATGTACAAATACATTATGAAAGTGAAGAAGATGTCTCCTAATAGAATACCACAAGTGGCATGGGGAGTCGGTTGTGCACCACAAAAAACCAACAAGAGCAAAATCCTCTCCTCAAGTCTGGTACAAGACATCAAGAGATGGTTTGCAAGATGGAATGTGGAAGCATATGTAGACATGCCTATCGAAGAAGGAAAAGAAGGAGATTATATGCTGAATTTTGAGCTGACAGCGCTAGACAGTCTCCACAACAAATGGAAGACGGCTACACACAGATCTAAATTTGAATACTACTCCAAACATGTACACACAGTATTGGGAGGCATACAAAATGTCAGAAACACAAGTTCACATAAGAACTCCTATGTGTCACCGGGAAGAAGAGCCATCACTATGATGCGTATGAGAGCTCACAGGCTGAAAGTAGAGACAGAAGGATGGCTGAAAATTGATGCAAGCCAAAGAGAATGCACCCAATGCAGTTTACAAAAGATTGAGGATGAGACACATCTGACTCTAGAATGCCCCGCATACACCGACATACGCGCTGATTTTCAGCAGCTTACAAGGGGATGCAATACTCTTGAGGAATTGCTCTCTAAAACCGACCCATCTCCTACAGCTCTAGGCATATACCTAACCGGTATTCTAGAACATCACACACTACTCATGGAAAAGGCAAAGGGTACTACACACCACACACCCCCGCAAGGGGAGTTTGCTTAGAGTTTTCGAGGGTCCCATGGGTCATTTTGGCCCCCCGAGGAGGTAAATATCAAATCAAATCTCTCTCTCTCTCTCTCTCTCTCTCTCTCTCTCTCTCTCTCTCTCTCTCTCTCTCTCTCTCTCTCTCTCTCTCTGTGTGTGTGTGTGTGTGTGTGTGTGTGTGTGTGACGCTTTAGTCACTTTGACCATGCTGAGTGGAGAAATGGGGCCCCTCAATTGATCATCATAGCAGAGTTGGCAGTACTGATGGATGGAGATGTATAGAGAAGCCCTTGGTGTCTATGATTTCTCGGATGATTAGGGCCAAGGCCTCAGTACCACATGACATTGTTAGGGCGGAGCTCGCTGCTCCTCCATTGGTAGTGGAGGCACTCACTCGATCAATTTCATTTATGCATAGCACTTGGGCTCTCCCTAGAGACAGATATGCTCGATAAGCACTAGAGTCTTCGCGATAGCTGGCATTGCAGGGAGATAGATCATGTTGGTATGCAGAGACGTCATCTTTGTTTCAGTTACATGGCTTTAGTATGGACCGCGGCTACCCCCATTTCAGTACTCTCTGGATGCACCGTCCATCCCCCTCACAAGGGCAGAGATTACCAGGCTCATCAGACAGGACTTGATTCAATTGGATACGAAGAGGACATGGATACAACCTACACATGAGCTAGGTATGAAGATGACTTTCTATAGAGAGCATCTTCTCCAACTCACGGAGGATGGTTTTGTGATTAGACCAGGATACATGGATACTTATCTATCCCACAGGATATGATGTGCTATTGGTCAGATACGCACATCCTCACATCAGCTAGAGATCGAGACTGGTAGATTAAGTCCAGGATTTGTCAGGTGTGTCAAATAGAGCCAGAGACAGAGCTACATTACATATGTCACTGCCCAGTATACTATGAGATACGAAGCCGCTTTCACTGTCTATTCAGAGAGGGTTTTGGGCCACTTTCTAGAGTCATGAGATACTAGGATCAGAGATGCCTCGGATTATACTTACTGGAGATTCGCAAACACAGAGAGGACCTCTTGAAGAGGGGCACAATGAGAGAGATCCAGCGACAGCGGAAGATTACAGATTTCTTTCATTCACAGACAGAGGAGTTCGAGCAGCAAGCACAACATAACAACACCACAGGCACCAGAGGCATACTGCTTGATCGGGCGATAGAGTTGGGGTGGTCCCGTCGCCCACGGATGAGAGGGCCCTCTCGATATCGACACAGATTGCGACAAAGGATCCATACCATATTGGCGCGGCATAGGAGCCGTCCCAGATTCTGATGTAAATGTATATGATGCCTCGACCGTCAAAGAGCTCCATTGTATCAGCTCATCCTTTGTATTCCCCTTGTATCAGCTTTCACCCCACCCCTACCCACTATTTTCTTTTCAGTTCTTTGTACTTTTTGTAACCAAACATGGTATTAGATTCACAACATGTAACCTTTTGGTCTCATAGGTCATTTTGGCCTTTTGAAGACGTTAATATTACATTTTTTATTTTTTATTCTCTCTCTCTCTCTCCAAAAAAAAAAAACCCAACGCATGTTTATTTTCAGCACTTCTGTCCTTTTTCTGGATTACCCAGAGGACACACACATGCACATCGTTATGTCTTATAGGCCGATTTCGGCCTGTAGAAGAAGTTGATAAAGCTTTATTCTTTCTCTTGCACATGCGTGCGCACACCACATGGATCTAATAGAAATAAACAAAGCTTACATATTGGGCTTTGTACAGGATATGCATCTTAAATGCATGCACAACATAAAGAACCTTGAAGAAGAGCCTTTTTTATTTACAATAACACCAAATGGGTTGATACATACAGATTCTACAACTGGAGAAATGCTGTAGATGTTTTCAAGGTTTTCAACTGCCACATACTCTCCTTGCGAGAGTTTAAATATATTCTTCTTTCTATCAATTAATTTTAGAGCCCCGTCTTTTTGCCATTCGCCAATATCACCTGTAGACAAAATAAATGAATCAACCATCATAATTATCATTATCAAACCCTACAACCCTGTCTCTCAATACAACAAGTACCTGTGTGAAACCAACCATCTGCAACAACTTCCTTGGTCAAATCCTCCCGCTTATGGTAGCTGATAAAAACACTTTTTCCTCTAATGCAGACTTCTCCGCGAGCAGGTTCAGCCAGTGCGTCATAACCCAATTCCGGAACAGATTCAAGGCATACTTCGATGTTTGGTAGTGGAACTCCCACAGTGCCCATCATTGACATGACATCTGGGACAGAAACAAAGCTTGCAGCACAAGTTTCTGTTAAACCTGTGCAGCTCAAACAAAAGTGAGTTAACTCTTAACTTGCATTTCAAAAACTTAGGTTCTACTTTATCGAAAAATTTATGCACAAATAGAATAACTAACAAGAATTACAACAATTTGCACATAGCAAGAAAAGAAAATAAAGAAAACAAAGCTAGTTATTGATATTAGCTTTACAAGCAGACTGAAAATAAAACCATAAACTGGAAAATGCGGGTAGCATTGACCAAGATGAGTATACCTCCATAGCCTTAAGATACATAGATACATAGATAATTGAGAAACGAACAGGATGAGAGCAAGAGCGGCCCATTTCATGGGGCTGTACGAATTGCTAATTTGGCATGGTGTACAAACAGGCTGAGTGGATGATTTGTACGATGGAGATTGCTTTGGGCAAAGTTAATGAAAGCAGTTGACTTTTGGACGTTTTTAGGCATCAGTTATTGATACCAGATAATTTTCGTGCTTTTAGCATGTTGCTAAAAGAACAAGGGACGCATAAGTTGCTTTTGCGGCCAAGTGCATATAAACGAGAGGCCAATACCATTAGTTCCAAAATTGCGACAGAATTTGTATCGGATCTTGTTAGTGTGATCACTTAGAACCGTTGTAACTGTGATAGGTTATCAATGAAATAAAGTAATACTGCCAGGGGTGCCTAGTTGAGGGGCCAATGCTTCTGAGAGTGGAACTCCGCCACTCTGTCTCTCTTGTCTATACTGTTATTAAGTTTGTTGTTTTCAGTTCAGTTCGGTGTTGTTGCAGTGTTTATACCGCCTTGTCACATGGCTCGCCAGTTTCAGTAGCATATCTCCCAAAGCCTAGTCTCCTAAGCAAACTCTCCAATAGGCCACTGCATCATGGCGACAATCTCCTCTCTGAAGAATCTCCTAGGAGCTTCTATGTGCGTTTCACTAATGACCTGAATGCATCTAAGAGGGACGAGGGTGTTGAGATCTTCTAATCGTACGACTCTATCCAAGAGGGTTCCTTGTATTGGAAAGTGTCATATCCTACGGTCTGTTCAGGAGTGCTGCTCTATAAGAATTCTATCATCTGCCTCTGAATGGGTCCTTTGCTAGAGAGTTTCAAACTCGGTCATAAGGCATGTCTATGTCGGTGTAGCTCTAGCAAGATAAGACCAAGATATCCCGGATCAATGTAGCCCATCACCCTAGACAAAAGCTCAAAGGCCTCTTTTACAAGACAATAAACCATTGCTGCTCCAGAAGTACCAAAGAATATCTACCTATCTCTATATGCAAAAGTTGATGGGATGAGGTTCAAAGCTGTCCTATGACACATCCAAATCCGTGCACAGAACAAGCCACGCAACTGAAACCAAGTTGACATTTGTGCATACCAGCATCTAGAGTCTTCCCCAATGGCTAGCTATCAAAATGACTCCAAGGCCAATATAGCATAATGATCACTGAAAGCTCCCACAAGCCATGTGCATAAGATACTTATTCTAGTAATTACTTCAACCACCACGATGTAGCTCCCAATTTTGTCTGCGACCTTATACTGATGATCCTGGACATCATAGCGACTAGTGAACTCTCCATATTTCCACATCCATTGTACATCTGAGAAGACCAACTACGATGGTCATGACAAAATCACCAAGTCTATACCTCATACGATAAATTGGACATACCAATGTATCAAACAACCATAGCTTATTGAATGGCTGATGAAATTGTACCATTGCGTACATTTGCTCCAATTTCGAAAGGGATGCATATCCTCTGTGTCACTCTTGAAGTTGTGGCCTCTCTCATAGAGAAAGAGCATCATGTAACAAGGATTCACAGATATCTATGTGTAAGATTTTGTGTACTCAACCACTTCCTTGACCATATGTGAATATTGGTATAGATGCCCTCATCCACTGTACCGCAGTGTTGGTCTTGCCAAGGTTCACAAACAAACCTCAATCTTGGGCATAGCTTTCTTATACATTCAACTATCTCTGTAGCCCCTCTGACAAAGCAATGAGAATATTATCATCTGCATACAGCAGCAAGGGTATCCAAGACCTAATAATTGTGCACCTCTATCTCCCTCTCTGGCAAAAAAGGTTTGATACATCATCAATATAAATACCCAAAAGTGTAGGAGAAAGGGGCTAGCTTTCTACTTTTTAACCACTTTTATCTATTTTCTGTTTTCCTCATGTTGCTTTATCACATTGGTCCATGCCCTCAATCTGTTCTCTACATGTGACCTCAGCTCTTCTAATTCTTCTAGTAATTGTAGACCCGTTGTACCATTCCAAGATTTGTATCAAGCTTACTCTTGCATGCTGCAAGTTTTCCCTTGAGATCTTCAATCAAACCATCTTTTTAACTTCTGAAGTTTTCCATGATCGTCTCGTGGAACATACAAGAGCATGGTGGGCCCCAATTATCAGGTATCCGATTCGGTTGCAACAAGAGTTTCACAGATGCTTGGTTGGGGAATGCATTGATATTTTGATGATAGAGCCTATTCGGCACTACGTTCAGTTGTTTGACAATAGTATGAGACTTTTTGGTTTGTTATTTCGGGCATTATGGGAGCCCAAAGTGGAGTACATCGATTGTTGATTCTGCAGTTGTGGATCGTGCCATGACAAGCTTAGTAGCTTACGGTGGGATTCCATGGGGACACTATTGGCTTGTTGAATGTCTATGCCCCCTGGTTTAGGATCAGTTCGCTTGCTGAAAAAGTAAACTTCTAAGCTCTGATACACTCCAACGGCTAGAACCATGTGCCAATGGGAACATCACTGAAATAGACATTAAACAACTCAGGACAATTCACACCAAAATTATGAGATGACACGCAAGAGGCAAAGTTCCCTTTCAGAGAGTGTTGGCCCTCAAATAGTGGCTTTGACTAGTTTTAGATTTTGTGGAAGCAATCCTAGAGTAGGAGGAGGAGAGTACGGAGCTCTACATGGCATGGGGCAAAGTACGCAATCAGGAAGTCCTCATATTCTTCGATGGAGGAGCCAAGGCCAACTTCATCTCACCCGAATTGGCAGCTCGACTCGGAATAACACTAGAAGAAATAAGACCACCGATGCATGCGGTTTTAGAGGCACTAGGGCATGATGTCATCATTACACCTGTCATCGGCAAACTTCGGTTGCATTGTCAGCGGGAGATAGCTCTAACTTTGCCTCTTATAGACTTTGCTTCACAAAAATATGCTAAGAGGTTTTAGTTTCCAAGATATCAAATTTGAGATAATAGCAATACTTCTAGAAAGTCAAATATCAGATATATAGATAAGCATGTAGACATATAGATAAGCATGTAGAGGTAGGTTTTCACATAAACCTTACCATACCCTTGAACTGCAAGCGCGCACGTTGTAACCCGAAGGAACTCCTCTACATGCATGGCAAGTGGAGCAGCCCCTGAAAAGAGGATTCGAACATGGCCCCCCAATCCCTGCTTTATCTGGATTTGCAGAGGTAGTTATATATAAATTGATTTTCTACTTACAATATTCTCTTCCGCTCTACCAAGAGCTTGTCCGTGTGGTTAACCGCTTACCTTACTAAAGGCAAGATTGTCAAAAAAAGGAGACGCATTCTCTTGCCTTATTCCCCTTAACATGCGGCCAAGTTTGCTGCAGTGAAGAGAGTTAATGCTGGGACTTGAAACTAGTGTACAGGTCACATTCATAACAAAAAACTTGTACCGCATCAAGACCTCATGAAAGGCAGACAGTTGAGAACTTACTAACGATAGCCCAGATCAAAAATCTTCTTTTTCAGAAAACCACTTGCACTGACTTTTTGAAGTGCACCTACAAACAGGACGAACTGAAGACTCACACACAGATGTATATGTGGAAATCATATCTAAGAGTTGTTCTTGACAGATAAAATGAACCAACCTGCATAAACTCTGTCATAAACACGTGGTACACCTGCAAAAATAGTTGGCTTTAGAGCACCAACATCCTCCAAGACGAGTTTTACATCCTAGGAGCATCATATATAAAAACACAAAAAAATGAAAGGAAAAGTTTAAAAAGAGAAGCTGAGGGAAAGCAAGGAAAATCAGTTTAAAGGGAATGAGCTTACCCCCTGCCAGAAACCTATTGCAGCACCACTGCGTACAGAGTATTCCTCAATCAAACGATCAAAAATATGTGCAAGAGGAAGAAAGGAGAAGTAGACATCTTTATCGGTCATCTAACAAAGTCCAGCACAGAAATTTAAGGCTAATACAGATAGCTTAATGTAAGATAAAAGCTGCAAAACTAACATCTGAAAAACAGAAACACCTTTCTTTAGGAAAAAGCACAAAGGTAAACAACTCTTCAGACCACTTTTGTTACCTGTATTTGTTCTTTCTCACTTGCCTCTATAGTGTCAGAAAAGCCATAGATGTGTGGCACTCACGAGAAAGCAACTGTGTCCAGCTTGAATTGACATCAGAAGCACACACACAGGTACTATCGCCCAGGCGAGCGCATACACTCCTATGGTTTTTTTTAAAATGAGGATAAGTTTGTATCGATTACATAATGTACAAGATATGGCGACTTCAAAAAAGGTTTTTTTTTTTTGTGAGGACCAGTTTGTATTGATTGCAATAATGTTCAATATATGCTGTGAGACTGAGATTTTGAAAAAAAGGAATATAAGCAACCAGATATGCGACCAAAGCACCCAAAGAAGAGATCAGGGCAAGTCAAGACCCAAGAAACCTCCTTTAATGAAACATCCAACCTAGATGCCTAACCAATTGACACACCAAACAAGTGTGCACAAACTTGTCCACGTCCTTCTTTACCTATTGACACACCAAACAAGTGCCCACAAACTCATCCACGTCCTTCTTCAGCTGAGGCCAGTAGAAATACTTTTCCACCCCTATCAAGGTTCCCTCAATACCTCTATGCCAACAAAAGGAGGAATGCGGCACTCCATCAACATCTTTCCCCTGAATCCATGTGTCACACACAACATGGATTTTCGCATCAAGAAACCTTCCTTGATAGTATACCTTGCAACTGTCCCCCCACTCTATACCCTGTCAAAGATGTCGGCAAAATCGGGATCTGTCGCTTATTGATCAAGCATTTCTTCAAAATTCTGATGATGTACAGCCGTGATGGCAGATATCTATGGCTTACGAGACAACGCATCTGCCACCATAGTCTTGTTTCTTGTAACGTGAAACATCCAAAAATGGAACAACCACAAAATGTTCGCCCATCTCATCTGCTTATCCGAAAGTTGTCTCTAGGACAAGAAATATCTCAAACTCTGATGATCTGTAGCACTATAAAATCCGCTCCAGGTGAGTAATGCCTCCACTGAGTCAGAGTGTGTATCCTTCTTGTTGACAGCTCTTTCTCGTAGAGAGTGTGTATCCTTGTTGCTGATACCTCTTTCTCGTAGATCTGTGCAACCCTCTGAGGTCTAGAGAATATTCTACTCTCATAAGCTATGGCATGGCCCTCCTGCATAAAGACCGCACCCAAACTGCTAACACAAGCATCACAATAAACTTCAAACTGTTTTTGTAATTCTGGCAATATCAAAACAAGACCATTCGTCAACTTCTCTTTGAGCTTCTTGAATGCTACAAATTTTTACGGTCCCCAATTAAACAGAACACCTTTTTGAATAAGGGTATGCGAAGGGAAGCAATCTCCACAAACTTTCTAATGAACCGCCTGTAATACAAGCACAAACCCAAAAAGCTTCAAACTTCATGCATGTTCCTCCTCTCAATTGCTAGATTGCAATCTATGCTTTCCAGATTTCTTCTTGGATTTTCTTTTCTTGCTTTTCTTGGTCGTTCTATGCTTCTTCCGCCTTTTCTCATCCTCACTGGAGCTAGAAGAACAGAAATTGTCAGTACTCTCTCAAGACGAAGAAGAACTCAGGTCATCCTCAAAGCAAACACGCTTCTTGGGACCACTAGCTACCTCGAAAGTCGTTTTCTGGCCCAAGTAACTAGAGATATCTTTTGACTTGCTTTCCTTCCGAGACCGCTTGTTGCCTTTCAATGTTTAGCTTCGTCAAACTCTTCCTACGAGTACAGTTTCTTGTTTTCTGCACCCGGCTTTTGCTTTAGACTTCATGGCCGAATTGATGGGTGAGTGGATGGCCTTCTGCATCTGAAATGAGCCTCATCAAGCGGATGATTCTTCAGATACTTTACATAGTTCAAGTCCTTGGAGTACTTAACCATTCACTTTGCACAAGTGTCAGCCTAAAGTTGACGCTTGTACTCCGCTTTGTTGAGATCCCCTGATTCCTCGGAAGGAGGTTTGCTTCTGTTTGAATCTCCGTCGGTTCTTTCCGTTTCTCCACTAGGGGTGGAGTGCTCTTCATCCTCCCACAAGTGTAGTCAATGGGTGTTGTCCTCTCTGTCGGATTCACTGCAAGAACCCATGTGTGCTGCAGAAAAGGATCGGACCCTTCATAAGAGAAGAATCTTGTAAGCTTTGATACCACTGTAACAAGCTTGAACACCCAAGCAAAAAATCAATAGCAACACACGAACAAAAACTGCCAAAACTGAGCTTGAATAGATCTCCAAGGTTCTTCTCATCTCTTCTACACAGGGCACAAGTTGTTCCGACGTTTATATACAAGGCCAAGCTCTCATAGTAGAAAATCTCCAAAGTTTTTTGACTTCTTCCATGAGGTTGTAGAAGAACGCTTGGAAGATCTTGTTAAAAAGCTCTCACCCTTATCCTTCCCTAGAGTTCAACCAGAAACATGGGCCAATCAACTTCTTATGTGGAAACATTCTTCTGTTTTGGAGCTAGACTCCTTCATTCAAAACTCCATCCTACAAGCGCATTTAGCCACTTCCATTGAATCAACGGCTCACAATGCAAGAAAGAGATCCAAGAGACCCTCTTTGCCGAAGCAATGGCATTACCAAAAGAAGACACGGTGAGTGAGCTCGTTCAACATGAGGTCATTACTCAAATGAGCAAGCTCCTCTCCCAAAAGACCCCTTTAACCTTTTGTAAAAACCCTTCCTCTAAAAAACCATTTGCTTCCGCTCCCTCACAACCTTTGTCTTCCCTTGCCAAGCATAAAGCTCCCTTTCGGAAATACACCCGTCAACCATTCAAAAAACCTTAGAACGCTTCCTCCTCTCCCTCCGCCATCTTGCTTGAAAAAACCCCCTCCTCTTCGGGCCTTCTTTCCCCACCCATCTCTCATTTGCTCAAATCTCCTAAATACCCCCTTAATGGCCCTCCGTGTTCTAGCCACCCCTCTCCCACCCTTCTACCTCGTCCCTCTAAATCTCCCCATCCCTATGTCATTGCAAGACTATCTTCTAGGCCATAAAGATCCATGCATCGTGCACATCTAACAAAAAAGCCAACAACTGTACGAAAATCGATACAACTCCATCCAGTAGGAACTCTAGATTTATTGGAGACCTCAAACCAGATGTGGAAGGAGCCTCTCCCAAAGGAGACACAAAGACAATCATGTCAGAGACCAGAAACAAATCTTGAATGTACTCGTGTAGAGCGTGACGAGAGAGATTGCATCCAATCACCTTGCTGATTAAAGAAATTATTCTAGACTTGCTTCAGATTGGTGAAAGGTCCATAGAGTTTGTAAGAAGAGATAGATACCAAGACTTTGGTGTTTGCTGGAGATCTATCCATATTCTCTATTTTTCTTCTTTTCTTTCTCCGATCCCCTTTCTCTATCAGTTTTTGAGCACACGGATTACCCAAAAATTTCTTTGAGCAAGTAACTTGTGTGGAAAATTATGACTTGGCACCAAGTTTTCTTGCTCCCAAAATTCATCTCCCAAAAGAATTTCTTGAATTCGAAATTGAAACATCTTGAGAGGTGGGAGGAAGTAAACGTCTCAAAGACGTTTGATCACAATTGAGTGCATGACAATTGTAACTAGAAAATCTATAAACCTATGACTAAAACCTGCTTTAACTTTGAACAGATAGCAATGGTGAAAGGATACGGAAAAACCTTCCAAACCTGAGTCTTTGAGTTCATATTAAGCTATATGCTGATGACATTGTCTTCGTCTCTGAGTCACAAGTGAAACTACAGCTCCATTAACACGCCTTGGATGAGTTTTGCACACAAAGAGGACTCATAGTGACCCTTGGTTCTGATTTTTCATACATGTTCATGGAACGGGAGCAGAGCTTTATTCCTAGCTCGAGGGCTAATTGAGGTGGTAGACTCATATGTATACCGTGGGATTACTTTCACAGAGACCACAAGTCGCTTCTCCATGGCGAGTGCAGCAAGAGACAAACTCACTACAGGCATTATGCACTAGCGATGCTAGAGCGTCGTTGCCACTAAGCACAATTCCAAGAGTGTAATCACTTCCGGTAAGGAACCTGACAGAAACACAGAAACAACTACAATCTGCAACACTTTGGAACACTGTATCACTTTAAACAACTGGAAACAACTAAATTGGACCGCAGAGAGAGAGAGAGAGAGAGAGAGAGAGAGAGAAAGAAAGAAAGAAAGAAAGATTTTTAACGTCTATGTCAGGCTGAAATCGGCCTATGAGACAAATCAAATGTACATGGTGTGTATGTCATCCGTCTATCGGAAAGACAAATGAAACAAAACTGATACAAAACTGAACTGAATGTAGGTAGTGGAGTATCTGAGGAGGGATGGAGCTCTATCTCTAGGGGTATATGCATGTCTATATGCTCAAGATGCATGTCTATATGCTCAAGATGCATGTCTATATGCTCAAGGTAGTACAATCATGAGAATGCATCAAGCTATCTAGCTCCATCCTGTACTAATGGGGGGATGTAAGATGTGGTACATGGGCGGGTCTGGTGCCAAGCCTACCCGGATGAAAGCTGTCGGGTCGGCCCTCATCTGAGCCACTCGCTCCTCAGTGGCACGGCGCTCCCGGGCTCAGATCTCCTCGATCTGTCGGTGGTGGGAGCTCGCGCCCCTGTAGCCTGTGACTCGTGGTCGTCGTATAGCTCGGTTCACCTCCGCCTGTGGGAGTGTCACTCCCCTCTGAGTGTCTGGTGAGGGAGGGGCGGAAATCCTCTGAAAGAAGTCTGTGAGCTACGACTGTCTCCCCTCTGTCTGTGTAGCTGTGTGTGGCTGTAGTAGTGTGTCCCGATGGCTCTGTATCTCTAGTAAGAAACGTCTGAGCTGTCTCTGATCTCGAGAGTCCATGATCTCTCGGAGAGTGGGCTGTCCTCTGAATAAGGCCTCATACCTGCCTCTGATCTCAGTGTATGCTCTGCATCTACATACAAAGTGCTCCTCACTCTCCACCTCCTCTGTGCAAGCTCTGCAGACTCGCTCCTCCCTGGGAACACCAGTATGTCTCCCGATCTCAATCTCTAACCTGTGTGAAGCCACTCTCAGCTGACCAATCGCCACCCGTGAGCTATGTGGCATATATGTGTCCATGTAGCGTGGTCTCTGTATGAACCCCCCAGACAATATGGTGAGAAACTGGTCTCTGTAATCTGACATCCTCGTCCCCAAGCCAGGTGCCTCCCAGTCTCTCCTAGTGTATAGCTGCCACAGATCCTGTCTCAATACAAAGTTCCTCTCACTGCGAGAGAGGTGAACATATGGTGAGTGGGGGTCGTACTGGAATGGTGGTAGGCTCTCCATGTCAAGACCGTGTCCCTCAAACCATGCTCTGACCTGTGAGTACCATGCTCTCTCATGCCCATTCTCTGATAGCTGTATAGCTGCCTCAAATGCTCTACGAGTAAGTCTGTCAGGAGGTAGCTCTCTCATCCTTTGGATGAAGCAAACTGTTTGGAATAGTGCCTCTACAACCATAGGTGGTGTGGCGAGCTCCGCTCTAATAATGTCATGTGGCACTGTCTTCTTGCTGCGGAGCAAGCGTGAGATCATACATACTTGTGGTCTCTCAAGCTGTGTCCACTGGTCAGCTGTCAATCCTGGTGCCCATACTGCCGCCGAGTACATCAAGGCCGGGGTGACTAAGGTGTCGAAAAGCCACCCCTTCGTGCGGGGCTCCTGAAAGTGTGCCTGGCGGCATCTCCGCTCTAGCATGGCCAGAGCTGCATATCCTCAGGTGAGCCTGTCAACAGCAGTCTGCCTCATAGTGAAGGGTCCTGGTAGGCTGGTGAATGTGATGCCAAGGTAGACATAGGAGGTGACTACATCAACCTGTCCTCCTGCTGCTATGAAGGTGGCAGCGCTCCTCACTGCGCGTACGAGCATTGAAGTCTCCCATTAGGAAGACCTCACCCAGTGTGGAGTACTCCATAATCTCCTCTGTGAGGCATGCGTACGGTGACTCCTGCTCAATAGGGGCGAATCTGGAGCCTGTGGGAGCAAAGTAGCAAAGGGCAATGTAGACGATCCTGTCTCGTGAGAGCTCGAGGCGAATCCACATGTAGCGGGCCTGTGGGTCCCGGGCAACAATCTGTAGTCTGCTGTGAAGCCCCTGTCTAAAGAGTATGGCCACTCCTCCTGAGCCGCGAGTGGTGTGCTGACGCATACATCCCCGATGTAGAGACTCCCACTGGAATCCATGTATCCGTGGTAACCCTCTCTCCGGGCTCTCGTGTGTCTCTGTAAGTAGAATGATGTCTCAACCTCTCATCACCTCCTCAAGTCTCTCTGGGTGTGTCCATAGGTCTCCATTGCAATTCCAAACCGTGACATGAATCTCCTCGTGTGTCCCACAGGCCGCGAGTCCCTATGCGATGGTCTTGCCATCAATGATAACCCTACCATCTCGGTATACTGCCTTCTTCCCTTCTTTGCGGGCTTGGTGGACTCGAGGCATGCACGCGCGACGGTGATCTTGTTGCATCTTTGTGAGGTCATCATCAAGATAAATCGCGGGGCTTTCTATCCCTCTCAAGATGACCCTCTTTCGGAGGAAGGAAGTTCGAGACTCCTCGGAGGCGAATTGGAGGATGAGAGCTCTCTTCTTTGGATCTTTGCCGGCTCTCCAAACTTTGGAGAAAGGGATCTCTTCTTCCTTGTATCCCACTTTCTTGCATAAAGCTTTCCCATCGCTCTCGGGTGTAGACCCTTCTTCTTCTTTGATGCCGGTCACTCGCACATTGAGACGGCGAGCTTGTCGCATCTTCTCCTCTTCGATGGTTGTGTGTACGATGAGTACCTCATCTCTTTGGGCTTCCTCTCTTGCTACCTTCTTGATGTTCTTTTTGACCACTTCAACCCATCCTTCTTTGGTGGCCTCTAATCAATGCTTGCGGAGAGGGCTTTGGTGATCTCCTCCTTGAGGGCTTCCTTAGCCTCCTCTTTAATCTCTCCTCCCTCGGGGGTGAGGGATGTGATGAAAGCATGAAGGAGATCGATTTGTGCCTTCATCTCTTCTTGCTCTTTCCTCCATCTCTCCCTCTCCTTCTCGTTCTCCCGTTCCCTTCTCTCCTTCTCCTCTTTGAGATTTTGGATTTCCGCTCTCATGTCCTCCTTCTCTTCGTTCCATAGCTTGATGAAGGTGGCTTTCTCCTCCTTCCATATCTCTCTCTCCATCCGCCATTCTTTCATGTCCTTCACCAGTTGTGCAAGCGTCTTGTTCGTGAGCATGAAGGTTGTCTTCATTGTCGGTGTCGGCGTCTTGATGATGGGGGAAGACATGGTTGTCTTCGTAGCTACCCTCTCTTCATATTGTGAAGAAGAGGGGAGAAGGGGAAGAGAGCACTCAACGTGTGTGTATGCGTGTATGTGTGTAGTGTGTGTGTGGGTATGTATCCGTGTGTGTGTGTGTGTGTGTGTGTGTGTGTGTGTGTGTGTGTGTGTGTGTGTGTGTGTGTGTGTGAGAGAGAGAGAGAGAGAGAGAGAGAGAGAGAGGCTGCGTGAGAGAGAGAGAGAGATGGCTGCGGGTACGGCAATAAGCAAGACGGTCAGAGAGCAGGGGGCAGCGGGCAGGGGATGGGAATGGGGTGTGTGTGTTCAGTGGATGGGCTCGAGCAAGTGAACACGCAGAGGTGCTTTTATAGCCTCTAGAGACCCACACAAATAGCATGCTCAAGAAAAGCAGTGCACCCAAAATTTTATAAGAAGATTACATTAAAAAAATTCTGCTATCTCTTTTGTTTTTTAAAATGCCACAAATGCACTTTCTTTATCTACTATTTCTAAAATCATTTTTAGAGAGAATCTCTGTTTTTAGAGAAAAAATATGCATAGTTCTAAAGAGAAATTAGGTAGATTTTAAATCTGCAATCGAGAAAGATAATCAGAAATTTAGGTTAGAGAAAATCCACAACCGTTTTAGAATGAGGAGAGAATCTAGAGAGAGAAATTTAATGTACAGCATAGAGGATGTTGGCTTTGACAAACAGATTAGCATCGACCACTTTCTAAAGAGAGAAATGAAATGCAATTAAATGTTATATTAACGTCTTCAAAAGGCCAAAGTGACCTATGAGACCAGAAAGTTACAATGTGGTGGATCTGATACAAAGTCAGAGTCAGAGTAACAAGATGACAACAATGACACAAATGAAATGACAAATGTCACAATAAAATACTATGGAATTCTAAACTACTAGGTGTGAACTAAGCAGCTAGCTGGGATAGCTAGATCACAAGAGATCCAGCATCGGTCGCTGGCAGATCTCATCAATCTCCTCCATGGTCAGTAGTCTGACTGGGTGTCGTGCATGTCGAGCCAAAGTGATCCGAATCCTTTGATGCAGCCTCCGCCGATGTTGTGTAGTCCTCCGCAGTCGTGGGCGTCTGGATCTTCCCAGCTCAGTCGCTCGGTCGATCAGTGTGCCTCTGGTGTGAGACGACGAGCTCTGCTGTGGTAGTAACTCCTCCGGGTGTCAAGTGGCAGCTCTAAAGAAATCTGTGATCTGTCTCTGGGACTGGCTAGCCTCTCCTCTCATCAGGCTCTCTCTGTGTCTGCGTAGTTCGAACAAAAAAAAACCCAAGCATCTCTGATCCTCGTACTGCATGACTCTGGAGAATGGTCCAAAGCCCTCTCTGAACAAGCAATGAAAGCGGCCTCGTATCTCGTAGTAGACGGGGCAGTGGCATGTGTAGTGCAACTCTGTCTCAGGCTCGATGTCACACAGAGGGCATGTCCTAGCCTCTGCTGGTACTCCGCTATATCTCCCAATCTCGATCCGCAGCTGGTGTGAAGATGTACGTAACTGGACGACAGCACCTCGTATCCCATGAGACAAGTGGGTGTCCATGTATCTGGGCCTCGTCACAAAACCATCAACCGTAAGCAGGAGGAGATGCTCTCTGTAGAAAGCCATCTCCATGCCCAGCTCCTGTGCTGGCTGTATCCATGTCCTCTTGGTGTCTAGCTGAGTCAAGTCCTGGCGGATGAGCCTGGTGATCTCGGACTGTGTAGGAGTCAGAGAGGGTGCATCCAGTGAGTACTGAAAGGGAGGCAATATGTCTATGCTGAACCCATGAGCCTGAAACCATGATGTCATCTCCCCATACCACCATGCTGTATCTCCCTGCATGGCTAACTGTCGGGAGGACTCAAGTGCAAGGCAGGCATATCTGTCTCTGGGAAGTTCACACATGCGGTGTATGAAGGAGACCGATCTGGTGAGTGCCTCAACCACTAGTGGGGGCGCAACTAGCTCTGCTCGAACAATAGCACGTGGGATTGAGGCCTTGGCTCTAATGAGCCGCGAGATCATAGAAACCAGAGGCTTCTCCATGTCCCCCCATCCATCACTGCCGCCTGATGATCTAATGAAGGTCCCCAAATCTCAGCTCCATAAAGCAATGCAGAAGCCACCAGAGTGTCAAAGAGCCAGAGCTTCGTCGGAGGCTCCTGAAACTGAACCTAAGAACACATCCTTTCCAATCTACCCAATGTTGCATGGGCTCTGGTCAGTCTAGTCTCTGCTTCCCTCCTCAATGAAAATGCTGGCCCACTAGAAACCACTCCGAGGTAAGTGTACGCCTCTGTGTATTCCACAGTCTCCTGGCCGTATGTGAATGCTGGCGCTGACCTCCTGATCCACTGTGGGGTGGTATTAAATACCATGACCTTGGTTTTACCAAGGTTGATGGACAAACCACTTTCCTGAGCAAACCTATTCAAAGCATCCAAGTGACGTTGCATCCCCTCCAGAGAGTCGGAGATCAACACAATATCATCAGCATAATACAATAATGGAATCCATGTCCCTGCGAGCTGTGCACCTCTATCACCATCTCTCTCAATGTAGTCTGAAACCTCATCCACATACATACTAAATAGAGTAGGAGAGAGAGGCCAGCCCTGCTTCACCCCAATAGTGGACTGAATCGGTGTGGATAGACCCTCTGAGGTGCGTACCTGCCCCACTACTGACCTGTATAATGCCATGACCCCCCAAATGAGCTCTGTGGGTACTCCCATCTGTTGTAATCTGCGCATCCATCTTGCTCTAGGCACTGTGTCAAATGCTTTGCGGAAATCCACAAAGCTACAATAGATCCGTCTCCCACGCGATCTACCCTCCTCAATGATGGCTCTGAGTGTCAAGATATGGTCAAGAGTAGAAAAACCCCTCCTAAACCCTGCCTGCCCGGCTGCACGTATCCCCTCCCTCTCTGCCCATCTACTCAGCTGCTGCTCAAGAATAGATGCGTACAACCGGGCCAATGTGTGTCCAATCATGATAGTGCGATAATTCCCAGGCTCCATAGGGTCTCCCGACTTGAAGATAGGTACAATAGTAGATAGGCTGCAAGTATCAGGCAAGCCCTCACACATGGCACGATTAAACATCACTGCTAGAAGCTCTGCTAGTAGATCTCTGGCATGCGTGAAATGCTCATCACTAAACCATCATGATCGTATGCTCTCCCAATCCTCATCCTGTCAATGGCCTTCCTCACCATCTCCGCGGTGAAAAAAGCACATGTGTGTGGGCATGCGTCGGGAGGGGCAGGAAGGGGAGGCTACTCAAGAACTATGTACAGAGATGATGCGTACTGGCCCCAGTCCTTGACACAAGAGCATGATCCACTACCACACCAACAGGTATGGGTCCAACCGTTACATCATGGATACTAGAGATGAGGCTCAGCTGTGCCATGACATAATCCACTGTGCTGGCTCCATGTCTGTGTGGAAAGCATGTAAAACCCCCTGAAGCCGGAAATCTTTGTAGGCCATTCAAGATGGCCAATCCATGTGCAGTCCCCAAGTCTATCAAGTGTCGTCCATACTCAAGTGTGTTCTCCATCTTGTGATAGTCTGGATAGGCCTGTCTCTGCAGCATGCAGCTCTCTCAGCATCTCCTCTGAAGTATCATAAAATACTGTTTGATGATGGGCAGTCCTAGCATTGAAATCCCCTAGAATGATGATGTCACCATCTCTAGAGAACTCCCATATGTCATCATCCAAAATAGAGAAAGGGGACTGTCCTATGGGTGGTGCATACACTGACGTGCTCGGGGGAAAGTAGCAAATAGCAATGTAAAGATATCTGTTTATCTCTACTCTCAGTCTCACCCACATGTACCTAGCTTGCTCATCTCTGCGGGCTATATGTATCAATGGCTGCAACTCCTCCCTGAATAACACTGGCACTCCTCCTGATCCTCGCCCTCTGCGCTCTGATCGTGTCTCCTGTCTATAGGCAGTCTCCCATCTATATCCACTAATGTGAGGCATAGACTGCCGAGGGGCCTGATGTGTCTTAGAGTAGAAGACGATGTCTCTTCCCTTGAAACTATCCTCAAAGGCGCCCACATCAAGTCGCATAGATCCATTACAATTCCACGTGGCAACTTTGAGGGTGGTCCCATGGGTCTCGCACCGTCATGTGGAGCGCCGCTCTACAATCACAACCCGGCCATCTCTGTAGAAGGCCGTCTTTCCCTTCTCCCTTGCCGCTTGATCTCTGGCATTACCTCTCTCATATGCGCAAGCTGTGTGAGAGTGAGTTCATCTCCAAGGAATATGCCCGTTTTCTTTAGTGTAGGACGCTTCTTCAAGAAGTCCTTCTTTGCCTCCATGGATGTGAAACGGATGATTAGAGCTCTCCCTTTTGAAGTCTCCCCATTGCCTTGTGTCTTCTTCCCCACCCTCCATGCCGTTGTATGAGTAGCCTCACTACCCTTCATGCGGAGTAGTTCTTCAACTTCCCCTTCTACATCATCTCGATCTTTTAGACCTGTTACTCTTATATGCAAAGCTCTAGTTTTCCTTCATTGTTCTTCTTCTAGAGTCATGTTGATGAGTGTAGGAGTGGGGACAAATGTGGTTTCTTTCCCTTTGCCTTTCTTAGTGACTTCTATCCACTTCTCGGCCTCATCGGCCTTCTTTTGCGTCTTCGTGATCACATCCATCCACGAAGACGTCTTTACCATCTTTTGTTTCTCCTCCTCTTTGATCATCCGTACCTGCTCTTTGATGACCTTGATTTTCTCTACTACCGAAGGCTAAAATTCCCCCTCCTGTAGTCCACTGCTCGCTCTATCAGCAAGTCCTCGCTTGAGAGCTGAGACCTCTTCTCTAAGTGCTCTGGAGTCCGCCTTAAGTGCTTGTAGCTCTGCGTGCAAGTCCTCTTTCTCTTTCTTCCAGTGCGTGCCTTCGTTGAGAAAAATTTGAAGAAGGTTGGCCTTCTCTTTCCACCATCCCTCCATCTCTGCTTTCCAGTCTTTCATCTCCCTCTCCATTTGTGTAATCCGCTTGTTTGTAAGCACAAAGGTTGCCTTCGGATGGGGCTTACATACCGGCGAAGTAGTCATGACCTCCATTAAAAATATAATCTGCACTTCTGCCAAGTCAACCCACTATGTCCACATCACACATGCATCCCTGTCCCGCATAATGCATACATGTGTGTTCCCCATATCAATCATACATTTTTTGAGATTTTCCTTTTCTGCAAATTTCTGTCAATGCTGAAATTTATGTAACTCTGAAATTCTGAAATTTCCTTGCAGATCTGCAACTCGTGAGAATTCTGAAAATGTAAATGTAAATTCTGTATTTTGTAAATCTGCAGGTCTGAATAAACTTTGCAGGTCCGAAAAATTTCAAGTGTGACTGCGCACTATCTGCACTGTAATGCACCTGCGGGCTTGGGGGGCGGCGGGGGGGGGGTGCAGTGCAGCCACGAGTAGGGGGGCGGCGCACTGTACAACACGGGGGGGGGGGGGGGGGGGGGGGGGGGGGGGGGGGGGGGGGGCGCAGTCCAGCTGACCACGCGTTGCTGTGAGAGAGTAAGCACGTTGCTGTCCAGCTGAGAGAGAGCGCGTGGGGCTTAGTGGGCTGCGTGGGCTGCGCGCAACAAAGCAGTAGGTGGCGTGAGGGGCTGCAGCAGTCGACGCGCTAGAGAGAGAGAGAGAGAGAGAGAGAGAGAGAGAGAGAGACTGCGACTAGCCAAATGAACACAATGTTCAATTGCACCTATGAGCTTGACGTACAAACCCTAAAACCCGTCACCCTCTAAAATAAAAGCAATCGTCCTTGATTGCAGGATAAACAAAAGAAAGAAAAATAAATAAAAGAATGTCCACACTTCATAACATTTACACAATATTTTCCCAAATTAAATCCCGAGAGTGATCATTTAGTCATGCACGCATGTAAAGTGATGGCAACGTGCATAATAGGGGGATGAGCTAGCTATAGACACCTTGAGCGCGTCTGAAAATCTATCACGTCGCTAGTATCATAGCCAATGCCTATAAAAGGACATCGGATCATGCTTGGATGCCAATAGCACACTCATGATCATCATAATTATAATCATCGTAAATTCATACAAATTTCATAAAACAAAACAAAATTCATGGTTCATGTCTACAATCCAAAAATTATAGAATTCATTCCTAAGCCGACATCGCTACTCAAGTTGCTCGTATACTCAAGTCCAACAATTACTTTTTGTTCCTGTACTTCAGACGGATTGTTCGTTCTCTTGCGTTTCGCTTGACAAATTACTTGTACAGCCAAGGCATGCCCAATAAAACATCACACAATGCCACCTCCATAATGTAGAAATCAACAAGATCTACAAATGCTTGAATTTGAAGTCAGAATCCAATTAATGTTGTCAATGATGTGTAAATCCCGTTGGCCATTTGTGCTTCAATATGAGCTCATCATGCAACTCATCGGCTGAGTAGCAGAAACAAAAAATGGGGTATTGTCCATTATTCTACCCTAGAGGGCATGCCAAAGTGCAAATATGGGGTTGTGATCAAAACAATATGAGGGATCCAAAGCGATCGAAGAGCCAGAAACGATGTGATAGGGGTCTAAAACCCTTATATAGGGTTTAATTGGTGGTGGTGGTGGTGGTGGGGGGGGGGGGGGGGGGGGGGGGGGGGGATTCTTTTCATTTGTAGAGATTGGGAAGTTTAGGGAAGAAGAAGAAGAAGTTCTTGCTTTGGCCTATTCGTCAATCTCAATCTTGCAGCTAACTGTGGAGAGATTAAATTTTGCATGGATCCTGAGGCAAAGAAGATAATGGCATCTTGATCTCTCACTTTTTCCATCGCTTTACATGGTTCATAGGATGGATCAAAAGTAGGGACACCTATCTAGTCAGAAGTCCACCTAGCAGAAGGTCAGGGTTCTTGATTTTTGCGTTATCAGATAGAAGTGATCGTTTATTGTTTGGGGCTGTCAAACAGTCTCAAGAAATATAGCCATGAATACTAAACTTGTAACACCTTCCTTCGTATCGGTTATGTGCAAGCTCTTCAAGAGTCACGTATCGGGTAGAAGTTTCAAAGGATGTGGTAGCTTGTTGTTGTGAGGTATATTGAGTGGAAGATCGCAAACTTTGGATTCTTTTCGGAGAACTCTTAGCAATGTCTATAAAGACTAGCTCTTTCTTCATGATGTAATAACCCACTCTTGCATGTTGGAAACCACTTTGCCAATACAATAATCGTGCAGAGGAAAAGGAAAGCCCACTATGTACTCAATTTTATCTGCAAAAAAAATGTCCCTCGGAGTCGAAACTGGTAGATAAAGAGTCCCAGAATCTTTGGTTGTAGCATGCGAGAGGGTCAGAGGGTACATCTTGAGGCTAGACCAAGTTGAGAGTATGCCCACTGCAAAGGTTTCATCAAGGAAATTGGGGTAGAAGGCAAGTTTAAAATCATGCCAAGTTTTGGGACTGCCAGGTTTGAGAGAGGTAACTCGAATCAAGTTAGATTCCTATGTGAAGTTATCGTTGCTAAAAAGAACGTTGAATTGTTGCAAGAACTTGAGAGCATTGTGAGAATCTTGGACACCTGAATAGTTGAAGAACTTGATAGTAGCACCACAATCCTTAAAAGGTTTAAGACATCGATTCACCGGAGGTGCCGAAAAATAATGATAATAATGATGTTGCCCATCAAATGAAAAAGAAGGTGGAGGATGAGCAAGGAATAGCAAGGGGTGGTGGTGGTGGTGGTGGTGGAACTGAAGGGAGAGGTCCAGTAGCAACGGAGGTTGCACTTTGGAAAAGATAGGGGGATGTTCTTCTGACGCCATAAGCTTGAATATACCTCCCAAGAAAAGAGAAACGTCTCCATAGCTCTGACGTGAAGAGGTTACAAGGGAATTGTAAGAAAAGTTAGGTAGAAGAGGAGTGAGAATTTTGTTGAGGTATGGCAGGGGTAACATGCAGATTAAGAGAACCCAAGTAGGTGTGCAAAGCCTCCAAATTAGACGGATCATCCGTCAGGTTCTGCTTTTGTTGCTCGGCCAAATACACAAATTGTCATACCACATACCAAGTATTCTCCTCCGGAAGTTTTTAGGTGGAACGACTAAGTGGATTTTTGCCTTGTCCATTTTGGTTATCTCCATGTCCTCCATCCATGTTGTTAGGACTATGCTTCGGTTTTCTGGGGCAAGGAAGTAGTTGAAGCTTTGATACCACTCTAATCACTTCAGGCAAGGAATCGTACAGAAACACACAAACAACTACAATCCGCAACACTTTTGAAAAACTTTACCCCCCTAAGCAACTTGAATCTATTAAATTGGAGAGAAAGTGAAAGGAGAGAGATATGTCGGAATGTGTTGCCCCTATATAGTGTCAGTAGCCCTCTACTGCCATTGTCAACAAGCCCATTCGGTTATTTCTTTCTTTCTTAGATTTCTTCTGATACAAGAAGGCCTCTAGATGGCTGAAGTCAATCTGCAGAATTTGTATGTGCAATAAACAAGTAAAGGTGTTGTGCTTTTATAGCCTCTGGAGACCCGCTCGAATAGCATGCTCCTAAAAAGCATGGCACCCCAAAAAATCAAACCCCCCCCCCCCCTCCCCCCCTCTCTTTTTTGGAGGTGACCCAAAAAAAGCAAGTATTTAGGAACGCTCTCTTTTTTTTATTAAAAGATCGAGGAAAAGGAAGCACTAGGTTTTCTCTTTTAAAAAGTACCTGAAAAGCACTTTTCTATCAATTATTTATAAAATCACTTTTAGAGAGAACAAATCTCTGTTTCTAGAGAGAAAAACTGCAAATAGAGAGAGAGAAATGAAATGTTATATTAACGTCTTCAAAAGGCCAAAGTGACCTATGAGACCAGAAAGTTACAATGTGGTGGATCTGATACAAAGTCAGAGTAACAAGATGACAAAATGACAAAATAAAATACCATGGAATCCTAAACTGCTAGGTGTGAACTAAGCAGCTAAACAGCTAGCTGGAATAGCTAGATCACAGGAGATCCAGCATCGGTCACTAGCGGATCTCATCAATCTCCTCCATGGTCAGTAGTTTGACTGGGCGTCGTGCATGTCGAGCCAAAGTGAGAGAGAGAGAGAGAGAGAGAGAGAGAGAGAGAGAGAGAGAGAGAGAGAAATGAAATGAAATGTTATATTAACGTCTTCAAAAGGCCATAGTGACCTATGAGACCAGAAAGTTACAAGGTGGTGGATCTGATACAAAGTCAGAGTAACAAAATAACCTAATCAACAGTACAAAACAAAGATATATATTATGGGACTCTAGATTGGTCGATGTGAGCTAAGCCGAAAACTAAGCAAAAATGGGCAGCTAGTTGGGATAGCCGAATTACAAAAGATCTAGCATCGTTCGTTCGCGAATCTCATCAATTTCCTCCATGATTAGTAGTCTGACCGGGCGTCGTGCATGCCTAGCCAGCGTGCTCTGAATCTTTTGACGTAGCCTCCGTCGATGCTGTGTAGTCTTGCGCAGTCATGGGCACCTGGATTTCCCCAGTTCAATCGCTCGGTCAATCAGTGTGCCTCTCGTGTGAGACGGGGGGGAGCTCTGTTGTGGGAATGGCTCTTGCGGCTGTCCCGTGTCTGCTCTGAAGAAGTTTGTAATCCGTCTTTGAGACTGGTTAGCCACGCCATTCATCAGGCTCTCTCTGTGTTTGCGCAGCTCGAGCAAGAACAAACCCAGGCATCTTTGATCTTCGTATCCCATTACTCTTGAGAGTGGTCCAAAACCCTCTCTGAACAAGCAATGGAAGCGGCCTCATATCTCGTAGTAGACGGGGCACCGGCATGTGTAATGCAGCTCTGTCTCAGGTTCCATGTCACACAAGGGGCATGTCATGGCCTCTGCTGGTACTCCACTGTATCTCCCGGTTTCAATCCACAGAAGCTGGTGAGACGATGTGCGTAACTGACCAATAGCACATCGTATTCCATGAGACAGGTGGGTATCCATGTATCTGGGTCTCATCACAAAACCATCTTCTGTAAGCTGGAGAAGGTGGTCTCTGTAGAAAGCCATCTTCGTGCCCAGTTCTTGTGCTGGTTGTATCCATGTCCTCCTAGTGTCTAGTTGGGTCAGGTCTTGGCGGATGAGCTTGGTGATCTCCGACCGTGTAAGAATGAGAGATGGTGCATCCAATGAGTACTGGAATGGTGGCAGCCTGTCTATGCTGAACCCATGCGCCTGAAACCATGATGTCATCTCCCCATACCAGCATGTTGTATCTCCTTGTATGGCTAACTGTCGAGAGGACTCAAGTGCTATGCGAGCATATCTGTCTCTGGGAAGTTCCCATGTGCGGTTTATGAAGGAGACTGATCTGGTGAGCGCCTCTACCACTAGTGGGGGGGCCGCCAGCTGTGCTCGGATAATGGCCCGTGGCACTGATGCCTTGGCTCTAATTAGCCGCGAGATCATAGAGACGAGAGGTTTCTCCATGTTCCCCCATCCGTCTGCGCGACCCGGCCTCCCGTGGTGATCCAATGAAGGTCCCCATATCTCAGCCCCATAGAGCAATGCTGAGGCCACCAAGGTGTCAAAAAGCCAGAGCTTCGTCCGGGGTTCCTGAAACTGAACCTACGAACACATCCTCTCTAATCTACCCAATGCTGCGTGGGCTCTAGTCAGTCTGGTCTCTGCTGCTCTTCTGAGTGAGAATGTGGGTCCAATGAAAACCACTCCAAGGTAAGTGTAAGCGTCTGTGTACTCCACAGTTTCCTGGCCGTATGTGAATGTAGGTGCTGATCTCCTGATCCACTGTGGAGTGGTATTAAACACCATAACCTTGGTTTTACCAAGGTTGACAGACAAACCACTTTCGTGGGCAAACGTATGCAAAGCATCCAATTGGCGGTGCATTCCCTCTGGGGATTCGGAGATCAACTCAATATCGTCTGCATATAACAAAAGTGGAATCCATGTCCCTGCCAACTGTGCACCTTTATCCCCGTCCCTGTCAATGTAGTCAGAAACCTCATCCACCTACATACCGAAAAGAGTAGGAGAGAGCGGGCAACCCTGCCTCACCCCAATAGTGGAGTGAACCGGTATTGAGAGTCCCTCCGGGGTGCGTACATGCCCTACCACTGATCTGTATAATGCCATGATCCCCCAAATGAGCTCTATGGGTACTCCCATTTCCTGTAATCTGCGCACCAATCTAGCTCTGGGTATCGTGTCAAAAGCTTTGCGGAAGTCCACAAAGCTACAGTAGATTCGTCTCCTATGGGATCTGCCTTCCTCGATGATGGCCCTGAGTGTCAAGATGTGGTCAAGAGTAGAGAAGCCTCTCCTGAACCCTTCCTGCCCAGTTTCCCGCAGTCCTTCCCTCTCTGCCCATCTACTCAACTGTTGCTCAAGAATGAATGCATACAATCTTGCCAGTGTGTGCCCAATCATAATAGTGCGATAGTTCCCAGGCTCCATGGGGTCTCCTGATTTAAAGATAGGTACGATCGTAGATAGGCTCCAAGTGTCCGGTAGGCCCTCACACATGGCACAGTTAAACATAACTGCTAGAAGCTCTGCTAGTAAGTCTTTGGCATGCATGAAATGCTCAGCGACTAGGCCCTCATGATCATATGCTCTCCCAGTCTTCATCTTGTCAATAGCTTTTTTCACCATCTCAGCGGTGAAAAAGACACATGTGTGTGGGCATGGATCAGGGAGGTTGGGGAGGGGCGGTTGTCTAGGTACTGTCTACAGAGATGATGCGTATTGACCCCAGGTCTCTGTGGAGGAAATAGTGGGGGGGGGGGGGGGGGGGGGGGGGGGGGGGACTGCTCATGAAAGAGCCTCCATGCTTCGCACGAGTCCTGACTCAAGAATAGCTGATATAGATCCTGCTCGAGTCGAGCCAAAAAAGCCCTCTTCTTCCGCCGCACCACGCGTCGGAAGTTCATCTGTGACTGTCTGTGAGTGATGTCCCCCAGCAGCACCTCCCTCTAAAGTCTGGCTCTAGTCTGGCGGCACTCCTCATCGTACCAGCTGTTCTAAGGCATGCTCCCAGATCGGCGGCTCTGCTCACGTTGGGTGTGTGGGTATGCTTCTGCTGCTGCCTCATGTAATGTCTGTGTCAG
Organism: Adiantum capillus-veneris; assembly: GCF_014529385.1. NCBI lineage: Eukaryota > Viridiplantae > Streptophyta > Polypodiopsida > Polypodiales > Pteridaceae > Adiantum > Adiantum capillus-veneris. The sequence goes on from NC_140947.1 coordinate 150,585,304, forward strand.
TATAGTAGTTAGCTCCTCCAAAGGTCGCCCCGGGTCTTCAGTGCATAGGCGTCTGTAGATTCCGTCCATGTATACAGAGTCCGTCTCCCTTGTGAATGTGTAGCGAGTAGGGGATGCTAATCGTGGCCTGTGTGCTACACTGAACTGGAAGGAGATGGTCATTGACACCAGAGCATGATCCACTGCCACCCCGACCGGTCTGGGCCCAACTGTGAGATCCTGGATACTAGAGATGAGGTTCGGTTGTGCCATGACATAGTCCACCGTGCTAGCTCCATGTCTGTGTGGGAAGCATGTAAAACCTCCCGCAGAACAGCAGGAAATCTCTGTAGGCCGTTCAAGATGGCCAATCCATGTGCAGTGCCCATGTCTATCAGGTGTCACCCATACTCAGTATATTCCATATCGTGTGATAGTCTGGAAAGGCCCGTTTCTGCCACATCTATCTCTCTTAGCATCTCCTCTGAAGTATTAATAAAACATTGCTTCGTGATGGGCAATCCTAGCATTGAAGTCCCCGAGGATGATAATGTCACCGTCCCTAGAGAACTCCCATATGTCATCATCCAAAATAGAGAAAGGGGACTGTCCTCTAGGTGGTGCATAAACTGATGTACTCGGGGGGAGGTAACAAATAGCTAGATAGAGGTGTCTGCATGTCTCTGCTTTCAGTCTCACCCACATGTACCTAGCCTGCTCGTCCCTACGGGCTATATGTATCAGTGGCTGCAGATCCTCTCTAAATAACATTGCCACTCCTCCCGAGCCCCGCCCTCTGTGCTCTGAGCGTGTCTCCTCTCTATAGGCTGTCTCCCACCTGTATCCACTGATGTGAGGCATGGATTGCCCAGGGGCCTGGTGTGTCTCAAAGTAGAAGATGATGTCTCTTCCAGTAAAGCTGTCCTCAAAAGCACCCACATCAAGACGCATAGATCCATTGCAGTTCCAGGCAGCTACTTTGAGTGTGGTCCCATAAGACTCGCACCATCATGTGGAGCGTCGCTCAAGTATTACCACTTTTCCGTCTCGGTAAAAAGCGATCTTGCCTTTTCCCCTTGCCGCTCTAATCTCCGGCATTACTTCCTGCATATGAGCGATCTGCGAGAGGGTGAGATCATCCCCGAGAAAAATGCCAGTCTCTTTAAGAGTTGGTCTTTTCTTCAAGAATGACTTCTTGGCCTCCATGGAGGGAAAACGGAGGATGAGTGCTCTTTCTTTTGAGGTTTCTCCACTGCCTCCGTTTTTCTTTATATATATATATATATATATATATATATATATATATATATATATATATATATATATATATATATATATATATATATATATATATATATATATATATAGAGAGAGAGAGAGAGAGAGAGAGAGAGAGAGAGCCAATGCACAACATAAACGACTCTAGCCTTGATGAAGGGATTGGCACGGACCACCTTTCTAGAAATGAAATGAAATGTTATATTAACGTTTTCAAAAGGCAAAAATGACCTATGAGACCAAAAGGTTACATCCATGTGTGACTCAATACAATGACTAGGGAACATAAAAGTAAAAATAAATGAGGGTACCTAGAGTGGGTAGGAATGCAAGCCCTACCCAACATCCTCATCATCAGAATCACATACTACATCATCTCAAAACATATGGGGAGGGATACAATCACACGAGGTCTAATAAGGTGTGGAATGGAGAAAGGATACAAAGGTGATCATCACATGAACTCTCTCATGGGTCTCTGTAGTATGGCCTCAGTGTCCTCCATAGTCAGCTTTTTGGAGATGCGTGCGCGATGTCTCTCAACAATTCTATGTAGCCTCCAATGTAGACCTCATCTACGATGTGAAGATCCTCGCATCCTAGGGCGTCGTGAGCGGCCAAGATAGATGGCTCCATCAAGAAGGATGCCCCGATCAGGGTGTGACTGGGTAACATGTGGTGGGCTATCCCAAGTAGTCCCTCTATAAAAAGTAGTGACCTCCCTCTATATGGCTCCTCTATCTCTAGGTCCTCTGTTGCTAAGAGTAGTCTCCCTAAGTCTACCGATCTCCAGCAAGAAGAGACCTAGGCACCTCTGATCATGGTAATCCATGATGTAGGACAAGGGGCCAAAGCCCTCTTGGAATAAGCAATGAAAACGCCCACGGATCTCATAGTATGTTGTGCACTGGCAGATATAATACTGTTGTGTCTATGGCTCTCCAGGCAAACTTGGCAGAATCTCTCCTCTGGGAGTATTCTTCATGGTTACCCAGAACGGGAAATCGGAACGGGGAAAGGGGAACGGGGAACAGCAACGAGCATGATATAATGCCATAAGATAGGTGGGTGTCATCTGTCGTGCAGAGAAGATCGTCTCGATAAAAAGCCATCTTCATTCCCAGCTCATATGACAAAGACAGCCAAGTCCTCCAAGTATCCAGTTGAATGAGGTCATGTCTGATAATCTTGATAATCTTTGAATGTGTATGAGTGAGGGATAGTGCATCCAGCGAATAGTGAAAAGGGGGCAGCTTGTCCATACTAAATCCATGTAGCTCAAACCAAGATGATATTTGTGCAAACCATCATGAAGTATCACCCTCACTGGCCAACTGTCATGATGACGCAAGAGAGAGAGAGAGAGAGAGAGAGAGATGAAATGAAATGAAATGATATATTAACGTCTTCAAAAGGCCAAAATGACCTATGAGATCATCAGATACAAAGTGGTGAATCTAATACAATGTCTGAAGTACAAGTACAAAAAGTATTGAATGTAAAATGTGAAAAATGAAAAATGAAGTGTGAAATGTGAAATGTGAAATGTAGAATAGGCCCTCAATGACACTCTGGGGTCGTGCTAGAATGCCTCTGATCCTCTGCTGGAGTCTCCGTCGATGGAGTGTGCACCTGTGTCTCGGTCGTGGTCGTCTCGATCTCCCGAGCTCAGTCGCCCTGTCAATGAGGGTGCCTCTGGTATGAATGTGGGTACAACTCTGTGCTAGTGGTTGGTCTCCTGGCTCCCTCGATCCAAAGCAATCTATGATCTGTCTCTGTGACTGTCGTACTCCATGTCTCCTCAGCAGACTATCTCTATGTTGATGTAGCTCAAGTAGATATAAGCCAAGGCATCTCTGATCCTGATACCTCATGACTCTATCTAGGGGTTCAAAACCCTCCCTGAATAAGCAATGGAAGCGCCCTCGTATCTCATAATACACAGTGCAATGGCATATGTAGTGTAGCTCTGTCGCTGGCGCTCTATCGCATACTTGGCATATCCTATACTCTGGTGGTATCCCTCTGAATCTACCCGTCTCAATCTCCAGCTGGTGTGAGGATGTGCGAACCTGACCAATAGCACATCGCAGACCATGAGACAAATGAGTGTCCATGTAGCTCGGACGAATCACAAACCCATCTCCCGAAAGTTGGAGAAGATGCTCTTTGTAGAAAGCCATCTTCGTGCCCAACTCCTGCATCGGCTCTACCCATGTCCTCCTTGTCACAAAGTGATGACGTGGCGGACAGCAGAAACCCTAATTTCTGCCAGAAACCCTAATTTTTGGAAATCGCGGAGGCAATAAAAATATATAAAAAAAGCGACGCAAATCTTTCTTTTTCTTTACGCAGTGAGAAAGAGAGAAAGAATGCTTTTGCTTTCAAGTTTTGACTCTCTGTGAGAGAGAGAGAGAGAGAGCAATTGCTTTTAATTTGAAGCTTTTAAGGCTTTGCTTTTGGGCATCCCTTGTAACCTTTAAATTAGTGGTGAGGGCCTCACTTCTCAGGGCATCTGGACGCAGAGTCTGAGAGTGAATCCCGACCCACTCTCTTGTACTTTGAATTGATTAATATAAAAAGAAATACTGGAAGGGGCGCCAGTCTTTGGGGCCAATATCTCTAGGCACGGAACACCGTCGGGCCAGTGCAAATCTATTGTGATCTATGAATTGTTTTGAAGTGGTTATTTGGTGTTGTCGCGGTTGATTCCTGACATGGAGTATCCAAGTCTGTTACAGTGGTATCAAAGCACGGCCGATTTCTCTTCTACGGGAAATCCGATCCCCAAAAAATTTTTCCGCGGCACCTATGGCTTCACGCAAGGATCAGTCGACTCCCTCTGCATCTGGAGATGCAGGCAGGGATCACAACGAAGATTCTGACAGAGAGTATGGCCCGCCTCGGCCTACTCAGGCAGAGCAAAGAGAGATGGAGCGTCACCAGTTGATCGAGATGCAACGAAGATGATGCTCAATTTTGCGAAGGACCCAAAATTTGCAAAAATATATGAGCGAGACTTCTTTTCAAGAAGTGCATGAGCAGTGGCAGAAAGCCACTACACCCACTCTCAAGAAACCTTCTACTCACAAGAAATATTCAGAGAAGGAATTAGAAGAGGTGGTTGATGCACGGATCGCCCAGCTTTTGGACGCGCAAAAGAAAGCCAAAAAAGCATGACAAAAAGCAGAAGAAAAGCACTGACTTCCCCGGATATTTGGGTCGTCAGTCAACTTTTGATAAGGCAAAGAAACAGAAGAAGCGTGTTCGATTTCAAGGAGTACCCAGTTCTTCTTCTTCTTCTTCTGACAATTCTTCTAGCTCTTCAGATTCGAGCGAAGAAGACAGAAAAGGTAAAAAGCGAAGCAAGAAACAAAGCTTCGGAAAGGGAAAGAAAAAGACAAAAAAGGCTAAATCTCGCCCAGAGACTGACAATTCTACAGAGGACTCGTCTACAGACAGCTCAGATTCTGATGATGGAAACTTCTATGCGAACAAGAAGAATTTTTACAAAGCCAACCAGTATGACTTTCTCGAAGATAAAAGCAAAAAAGTCCGAGAATTTGAGGAAGGTGGCCACTCGATCAAGTTTGATACTTTTTCAGGATACTCAGATGCTTCGAAGGCTTTGTCTTTTATACAACAGTTTGACATTGCTTTCGCGGGAGGACGCTATTCAGAGCACTCCAAGATTCGGAGAGCTGCCTCTTACTTTAAGGGGAATGCTCGTACTTGGTGGTCCACGCTTCTTTTAAACAAGACTGCGCCAGTTAAATGGCTGAAATTTAAAAAGCTTTTTATTTCTTCTTGGTTGACGCAAGAATATGAACGAGATGTACGAGCTGCTTGGAACCATCTTCGGATGACCAAGAAAGATACAATCAATGCTTATTGTGAAAGATTCTGGAGCTCTTTTCTACCCGCCTCTTCATTCAAGAAGATCTCATTCAGAGAACAGATTGAGCGGTTTACCTTGGGTCTACCTACAGAAATCCGAGATCACTGCTTGGAACAGAAGTCGGCTTCTATTGAGGAGTTGATGAGTCATGCAAAGCAGGGCTTTGCCATTCACTCTGGCAGTGTGACCTACCCCACAGATGAGGCCATGACACAACAAGCCGAACAAACTTCTGGGAATGAAAGTAGAAAGAAAAAGAGCAACCCAGAGAAAAAGGATGCACGACCCAAGCTTACTCCTGAGGAGAGAGCTCGCTTCATCAGAGAACAGGGAACAGGGACATATCTCCACGAAGTGCCCTAAAAAGGCACAGAAAGAACAGAATGATAAAGACGACGACAGGCCTGAGAGTTCGAGAGCAGCTGAGGAACGTGGCAGAAAAAGCAGATAGAAAAGCAGAACTGGTACCACATGGCGTGGGACCTGCACCGAATCTAATGAATGAAAGTACAAACTTTGCCGCTTTTGGGGCAAAGTGAAGAATCAGGAAGCTCTTCTGAAGAAGCCAAGGCCAACTTCTTTTCACTTGGAACTGGCGGCTCGATTTGGAAATTACGCCCGACAGACTGACGCCACAGGCGGAGGTAGTTCGACTGACACCCGGATGGGATGTTGCCATTACACCGAGCATTGGCAAACTTCGTTTGCAATGACAGGGGTGTTCAGGGCACGCGAGTGACGTTCTACTCAGGATCCCTTTGTACCACAAGAACTACGCCGTGGTTGACTACGGGGCCGAGAAAGCGACTTTGATAAATGAAGGGCTTAGAGATTGTTCGTGATGAACTTTAGTTTCTTACTCATTCTTTTGGGAGGGAACTGAACGATGTATAAAGGTTGAATATGTTTTGACCTGATCAAAAGAATGCCAAGATTTATTCTCCACACTCATGCCGATTACTTTTCAAAGGGCCTGAGCATCAAACCATTGATCTGATACCTGGAAGCACGCCACCGAACCGGCCACCTTACCGTGTGAGCCAAGTACAGAATGAAAAGATTATGAACCCAATGAAAGACCTCTTGGAAAAGGGTCTTGTCCACCATAGTACTTCACCGTATTGCTCTCCACTGTTGTTGGATTTGAAGAAAGACGGATCTTGGAGAATGTGCATCGATTATAGCGCTCTCAAAAAAATCACCATCAAGAACAGATTTCCGATTCCTAGGATCGATGATATACTCGACATGTTACAGGGATCCTCGTGCTTTAGCACGATTGACTTGAAGAGTGGATATTATCAGATCCGAATCGCGCCGGGAGACGTCTGCAAGACAGCCTTTCGGACGACCTTTGGGTTATTTGAGTTTTTGGTGATGCCTTTTGGCTTAACCAATGCTCCTGCGACATTTAACCTGGATGATGGACAGGATTTTTCGAGAGTACAGGCTATTTCTTTGATGATATCATTGTTTTCTACAAGAATGAGGCAGAACACAGAGATCATATGCTTCAAAGATACATTTTTTTTGGGACACTTTGTCTCAGCAAAACACGAGTGCAAATGGATTCGGCCAAGATAGACACTATCTATGATTGGCCCGATTTGAAGAATGTCCATGAAGTTGAAAGCTTCTTGGGATTGTGTTCGTACTACAGACGGTTCATTCGAAAGTTTGCAGAGGTTGCTTCCCCTTTGCATATCTTGATACAGAAAGGAGTCCCTTTCTCGTGGGGATCCACAGAGGTGACTGCCTTTCAGACATTGAAAGAGAAATTGACTACAAGACCAGATTTGACTTTGCCAGACTTGCAAAAGTCATTTGAAGTATTTTGTGATGCTTGTGGTCGTAGTCTGGGTGTGGTCTTGATGCAAGAAGGGCATGTCATTGCTTACGAGAGCCGATTGTTCTCTAGGCCGGAGATGACAGCACAGATATATGAGAAAGAGCTTTTGGCAGTGATCGATGCTCTTACTCAGTGGCGGCATTACCTACTCGGAGCGGATTTTACTGTCTTTACAGACCATCAGAGTTTGCGCTACTTCTTCCCACAGAAGCAGCTTTCGGAAAAGCAGATGTGGTGGGCGAACATCTTGTCACAGTTTCACTTCCAGATTGTCCATGTGCAGGGATAGCAGAATGTGGTGGCAGATGCTTTGTCTCGGAAGCCGTTGGTTCTGGCTATTTCCGCGATACATCATAGGAGCTTCGAGGATATGGTCAATCAGTATGCCACACATACAGATTTTGCAGATTTTCACACGGATACGGGATGGGGAGACATTAGCTGGATACTCCCTTCGGGAAGGCTACTTGATGAGAAAGACTATGTTGTGCGGGAAAAGGTTATGACTAAATGCCACTGTCCACCTTTTATGGGTCACCGCGGCATTGCTACCACCATGAAGGGGTAGAGAGATACTTCTTTTGGCCGAGACTCAAAAAGGATCTGGAAGAGTTTGTGCGCAGTATGCCAGAAGGTCAAGGTTGACAGACATAAGGCACAGGAATTGTTACAACCTTTACCCATCCCCACCCGCCCCCGGGAAAATATTGAAATGGATTTCATTTTTGATCTCCCGAGAACACAGAATGATCACGATGATTTTCCGATTATATGGCACGTCTGAGACGATTGTCTCAGACAGAGACCCCGGATTTATGAGTTTGTTTTGGAAGGCAATTTGGGAGAACATTGGCATGCGGTTGCAGTTCTCGTCATCGTTCCACTTGCAAACTAACGAGCAATCTGAGATTGCCAATTCAGTGGTTTTATATTTATTGAAGTCTTGTATCTCGGATCAGAAGACTCAATGGGAAAAGAACTTACCTTTGGTGGAATTTGCCTACAATAACACGATACACTCTTCGACGGGGAAGACGCCATTTCAGATTGTTGAAAGTGCTACAAAGGTTCCATCCTTGCTGAGCACGAAAGATTAGATATTTGAAGCGGATGAATATTCAAAGATTTGGATACAGCTTTTGCCAAGGTTCACGAGACTTTGCAGAAGTCTCAAAAACGACAGAAAAAGGTAGCGGATCGCCATCGTTGGGTGCTCTTACGTTTTGAGAAGGCACGCCTAAGAAAGAAAAAGGGAAAGGAGAGGCTTTTTCCAAAGCTTAGTATGCGATACTACGGACTTTTCAATTAACTGAAAAGATAAATGATGTCTCCATCCGATTGAAACTGCCAGATACTTGGAGGATTCACAATGCATTGCATGTGAGTCTCTTGAAACCTGTTAAGGGTGATGTGCCTAATGATGGGGAGCCTGATGAGCAACCCGAAGTGGAAGAAAACGAGGAGATCCTTGTTCCTGAGCAGGCGGTTCTTGGTTAAGTTCAAGAACTTTCCTGCATTTGATGTGAAGTGGATGGAGGAGGAGGACCTAGCAGATACTCCTCGGATTCTGAAACTTTACCTCGATGTTTTGGTTTAGCATAGTCTACTCCAAACAGAACCCAGAAATTCAGCTTGGCCGAAGATCTGGTGCAGTGGGATGCACAAGAGTGAAGTTACTCCGCTTCTTTGTCAACACATGCCTCGATTTTGATACTAAAGTCATTGATGTCTCTTTGAGCTCCAGGGATACTGAGAGCTGACAGTATTCTGCTGGATGACTTTATGAAATGGAATTCCTGATAATGATACTGATTTGTTCTTGACTTCGTTTGAGTGCAAGAACTGATAGACGAAATGACTTCAGCATTTTGGTCTACTTGATCTTGAATAGGCATGGTTGTAATAGGGGTTAGTCAATCGGACATCAATGAGGTCCCGATTGGACCTAGATGTGATTGCTAGCTACATTGCCGATAAATCATGGTCTAAGATCCGAATGAATGTTGAATGTCATGTGATGTCCTGTGATGTCTGGTGATGTCCTATGATGTCGTGTGATGTGACTGTCGATTTTGTACATGTGCTAGATGTGTGTTCCTAGTACGTAGGTACTAACAGTCAGTGTTTGCTAAGACGGTTTATGGCTTTTGTCAGTTTTGCAGGCGTAATCGCGATCGATTACAATGCTTTCAAGAGGGGGGTATGTCACAAAGTGATGGAGTGGCAAACAGCAAAAACCCTAATTTCTGCCAGAAACCCGAAAATTCCTCCAAACCATAATTCCTGCCAGAAACCCTAATATCTGGAAATCGCGGAGGCTATAAAAAAATTTTAAAATAGAAAATGATGAGCGACGCAAATTTTACTTTTCTCTACGCAATGAGAAAGAGAGAGAGAATGCTTTTGCTTTCAAGTTACTCTCTGTGAGAGAGAGAGAGAGAGAGAGAGAGAGAGAGAGAGAGAGAGAGAGAGAGAGCAATTGCTTTTGATTTGAAGCTTTTGGGGCTCTGCTTTTGGGCATCCCTTTTAACCTTTAAATTAGTGGTGAGGGCCTCACTTCTCAGGGCATCTGGACGCAGAGTCTGAGAGTGAATCCCGACCCACTCTCTTGTACTTTGAACTGATTAATATAAAAAGAAATACCGAAAGGGGCACAGTCTTTGGAGCCAATATCTCTAGGCACGGAACTCCGCCAGGCCAGTGCAAATCTATTGTGATCAGTGAATTGTTTTGAAGTGGTTATTTGGTGCTGTCGCGGTTGATTCCTGACTTGGAGTATCCAAGTCTATTACACTCCTGGTGTCCAACTGTATAAGATCCTGACGAATGAGTCTAGTGATCTTCGTCCATGTGAGTGGCAGTGAGGGTGCATCCAAGGAATACTGAAAAGGAGGCAGTCTATCCATGTTGAAACCATGCCTCTCAAACCATGAGGTCATCTGCGCATACCAACATGATGCGTCTCCCTACATCGCTAACTGTCTAGAGGACTCAAGAGCCAATCTAGTATATCTGCCTCTATGTGTATCCCATAGACTGCGCATAAAGGACACTGATCTGGTAAGAGCCTCAATCTCTATAGGAGGGGCGGCTACCTCCGCTCGAATAATCGCATGTGGTACGAAGGCCTTGGCTCTAATCATCCGGGATATCATAAATACCAAGGGTCTCTCCATGCTCCTCCAACTGTCATGATTCACAGATGGTCCCCAAACCTGGACCCCATAAAGCATAGCTGAAGCAACCAACGTATCAAAGAGCCATAGCTGTGTTCGTGGTTCTTGAAACTGAACCTGCGAACACATCCTCTCTGGCCCTCCCAATGCCGCATAGGCTCTGGACAGTCTAGTCTCTGCTGCTCTCCTCAGAGTAAACCTCGGTCCCGTGAATACCACCCCCATATATGTATATGCATCTGTGTACTCCACAATGTCCTAACCATATACGAGTGTAGGTGCCGATCTCTTGACCCACTGTGGTGTGGTGGTAAACACCATACCCTTGGTTTTACCAAGGTTCACAGACAAGCCACTATCCTCTGCAAAGTTGTGCAATGCATCCAACTATCTTTGCATGCCCTCTAGTGACTATGATATCAACACAATATCATCAGCATATAATAACAAAGGGTTCCATGTCCCTGCTAGCTGAGCGCCTCTGTCGCCCTCTTTGTCAATGTAGTCAGAAACCTCATCTACATACATACCAAATAGTGTAGGGGACAAATGACACCCCTGTTTCACTCCAATAGTGGAATGAACAATGTCACAAATCCCCTCAAGGGTGCGTACATGGCCAGTCACTGAGCCATATAAAGCCATGATCCCCCATATGATCTCTGTGGGTACTCCCAACTTCAGTAGCCTGCGCATCAATCTGGCCCTCGGCACTGTGTCAAATGCTTTGCGGAAGTCCACAAAGCAACAATACATCCGTCTTCCATGTGCCCGACCCTCCTCAATAATGGTTGTGAGTGTAAGAATATGCTCCAAAGTGGAGAAACCCCTCCTGAATCCAGCCTGTCCTGCTGCTCGTATGCCCTCATTTTCTGCCTATTAACTCAGTTGCTATTCAAGAATGGATGCATACAACGGTGCCAATGTGTACCCTATCATAATAGTACAGTAGTTCCCTGGCACCGTGGGGTCCCCTGCCTTGAAGAGAGGTACAATAGTAGATAATCTCCAAGACTCGGGTAGTCCCTCACACATGACACGGTTAAACAACCACGCAAGAACCTCTGACAGTAAATCTCTAGCATGTATCAAGTGCTCTGCCACCAAACCATCATGATCATATGCTCTCCTAGTCCTCATCCTGTCAATGGCATTCTTCACCATCTCAGTGGTAAAGAAGGTACTAGTGGCTGGACATGGCTCTAGAAGGTCTGGTAATGGTGGTTGCCCAAAGACTGTATATAATGATGGTGCATATTGACCCCAAATCTCGGGAGAAGTAATCACTGGAGGAGGTGAGTGCTCATGGAAGAGACGCCAGGCCTCACCTGAATCTCAACTCAAAAAGAGCTGATACAAATCACGTTCCATCTGGGCTAAAAAGGCCCGCTTCTTCCGTCGCACTAAACGCCGAAGGGCAATCCGAGACTGTCTATATGTAATGACTCCAAGTATAAGCTCGCTCTGAATCTGAACTCTCATCTCTCTGCACTCCTCATCATACCAACTATTCTGCGGCATGTTCCCAGAACGTCTTCTCTGATCTGGTTGAGTGTGTGGGTATGCCTCTGCTGCTGCCCCATGCAAGATCTCCGTCAATAGAGTGGTGTTCTCCTCCACTGTATATACAGGCTCGGTTGCCCACATCCGACTGTAAATCTCCTCCACATAAACTGAGTCCGTCTCTGGTGTAGAAGTATACCCTGTGTGCAATCCTCCGTGGTGTTTGAGAGGCATTGTACTAGAAAGAGACTGAAAATGTCAAGAGAGCATGGTCCACTGCTACTCCAACAGGTCTAGGTCCCACACTGAGATCCTGAATACTACATATGAAGCTCGGTGAAGTCATGACATAGTCCATTGTACTGGCCCCATGTCTGTGTGGAAAGCATGTGAATCCCCCAGACGAAGGAAAAATCTCTAGACCATTAAGTAAGGCCAAACCATGCGTAGTCGTCATCTCCGTGAGATATCTCCCATACTCTGTGTGCTCTCTATCCTATGAGTGTCTGTCAAGCCCCATCTCCGATGTATCCATCTCTCTAAGCATCTCCTCCGAGGTATCATAAAATACCGTTTGGGAGTTGGCGGTCATGGCATAAAAGTCTCCCAAGAGAATGATATCTCCAGACTCCCATACGTCATCATCAAGTATAGAGAAAGGGGACTGCCCTCTAGGTGAGGTACAGACTGATGTGCTAGGGGGAAAGTAACATATAGCAATGTATAAGAATCTGCCTGTCTCAGCTCTCGGTCTCACCCACATGTATCTCGCCTGGTCATCTCTCCGGACAATCTGTAATAGCGGCTGCAACTCCTCCATGAATAAGACTGCTACCCCTCCTGAACCTCGACTCCCATGCTGGGATCTAGTGTCTGGCCGACAAGCTATCTCCCATGAATAACCAATCGCACGTGGCATCAACTGTCCAGATTTCTGATGTGTCTCTGAGTAAAAGACAATGTCTCTATCTCTGAAGCTATCCTCAAAGGCACCCACATCCAGCCTATATCATCCATTACAATTCCATACTGCCATCCAGAGTGTGGTCCCATATGTCTCGCACCGTCATGCTGTGCGTCTTTCCAAAACCACTACTTTCCCTCCTCTATAAAAGGCATTTTCCCTTCTCCCTTGCTGCCTTGATCTCTCACATCAACTCTTGCATATGTGCTATTTGTGCTAAAGTAAGGTCATCCCCCATAAATGTCCCAGTTTTCTTAAGTGCTGGTCTCTTCTTCAGGAATTCCTTGTTTCCAAAGTCGGGAAACGCAAAATAAGTGCTCTCTTTGACGTTTCCCTTCTCATCCACTCCCTTCTTTCCCTACTCTCCAAGCACCTGTGTGCATAGGTTCTCGGATGCCCATGCGCTGCAAGAGTTCCTTCACTTCTTCTACATTTTCGGTGTCTTTGATACTTGTAATACGCACATGGAGGGCTCTATTCCTCTTCTGTTCCTCCTCAATGGTCATATTGATGATGGTAGAAGTCTGTGCGGCTTTTAGCATCTGGGACTTCCCTTTCTTTGCACCCTCAATCCATTTTTCTGCTTCGTCAATCTTCTCCTGTGTTTTAAAAAGGCGCTCCACCCATGAGGAAGCCGCTTTCGAGTTTTGTTCTTCCCCTTCACGCAGAGTTTTCACCTGCTCCTTAATTTCTTCGAGCTCCTTTAACATCGAGGGCTGATTTCCCCTCTCCATTTTGGGCATAATTTTGCAAGCTGCAAGTTCCCCTTTAAGCTCTTCAATCACTGCATCCTTTTCCTTCATGTACTTTTCCACATTGGTTTTCCAAGATTCAAAGCTTGCATTGCCTCATCCAACTTTTTTTGCATAACACATTCCATTACATTCACTTCTGCCCACATCAGAGCCTGTATCTCCCCTTTCATAGAGAGATACATCTCATCATGCTTACCAAGCATCACTTTATCCAATTCTTTCCTCATATCTGCACACATAGAATTCTTATAACTCTCTGCATTTGCGTACATCTCTTTCCTAATGTCATCTCTCAAAAAGCTGAGCTCCGAATTAACTCATCACTTGTGAACCCTCTCCATCATTAAATCATCCCGGACTCTGACGGTTTTCCCTGCCCGTAGAGAGCTTGGCGAGAGTACACTATCTCTGTTCCTCCGTTTGAATGTCTCTTTCATTTTTTGTGGGGTGATGAAGCTACCTGTATCACCATCCTCAGCTGGTTGGTCCATCCGAGAGAGAAGAAAAGAGCGAGCAGCGAGCAGTGAACACACACACACACACACACACACACACACACACAGAGACTATCCAAACGAATGCAATGATCAGTTGTGTCTATGACCTCGACGCAGAAACCCTAGCCCTTAAACCCGTCACAAAGAGCCCCGCACGAAGGGGTGGCTTTTTGAAACCCTTGTTGCCCCTGTCATGATTTATGCAGCAGCAGTTTGGGCACATGGACTTACAGTGTCATGGTGGACAAATTCAGAGGCCACAAGTCATGATGATCTCTGGCATCACCTACAGCAAACCTGCAGGTTACGTGGAGGTGGATGGAGGACGAGGAGCACTATGTATGGATGTCCAGCATATGAGAGCATACGGGACCGATATACAACCCTTTTCACACAACAACCCACAATTACAATGCTACTGGAGTCTAGAGACCAGAGACAGCTGGATTGCTACTTACTAGAGATTCAGAGACGTAGAGAGACTCTCCTCCAGTCACCCACACCCACCTTGGTGGGTGTGACAGTTACAGCTCAACTTCTTTTAGAGACCTGCCCCAGTTCCACCCACTGGCATTTGAGAGAGGTCACTCTACAATAGGAAGTGCATGTTTTGACATTGAAAAGCAAGCTTTTTTGTTTTTTTTCGTTTTTTAAAGATATTCTAAAACTCTCAAAAACTTTTAAGCGCTTGAAGAAGCTGCAAAAGTCAAAGATGATCCTCTTATTGAGCACTACACATTGTCAAGAACTTATTGTGATTTTGATGGTCCTCAAAAATTCGGGCTTTCAGCTGTTTCTCACGGAAAACTTCAGCCAAAGTTCACTTGTTTTTTCTAAAAGGCCTCCATTTATGGCACATCGCAGTCGTGATTCTTGACGATTTTATTGACCTCGTTTTTATTATGGACAATCAAGCAAGATAGAGTATCCTCTGGTTGAGGAAGCTTTGCAAACCAGAAGAAACACACCGAGACAGCTAAGCTGACTTGACTTCTAAAGACCGAAGTTAATGCAGCCTCTTGCATCTTTTACCCTGACCACCTGTTTGTTGATAAGCAGTTTCAACAACTTTTGGAAACTGCTTGCTCTAGAAAAAGAGAGAGAGGCATTCACGTTGGTGAAGAAAAAGGAAAAGGTAGATAAAAAGGCAGGAAGGTAACAGAGTAACAAGGAAAACCCATCTCAAAAACCTCTATTTAAAAGCGTATAATGCAAAGCTTCTAAAAGTCACTCAATACTAAGTCATAATTTGAAAAGTTCCCTAACAATGGATCTGTTCGAAAGCATAATTTACCTTCTCCCCCAAAGAAGCAAGGAGCCTATCAACTCCATCAATGACATCAGTGATATTCTCATGTGTGAGTAGGACTCCCTTAGGTTCCCCTGTGGTACCACTTGTGTACATGATTGTTGAAATGTCTTCTTTCTTGGGAGGGATCAAATCAACTGGATTGTTCATCCCCTGAACAATCAAACAAACAACAAACCTACAATAGTAAGCCTCATCAATCAAAAACTGTTCACAATCATCCATTATTTTCAATGCAAGCACTGTAATGATGACAAACAAGAAACTTACCAAATTCACAAACTCAGTCCAAGAATATGCAATGACATTGAAGCCCTGTGCTTCCTTACGCTGTTCTTCTGTTAACTCCCCAAAAGACACTATGGCTGCAGGAATGGAACAGAGCTTCTTTGCCAAATGAAAGTAGATTTTTCTTTCTTCAAAGAATCAGTAAAAGATAAATCTTCTCACTTTTCAGATAATCTGCACACTTGGGCAGGCATTCGAGGATCTGCAAAATGGGAATTCGGACAAACTTAAAGCACTCAGAAATAACAGTAGATTTACATTAGGACAATGCAAGGCACAGGCAAAAATATTATTTAGCTGTTAAACCTTGTCAAGTCAGTCACACCCTAACAAAAGAAGCACAACACAGGGAGTCCTAATCTTAGCAACCATACTCCAATCCCAAAGAAAAAAAGTAGAACATCATGCACACAAAGCTTAGAAATATCCAGTACACGCATTATTTTACACAGCTTTCACCTTTCTTCATCCAGTTATTTTTCCTCTATAAGAGATTGTAAAAGGCTTGGACACTCCAAGCGAGAAATCAATAGAAACACGTGACAAACTACAACAACAGAACTTGAAAGAGAGAGAGAGAGAGAGAGAGAGAGAGAGGAGGGGACACCAAGCGGCGAAGTTCCTCTTCCAAATGCAATGGCCCCAAAGATTGGCGCCACTTTCGGTATTTCTTTCTTTATTGCTTCACAAAGGTACAATTGCCGAGGGTCCTCTCTCTCACGATGCTGCCAAGCTACTTTGCTCGGAGAGGCGCCATGGCCACGCTTATAAACAACACAAAGGAGGCCATAAAACTGGGCACCCCAAAAAGCTAACAGTTCTAAAAGCGCACACTCCAAAAGCGCCTGCCCCAAAAGCTTACACAATTCTGCAGCAGTATGGACTGCCATGTGGCATTCCATGACACAGCGCGTTTTCAAATGGCTTCTACAGTTGGCCATTGGTGGCCACTGGATAGTGCCACGTCATCACACTTGTGACATACCTCCATATTGAAAGCAGAGTAATCAGCCATGATTACACTTGCAAAGCAGCTCAGTAGACACTGACTCTATGTACCCATGCACTAGACTGCACACATCCAGCACTTGCACAAAGACGACAATCACTAAACGTTCACATTAGTATCCCCGTCGGGATCTCAGATGACAATTATGATCATTGTAACTTATTTAGCAATCACATGCAAACCACGCTGACCTTTTCACGGATGTCTTGATCTACTAAATCTCGTTACTATCACATTTACATTACCCCACAGGTGAAAGAGATAAAATGGTACAGTCATCTTATCTTTTCGACACGTACCCAAACGATACACACATGAACACGTAACAAGTTCATTTTAGGAATTCCATTTCAATGTACATCTTTTCGTAAATCCATTCAGTAAAATATCGTCAGCCTGTCAATATCCCTAAAATCTCATGGAGAAATTAGTGACCATTCTAGCGTAATAAGGGAGTGGAGTGGCTCCCCTCTTACGCAGTCCGCACCGCACCAGATTCACCATGTTAATTCATCGATCGCTTTCAAAACAACCGGTTGCTAAACCAAAAGCCTCAAGGTAACGCTCTACTATCTGAAGGGAATGTGCTAGGTCCTCCTCCTCCATCCACTTTGCATCAAGAGTCGAATAGTTCCTGAACTTAATCAAATACTGACAGACCAGCTTACCCGTCACTTTCCTTTCCTTGTGCACTAGGACCTGTTCTAGAAAGAAAATCTCTTCCGTCTCTTCCACTTTGGGTTGCTCGTCTGGCTCCCTCTGTATGAGTTCTTAGTGATGCCATTTGGTCTTACAAATACTCCTGCTACGTTCAATAGGATGATGGATCGGATCTTCCGCCCACATCAAAAGTTTGTTGGCACATTCTTTGATGACATGATAGTCTATTCAAAGAATGAACAAGAGCATAGGCGTCCCTTGACCATTGTGTTCAAAGAGTTGTGTAGTCACACGTTCCTCATCAACCCCAAGAAAAGTAAATTCTTTTTGGAAAAGATCCGCTTTTAAGGCCACATAGTGTCAAAGAATGGTGTCCAAATGGATCTTGCCAAGGTTGAGGCAATTAAGACATGGCCAGATTTGAAGAGTGTGCACAATGTTCGTAGCTTCTTGGGACTGTGTTCTTACTACAGAAGATTCATCCGAAATTTTGCCAAGGTTGATTCACCCCTACATGCTTTGCAAAAGAACGAG
Source organism: Adiantum capillus-veneris (assembly GCF_014529385.1). Lineage (NCBI taxonomy): Eukaryota > Viridiplantae > Streptophyta > Polypodiopsida > Polypodiales > Pteridaceae > Adiantum > Adiantum capillus-veneris. The sequence continues at coordinate 150,603,003 of NC_140947.1, forward strand.
GTCACTTTCAAATGGACACAAAGAGAAATTTCAGCTTCTAATCTCTTGAAGGAAAAGATGATATCGGATCCAATAATTGTTTTACCACATCTCAGGAAGTCATTTGTGGTCCAGTGTGATGCATGTGGCAATAGCATTGGTGCAGTGTTAATTCAAGACGGTCGGGTAGTAGCCTATGAAAGCAGAATCTTGCAAGGGCCAAAAATGACTCAGCAAGTCTATCAGAAAGAGGTACTGGCTGTGATTCATGCGCTTTCAAGTTGGAAACACTACTTGCTAGGTGCAGATTTTGTTGTCCAAACAGATCATCAGACCTTGCGACACTTTTTGACACAGTCAAAGTTATCTAAAAAGCATATGCGTTGGGCAAACATTCTCTCTATGTCCCACTTTCAGATTGTGCATGTGGAAGGCAAGAAGAATGTTGTGGCTGATGCATTGTCAAGAAAGCCACAAATTTCAGTTGTATCAATTCCTTATCATCATGAGCTTGATGACATGAAGGAGTAGTATGCTAGTGATGAAGATTTTGTAAGGATCTTTGAACAATTGTTAGATGGACAAGGCCATAAGCACTATCTCCTCAAGGATGTTTTTATGATGATGAATTGAAGACTGTGTGTTACTAGACCATTACGACATAAGGTTATGGTAGAAAGTCATGTCCCAGTGTATGCAAAGCATCGTGGTATAGATGCGACAGTGAAAGCGGTCGCTTCTAATGGCGTACTTTAAGGACAGATGTGGATGCCTTTGTGCAAGAGCGCATGATTTTCCAAAAGGTCAAGTTTGACAGGCAAAAGGCACTAGGGTTATTACAACCACTACCTATTCCAAATAAGCCATGGGAAAGTATTGCTATGGATTTTATCTTTGATCTTCCAAGAACGCCAAGAGGGAATGATGGTACATAGATCATTATTTGCACATTCAGCAAACATGCCAATTTATCCTTGTCAGGAAGAAGATAAAATCTGATCAAATGGCATGGCTATTTATGTATAATGTGTTTTAAGTACCATGGTATGCCACAATTTATTGTCAGTGATCAAGATCCTCGTATAACGAGCCTGTTTTGGAGAGGCTTGTTTGAAAACATGGCCACTACGTTCAAGTTTTCATCCTCATTTCATCCACAAACTGATGGACAGTCAGAAGAGGCTAATTCTATTGTCTTAGATCTGCTGAAATGCTATGTGTCAAATAATAAGGGTAAGTGGGAACAGTATTTACGCATGCTTGAGTATGCATACAACAATACAGTGCATTCGTCAATAGGCAAGACACCCTTTGAAATTGTTGAAGGTGGCAAAAAGGTTCCTCCCATTTTGCACACAAAGGATAAGATCTTTGAAGCACATCGTTATGTAGAGAATATGGATGAAATGTACAAGAAACTTAAGCTTGCCTTGGAGAAGACTCAAGCAAAGCACCGTTGATAGTCACCGTCACGAACTCTTGTTTTCACCCGGTAATTGGGTTCTTTTGCGGTTTGAAAAGGCAAGATTAAAGAAGATGGAAGGGCAAGGAAAGGTCATTCCCAAGCTCAGCATGCGTTACTATGGGCCTTTTCAAAGATCAACAATGTTGCCTATAGGCTGAAATTTCCTGACACTTGGAAGATTCATAATGCATTTCATGCGAGTCTTCTAAGACCTTATGTGGGTGATGTGCTGGAAGAAATGCCAGTTGAAGATCAACCTAAAGTTGGAGATCTTGGTACCTAAGCAGATTTTAGCACATAAAAAAAGAAAAGTTAAGGGAAAAGTTGCAAGACGTTATTTGGTGAAGTTCAAAAACTATCCACCTATGGATGCAAAGTGGATGGAAGAAAGTGAACTACTGAAGTCGCCAAAGGTATTGCAGCTTTACCTTAAAGCTTTTGGTTTACAACCCACATATTCTCCGACTTGAAACACTTCAATGGAGAAAAGGTCAAAGGGCTTGACACATGCTCAAAAGAGGGGTGATGCAAGAGATAGCACTTCACATGTACATACAGATTCAATGCAATTGGCGATAGAAGTGTACATTGTTTGACAAGTGTTAAAGGTATAATGCTCACTTCTATGATAGATAAAAATGACAAAAGTATGAAGGTTTCATTAATTCATTAGTATCTATGCTTCATGAGCTTTCTTGTGGATACATGTGATGATAAAAGAAAGCTAATCACACTAAATCATCTATGGCATCTATATCGGGCATGCAATCGAGGACGTTTGCGATTTCAAGAGGGGGGTATGTCAGGAGGCTATGACAATCATCAACTTTATTTGTTGGTTTCCTTCCCTTGATTTTGATTTAATGTTTGGGACCCTCATTTTGAAGTCCCAAATGGCCGGACTTTGTATGGCCAGTGTGAAACGACCGGCGGCCGAGAGTTTCATCCATAGTGAAGGCTAGGTCACCACGAGATGGTTGGGCCGATCGCCACTAGAATCGAGGAGTCAAAGGGTGGCTAGGCTCAGTTAAAGTCATTTAGGCCCCTCGACGGGACTTTAAGTTGGTCAGTACTAGGAAATTAAACCAAAAGGAGTAAAATTGGCTATGAGGAATAGGATCCCCTCCCGTAAGTAAAGTTTGGAGAGCCAGTAATGACATGAGCAAGCAGAGGGCATTCCTTTTGTAGTCTACTAAGTAAGACAAAGTAGATCACAATCATAGGGAAGAGGGTGATATTATGCACTCTACTCGGAGAGCCAATTTTCTTGGATGATGACATTACAAAGATGTAGGCACAGCATAGGTGGCCACACATGCCAAGAGTCTTACAAGCCAGCAAGAAAGTGATGGTTGAGTCATGACTGATGGTAAGGCTGTTGAATGGGGATTCGCTGCCTATGAGACATCACTTCCTAAGACAGACATGGCTGTCTGGAATTGCAAGGGTCATTATGGACAAACCCAAGGAGATTAGAGGAGGTGATAGCAAGCGTAGACATACTATACTCGCAAAGATGCCCAAAAACTGAGAGTGGGGCTTACCGAGGGTACATGGCTACCGGTAAGAGTCACTACATAGAAGTGTATAGGACCCCTCTTCTAGGGGCTCAATGTTAGTTCCTAGTCATAGGAGGGGCGACCTAGTTTAGGACATCAGTAGGATGTATGTCCAGTGCCCAGGCAAACATTGGTGTGAGCATGGCCTATGTGGCCGACCGGTCACCTATGAAGGAAACTGAGGCCTCATTTGTGGAGGATAACCACCATTGTTGGTGTGCTAGTAGAGAGTCTGAGAGGCTAGGTCTATGCGACGTCACACCAAGGGGTTGAGGATGAGTGGTATGGGTAGCATGGTCTAACACGGGCACGCCTACGTCTCAAAGTCTGGCCAGCAAGGGGGCACTTTAGATGGTGACTACGATCATGTGGTTAGTTCAACACAATTCCATAGGGGCCCAGGTAGCCGAGAGATTCTCACATGTTCCATCTCATGGTATCAAGGCCAGCTTGGCTACTAGATGGACTACGTGCACAACTTGTCAAAAGTGGCAATGGAAGTGGCAACAACCAATGGACAGATATACAACAGAGATAGATGCACAACCTCTCGTCTCTGATGGAGAAGAGCAGCACTTCAAATGTGGAACCTCCGAGAGCAACCTTGTCGCAATGATCTCCTAGATCTGCAAAGAGGTTGCAAATGGAGGATGGCCTAGGGCAGAAGAAAACACAATAGGGGAGAGAGATGCGAGAACGCAAAGGGTACAAAGAGGGGGAGGGCGATCTGGGGAGTATTAGAGAGAAAAACAATGCTGTAGAGAGAAAACGCTAAAGAGAGAGAGACCCAAAAAGTTGGCTTTGATTTGCAATGCATAAAACTGATTGTCACCAATTTTGGCCATTGTAAGGCTCATTTGCAACTGTCACCGATTTGGCCCATAGTCATGGACAGGGCTGATGATCTACAGTTGTTGAGTGCATTTGACATGCTCGTTGAAAGTTTGCAGGAACCACTTGAGAAGCTACAAGAGAGCTGTAGGGTTTGTCAAGCTCTAGGTGCTTGGGGCGCCCGGGAGAAGGGAAGCTGGTAGAGTATGCAAGAGGGCCCACAGCCTAGCAAAGGATGCAGAGAAAGGAGCAAGACTATTGGCACCTAGAAACTGGTAGAGCATGCACGGCATGTCGACACCTGGAAGGCCCATGCATGGCCCATGCAAGTCAACTAGAGTCCATGCATGGCAAATAGCCCTCCATGCAAATCAATTGGAGTCCATGCAAAGTTAATTGGAGTCCCTTCATGGCAGGTAGCATTCCATGCAAGTCAACTAGAGTCCATGCATGGCAGGTGGCAGTTCATGCAAAGCAACTAGAGTCCTTGCATGGGAGGTGCAGTTCCGACATGGCAAGTACCAGGCAACCCTAGTAAAGGTCAGTTCAAGCATGGCAGGTGCCTGACCACACAAAAGCTACCATTTTCAGCCAAGGAGCCCATACACATAGATGAGGAACATGCGACTTGTCCAAAACATCCCATTAGAGGCTTAGACAGAAAAAGAAAGTGTACACACTTGTCACTTGGACTCTCTCTAAACACACACACGCACATCTCTATTTAAAGGGTCGATTTAGCCAATTGTGAGGACTACTCTCTCTCTCTCTCTCTCTCTCTCTCTCTCTCTCTCTCTCTCTCTCTCTCTCTCTCTCTCTCTCTCTCTCTCTCTCAGAAATAGGCCACCATTTATCATGAGCTTTGTAATGTTGGAATTTTACATAAATAAAAGAAATATCGAAAGGGGCGCCTATTGAGGGGTCGATTCTGTGTAGGGGGAGGAACTCCGCGTCTCCATCTCTCGTGATCCCATCTCAATCTCTCTCTCTCCCCCTCTCAATTACTCTATCTCAAATCTACATTGTCTATGTGCTGAAATTCTCGTTTACAAAGCTGAAAGTTACTGTTCTGTTGTCCCGCACCACCTGGACAATAGGCCCGTCGCCTTCCGAATTATTTAAAGGCGGGTGTGACTTGATGATGCTGAATAATTTGGATGGAGTAAAGGGTGAATTGGCAGATAACCCTCCAATTTGGGATCTATACCTTGCGACCGTTGGTTTTGGAGCTTCCATAAATAAGCTCCAGGTCGTTTCAGTAGTTGATCTGGTGCAGTGCCTGCTACATAGAGGGGAGCACTACACTCCCCTGTCAACCAATCTACCACATGGGCCGATGTGAGAGCATAGTAGTCACGGTTGTGTTAGTTTTAACAGGTTTGCAATATAAAGAAATACCAAAAGGGCGTCGGGGTTTTGGAGCCAGGGTCAAAGGACTTCAAATATGTATTATGTACATGGGGGACTCCTAGCATTCTAGTTTGCAGAGAAGCATAGGAGCCCCAGACTTTCTAGCCAATGGAAGAAATACTAAGAGGGGCACCAAGGTTTTTGTCACAAAGTGATGACGTGGCATGCCCAACTGGAAGAACTAGCCAAGAGGACAACAAGAACCGAACCCAAAAAGTGTGTCCAAGGGGCCTAAACAGGAGTTAGGATTTTTTATAAAAAATCCATTCCTACAAGCTTACGGAGCACAAGTCGAGGGGCCTAAAACCCTAAAACATATTACGCCAAGGCTCAGTCAGATTTCCGCATCTTGTGCTGACATGCTAAGGTGGCACGCTGTATGGATTTCCGCAAATTGTGCTGGCTGGTTTTTGCAGCTTTTCTCGTGCACTTTCGAGAGCATATGCTTTTGGGTGTAAGAGCTTTTAGAATTGATGCTTTGGGGGCTCTGCTTTTGAGCATCCCCTGTACGTTTATAAGTGCCCTAGGGCCACTTTTCAGAGGGCATCTAAATGTAGAGTCTCGGGAGGGCTCGACCCTCAGGTTTGCAAAGTACTAATACAAAAATACCGAAAGGGGTGCCTTTCTCTAGGGCCAATGCATCTTGGACGAAACTCCACCGTTCTCTCTCTCTCTCTCTCTCTCTCTCTCTCTCTCTCTCTCTCTCTCTCTCTCTCTCTCTCTCTCTCAGTCCACTTATTTGCAGATTTTATTCGTGTGTTGCTATTGATTTCTCGCTTGGAGTGTCGAAGCCTGTAACAATGGTATCAAAGGCTAAAGCTCAAAACCACTCTTCTTCCACAAAAGATCCGATCCTTTCTACACCACACATGGGTTTTCGCAGAGAATCTAACAAAGACAACATCCCTATGATTCTTTATCGCCCCTGGTTATTTGGGCCACAAATCAACTTTCAAGGTGGTGAGCAGATCCAAGAAGCGGGTTCGTTTCAAGGATGACTCAGATTTTCCTTTGTCTTCGAAGAGTTCCAACAGTTTGTCATCCTCTAATTCGACTAAGAATGAGAAAAAGAGGAAGAAGCAGAGAAAAAGCAAGAAAAGCACGAAAAGCAGAATTTTTGAAAAAGTCTAGAGGGCACACGGAGCCATTTAGCAGTTCAGAGGAGGAGACCTCATCCTCTGCTGGCAATTTAGACAATGAGGAAAAGAACAAGAAGACCAAGGAGTTCAAGGATGGGGGTCAAGCACTCAAGTTTGAAAAGTTTTCAAGCTACCAAGACACCCATTGAGCACTTGAAGTCATACAACAGTTTGATGTCGCTTCTTAGGAGGTCGTTTCTCAGTGCGCTCCAAGGTACAAAGGCCAGCATCTTACTTAAAAGGAAACGCACAGACATGGTGGTCTACTCTGTTGTTGCACAGAGAAGCACCTAAGAAGTGAGTAAAATTCAAGAAAATTTTCACTTCTACTTGGATAATGGAAGAATATGAAGATGTCATCACGGCTTGGAATCGTTTGAGAATGACACTTTGGATGACTATTGCCAAAGGCTTTGGCATACCTTGGAGGATCAATTTGAAGGACCAAATTGAGCGATTCTGTTGTGGATTGCCAAAAGATATTCGATCGTATTGTCTGCAAACGAAGTCTAACTCTATCCAGATACTTATGGGACATACCAAGCAAGGCTTTGCTATGCATGCCAGCTCATTGACCTATCCTACAAACAAGCTAATGTCCACCTCAACGAGGCAAGAGTCTTCCAAGGAAAAGAAAGAACAAAGGGAACCGGATGATAGTTCATCAGAGAATTCCAACGAAGCAAGGGAATCAGCTGATAGTGCATCCAAGGGTTCTGAAGAAGCAAGGGAGTCAGTTGATGGTTCATCAAAGAATTCCGACCATTCAGATTGAGGTGCCAAAGGACAGGCGAGGCCATCGGGACTACCAATAGGTCACTCAACACAAGAATGAACAGAAAGGTGAGCTACGTCCATCGGATAATTTGGTAAGCGCACTTTTTCGGCTCTCCACGCAAAGTGGATGCAGGAAGAGAGAGAACATTGCAAATTCTCTTCAATTTTGAGATGTGCCTTGAAGCTTTTGGATTATTAGCAGTGTCTACGCCGAAAGTTACCAATGAATCAACATGTTGAATCTGTTGCAGTGCGGACTGCACAAGAGGGGAGCCACTCCACTCCTTTGTCACAGATTGCCTAGATTGAATAAAGTCACTAATTTCTCCTTGAGATTTAGGGATACTGACACACTGACAGTATTTTGCAGAATGACTTTATGAAAATATGTACATTAAATTGGAATTTTCCTAGAATTGAACATGCTCTTTCATGTGTGTGATGAAAAGATGAAATGTCTACAGCATTTTAGCTGATGAATGATTTGAACATAGTGCATGTAGACATTTATTAGAGATCAACGAGATCTGGATGTGATGGCTAAATGAATGAGAACTGAATGTGCTTCTAGTGCATCAAGATTTCTATCTAGATGAGATGACTAGATATTGTTGTGAGTGCATCAAGTGTTCCAAAAGGATGAGATTATTGCACAAGGATCTAGGTGCATCAAGAGTTTTGCACGGGATGAGATGGCTAGTTCGAATGATTGAAACAGAATGTTTAGTGTGAACTAAGTGTCTTGTTTTGTAAATTGCATGCTTTGTGAAAGTACTATCTTGTGAATTGGTCAGGGGCATGGTTTGCTTGAAATGTGAAAAGAAAAGATATGAATCTGATAACAACAAGATTTAGTAGATAAAGACTTCCGTGAAAAGATCGGCGCGGTCTGGATGTGATTGCTAAATATGTTACAATGATCATGATCTCTATTTGAAACCCTCGACAAAAATGTAATTTGATCAGTGACTAATGTCTTTGTAGAAGTGCTAGATTTGTGGAGTCTAGTGCATAGGTACATAAAGTCAATATCTACTGAAGAAAGTTTCAACTTTCTATCCTTTGGCTGTTTTGCAAGCATAATCGAGGGCGATTACAATTCTTTCAAGAGCGGGGTATGTCCCAGAGTGATGATGTGGCGTGCCCAACTAGAAAGAATCCACCGAGAGGACAAGAAGAACTGAACCAAGAAAGTGTGGGGTTGAGGGGCCTAAACATGAGGAGTTAGGGTTTTTTTTTTTATAACTGACCCTACCAACTTACGGTTCATCCGCTTGGGCCCTTGAAGCCTAAAGAGACACCATGCCAAGGCTGAATCAAATTTTCACATTTTGTGCTTACATGTTGACATGGCAGGCTGTACGGATCTCCGCGACTTGCGCTTGCTGGTTTTTGCAGCTTTTTGCGTGGGCTTTTGAGAGCACATGCTTTTTGGGTGCAAAAGCTTTTAGAGCTGACGCTTGTGGGGCTCTACTTTTGGGCATTCCTTGTACGTTTATAAGTGACCTAGGGCCACTCTTCAGAGGGCATCTAGACACAATCTCGGGAGAGCTGGACCGTCCACGAGTTGTACGTTTGAGATGCAGTAATAAAGAAATATTAAAAGCGGCGCCAGCTTTTGGGGCCAGTGCATCTAGGGTTGGAACTCTATCGTTCCGTGCGGACTCTTTCTCTCTCTCTCTCTTCTTGTACTCATTGGATGCACCATCTCTGACTCTTACACAGTCTGAGATCACCAGGCTCATCTGCCAAGACCTGACTTAGCTAGATACTAGGAGGACTTGGATACAGCTGGCACAAGAGTTGGGCACGAAGATGGCTCTCTATAGAGAGCATCTTCTCCAGCTTACTGAGGATGGTTTTGTGACGAGGCCAAGATACATTAACACCCACTTATCTCATGGGATATGATGTGCTATTGGCCAAATACGCACATCTTCACACCAGCTTCAGATCGAGACTCGTAGATACAACCGAGTACCAGCAAAGGCCAGGACATGTCCCCTATGTCACATGGAGCCTGAGACAGAGTTGCACTACACATGCCACTGCCCAGTTTACTATGAGATACGAGGCCGCTTTCACTGCCTGTTCAGAGAGGGCTTTGGACCACTCTCTAGAGTCATGGGGTATGAGGACCAGAGATGTCTGGGTCTGTTTTTTCTCGAGCTACGTAGATACAGAGAGAGCCTGATGAGAGGCGAGGCTAGCCAGTCTCAAAGATGGACCACATACTTTTTTAGAGTGGACACTAGGCAACCAGAGGAGAACCTACCACAGCAAAGCTCACATTCTCCTCACACCAGAGGCATGTTGATCAATCAAGCAACCGAGCTAGGGAGATCTAGACGCCCACGACTACGGAGGACTACACAGCATCGACGGAGGCTGCATCAAAGGATTCGGATCACTTTGGCCCGACATGCACGACGCTCGGTCAGGCTATTGACCATGGAGGAGATTCATGAGATCCGCGAGCGACCGATGATGGATCTCCTATGATTTAGCTCTTTTGAGGATTGTACACCCTGCTCATCTTGTATCGGCCTTTGTATCAGCTCTCACCCATTATATTCCCACATGCACACCCATATCGTGTTGTATTAGCCCCCAATCACTACTTTCACCCCCCTACTCATATCCTACACAATTCCAGCTAGCTACTTAGTTCACATCTAGCAGTGAAGTTTTTCACTTTACTTCATTTTATTTTTCTATTGTCCTCCTATTACAAACCGGCTGAAAGTGAGAAAGCTACCTCTCATAGGCCAGTAAAACAGCCCTCATTCCCTATGATCAGCCCCTGGCAGATATTGGTCCACTAGTAGCTCTACCAAGACTCGCCATAGAGGTCAGAAACTCTAACACCCCCTCTCAGCTCCTAGTCAACGGACTACACAATTGTGGAGGTGCTAAGTGACATCTCCAGACAACAAGGCACAGCACGCATCCATCTGATCTCCACTAGAAACTCTATTCTGTAACTCTATTGTAACTAGAAACTCTATTCTGTAACTCTATTGTAACTAGCAAGTCATGTTGCCCGCCCTCCATAAAAACTCAAGACCCAAAAACAGGGTCAAAACTAGGAAAAATATACCCCCTTTGATTTCTGGGCCAGAGACTTTATCTCGAGTCAACACCCTATGCTCATCCAAGACAACCACCATGCCAAATCTGCAAAGTTCATACACTAACAAGATGTGATACCCAAGACGAGGCACATATAAAACATGGAAGATATGCATTCCTCTCTGCCGCATTCAATAAGCTACATTGCCTTCTCACTGTGTACAGGAGCCACTAATGTGTCTTCGAATAAAATTGCACCTTTGTACGGCCTTGGATCATACATCAAATCACAAGAGGTCATGTGCCTAGCAGCACCACTCTCAATGATTCAATCACAAGAGCCAAGGAAAGTAAACTCATCCTCCTGCTCCAAAGTTATCTAATCTTGAGGGATCTCCATCTATGTAACAGAGCCAGGTGTTGGAGTCATTGTTGAAGACTTCGCTCTTCCACAAAGGACATTTCCTCCAGCAATGACCCTTCTCTTCACAATTGTTGTGATGTCTCTAGGCTTTCAAGGCTTCTTGCACTGGATCAGTCTTCGAAAAATGTGGCTCACTCTGATGAGAACTTGTGTTGAATTCTCAATAGCGCAACATAGAAAATGGTATTTTTGAGTGTGCCAAAAGATAAGGTTGCAAATACCTAACAGCCAGCTATCCTCCTGCCAAGAACTCTAAAAAAGAACCGGAACACGCCACAAAAACACTCCAAGATAGCTCTCTCCATGAGAGGAGGGCAATCTAGGAAAAACAATAGAGAAAAACACTAGAGAAAGAAAAAATCAAGAAGAGAGACCCAAAACACTGGCTTTGATCTGCAATGCATAAAAATGATACAAGGTGGGCAACCCCCCTACTTTCATGCGGAGCAAGCTAGGTTGACCTCCCTAGAAACCTCACAACCCCAAAAATAGTCAAACCTAGGATATATGTGTCCGGGAAATACGAATGCCATAGGCCTATGAATATAAATGTTTTACAACTAGGGCCACTAGGAGGAAAACAAAATCAACTGCTAGCAGTAACACATTGGGAAAAACAATGGGGGAAACACGTCAAAAATGACAAAACTACCTCGCATAGGTCAGGCATAGCCACAAAAACAGCCCTCACTCTCTATCATCAGCCCCTGGGAGATACTAGGGCACTAACAGCTCCGCTAGACCATCCAAAGAGGTGAAAAACTCTAACACACCAATGATTGATAATTCAAGTCCGATGACTTTTTTTTGGTCATTTTTCATATAATCCTGTTCATGTTTGAGTAGAAACCTAGAATTTCCGACCTAATTTTGCTGATTTATTGAAATCAGATTCCTTTGGCTCATATTCACAACAGGGGGGTACACCAAGTAACATGTAAACTCCATTTACACGAGCGTTGCATTCCTTAAGAGATTCAATTGCAAGGTCATATCCTTGCAATTAAGAGATTTGATTGCAAGGTCATATCCTTATGTGCGCTTTTCCAAGAGGTTGCACACAGTGTTGGCGATTCACAACTGGTTGCATCAATGGACTACCTTTGGATCTCCATGAAGACCCGGGTAAGCTCAAGATTTAGATAATTCCTCTTCAATTCCACCAAGGAACTCACCTAGTGGCGTGATATAGCCAAAAAGCCAAAGTCGTGGGCTATTTTTGTGCCAAGTTTGGAAAAGCCTTTGCAAAAATGGACCCTTTGAAGGCCTATGCCACATTACAAAGTCTTTTCATAATAACTCTATTGGCTAACAAGTTCACCACACCCTTACAAGAAGACATTTACCTTTGCAAGGTTGACTGCAAAGTATTTGCTTGGATTACATGAGAACTATGATTGGGCTTTTATAAAAGGCGATGATCGGTCTGATGTCGAGCCACCATGTTCTAGGTTTAAAAAAACAAGCTACGAGAAGAAGTTTTCTAATTATCACACCAAAGAGTGTCCTTTTAACACAAAGTGATGAGGTGCAGGGTTGTTATCGTACAATAGTATGGTAAAGCATGGTGCCGTTCTGTGCGAGAAAATACAGTGTATTCCAATTTATATCGTATGGTTTAAATAGCTTTTGAGGACAGAGCTTTTGGAGGATTAGCTTTTGAATCTGATGCTTTTGGGGCTTTGCTTTTAAGCATCCCTCGTACAATTTATAAGGAGCCCTTGGGGCCACTCTCTAGCCAAGCATCTAGATACGGAGATGAGGAGAGTTGGACCTTCAAGAGTTGTACCTTTGTGATCGGCAATCAAGAAAGAAATACTAAGAGGGGCGCCAGTCTTTGGGGCCAATGCATGTGGAAGTAAAACTCTACCCTTTCGTATCAACTCTCCTCTTCTCTCTTTCTATCTATTCAAGTTCAATTATTTGCAATTTCTGTTTGTGCGTTGCTATTAATTTCTCACTTGGAGTGTCCAAGCCTGTAACAGTAGTATCAGACTCATACAGTAGTATTAGACTCATACGATCTTCTTTTGTGAAGGATTCAATCCTTTTTTGCATCACAAAAGGGTTCTCGCAGAGACAACATCCCACCGACTCCTGGTGGGAGATGAAGAAAATTCAAATCCGAGTAGGACAGAAGAAACCAACCAAGATTCCAATGGGAGCAAGCCTCCTTCCAAGGATTTGGGAGATCATGCCACATGGCAAGTTTTTGGCGGAGGACATTGACAAGACGCAATACCAACGTCAAATCCAGGTTGACACGTGCATGAAAAGAACCAAAAAGAGGCCCCTCATCCTCCAATTTCCATCGGAAGAAGTCCGTACCCTCTCCATCCGCAAGAGGGTCATCCTACGAGGCCTCACAGGGGCACCCATCTACCTTGATGATGACCTCACAAAGATGACCTCACAAAGATGCAAGTAGAACAAAGGAGAGCATGCATGCCTCGAGTACAACAAGCACGCAAAGAGGAGAAGTGGGCCTCCTACCGAGACGGGAATCATTATTGATGGCAACGCCGTAGCATAGGGACACGCGGCCTATGGGACAGTATACGAGGAGATACACATGGCAGTTTGGAACTGCAATGGCTCTCTATGGACACATCCAAGGAGACTAGAGGAGGTGATGCATGACCAAGACATTGTTCTACTCACAGAGACACATGCGAGTCCCGAGAGACGCCTACCTCGAGTACAGGATTACCAGTGGGAGTCTCTACACAGGAAGTGCACACGGCACAACACGGCCCTGCTGGACTATCGAATCCCATTGCTAGCACCATCAATGTGAAGCAAGGATGCCCTCTCTCCCCGACGAGATTTCAGATTACATCCTACGAGCAAGCGGGGCGGGCTTAGACTTGGCAGGTATACCCCTCCACATTATGCTCTATGTTGATGATATCATCCTTGTTTCTGAGACAGGAGGGATTACAGAGCCACTTACGAGCCTTTGATGAGTCATGCGAAACGGGGTTTTGCCATTCACTCGAGCAGTCTACCCCACCGATGAGATCATGACGCAAAGAGCCGAACAGACTTTGACAAATGAAAGTAGAAAGAGGAAGAGCAACCCAGAAAAGAAAGATGCACGACCCAAGCTCACTCCTCAGGAAAATCTCGCTACATCAAGGAAGGGAAGTGCTTTGGATGCGGGGAAATCGGACATATCTCCGCGAAGTACCCTAAAAAGGCACAGAAATAACAAATGACAAGGATGACGAGAGGCCTGAGAGTTCGAGAGCAGCAAAGGAACGTGGAAGAAAAGGCAAGATGAAAACACGACTGGTTCTAGATTGTGTGGGTACTGATCCCAGCACGTTGGACGAGAGTACAGAACTTTGCCGAGCTTGGGGCAAAGTGAAAGACCAAGAAGCCCTGATCTTCTTTGATAGACGAGCCAAGGCCAACTTCATTTCACCGGAATCGGCGGAGTCGTCTGTCCTTATTGTATCGGCTTCAGCCATTTCAAAGTTAATGAAATCCAGTTTGTTTGTTTACTCGATCTTTTTGAAAGAGTTGAGTGATGAGGATAGGACAAATATGTCTGAACTTGATAAAGAACGCCAAGATTTTCTCCACTCTCATGCCGATTGCTTCTCAGAGGGCCTGCCAGGCGAGTTACCACCCGCTCGTCATGAAGATCTACCATCGATCTGATACCTGGAAGCACACCACCGAACCGGCCACCTTACCGTGTGAGCCGAACCCAGAACGAAGAGATTATGAACCAAGTGAAAGACCTTTTGGAAAAGGGTCTTGTCTAGCCTAGTACTTCACTGTATTGCTCTCCAGTGTTGTTGGTTTTGAAGAAAGACGAATCTTGGAGAATGTGCATCGATTATAGAGCTCTCAGCAAAGTCACCATCAAGAACACATTTCCGATTCCTAGAATCGATGATATACTTGACCAACTTCAGGGATCCTAGTGCTTTAGCAGGATCGACTTGAAAAGTGGACATCATCAGATCCGAATCGCGCCAGGAGATGTCTACAAGACAGCCTTTCGGACGACTTTTGGTTATTTGAGTTTTTGGTGATGCCTTTTGGCTTAACAAATGCTCGTGCGACATTTAACCGGATGATGGACAGGATTTTTTGAGAGTATAGACTATTTGTTGGCACTTTCTTTGACGATATCATTGTTTTCTCCAAGAATAAGGCACAACATAGAGATTATCTGCTTCAAGTCTTTCAGACATTACGAGATCACAAGTTGGTGATTATTGCAAAGAAAAGTGAATTTTTCCTACCAGAGAAACACTTTTTGGGACACATTGTATCAGCAACAGGAGTGCAGATGAATATCCATCATTGGCCCGACTTGAAGAATGTCCATGGAGTTAGAAGCTTCTTGGGATTGTGTTCGTACTACAGGTGGTTCATTAGAAAGTTTGTAGAGGATGCTTTCCCTTCGCATGTTTTCACACCGGAAGGAGTCCCTTTCTCATGGGGACCCACAGACGTGACTGCCTTTCAGACATAGAAAAAGAAATTGACTATGGGACCAGTTTTGACTTTGCCGGACTTGCAAAAGTCGTTTGAAGTATATTGTGATGCTTGTGGTCGTAGTCTGGGTGCGGTCTTAATGCAAGAAGGCCATGTCATTGCTTATGAGAGCCGATTGTTCTAACGGCCAGAATTGACAGCAGAGATTTATAGAAAGAGCTTTTGGCAGTTATCCATGCTCTTACTCAGTGGTGGCACTACCTACTCGGAGTGGATTTTACTGTCTTCACAGACCGTCAGAGTTTACACTACTTCTTGTCTCAAAGAAGCAGCTATAAAAAAAGCAGATGCGGTGGGCGAACATCTTGTCACAGCTTCACTTCCAGATTGTCCATGTTCAGGGACGAAAGAATTTGGTGGCACATGCTTTGTCTTGGAAACCGTTGGTTCTTGCTATTTCCACGATTCACCATAGGAGCTTCGAGGATATGGTCGACCAGTATGCCACAGATACGGATTTTGCAGACGTTTCCACACAGATACGGGATGGGGAGACAGTAGCGAAGTATTCCATTCAGGATGGCTACTTGATGAGGAAAACCATGTTGTGAGTTACACAGCCGTTGAGGGAAAAGGTTATGACTGAATGCCCCTGTCCGCCTTTTATGGGTCACCGCGGCATTGCTACCACCATGAAAGGGGTAGAGAGATATTTCTTTTAGCCGAGACTCAAGAAGGATGTGGACGAGTTTGTGCGCAGGTGCTTGGTATGCCAGCAGGTCAAGTTTGACAGGCATAAAGCACAGGGATGGTTACAGCCTTTGCCCATACCCACCCGCCCTGGGAAAGTATTGCAATGGACTTAATTTTTTATCTTCCAAGAGCACAGAGTGGTCACGATGGTATCTGGACTGTTATTGACAGATTTAGCTGGCACGCTCATTTCATTCCAGTGAAGAAAACAGTCAAGCCGGATCACTTAGCGAGACTCTTTGTGGCCCAGATCTTCAAATTATATGGCATGCCCGAGACGATTGTCTCCGACAGAGACCCCAGATTCACGAGTTTGTTTTGGAAGGCAATTTGGGAGAACATTGGCACGCGGTTGTAGTTCTTGTCATCTTTCCACCCGCAGTCTGACGGGCAGTTCTGAGATTGCCAATTCAGTGGTTTTAGATTTATTGAAGTCTTCAATCTCGCATCAGAAGACTCAATGGGAAAAGTATCTACTTTTGGTGGAGTTTGCCTACAATAACACGATACACTCTTCGATGGGGAAGGTGCCATTTGAGACTATCGAAGGAGTTGTAAAGGTTCCACCCTTCCTAAGGACGAAAGATAAGATTTTTGAAGCCGATGAGTAAACGCGCGACTTGAACACGGCTTTTGCCAAAGTCCGCGAGGCTTTGCAGAAATCTCAAGAAAGACAGAAAAAGGCAGCGGATCGCCATCATCGCGATTTGAAATTGAAGGAGGATGATTGGGTGCTCTTACGTTTTGAGAAGGCATGCCTGAGAAAGAAGAAGGGAAAGGAGAGGCTTTTTCCAAAGCTTAGTATGCGATACTACGGACCTTTCCAGATCTCTGAAAAGATCAATGATGTCTCCTTCCGACTGAAACTGCCTGACACTTGGAGGATTTACAATGCATTTCATGTGAGTCTCTTGAAACCTTTTAGAGGTGATGTGCCCTAAGATGGGGAGCCCAATGAGCAACCCGAAGTGGAAGAAAACGAGGAGATCCTTGTTCCTCAACAGATTTTGGCACATAAGGACAGAAAGACTAAGGGTAAAGTATGAAGGCGGTTCTTGGTAAAATTCAAGAACTATCTTGCATTGGATGCGAAGTGGATGGAGGAGGAGGACCTAGCAGATACTCCTCAGATTGTGAAACTTTACCTTGAAGCTTTTGGTTTAGCATAGTCTATTCCAAATGGAACCCAGAATTCAGCTTGGCCGAAGATCTGGTGCAGTGGGTTGCACAAGAGGGGAGTTACTCCGTTCCTTTGTCAACAGAAGCCTTGATTTTAAAATACTAGAGTCACTGATGTCTCTTTGAGCTTCAGGGATACTGAGAGCTGACAGAATTTTGGTATATGACTTTATGAAATGGAAAACTGATTTGTTCTTGACTTGTTTTTAAGTGCACGAACTGATAGACGAAATGACTACAGCATTTTGGTATAAATGATCTCGAATAATCATGGTTGCAATAGGGGTTAGTCAATCGGGCATCTATGAGGTCCTGAGTGGATCTAGATGCGATTGCTAACTGCATTGCCAATAAATTATGGTCTCAGATCCGAATGAATGTTGAATGTGATTTGTCATGTGATGTCCTGTGATGTGAAGTGATGTCCTGTGATGTGACTGTCGATTGGTACATGTCTAGATGTGTGTTCCTAGTGCGTCGGTACTAACAATCAGTCGGTACTCCTCCATGGTGAGTAGTCTGACCGGGCGTCGTGCATGCCTGGCCAGAGTGATCCGAATCCTCTGATGCAGCCTCCGTCGATGCTCTGTAGTCCTCTGTAGTCGTGGGCGTCTGGATCTCCCCAGCTCAATCGCTCGGTCGATCAGTGTGCCTCTAGTGTGAGATGAATGTGAGCTCTACCGTGGTAGTAGCTCCTCCGGCTGTCCAATGTCTGCTCTGAAGAAATCTGTGATCTGCCTCTAAGACTGGTAGCCTCTCCTCTCATGAGGCTCTCTCTATGTCTGCGCAGCTCGAGCAAAAACAAACCCAGGTATCTCTGATCCTCGTACCCCATGACTCTGGAGAGTGGTCCAAACCCCTCTCTCAACAAGCAGTGGAAGCGGCCTCGTATCTCGTAGTAGATGGGGCAGCGGCATGTGTAATGTAACTCTATCTCAGGCTCTATGCCACACAAGGGGCATGTCCTGGCCTCTGCTGGTACTCCGCTGTATCTCCCAGTCTCGATCCGCCATTCACGGGAAAGCAGCAGCCGTACGGATTTCAGCTTTTGGGACTTGCTTTATGCTACGCAATTAGAAAGAGAGAGAGAGAGAGAGAGAGAGAGAGAGAGAGAGAGAGAGAGAGAGAGAGAGAGAGAGAGCTGTTTTGTTTGCTTTATGAGAGAGAGAGAGAGAGAGAGAGAGAGAGAGATTGTGAAAAGCAAAAATCTTTTGCTTTAATTAAGAAGGCTTTTGATTTCAGCTTTTGGGGCTTTGCTTTTAGCATCCCTTTGTAACCTTTAAATTTGTGGGCAGTGCCTCACAACTCAGAGCAACTGGACGTAGAGTCTGAGTGTGAGCGCCTGCTTGCACTCTTGTACTTTGAACACAGATTAATACAAAAAGAAATACAGAAAGGGACGCCAGTCTTTGGGGCCAATATCTCTAGGCTCGGAACTCCGTCGAGCCAATGTCGAATCAATTGTGAACTGTGAACTGTTTTGAAGTGATCTTTTGTGGTGTCGCGGTAGATTCTCGACTTGGGGTGTCCAAGTCTATTACAAAACGTGGGCTGCATTTTTCAGCCGTATGGTGGATTGTTGTAGGTACCAAAGCTATTGTGTGCTTGCCTACCCTCTATGTACAGTGAAGTGCAAGAACTAAAGCCTTGCACAGCATTCATTGCTCTCTAACTCCCCCCTCCGTGCAGTTATGTGATGCCCCACAAGACAGCTTTTCATTTGACCTATGTACATTTGTGTGGGTTCATGCGCGATTGTCGAGGCAAGAGCCTTTTGCACAGGTACTGGATTAGCTAGTTGCTAATCCCCCATAGGTACAGGTGAATTTGGAGACGTTTCACATGAGAAATCTCGTCCAATTCAAAGGGCCTGTAGCCCTACATGTGCGGGAGCTCGAGGACTTGCTACGGATGCGACCGGCTCGCAAAACGGAGCACAAAACAGGGAAATACAGCCTGCTGTGTATTTTTGCGGGTTAAGGGTTTCGGCCCTAAACGGTCCCTAATACCCCCAGGAGGTGCGAGGACGAGAAGGGATCGCTGTACAGGTGATTTGGCGCATTTTCAGGGCAGAAAACAGAGAATTCAGCGTGCTGCAGATTCTCGCCATGTTTTGCAAAGTGTTCGTATACGTCGGGAAAGTCATCTATTGCGTGGGGCTACTGTCTATGAAGCATCCTAGAAGATTTATGCTGCCGAAATCGGGCCTGAACAGGTCATTTTCAGCTCGGGTTATGCGGGACAGCTCGTAGGAAATCACAGGTTTTATTCCCTCTTTGAATACAATAAAGAAATACCGAAAGGGACGCCAGTCTTTGGGGCCAACAGGTGTCAGCGTCTGCTTGGAGCAATCTAGCTTTCGAGCCGTGTGTGTGTTTTAAGTGATAATTCCCGTCAGAGGTTCTTTCTGCAAAGGTTTCTTTGTGTCCTAAAGTCTAAAGTAAAGAACTCGGTGAAAGCCTACGTCTACTGCCCTACGGGCCGGTTTCAATCCCACCTCTAATGCGCCTACTAGGCAGGCACATCCAGGGCTCCCAAGTCAATATAGGTACATCTACCTCAGGGCACAGCCACAAAATGGCCCTTACTGCTGGAGCCACCACCAGACAGGAGGTGAAACTCTAAGAGAAACATCAGCAACAGCTTCCACACCTTCTTTCTGCTGCCATGTCATCTGAATGCTACAAATTAACTCAACATGCACATGGACAAGGGGACATTTGATGGAGAGAGAAAGTACGGTGGTGGAGAGTGGCACTGCCTCTGTCCTAGGGCCTCCACACCCTCCAAAATAACTTCTGATGTGGCTCCAGCTGTAAGTGGTAAAACATCTGAGGAAGAAGCCTCTGGCTCCTATGAAAGCGCGTCTGAAGGAGGGCTCAGATTTTCTGTGTAGACACTCCATCATCTTTGACAGGCTGCTCTCTGCTATCTGCAACTGGCTGACAAACTAAACAGGTCTCAGTTTGTCTAACTGCCCGGCTGTCTCTGACCTCTGTACTCTCTATCATTCATCTCTGTCACACTGCCGCTGTCTCTAAAAACTATTCTCTCTCCTGACTCTGTATAAGGATCTCCTGGTTCTAACAATAATTCACATTATAAGCTGTTCTTTTTTGGTTTAAAACAAAAAAATCAACAGCCAGTTGTAAGCATGACTTCCCGCTTCACATCCATACCGCTGACATTTTGGCCACATAAACAAAAGCTAAAGATACTTCAGCATGTCCCACAATGTATTCCACTGCATCCGGGCCTACAGGCAGAAAAGGATAGCTAGTCAGCTCCTGCTAGTTCTGTTAATATAACTTTAGGTCTGAAAGCATATGAGGTGGTTGAAGTTGTAAGCCCTTACCCAGCGAGTCATAAAGAGGTACACAATAAATGCTGTGGCCATTGCATGCCTGCAGATGCAAATCATCATGAATTTTGCATAGACCCTTTTTGAGTCGATTAATGAAAAAAGAGTGAGCAGCAACCACAAATTTGAGGAAGTGACTATAAAGACACCTGCATGCATGCATGCATACATGATGAAGATGTACATGACCAAACATACAAAGAAAACCACACCTTTGTATCAGTACAATGTTTATTTCTTTGTCCCTTCAGTTGTTCATGCACTCACATAAGCACAATATACGTAAATGTGAAGATTATGCACAGGGATTTTTGTTTTGGATGATTAAACAGATCATCAAACTAGAAAAAAATGGATAAAATTTGTGTCTAGAGTCCGTCTGCCAAACCATCATTCTATCAGTATAAGCCATAATGCCATGTCAGCACTATCCATAGTCTTCTCCATGTCAACAATTTCAAACAAGATGAAAAACACACCACAGAGCATGCGTAAGATACAACTTGGTTCAACATTTCAACCAAGTTGAACTCAACATCCTGGTCCAACCTTTTGCATTAGACTCATCCAGATCTTACAACTAGTCATCACATGCTGGTCAACACTCCACAGCAAGATCATCCAAATATTTCTGATACACTAGTCGAAACAAAGGTAGAATGTTGCGAACATTCATCCCTACACTCATACCAACCTTGAGTCCCAAGAGGTGTCGTCCCCGTAGGCATCCAAATTTCAAATTACAAAGTCACAATAAAGTCAGAGACCTACACTCACAGCGGATACAACCCAACATAGAAAAGGTTTTTGGACACATCAATCCAGAGATTAACAGAGTGAGTTGTCTATTCGACACAACAATCCATTGTTGGTTTTTGACAATGTATACATGGTCCCCTAGTCTGTCCAGCACACATACCTTACTCAACCATGTCTCCCATGCTGTTTTTTTGCTGTAATTGTTGCATAAGTGAGAGGTCCCAACAGGTACTTCTCGCATTGGGTGGTTCTCTCCACTGGTTTTGATGGTGGTCAAGTTAAAAGCTGAGGAAAAGTTAAAAATTTAAGTTTCCTGCCATAGTGTATGACCAGCCGGCTGATTCTGTGGAGGATCCTACCACTTAGTAGGCAGCTCCTGCCCCCAAGGGCAAGGGGGGCTACCCTACTCTTAGGGGGTAGACTATTTTACCTTTGCAAAAAAAGGGGAAGAAGCCCCGTGCCTGAAGCAGTCTGTGCACGCTACTTGGTGGTGCATCGAGACTGCGAGAGAGAGAGAGAGAGAGAGAGAGAGAGAGAGAGAGAGAGAGAGAGAGAGAGAGAGATGAAATGAAATGAAATGTTACATTAACGTCTTCAAAAGGCCACAATGACCTATGAGACCCGAAAGTTACAAAGTGGTGGATCGAGACTGCGAGAGAGAAATGAAATGAAATGAAATGTTATATTAACGTCTTCAAAAGGCCATAGTGACCTATGAGACCAGAAAGTTACAAGGTGGTGGATCTGATACAAAGTCAGAGTAACAAAATAACCTAATCAACAGTACAAAACAAAGATACATATTATGGGATTCTAGATAGGTCGATGTGAGCTAAGCCGAAAAACTAAGCAAGAATGGGCGGCTAGTTGGGATAGCTGAATCACAAAAGATTGAGCATCGGTCGTTGGCGGATCTCATCAATTTCCTCCATGGTTAGTAGTCTGACCGGGAGTTGTGAGAGAGAGAGAGAGAGAGAGAGAGAGAGAGAGAGAGAGAAAAATGAAATGATATATTAACGTCTTCAAAAGGCCAAAATGACCTATGAGACCAATCCGTTACAACTGATAAATCTGATACCATGTCTGGATACAAAAAAAGAGATACTAAAATGAATCTAGAAGTGCTACAAGCTGGAACTATGTGGGGTATAAGTGACCACTGATACAATGGGTGGCCAATACAAGAGGGTGATATAATGGGTGATGAATACATTCTCATCTCTACTCTGGATGTCAAGATAGTATGGCTCAAATCCTCTGTTATAGTCTCCGTTGATACTGTGAAGCTCCTCCCTCAATCGTATGCGTCTCCATCTCCCTAGCTCCAATGCTCCGTCAATGATAGTACTGCGGGTGTGACTACGAGTTGAGCTTTGCAATGGTGGTTGCTCCTCTATTTGTCCAGTGTCTGATGTGTAGAAATCAATAATCTGTCTCTGGAATTTTCTCTTTCGAGATCTCCTCAGTAAACTATCTCTATGGCTGTGTAACTCAAGTAGATACAGTCCAAAGATATCTCTGGTCCTGATAGCTCATGACTCTAGAGAAGGGTAGGAAGCCCTCTCTGAATAGACAGTCGAAGTGACCCCCAATCTCATAATACACTGTGCACTGTTATATATCATGCATCTCCGTCTCTGGCTCTGTATGGCATAGGTAGCATATCCTGCTAGCTGCTGGTATCCCTCTCAATCTACCAGTCTCAATCTCAAGCTGGTGTGAAGATCATAGTAACAGGGAATGGCCGTTTTTAGGTCTCCGTTCCGCATTCCCATTCTAAGTTCCCGTTCCGAATCCCCGTTTCATGTTTCAAACGTGAGTACACGTAACAGGGAATGGCATTTTGTGACAGTTGCCGTTCCGCGTTCCCCGTTCCGGTTTCCCGTTCCTGGTAACTATGGTGAAGATGCCCGTATCTGACCAATGCCACACAATAAGCCGTGAGATAGATGTGTATCCATATAGCTGGGTCGAATCACAAACCCATCCCCTCTGAGTTGGAGAAGATGCTCTCTATAGAAATCCATCTTCGTACCCAACTCCTGTGTCGGCTTGCTCTATCCACGTCCTCCAGGTGTCCAACTAGGTCGAGTCCTGGCGAATTAGTATTCTCCACCCGTGTAAAAGACAACGATGGTGCATCGAGGGAATACTGGAAGGGAGGCCAGCTGTCAATGTTGAAGTCATGTATCTAGAACCATAATGATAATCTTTGCATACCAACATGATGTGTCCCCCTCTAGAGCTAACTCTCTGGAGGACTCGAGGGCCAATCTGGCATATCTGTCTCTCGTAGTATCCCCTGAGTTGTGCATAAAGGAGACTGATTTGATAAGCGCCTCTATCTCTATAGGGGGAGCCGCTAACTCCACTGAAATGATCTTGTGTGGCACGGAGACCTTGGCTCTAATCAACAAACAGATCATAGTTACCAAGGGCCTCTCCATACCTCTCCACCCATCCAGACCCACAAAGGGTCCCCAAACCTGAACCCCAGAGAGAGAGAGAGAGAGAGAGAGAGAGAGAGAGAGAGAGAGAGAGAGAGAGAGACAATGGTGATCATCCCATGAACTCTCTCATGGACCTCTGCAGCACGGGGGGGGGGGGGGGGGGGGGGGGGGGGGGGGGGGGGGGGGGGGGGGTTTGCTCCGTATCGGATGAAGACCTCGTCAATGCTGTGCAGATCCTCGCATCCTCGGGCGTCGTGAGCCACCAACTGGATGGCTCAATCAAGAGGAATGGCCCAATGAGGGTTTGACTGGGTACCTTGTGGTGGCCATCCCAAATAGTCCCTCTGTAAAAAGTAATGATCTACCTCTGTATGTAACCTCTATGGGTAGGTCCTCTACTCCTAAGGGCAGTCTCTCTGAGTCTACAGATCTCTAGCAAGAGAGAGAGAGAGAGAGAGAGAAATGTTATGAAATGAAATGTTATATTGACGTCTTCAAAAGGCCAAAGTGACCTATGAGACCAGAAAGTAACAATGTGGTGGATCTGATACAAAGTCAGAGTCAGAGAAACAAGATGACAAAATTGAAAATGAAATGACAAATGTCACAATAAAATAATATGGAATCCTAAACTACTAGGTGTGAACTGAGCAGCTAGCTGGGATAGCTAGATCACAAGAGATCCATCATCGCTCGCTGGCGGATCTCATCAATCTCCTCCATGGTCAGTAGTCTAACCGGGCGTCGTGCATGTCGAGCCAAAGTGATCCGAATCCTCTAATGCAGCCTCCGCCGATGCTGTGTAGTCCTCCGCAGTCGTGGGCGTCTGGATCTCCCCAGCTCAGTCGCTCAGTCGATCAGTGTGTCTCTGGTGTGAGACGACCAGCTCTGCTGTGGTAGTAACTCCTCCGGGTGTCCAGTGGCAGCTCTAAAGAAATCTGTGATCTGTCTCTGAGACTGGCTAGCCTCTCCTCTCATCAGGCTCTCTCTGTGTCTGCGTAGCTCGAGCAAAAACAAACCCAAGCATCTCTGATCCTCATACGGCATGACTCTGGAGAATGGTCCAAAGCCCTCTCTGAACAAGCAATGGAAGCGGCCTTGTATCTCGTAGTAGATGGGGCAGTGGCATGTGTAGTGCAACTCTGTCTCAGGCTCGACGTCACACAGGGGGCATGTCCTGGCCTCTACTGGTACTCCGCTGTATCTCCCAGTCTCGATCCGCAGCTAGTGTGAATATGTGCATATCTGGCCGATAGCACATCGTATCCCATGAGACAAGTGGGTGTCCATGTATCTGGGCCTCGTCACAAAACCATCAACTGTAAGCTGGAGGAGATGCTCTCTGTAGAAAGCCATCTTCGTGCCCAGCTCCTATGCTGGCTGTATCTATGTCCTCCTGGTGTCTAGCTGAGTCAAGTCCTAACGGATGAGCCTGGTGATCTCGGACTATTTAAGAGTCAGAGAGGGTGCATCCAGTGAGTACTGGAAGGGAGGCAATCTGTCTATGTTGAACCCATGCACCTGAAACCATGATGTCATCTCCCCATACCAGCATGGTGTATCTCCCTGCATGGCTAACTGTCGAGAGGACTCAAGTGCAAGGCGGGCATATCTGTATCTGGGAACTTCCCACATGCGGTGTATAAAGGAGACAGATCTGGTGAGCGCCTCAACCACTAGTGGGGGGCCAGCTAGCTCTGCTCGAACAATAGCACATGATACTGAGGTCTTGGCTCTAACGAGCCGCGAGATCATAGAGACAAGAGCCTTCTCCATGTCCCCCCATCCATCACTGCGTCCTGTCCCCCCGTGATGATCCAATGAAGGTCCCCAAATCTCAGCTCCATAGCGCAATGCAGAAGCCACCAGAGTGTCAAAGAGCCAAAGCTTCGTCCAAGGCTCCTGAAACTGAACCTGTGAACACATCCTTTCCAATCTACCCAATGCTGCATGGGCTCTGGTCAGTCTAGTCCCTGCTGCCCTCCTCAATGAAAATGCTGGCCCACTAAAAACCACTCCGAGGTAAGTGTACACATCTGTATACTCCACAGTCTCCCGGCTGTATGTGAATGCTGGCACTGACCTCCTCATCCACTGTGAGGTGGTATTAAATACCATGACCTTGGTTTTACCAAGGTTGACGGACAAACCACTTTCCTGAGAAAACCTATTCAAAGCATCCGAAACACCCCTCCCAAGCCTGCTTCTCATCATTACCCGTTCCTCTCTAGCCGGTCTGCTTGGGGCGGCGACCGGATCAATCTCGGGTATCGACAAGGATCTTAGCCCGTTGTTTTGAAGTTGATCGGCATTCATAACCTCAATGTACCGTACTTCCATTGTTGAGTTCTGTCCATCCTAGTCTATGCCCCCGCCCTTCAGTTCCTCAGATTGTTGCCCGTCAGAGTTTACTGCGGGGCGTTCAGTCTCAGCCATAGCTAATGAGTTCGCTACCCCGCTACGCACTGGTTCATCCCGTCCTTCCCGGTTTCTATGAGTTCGGGTTCACCGTAGCAGCGACCAGCAGGGCCCCGCTCCCCACTCTCTGGGGTGCTGTCGGTCGCTGTACTCGGAGCGGCTCCTAGCGCCCGCCTCCCCGAGAGTACCTGGTAGCAGCCCTCTTCCACGTCAGCCCAGATACCCTTAACTGGTGCTCCTGGATCGTCGTTTATATATAATGGTTGTGATTTCATTGAAAAGACACGACTATACTTAACGATCAGGTTGTTCACCTTTAGTTTGGAGGGGTCCGGGTTAGGTATGTCGTTCCCAAGGGGCCGACACCCCACTTTATGGACTGTGGCTGTCTTGTATGTAGGATTTCATGGTCACAACTGCCAACGTGTTGACGAATCAACTCCATCTTCTAGACTCGTGGATTCACATGTAGTATCGATACAATCCGCACAACGTTTCGCTCCTCAATCGGTGGGCGAGGCCG
This sequence comes from Adiantum capillus-veneris, assembly GCF_014529385.1. Taxonomy (NCBI): domain Eukaryota; kingdom Viridiplantae; phylum Streptophyta; class Polypodiopsida; order Polypodiales; family Pteridaceae; genus Adiantum; species Adiantum capillus-veneris. The sequence continues at coordinate 150,629,557 of NC_140947.1, forward strand.
AGGGACAAGCGGGTCCTTGATCTGGGTGTGGTCCGTAACGGTCCCGCGGCGGTTAGCATGACTTTAGAATCCACACCCTATGGTAACTCATCACGTAGTTGGTACACTTGCGGGTGGATCACCAAGCCCGAGGGTCCATGTATTTAGCTCGAAGTAGAGGGTGTTCCGTGAAATGGGATGGGTCACGGGAACTCGTCTCCTCACCTCACCCGTCTCCCGTTTCACAGCGCACCCACCCTTCCACAAGCGTTGACTGTTCCGTGGAGGGTGACATTGGCACCGCCCCGAGGGAGGGTGAATCGTGAAATGGAGTGGGTCAGGGGAACTCGTCACCTCACCTCACCCGTCCCCCGTTTCACAACCTACTAGTCCGTCTCAGAACGTCACCGCCACCCCTTTAGTTTGGAGTTTACTCTCTCCATGAGTCAAGGGGGGGACCCGCGGAAAGGTTACACAGGGAGCGCCTTCAACCCACCAACCTCAACTGTATGAAACACCCATCCGCTGGTAAATCGTGAAATGGAGTGGGTCAGGGGAACTCGTCGCCTCACCTCACCCGTCCCCCATTTCACAACCCACCAGTCTAGGTTTTGGTCTCAGGCCATCACCGCCACCCCTTCCACTGGGTAAGTGTTTCATACCGTTGGTGCGGAATTACGATCAAAAGCCTCTCCCCCCAAGCGGTCCTCCAAGGATTGTGTCCCTCTTGGCTGCCACCGGTTGTCATGAGGTACACTCTTTCTCCCCTTGCATCCAAATATGAGAAGCGAAGCCTCTAAACCTAGAGGGGTTGATCGGTGTCTGTCGGAAAATATCTGGGCGGTTAGGGTGTTCCCCCCTTGAGTCCACTCGACATCCTCAAGATGATTTTTACAGAGCTTTCCCAAGATGGGTCCAATCGACATCCTCGGATGATTTTTACAGAGCTTTCCCTAGGTCCGACCATCCTTCTCGCCTTCCATACTCTCCCAGTCCCAACCCACCCCGACCTAGCTCTGCAGCTCATACTCGTCTTTAAGGCATTATGATCGCTAGTGTCCTCCCCCCTCCCCTTTGGGATTTTACTCCTACACACAGAGAGGGTTTTTTAATCGTACGTGGTCCCCCCATTGAGTTTTTCGAAAGCACTTAGTCGAAGTCCAGTCCCGCCACGTGGAGGCGGCTTCCCGTTGGGACCCTTCTTCCCCACCCTCCATGCCTTTGTATGAGTAGCCTCACTACCCATCATGCGGAGAAGTTCTTCAACTTCCCCTTCCACATCATCTCGGTCTTTTAGACCTGTTACTCTTATATGAAAAGCTCTAGTTTTCCTTCGTTGTTCTTCTTCTAGAGTCATGTTGATGATTGTAGGAGTGGAGACAGATGTGGTTTCTTTCCCTTTGCCTTTCTTAGCGACTTCTATCCACTTCTCGGCCTCATCCGCCTTCTTTTGCATCTTCGTGATCACATCCATCCACGAAGACGTCTTTACCATCTTTTGTTTCTCCTCCTCTTTGATCATTCGTACCTGCTCTTTGATGACCTTGATTTCCTCTACTACCGAAGGCTGGAATTCCCCCTCCTCTAATCCACTGCTCGCTCTATCAACAAGTTCTCGCTTGAGAGCTGAGACCTCTTCTTTAAGTGCTTTGGAGTCCGTCTTAAGTGCTTGTAGCTTTGCGTGCATGTCCTCTTTCTCTTTCTTCCACTGCGCGCCTTCGTTGAGAAACATTTGAAGAAGGTTGGCCTTCTCTTTCCACCATCCCTCCATATCTGCTTTCCAGTCTTTCATCTCCCTCTCCATTTGTGTAATCTGTTTGTTTGTAAGCACAAAGGTTGCCTTCGGATGGGGCTTACACACCGGCGAAGCAGTCATGACCTCAATCAAAAATACAATCTGCATTTCTGCCAAGTCAACCCACTATGTCCACATCACACATACATCCCTGTCCCGCATATACATAGGGTTTCCCCAAATCAATCATACATTCTTGATGTTTGCTTTTCTGATTTTCTGCAGAGTTTTTGTCAGAGTTATTTTGCCTCTTTTCAAAAAAAATTGGGGGATTTTCCTGTTTTTTATTTCCTTGTTACTCTGAGAGAGAGAGAGAGAGAGAGAGAGAGAAGCAAGCAGCCCCCCTCCTTGCTTAAGCAACCTCTGTGTTTAAGTAGCCCCCATGCTTGATAAAAGGGTTATCTACGGCTGATTTTCTGTCCTAAGGTTTTTTTGGGGTTTTTAATCGATAACTGCTGACGCGTAACTTTGTGCCCGAGCAAAAGATTGATGTTGAACGCTGGGCTCAGGGGGGAGAGTTGGGCGATGGGCTGAGGGGGGACAGGGGGAGCGCTGGGCTCAGGGGGGAGAGAGAGAGAGAGAGCACGTTACTGGTGTGGGGCAGCAGCAGTAGGTGAGCACGCTACAGAGCAGCGTGCTCACCTGCTAGAGAGAGAGAGAGAGAAATGAAATGAAATGAAATGTTATATTAACGTCTTCAAAAGGCCAAAGTGACCTATGAGATCAGAAAATTACAATGTGGTGGATCTCATACAAAGTCAAAGTAACAAAAATGACAAAATAAAATACTATGGAATCCTAAACTGCTAGGTGGGATAGCTCAATCACAAAAGATCCAGCATCGGTCGCTGGCAGATCTCATCAATCTCCTCCATGGTCAATAGCATGACCGGGCGTCGTGCATGTCGGGCCAAAGTGATCCGAATCCTCTGATTGTAGCGCGGATGTGTGTCGTGCTCTCTACAGTGGGTGCTCCTTAGTGCAATGTGCGTGACAATCTCACTCAAAACAGACTGAAAACAAAGGAACAATAGACAAAAACTGAGCTCACAGAGACACAACAGCAGACCACAACATATGACTCGACTATCTCAAAGAACTGATACAGACTCTGGCGTGGCAGCACACTCAGCTCCAGCCCAGGACTCACAGGTACAATGGGGTGTTGAGGCTCAGATGTGCAGGGATGGTGAAGACGTGTTGTGTGTAGCGACTCGCTACTCTAGACGACGACGTAAAAGATGATCATGACCAAACCGCTACTACTCATATATACAACCATAAAGAGCCACCAACGGCTCATAAATGTCAACCTCTAAGTCTATCTCCACTGATTGGTGGTGGTGACCTAGCCACGATGTCCACTCGACCACCGTATCCCTGCCACGTGTCACTGCCCAGCAAGTCCGTCCAGTGTGAACCAGAGTAGACCAAAGACCAATTGTAAAGTCCAAACTGTACTAATTGTCCTGTGAAAGTGACACTGTAGCCTGCTACAGGTTGCCCGCCACAAGACTACTCCCCGTCCCGGAGAGTGAAAACTGAAGAACTGAAAGATCTGCAACCAGGTCTACTACTAGTGAAAGCTCCAAAAGGTGATATCTACTGGTGGTCGGATGATGGAGGAGGAGGGGGAGGGGGAGGCTGGTAGAAAGGTGGAGGAGATGGAGGCCATGTGTATGGTGGGGGGTAGTGGCCATGAGGAGGGTACATTGGATATGGAGTGGCCACCCCCCCTCCAGGTGTATGGTGGGGGGTAGTGGCCATGAGGAGGGTACATTGGATATGGAGTGGCCAGCCCCCCATGAGCAGCAGCAGACTGAGTACGGTGAGTAGGTGGGGCAGGTGGAAACCCAGGAAAAGACTGAGTAGGCTGAGAAGGTGAGACAGGTGGAAACCCAGGAAAAGAGTGAGTAGGCTGAGAAGGTGGGACAGTTGGTGGGAATCCAGGGAAGCTGTAGAAGAGCGGAGGGAAAGAGGTGCACTGGGAGGGGGAGGCCATAGAGGGTCCATGAAACTGTGAGGAAGCCGATCCTGCTGGCTTAGACTCCATAGTAGGATGTGTTTTCTCAGCTGCTTGAGAATCCCCTGAATGAGCTTTGGAAACGTCTTTCTGTAGTTCCATAGCAGGAACTTGCGTAGAGCTCGGAGTTGTAGCTGTAGCTGTTTGTGAAATGGCTATAGATTGATATTTGGCACATGAGGGACACACTGAATTTACCACAAGAGAAAGTTCCTGAACTGCGGCCATATCATTTGCCTCTTTTAACTGTATTTGTTGAGTGCGAACAATATGTTAGAGGTCCTGTACCTGTTGAGTGAGAATCCTTATGCGATCTTGAGCCTGAGCAATTAACATGTCCCTATCCATTGATCGTTGAAGGTGGCTGCGCACTTCCCTTTGCATACTGTCATAGACAGTGCGATGCAAACCGTTAGTACCTTGCAATGAGATGGCTGCATCTATAATCGTTGAAATTGCTCTTTTGTCCACATCTAGAAGTCTGTCGGCTTGAGACGTAAAATTGGCAAAAGTGTCAGGTTGCTCAGAGCTAGGTGTCCCAAAGCTAGATGTCCCTGCAGTACCCCTATGTGCCCCTGCACTACAAGTAGTAGTAGATGGTAATGCTGACATCACTGGAGAGTGTGTTTGGGTACCTGCAACACTACTAACAAGAGGTGGTGTAAAAGTAGAGGTCGCCACAGAAGTAGTCGTACTTACTCTTGGGTTTGCGGTATTGATGTTAGAGATTTTAACCTGTGATTCAGAGAAGGATAGTGTTGCTAGCTCTTCCTTCGAATCCTTTTGTACTTTGCCAAATGATGCTAATCATCTGGCACAGTGAGAACAGCAGTTGCATCAATTTTTTGCTGCATAATTTGCACTACCCAATACATAATAGGGGCTACATAGCAATTGAACCTCTCCGCTTTTCCTTTACGTTGAGTCCGAAATCGCTTTGCCCTGTCCTGTAGCGCCTTAAAGAGCAGATGGTGAAACAGATATGGAAGACAGTGGGAGAGACAAAAAAATGCATCGCATATTCCAGGAGAGGATGGAACCGCTGCTCTTTCCGGGATGCGCAGTAAAAAATAATACTGTAAAATTAAGTACAGCTGCTGATTCCTATGATAGTCACCATGTGAGTGTAGCAACAATTCTTGGCCGCATTTGCAATGTCTTCCGGGGAGAGATTGGAGAAGGTTTTTGTGGTGGGCAAAGGTGCCAGCACATTCAGTATCTCCATCGCATGTCCAATATCCTCCACTGTAAGGGTAGTTCCATTTAGTTTTGGAAAAGTAAGTACTAAGTAAGAGGGCACTCAGCTTGGCACTGGAAATTGTGCAGGACAAATCGGCCTGAGCCAGATTTTGGAGACTCAGGTGTATTATTTGCTGCTAAGAGAACACATCTTTGAGTGCTGGGTTTGACGCCTGTAAATAATAGATCATCAGTAAGGGTACCTTCGAGATGGCAGCACAAGGGCTGGGCACCTCGAGAGTGGTGACCTTGCATGCAGTGACTGATTGGGGTGAATCTTCCTCAGAAGATTCTCTGGACAGTTCCTCTGAACTAGGAGTATAGTCTGATTTATTATAAGTGCTATCCCCAGAGGAGACAGAGGGCTCTTCCTCCGATTGGAGGTGCTGCTCTCGATTCCAAGTACGAACCATATTAATAAACTATACCAGAGAATCTTTTGGACTGAATCTACAATTGATGAATCCTTCAAAACCTGTAAAACCTATACCCTTAGTCCTCACCTGATACATATACCACTATTTTCCGCAATTGCAGAGAGCTGGCACCCTAAACCACACTCAGATACATGTTCTCAACATACATCGCACAAGTGCTGATAAATGTAGCAAGGTCGAAGTTTAAAAGCTGCCTTTTCAAGTACTATCTAGCGCTTGGTTGGCCAAGGAGCACGGAGAGAGAAAGCTTGGCGTTGGAGAGAGAGAGAGAGAGAGAGAGAGAGAGAGAGAGAGAGAGGAGGCCTGGCCTTGAATCTCACGAAAAGAACCCAACTTCCATCCCTGGCTGAAAACGTGTTGCAAAGAGGTGCGTAGCTTTTGCTTGCAGGCTGAATTTGACGGGCTCACTTAAAACACTGGCTTGGCTTATACTGAATTTGACGGCTGAATTAAAACGCTGGCTTGGCTTATATTAGCTGAGGTGAAAATTGAAACCGGCCCGTAGGGCGGTAGACGTTAGCTTTCACCCGATTCTTCAACACTTGACTTTACGACACAAAGCAATGACTTAAAAGGAACCTGTAACTGAGACTCGATTACACTTCAAGACAAATAGCACAACCAGGAAGCTAGAATGCTTCCAAGCAGACAGCGATCCTTGTAGGCCCCAAAGGTTGGCGCCCCTTTCGGTATTTCTTTATTCCTTAACAGAGGAAATAAAACGTGTGGTTCCCTACAAGCTGCCCCGCACAAGCTGGGCTGAATTCCATCTGTTCTGGCCCGATTTCGGCAACATAACTGTACTAGGACTCTTCACAATCAATATCCCCACGCATTAGATGACTTTCCCGACGCATACGGACACTTTGCAAAACCTGGCGAGAATCTGCAGCACGCTGAATTCTCTGTTTTCTGCCCCGAAAATGCGCCAGATCCCCTATACAGCAGTCCCCTCGTGTCCCCGAACCTCCTCGGGGTATTAGGCTCCGTTTAGGGCCGAAACCCTAAACCTGCAAAAATACACAGCCGGCTGTAATTCCCTGTTTTGGGCTCCGTTTCACGTGCCGGTCGCATCCGTAGCAAGTCCTCGAGCTCCCGCACCTGTAGGGCTACTTGCCCTTTGAATCGGACGAGATTTCGCACGTGAAACCTCTCCGAATTCACTTGTACCTCCAGGGGATTAGCCGCTAGCTAATCCAGTACCTGTGCAAGAGGCTCTTGCCTCAGCAATCGCGCATGAACCCACATAACTCTACATTGGTCAAATGAAAAGCCTACTAGTGGGGCATAACATACTGCTCATAGGGGGGGAGAGAGAGCAGTACGTAGCGTGCAGGGCATCACTCCTGGCACCGCACTGTACATAAGAGAGAAAGGAAGCACTCCATAGCTCTTAACCTGTGACAGAAACTGAAAAATGAGTCTTCCCTCTCTAAATTCATTGCCACTTCTTCATGCATGAGGAAAGTGCACAACAACGTGCCACTTGGCGTGTTTACAGGCCAATTCCCATTTCGGGGTTGCCACCTAAAAATCTCCCAACCGGTTGCCCAATTGACTTCGGGGCAGAGTAATAAAATGTTCCCCTTGTCATACCGGAGGTAATGACGTGAACACATTTTCAGGTCCAAAATAGCAGTTCCCTAAATTTTAGGAGATGCTTCCATGGCACTCACACTGTTCATCTGACCATCAATCACCACTGGAACCACATCGAAAAGTGCAATGTCGGCCAGCTATCAGGTGATTTACACTTGTAGCCCCATCGTGGCTAACCTTAATCTATTTGCCCAACTTCAATGCTCACTCGCCATCCGGCCTAGACTCTCACTGTCCGCCTCACACCATGCAACTCGGGCATTGGCATCTCCACAAGGGTGCTTTAAAACAAGTCAAATAAAATTCCCCCAAAAGGAAATCAACAAGTAAAGTTGCCACACACTCGTGACATACCCCTCTCTTGAAATCGCGAACGTCCTCCTTTGCATGAATATCAATCCATTAGTGTGTACAGCACTTCGTGGACAGCGTATCAGGGCTGTCAACCTTTTTGTGTGTACACACCTGGTTAACATGGTACGAGACATACATGCTCATAGTTAACACTCTTGTGTATTCAACACTTGTTAACTCATGTATGGTCTACTAGTGAGACTGTTCCATTGACATAGTGGATAGCTTTCACACTGTGCCACTGGCTTTAATAGAGTCCATAACTTTTAGTACACTTCGAATCGTTTCAAGCATAATAAACCAACAGTTTAAAAATGCGTCAACGTGTACTCATTGGAAGCAATTGTTGTACTCTTGACAACTGACAAGACATACTTACTTTATAGCACTGAACAAACTTTTGGACAAAACTTTTATCCCCCAAGGACAATTGCCAAGCAGGGTACACTTCTATTGCACTAAATCCATAGATACATGAGAAGTGCTAGCTCCTGCATCACCCCCCTCTAGCGCAGGTCTCTTTCCTTTTGACCTTCGCTCTTCTTGAGTTGGAGAATACGTAGGTGGTAAACCAAAGGCTTCGAGGTAGAGCTGCAATACATTTGGTGACTCAGTTCACTCTCTTCCATCCACTTTGCATCCATAGGTGGATAGTTCTTGAACTTCACCAAATATCGCCTTGTAACCTTGCCTTTGACTTTTCTTTCCTTGTGTGCCATGATCTGTTCTAGGACCAAAATTTCATCAAGTTCTTCAACTTCTGGCTGCTCTTCAACTGGCATATCCTCTGGCACATCACCAATAAATGGTCTAGGCACCAATAAATGGTCTGAGAAGACTCACATGAAAAGCATTGTGAATCTTCCAGTTCTGAGGCAATTTCAGCCTATAACTGACGTCATTGATCTTCTCTGTTACTTGAAAAGGCCCGTAGTAATGCATACTGAGCTTTGTAAAGAGACTTTCTTTACCTTTTCACTTCTTTAAGTGTGCCTTTTCAAACCGCAACACTAGCCAATCACCAAGTGAAAACAACAATTCACGACGGTGGAGATCAACAGCTTTCTTTTGCTTTGCTTGTGTCCTTTCAAGGGCATGCTTTACCTTCTGGTACATTTCATCCATATTCTGTACATATTGATCTGCCTGAAAGATCTTTTCCTTGGTATGCAAAATGGGAGGAACTTTCACATGACCTTTGACAATTTCAAAAGGTGCTTTGCCTGTTGAAGAATTCACTGTGTTATTGTACACATATTCAACCAACGGCAAATACTGCTCCCACTTCGCCTTGTGCTCTGACACATAGCACTTAAGCAGATCCAAGACAGTAGAATTGGCCTCTTCTGACTACCCATCTGCCTGTGGATGAAACGACGATGAGAACTTGAGCGTAGTTCCCATATTCTCCAATATGCCTCTCCAGAATAGACTTGTCATCCGTGGGTCACGGTCACTGACAATCGACTATGGCATACCATGGTACTGAAAGATATTGTACATAAAGAGACGTGCCATCTGATCTTGTTTCATCTTCTTCCTAACAGGAATGAAATGAGCTTGCTTGCTGAATCTACAAATAATGGTCCAGATTCCATCATTCCCTGTCTATGTTCTTGGAAGATCAAAGATAAAATCCATAGCTATGCTTTCCCATTGTTTATCTAGAATCGGCAATGTCTGTAACAGCCCTGGTGCCTTTTGCCTGTCAAACCTGACCTTTTGGCAAATCACGCATGCTCGCACAAGGCATCCACATCTCTCCTCAAGGTAGGCCAATAAAAGAATGTCTCAACCGCTTTCACTGTAGCATCTATACCACGATGCCCTGCATACGGTGGGACATGACTCTCTACCATGACCTTATGTCGCAATGGCCTAGTGACACAGAGTCTGCCATGCATCATCATAAAACCATCTCTGAGAAGGTAGTACTCATGGCGTTGTCCTTCCTGTAACTGCTCGAAGATCCTTGATAAATCTTCTTCACTCGCAGACTGTTCCTTCATGTCATCAATCTCATGATGAAAAGGAATTGACACAGCTGAGATTTGTGGCTTTCTTGATAACGCATCAGCCACAACATTCTTCTTGCCTTCCACATGCACAATCTGGAAGTGAAACATGGAGAGAATGTTTGCCCATCGCATATGCTTTTCCGATAGCTTTGACTGTATCAGAAAATATCGCAAGGTCTGATGATCCGTTTGGACAACAAAATCAGCACCCAGCAGATAGTGTTTCCAACTTAAAAGTGCATGAATCACAGGCAGTAACTCTTTTTCACAGACCTGCATGGTCATCTCTGGCCCTTGCAAGATTCTGCTCTCAAAGGCTACTGCCTTGCCATCTTGCATTAGCACTACACCAATGCTACTGCCACAAGCGTCACACTGAACCACAAATGACTTCCTGAGATCTGGCAAAACAATGACTAGATCTGAAGTCATCTTTTCCTCTAAGAGATTAAAAGCTGAAATCTCTTTCTGGGTCCATCTAAAAGTGACCTCTTTCTTTTGCAAAGCATGTAAAGGTGAAGCAATCTCTGCAAAGTTGCGAATGAATCTTTTGTAGTAAGAACATAGCCCTAAGAAGCTACAGACATCGTGCACAGTCCTTAAAGCTGGCCATGTCTTGATTGCTTCTACCTTCGCAGGATCCATTCGGACACCATCCTTTGACACAATGTGTCCGAGGAAGTGGATCTCTTCCAAGAAGAACTCGCTTTTCTTGCCATTGATGAGCAATCTGTTCCTGCGCAACTCTTCGAACACAATGGTCAAATGATGCCTATGCTCCTCTTCATTCTTCGAGTAGACTATCATGTCATCAAAGAATGTGCCAACAAAGTTCTGGTATAGACGAAAGATCCTATCCATCATCCTATTGAACGTAGCAGGAGCATTCGTAAGGCCAAATGGCATCAGTAAGAACTCATAGAGACCAAATGTCGTTCTAAACGCAATCTTATGCACATCCTCAGGCCTAATTCGAATCTGATGGTACCCACTTTTAAGGTCGATCCTGCTAAAAATCGCCGCATCCTCTAGACGGTCAAGACTATCATCAATCCTTGGAATAGGAAACCTATTCTTGATGGTATTCTTATTCAGCGCACGGTAGTCAATACACATGCGCCACGAGCCATCCTTTTTCTATAGTAAGAGCACTGGAGAGCAATAGGGTGACGAGCTAGGCTAAATCAGCCCTTTCTCTAAGAGCTCCTCCACTTGGCTCATAATCTCTTTCCGCTGCGCCTCACTAACCCTATACGGTGGCCTATTTGGTGGGCTACAACCTGGCACCAAATCAATCGCATGATCCTCGGGCCTCTCCGGCGGTAGTTGAGACAATAATGAATCAGAAAAACACCCATTAAACTTTTGCAGAAATGCTAACCTGTCTTTATCTAACACAGATAAATTTGACTGGCAACTATCTGAAACATCACGTGCAAAAACCAAGTACGCAGAAAGATGATTCTTTATTACAGAAGTGATCGCAGAAGCAGATACAATAGGGACTGACTCTCCTTTTAGCTTTACATCCAAGATGTGAGTTTTGCCCCTATGCTGTACAGTGATCTTTTTGCTGTAGGCATCCAAGACTCCATGCACTCGGAACATCCACGCACTCGGAACATCCATGGGATCCCCAACAAGACATCACATCCTTCTAGTGGCATGATGTAGAACTCTTTTGTGTCCACATACGACTGAATATGCAGACGCAGCTTTCCAATGATGGGAGTAACGCACTCTGAGTGGCCAGGTCATGCCAATCCTGCCTCTGCGGTATACCCCATCTCTTCAGCTCTGATGCCCAGCTTCATAGCTAATTCTGGTGTGATAAAGTTCGCTTTGGCACCTGGATCAAAGAAGATAAGTGCCATCTGGTCTCTAACTTTACCCCACGCTCTGCATAACTCACTGGCATCTGTACTAGGCCTGTTGCCCAACATGTCTGGCACTAAACCTGCCGAGGACATAGGCTTCTTTCCTTTCCTGTCCTCTGAGTCAGCTGGCCTTTTCTTTTGTGGGCAGCTGCAAAATGCCCACTCTGCTCGCATATAAAGCACTTGTTTTCAGCCATCAAGACCTTTTCCTCGGGCGTCTTACGCTTAAAAGGCTTCCTTTTCTGCTTCCTTGCCTACGCTCCAGAAATCCGGATGAATCCTTGCCTTTATTGAACCTAGCTGGCCCCTGGGACGCTTCAGGAGCCGCTTTCATAAAGGGCTATTTTGCTGAATTTTTCTTTTGCTGCCCTCCGTTCTCGTTGCTCGGAAACCCACTGTCTTCTCCTTTCAACAAGGTAAGACCAGTGTTAGCAACTTCCATAACCTGAGTGAGAGTAGCTACTCTGTTCTTGGTACAGTAATCGCGAAGCCCTTTAGGCAACCCACAACAGTACTTCTCAATCTGCTCTATCAATGGCACAAATCTGTAGGAGGTTACTGAGAGTAACGCTTTACAAAACCTCCTATTGTACTCCAGCAAACTCTTGCATGTAGCCGAAGTAAGTTGATGCCAATCCGTCATGCATCGGCTTCAAATTCATCTGACAGCCAAGCAGATGCAAACATTTGCTTGAAGTAAACCCAAGTGGCGGGTGCCTGTCCTTGCATTAACAATGGCGTCCACCATGTGAGCGCATTGTCCTTTAAGACAGTGGCAGCTTTTCTAACTTTAGAGGCTTCTGTAAAATTCCCTCTTGCATAAGCTGTATCAAACTGCTGGAGGAAAGTAAGAGCCTTTGTTTTATCCTCAAAGCCACTAAAGGTGCTGAATTTCACAGCTGCACCACCTTCTTTGTATGGTTTTGGCTTTTCTAATGGCCCCAAATTGTCATAGGGAAGCGTCTGCAGCATGGGCACTTTAGTAGGGACCATCTGTGCCCCTTGGTCATTGAGATTCTGTATCAAAGGTGCCATATCTGGCTGCTGTCCGGCAAAAACCAGCCATGCCAAAATTGACCTGTGGCACCCCAAATTGGCCCTGCTTGCTCTGAAAGCCTTGCTGCATGCCAATGTTACCATACATGGGGTTTGGCGTCACGCCATGCAGACCCCCAAACACTGTTCGAGGCATGTACTGCTGGTTTCCAAGCGCATAACCAGCCATACTTTGGAACACGGATCCACCCCCGAAATACCCAGGATGTACCGTGGGTGGTGGAAAAACCTGACGCATCGCCTGAAGACTGGTTCCCTGTCCATTCAATGCAACATTTTGACACTGAAAGGTGGCGGGCTGAACTGGCAAAACCTATGGAGTAGGGATCCTCGCAACTTGTTCATGGACAGGAGGGACCTGTGTAGGAGCCTGACGTGACTCCGCAACATGTGAATGCTCTCTATCTTGCTCAGTCGCATGAGGGACCTGGGCTTGAGCCTCAACGGGCTCTGTACGCTGAGGGCATTCCCTTGCCTGCTGTGACTTTAATGGTGCTTGCAGATAATCCATAAACCTGGGATTCTGCACCAACTGAGTGAAGACATTCACAGCAGCAACTAATTGTCCTGAACGCATCCTCTTCAAAGTGCCCGGTCATGAACCCTTGAGCCTGTTCTTGTTGTGCCTTCACACGAACAAAGGGCGTAGACAGTGGCGGTCGTGAACTCTCACCAACTTCATGCTGTAAACGAATAGCCTGTCTACCCTCGAAAGAGGAACCCTCTTCTCTAGCATTGTCTGTCTTGTCAGCCATTATTCCTTAACAGATGGAATAAAACCTGTGGTTCCCTACAAGCTGCCCCGCACAATCTGGGCTGAATTCTATCTGTTTTGGCCCGATTTCGGTAGCATAACTGTACTAGGACCCTTCACAGTCAGTATCCCCACGCATTAGATGACTTTCCTGACGCATACGGACACTTAGCAAAACCTGGCGAGAATCTGCAGCACGCTAAATTCTTTGTTTTCTGCCCCGAAAATGCGCCAGATCGCTTGTACAACGATCCCCTCGCGTCCCCGAACCTCCTGGGGGTATTAGGGTCCGTTTAGGGCCGAAACCCTAAACCTGCAAAAATACACAGCAGGCTGTAATTCCCTATTTTGGGCTCCGTTTCGCGTGCCGGTCGCATCCGTAGCAAGTCCTCGAGCTCCCGCACTTGTAGGGCTACTTGCCCTTTGAATCGGACGAGATTTCGCACGTGAAACCTCTTCGAATTCACTTGTACCTGCGGGGGATTAGCCGCTAGCTAATCCAGTACCTGTGCAAGAGGCTCTTGCCTCGGCAATCGCGCATGAACCTACATAACTGTACATTGGTCAAATGAAAAGCCTACTAGTGGGGCATAACATACTGCTCATAGGGGGGAGAGAGAGCAGTGCGTAGCGTGCAGGGCATCACTCCTGGCACCGCACTGTACATAAGAGGGAAAGGAAGCACTCCATAGCTCTTAACCTGTGAAGAAACTGAAAAATGAGTCTTCCCTCTCTAAATTCAGCGCCACTTCGTCATGCATGAGAAAAGTGCACAGCAATGTGCCACTTGGCGCGTTTACAGGCCATTTCCCGTTTCGGGGTTGCCGCCTAAAAATCTCCTGACCGGTTGCCCAATTGACTTCGCGGCAGAGTAATAAAATGTTCCCCTTGTCATACCGGAGGTAATGACGCGAACACATTTTTCAGGTCCAAAATAGCAGTTCCCTAAATTTTAGGAGATGCTTCCATGACACTCACACTGTTCATATGACCATCAATCACCACTAGAACCACATCGAAAAGTGCAATGTCGGCAAGCTATCAAGTGATTTACACTTGTAGCCCCACCGTGGCTAACCTTAATCTATTTGCCCAACTTCAGTGCTCACTGGCCGTCCGGCCTAGACTCTCACTGTCCGCCTCACACCATGCAACTCGGGCATTGGCATTTCCAGAGGGGTGCTTTAAAACAAGTCAAATAAAATTCCCCCAAAAAGAAATCAACAAGTAAAGTTGCCACAGACTCGTGACAAAAATAACTCCGCCATTCTTTTTCCTTTCTAACTCAGCTTTATAGTACCTGCAATCGGGTTTCTTGTGACCTTTCCTGCCACATTGATACCCTTGCCTTTGCTTGCATTTCCCCTTTCTTTACTCTTACTCTTACTCCTTTGTGCATAAGCATTCTTCTTTTCTGTCCTGCCTCTAATTATGTTGGCAGAGTTGCCTTCCTCTCCACTTGCTTTCCTCTTGATTTCTTCATTGAAGATAGAACCCCTAATACCATCAAAGGTCAAATTGGGGTTATTGGACAACGAAACCACCAAAGTTTTCCATGAGTCAGGTAAGGTCATAAGCAAGAAGATAGCTTTCAGCTTATCATCAAAAGGGGGCAAGCCAGAATCCTGTAACTGCGACAAAGTACCTGCGAACAATGACAAGTGCTCTGTCGCGCTCTTGGACTCATCTAGTTGCATGCCAATAAGTTTTCGCATCAAGTGCACCTGGTTGACAGGCGTGTATTTTCATACATTCCCTTTAACTTCTCCCACACATCAATGACGGTCTCATCTGTCATGGCCATTTTCATGTATGTAACGGCTTTCTTGTTCATGCTAACCCATGCTTCATCTGTCATATTTTGTGGCTTCACCTCTGCAAGTGCCCCTTCGCAATCCTTAAAAAATAGGATTCCCTGAATCCTGTCTTTCCAAAGATCAAAACCTGTTCCATCGAACCTCCTAATCTCGAAGAGGTTCTTCACATCCGAAGAAGACGAGGCCATAGTTGCACGAAATAAGAGGGATAATATGCTGAATTTTTGGGCAAAATGCGTAAAAATCGGAGTATAGCCTCATAGAGATGTGCACTATAGCTCCAAATGGTCACAGGAGCAATTTGGGGCAAAATAGGACGATTTGGGCACAAAATTCAATTTCTGAAATTTATGCGCAAAAAATTTCAGCGAGCGAATTTGTGCTCGAAAACAACAAATTTAGTTGTTTTTAGCCTCAAAAGGCATACATAAGGCTAATACACAGCCTTTAAAAGCATGTAAGCACAAAAGCCCCAATTTGTAGTATCAAAATTGCATGAAATTGAACCACAAATGGTCATACATCGACAAAATTTTTCAAATATGGTAGATTGCATCAATTTGCACTTTTCCGAATGTAATCGCACCATAAAAACACTTGCAAAAACCTGCGCAAATCTGAAATTTGCTTAAAACGTCTGTTTTAGGGCTTGTTTTTCGACAATTTCAGGGTTTTCGGGTAGCGGCACTTAGCAAATGTATTCCCACACCTTCATACATCATTTGCAAAACCTTGTCATAACCTGTAATTTCCTGTTCTTGACCTAATTTCAACCTGTTTTAGATCAATTTTGGTTGCCGGGAGCTCTCTAGTGTCCAAGGACGAGTCCTTTGGCGACGAAATTGCAAAATTGCGCGTGAAAGTTGACCTTCTTGGCTGAAATTCAGCATTTGCAGGTTTCGGGGCAAACCCTAATCTGACTCTGATACCAGTTGATGAGCGCGCGGTGGTGTGTGCAAGTGAAAGAGCACGCGAGGAAGTGCAGTGTGTGTGCAGAGAGGGGAGGCGAAGGCCAGCAGGAGAGGAAGCGCTAGCAGAAGAAGAAGGGCACGTAAGTTTTCTCGAGGGGATAAGTGAGTGAGTTGTTTGAAACTCACTTACCCTTTATTATTTGTATAAGGACCAATTTAATAAGTTAGTGGCCAAGTTCAATGTGAGCTTGGCCAAAGGTTTTAGTAACCTTTAAAATGTACATTAAAGGGGGCCATTTGGGCCTTTAACCCAACGAGAGAGAGAGAGAGAGAGAGAGAGAGAGAGAGCCAAACCTACTGCACTTCTCAGTCTACACAAAATGTTTAAGCCTAATTTACATAAACATGAACTGCTCCAACCTCCATTGCAATCAGCCATTCTGGACAATTGGATCCATAGACTCCACATCGTGCTTTCTGCAAAAGTGTATGTAAGATGAAAGGGGTCAAAGATTTAGCATAGAGCTGTGTGATGAACATTGCAAATAAGAACAAAGAACAAAGGGCTACAGGATCAAGTCCACTTGTACGCATCGCAGAACCAACTGCAACGACTGTGTCATACACTTCTTTGTAGGTTTGCCAAATATAATCACCCACCTGTGACAGCCATTATTGCCATTAGATATTTTTAGAAGCCACATATGCATGGAATAAAGAATTCTGTTCATTGTACAAACCAAGTATGTAAACCTTCTCCTTTCAATGCCACACAGCAAGCAAGCACACGCGCGCGTGCGCGCACACACACACCTCCGAGTGAATCAAGGACAGGCCCAACTTCTCCTATAAAGGAAAATGCAAGTTATGCATGCAAGATGGTTATTCACACACGCGCGCGCGCACACACACCTCCAAGTGAATCAAGGACAAGCACAACTTCTCCTATAAAGGAAACTGCAAGTTATGCATGCAAGATGGTTATTCACAACGTAATAAAATCAGCTCGATTTAGCGAACTATTGATGGTAAATTATGACACTAATTAGTATAATTAGTGCCCAACAATGTTTGGAGAACATATAATCAGGCATAGGTGTTGACTTACTATGTCGCCTTGCTTTGTCCGATGGCCAAGCATTCGATTGTTTGGGCATCTCTTCACACTTTCACTGCAGAAGTCCAAAAAACTGCTACTCAGCTAAGGCACACAATAGTAACCACCAGAACTATGCTCCAACATGCGATTTCTTAGCATAAGAGCTTATAAATCTGGAATCTTAACAAGTGTAGATTTTGATAATAAAACTAAAACCAGCAAGAAAGATTTTGTAAAAGTCCTCAATAGCAATTTTTTAGCCATCTTTAAATGAGTGGTTAGTATATGCGAGAGAGAGAGAGAGAGAGAGAGAGAGAGAGAGAGAGAGAGAGAGAGAGAGAGAGAGAGAAGAACAAGTAAGAAAGATTTTATTAATGTCTTTGAAAGGCCAAAATCGGCCTATGAGACAAATCAATGTCCTTTGTCATTGCCAGATAACACTGCAAGATCGACATCAGACTTTTTGTATGAGTGATGACCATGATGGATGGAGGAAGGATGGAGCTCTACCGTTAGGGGACAAGAATGCATGACCATATGAAAAGGGTATACAAGTATGATATGCACTCTAGCTAACTTCCTCCTCAACTATAACTCAAAAGATGGGGGTATCAGCAGCTCCCTCAAGAATATGCTTGGGTCTTATCTGAGCTGGGCGAGACGCTCTGCAGTCGCCTGGTGGAAGTGATCTCTAACCTTTGTCATCTCCTGCTGTTAGAGACGAGGTGTCCGAAATCCATGTGCTCTCTGTCTCCTATTGGCTCTAAGTGTATCTGCTCTCTAGAGGGTAACTCCCTGCAGTGTGGCTGCTAGAGGTAGGGTGGATCTTTGAAATAATGCGGTGATCCATGTCTGGCACCCCCTGCCTGGTAGCGTCTGGGCCTATAAAGAGATCTCTCTATGTCATTAAATCTCCACTATAGACCTCCCTAGCACAAGCTGGTCGGCTGACTCTAAGAGCTGACAGAGGGAGCGTTGCTCTCTGAATAGGATAGGGTGTCTCTCTCTAATCGCAGTGTAGGGCCTCCAGCCACATACATAGTGCTCCTCATCCTTCCCCTCCATTGGCTACTCACCATCCAACTCCTCTCTACATAGTCTCCATAATCGCTTGCCTCGCGAGATGTAGACAGCTTTGCCAATCTCTTATCTCAAGGCGATGTGACGAAACCTTGAGCCCTCCATGTTTCTGAGTCTCTCTATGAATCCATCCTCCGAAATGCTCATGAAGCGCTTTGTAGTATAATATTAGGGGCTGCAAGGATGATATCCACGTCTCTCATGCGTAAAGTTGCCACGAATCCGGTCTCAGAACTCTATTCCTCTCACTGTGTGATAGGTGGATATGCGATGCAACTCGTCATACTAAAATCCCGTGCTGTGAGAACCACTGTGTAACCTGAGCATACCATGCTCCTCTACCTCCTGCCTGAGCCAACTATCTGGATGTGTATGATAGCCGATCTTGTGGCGTATCTCTAAATCTGTCTAGGAAACATATGGTCTGAAACAAAGCCTCCACTATTGTTATGTCCCGATCATAGGAGAGGGGATCTAGTCTAGTATAAAAGTGACCAACCACGATGGCCAGGTTCACACTACGTCCGCTTGGACACTGGACACCCATCCCAACGATGCCATAGACTAGATCCCCTCTCTTGTGATTGGGACATAACAACTACCATGACCGGTGGAGAAAACTCCACTCAAGGTTGTTGCATATCATGTGCGCCATCATGAGAACCTGTGGTCGTTCATCTAGGTCCACCGGTGGGCGGCAAGGTCCAAAGCCCATATTGCTGCTCCGTGCATCAAGGGTGGCATGAATAAAGTGTCAAAAAGCCATCCCTTCGTCTGGGGCTCCTAGAAATGTGCCTGATGACACTATATCTCTAGCTATCCAATGTTGCATATCCTCCTGTCAATCTAGCTCTAGGTGTTGATCCCATGGTAAAGCGTGTGGGAGCCGCGGAGAGATGTTCTCAAGATACACATATGAGGCGACCACATCCACTTGACCTCCTACTAAAGTGAATGTAGTATGATTGTTGCCAGAAGTATAACAAGTCATGACCTTGGTCTTCCCAAGGTTCGCTGTGACACCTTTGTGTGTACAAAAACCATCTAATGAATGTAGATGCTCCTGGAGGCTCTCCTCGAGACTCAAACACCAATATAATGTCGTCAGCATAAGTCATAATATGTATTGAGGTACCTGCCAACGAGTCCTTGGGTTCTATGAAAAAGAACTACTTGCAGTTATTCATGCATTAGGTTCATGGAAGCACTACTTGCTAGGCACACCTTTCATCATACGAACATACCATCAAAGTATCAAGTACTTTCTTACACAAACCAAGCTTTTCGACCAACAAATAAGGTGGAATAATTTTCTTTTGCAATTTTATTTTCACATAACTCACATTCCAAGAAAGAAAAATGCAAGTGCAGATGCACTCTCACATTGGCCTAGGTTCAATGTTGTCTCTATTGCATACAGTCGTGACCTTATAAGCATGATTGGCAAGTACGCAAAAGATGGAGACCATCTAACTATTATGGCTGACCTATAGAATGATAAGACCCATACTCACTAAAGGATGGTTTTTTGCATGGTTCAAGACTATGCATAACAAAGAATCTACATGAGAAGGTTATGTATGAATCCCATGCACCTCCTTATGCAGGGCACCGTGGAACATAGGCCACAACCCAAGCAATAGAAACTTATTTGTATTGGCCCACTGTGCAACATGACATTCAAGACTATATGGAGCAATGCATAGTATGTCAAAAGGTCAAGTATGAGAGACACAAGGCCCTTGGAGCTTTTGACTAGTGCCACCTTGCACATAATAAAGTCGGTGACCTCATCAATGTAAAGAACAAATAGTGTAGGAGATAGCAAGCATCCTTGCTTCACACAAATAGTGTCACAAAGTGATGTCGTGGCAACCTGCTACAGAAGACAGAGAGAGATCCGCAACCGCTCAAGAAATACGGCAAAATATCCAACGCAAATCACAGGCCGTATGGATGCTGATGTGGTAGCCGTACAGAGATGACATGGCCTTGCTTTTTGACAACCACACTTTTGGGCATCAGATTTTTAGCGCAGAGTGCTTTCGAAAACATCCAGCTTTATGTAACAATTGCTTTTCAATGCCTATAAAATAGTGCCTAGGGAGCATGGTTACACATCTACAATGACTACCCAGCAATTGTACTATGTGGATTATTTAATATAAAATAAAGTATTGAAAGGGCCGCGAAACTTTGGAGCCACAGCTCATGGGAGTACTCCGGCACTCCGTGTCTCGTCTACTATGATGGGTTCTCACTTTCAAGTCCAAGTGTTTGCTGTTTTGATCTAGTTCAATGATTGTTGCAGTGATTTAACCACCTTGCTAGTGGCTTGCCGGTTACAGTGGTATCAAAGCTCAAATGATTGTTCTTTTCAGAGTAATCCGGTCCAAAACAGCCTATTGAAGTTTCTATACAGAAATTGCTTTTTGAAGACAAAGCAAAAATTGCTTTTGAAGAAAAAGCTTTTTACAAAAGTTGTCTTTGGGGAAAGCTCTTCTTAAAATAAATTTTTTGTTAAAGACGCTACTTTTCAAAAGAGTTGCTTTTTGGAAGAAGCTGCTTTTCAAAAAAGTTGCTTTTTGGAAGAAGCTACTTTTAGGAGTAAATTGCTTTTTGGGGGAAGTTGTTTTTTTGGGAGAGGCTGATTTTTGAAAGAAGGTTCCTTTTGAAGGCGTTGCTTTTCAACAAAGTTGCAGAAGTTGACAAAAGGGAAAGAGGACATTGAGGGGAAAGCAGTTCCAAACTCGGCAAGGACTACCACCAGGTCTTCAGTGTGGGGCAAGACAATAAGCAGAGGACAAAAAAGCAAAGAAAGCTAATCTTTTGACAAGTTGCAAGAACTTTTTGACTTCCAGAGGGATGGGTAGAATCTCTTTCTTTGTGCAAATAGAAAAGTTGTAGTTGGCTAAGCTTTTTCGACAAGGTAAACATCAAAAATGCAACACAATAAATCTGTTGATGTGCGTTAAGGATTCAAGCAGAGTGAGCTTAGTGAGTTACTCAACTTGAGAGGGTTGGAAAGGAATTGTTAGAATCTCTTAAAAAGCTGAATTTGTAATAGGCTTAGTACTTACAAGGTGGTAATTCCACAGCAACACATAAACATAACTAAAAACTTTAAAACTTAAACTTCAAAACTCAAAGTAGTCGCGACACAAAGCGATGGAGTTCCACTCTAAGGAGCACTAGCCCCAAACTCTAGCGCCCCTTTTGAAACTTCATTTAATATTATTTAATCACAGAGTACAACTACCGAGGAGTCCACTCTACAATCTGCTACCCAGCTGATTTGCAATGTGGACCCCCTAGGTACACTTATAAAGGCCCTTGGCAGAAAAGTAACAGTCCCAAAGGCTTGCACTAGCTCCAAAAATACTTGCACCAAAAGCTCTGGTAGCCTTGAGAAAAATAATAAATATGCCACATGGCAGGCCAAAAAAAAGCGCCAAAATTTTGGGCTACCACATCAGCACCATATGGCAGGGCTGCCATATCATCATTGCAATCTTCTCTCTCTCTCTCTCTCTCTCTCTCTCTCTCTCTCTCTCTCTCTCTCTCGTGTTATGTTGGCCTTATGTGCCACATCATCATGCCTCTCCTTAAAAGAAGAGTGATCGCCCTCGATTACGCCTACAATGGACAAGAAAATAGCTTAGTAGACACCAACTCTATGATTACACCATCTGAGAACACAAACCATGCACTGGCAGAAAGATGCAAGTCACTAAACAATCATAATCACATTCACATCACTATCCCCGTTGAGATCTTAGATATGAACCGTGATCATTTTATGACTTCTTTATTTAGCCATCACATCCTGACCGCATTAATCTCTCACGGATGTCATGATGCATTGAATCTTGTCATTCCGGATCCACCTCAACAAGACAAAATTCTGCAATCATTTCATTTTTCACACATATGCAAACAAAACAACAGTTGTAAAAGTCTCTGTTATAGCCTCCAGTCTCTTCTTATAATGCTCTTGCCTTGCATGGTAAGTGCTCTGTTCCATTTTCCTTGGAGTTCCAATGGAATGTAAGTCTTAAGCAATAATTGCTCACTCCATCCTCTAAAGGTTATCAGGAGGATACACCTTCATGCTCTTCTAAAGTGATGGTTGAAGGCGCGCTTCGAACTTTCACATCTTTTCCTCGTCGGAAATCTTCATAAATAAGAGAACCGACCAACGCTTGTCAACATAGTCAATGACCTTCTCACATTCTTTTCGTGCAAACCAATCTCCATCCTTCCCGATGTCCTTATCAAAGTCAGGAGGAAGAAATTGCTCATAAAATTCAGATTTGCAATGTGTCCAAGTCCTAGCTTGAGGTCCTTCAAGAATCTTGGCTAACCACCAGTTGCTTATCATCTCCTTTAGATACATCCCTACATGACGCAACTTGGATTTCTCACTGAAGTTGCCGTTTGCAAAAGCAACCTCAGAATGTGTAATGAAAAAGAGAGCCTTGGTGACATCTCTCCGTCCAGGGTAACTGTCAAACCTGACCTCTTTATCTCTAGTTTTGAAAACTCGCATCTTTCTATGATGCTTGCAGCTGGCCTTCTTGAACTTGGGTTTTTCTTTAGGATTACGTTAAGTCGTAGGTGCTTTCCTCTTAGAAGAGGGTTTAGATATTGTAACAAAAGTAGAAGTGGTATAATCAAGTGAATATGATGGAGAAGAGATAGATATGTCTTTACTATCGTTCAAAAGAGAGAGAGAGAGAGAGAGAGAGAGAAAGAGAGAGCGCATTGCTTTTCCTAGCTTTTGTTCTTCGCAACAAGGTGTTTTTTATCCTAGGATCCCTTGTGCACATCAACACCTTGATCCATGTTTTCCTCTTACCGATTGTTACCTCTGACACTGGCTTCCTAATCCTCATCAACATCCTTCTCTTGGAGCTTCTTGAGGCCTTCCACAACCTTTTGAACCTCTAGCAAAGTAAGAAGTTAAGTAACTCTACAAGTTGAGCTTGTACTTGTTGAAGCTTCTCTTTAGCGGTTCTTCCTTGGCTCGGCATGGCTCTTACCATATCTCCTCAAAATCGTCCTCCTTTGCAGAGAAAGAGAGACAACATTGCTCTAATGCCAATGTCACAACAAGGAGCCCACACAAATAATCATTAGACTTATATAAATAGAATCTGACACGGAGAATAGGGAGAAGAGTGTGTAAGAATATTGGCACATTGTTGGGAACTAGCAGATGGGCTCCCCTCCCCCCCTCTTAAAGACTATCTTTATAAACATGGAGAATCTTATACAAGCACAAGAACCAGAGAAGCCCTCCGTTCTAGATCTCAGACTCGATAATACTCCTTGTGGGAGCTCGAAAGACGGAGCTCTCTACTGAGTGATCCTCCAGTTTTCTTTTAAAGCACAAACTCTACAAACCATTTTCGATTCCATTTCCGGAACCCTTCGAGCGTAGGCCAAAGCCTCCTTCCTAAGATCTCAAAGATAGGGTACCTGCAAAACACAAACACATCAGCAAACTCTGCTCATGCATAGATCCTCACCTTGCTTTTTCTGGGGCTGAAAATATGGGTCGCCGGTAAGAGGCTATTATATGGAGAGAATAGAGTCGATTTCTCCCAAACATAGCAGCAGATTGGAGGCGCCTAGTTTTTTGCCATTATTTTAGTAAGTGGCTGCCCACTTATCATGTGGTCAACCAAACACTTTTAAAAATGGTCTAAACCTGCTAAAAACTCATAAACCTTAAAAGCTGAAATTTATCTTTACACAAACACAACCCAAGCATCCCTGGATGCAATCTCGATCCCAGATGCAATGCCAACATAGACTCTTTTACGAGAAAGCATCTGCTTTCCCAAAGCACTCAACACCAACTCGCTTTTTCAGAAAGCAACTGCATTTCTTCAAAGCTACTCGTAAACCATCTGCATTCAAGTGCTTGCATCTTATGCATAACAGATCCTCAGTCGGGTTTCCTACTTAGACCATTGAGTTTTCCCTAACAGATTCTCCCATCACCTATCATGTGACACATCGGGAGATCTCCACTACTCAATCTCTCATCCACCGAACGTACGGAACAACTCCTTAGAGATGCTCTATATCACCCATCAAATGATGCATCAAAGATGTCCATTCCGGATGGCTTATTTGTTAAAGTTATAGCATCTCAAGTGAAGGGCCCAATGTGATCCCAATATTTATTTTGGCTTTAGGTATTTATTTTACTTATTTGTCAAATCTTGGGTAGGAAGGGGGGTACTTACGGGTCCCCAAGCTAGTAAATAAGCACCACCATGCCCCCACTGTAAATCACTAATTCATTGCCCAGTTGGTTGGTTCAGCAAACTCTCTCTCTCTCTCTCTCTCTCTCTCTCTCTCTCTCTCTCTCTCTCTCTCTCTCTCTCTCTCTCTCTCTCTCTCTCTCTCTCTCTCTCTCTCTCTCTCTCTCTCTCTCTCTCGTGTATTCTCTCCAACTAATTGTATGATTCCGAATCGTCGACTTTGACATGGTATCAGAGCACTCGGCTCACTGATCGTGTGGGAAAAAGCAGCACCATGAAGAAGAGGAAAGGAGCGGTTGAAGACGAGGAGCAGTGGAGCATCGCCAACCTTGGCGTTCAAAATCAGCGTTTTAAAACACACGCTAAGTCGGCGTTTTTTTGGCTTATTACGAGTTGAAGCGCACTAGCGAGGTAGAATACAAGGCAAAGTTTCCTATTGGCTAGGCGTTGTGGAGCGCAAGCAAGTGAAAGGCCTTCTGGCCAAGTGTTTCGAAACACTATCGGTGTGCTAGTCACTATTGTAGTGACCAACGAGTAGTGGGCACTTTTCAGCTACATTCTGAGACGCCCACACAATAGAGGCCTTGGCAACGTTTCAAGCGGCGCCCTGCACGGCCAAGTTGGAGAGCCGGTGGAGGCACTGTGGTGCCTGCATTTTGATGAGTATGGCAGTTGAAGGTGATGGGCATCATGGGACGCTAAAAGCAGTGCTTGGTCTTTGTGCTAGCATTCTAAAACACTATTGGCAAGGCCTATGGAATGACCTTCTCCTTCGCCACTGCATCTTGAAATGTTGCTTCAACAAGAAGTCTTTGCGAACAAAGGAATTTGAGATGCTGATTGGAGAGCTTCTTTGGACACTGTCTTAGGAGAGATCGGCTTGTCTTGGCCCCCATCACGAGGTCCCTCTCAGTTAATTCCAACGAAGCCTTGGCATCACCAATGACCCTTACTCAAACTTCGGCTATGGAAAGTGATTGGGCTTGCACCAAGTTAGTGACCTTTGCACAACGGGTGCCAACAATGCATTTGGCTTGAGATTGCAAAGCCAAAAGGAAATACACAACCTTGCAAGAGGACGAAGGCAAAGGTAAGCTTGACAGGGATAGCAAGGCAAAGATAATGGTTTTTTGCGTGTAGCTTCGGGCTCAAATGACCAACTGTTGCTAAATGGACTACTTTCTTATTTTTCTAAGATAATTTCTATTTATTGAAATTAGGATATTTAAATGTGTACACTTGAACTGTTGTAACGTACACATCTAACCCTATGTGCATGTGGACAAGCTACTTCAGGTCCAGGGTTAAGGTCAGCTTAGGAAGTGTTCTAGCACCTTTGTGAGCCTATTAGGGCAAATTTGCTAAGTCCTATAAAAGAAACCTAGCACTAGCACTTTCTAGCAAAAGAGGTAGTAGAAGTTCACCAACTTACAGTGCACCTTCTCAGCAAGACCGGCAGGTGACCTAGCGTTTCCAACCAACAGCAAATCAGGCGTAGCGTTTGTCATCGGCAATGCCAGAACAGCTCTGGCGTTTTGCACATCCCGGATCAGCCCTGGTGTTTTTGCACTTTGCTGATAGCATCAGCGTTTTGCAGATTCCCGGTAACAGATCAACCCCAGCATCAACGTTTTCAGTTTTCAGCACTTAGACTCCACACAAACCAGCCCCTAGCCTCACAGATCTCACCTAGCCGTAGCGGTTCCTCGCTGCACGGTCAGATCAGCCAGTGTTTTCAGCTTCAGCCCGCTGCATTTTCAGCGCATTGTCGTCACGTCGTCGCCATCGCCGTCCTCGTCGACACGGTGTCAGAATTCAGTAGTTAGCAGATTTGCAGATTTCAGCCCCTGGCGTTTTCAGATTTCAGCCCGTCTCGTCATCATCATCATTGTCATCGACATCGTCGGCAAGTCCATTACATCTAGACCATTGTACCAGATTTGTGCAATCAATAGCATAGACCTCTGTCGCCATAGAGAGGGGGTCCTTGGAGGAGGGTTTGACAACCGTCTGGTGTCGTATTCTTCTCTCTCATCTCTCAATCTCAACACCTTCATTCACAGTGTCATTCACTTTGTTTGTGATCATTTGCACTCTCTCACTAAAGGAAAGGAAGGTTCTCCCTCCCGTAAGTAAAAGGAACTCTTGAGCACAGTTCGGAGCACTCATCTTGAGCAAAGTTCAACATTCACTTCCGCTGCACCTTACATTGGTATCAGAGCTTTGGCAGTGTTCTGTATCACTCAAGGAAAGAACCACAAGAATTTTTTTGCTTGTTGCAGTCGCACGTAACCCAAGTCCACTTGGGCGTGTCGACTTCTAATCGTGTTTTGAAGAGTGATAGGTAACCCAAGAAAGAAGGGCTTGTCCGGCCTCCCCTCGTTCCTCTTTTCACTCACTGAGAGCGGACTGTGCACTTAGCGGCCGGCCAATCGACGTGAGGTGGGAAAAACCAAGAACCACAAGAACCCAAGTTCCTCGTGAACTTAAGTACCCAAGATCTCAGTGTATGATCATCACCAGAAGCGGAATGGATACTTTGTGCGGAGGTGATTAGCATGGAGGTGGCGAAGAAGAATTTTCCCCATCATGAGGTTTTCCTGACCCTCCCCCTTCCCTATTTACGCCAAGGGTTGCACCAAATCCTATGGAGACTTTGGTCAAGACGATGATGGACATGATGCTAAACAAGAGGCGCAACGCGCCACCTTGGATCGCGAGCATGATCAAGCACGCTTGGCGACCGAGGAAAGAAAGGCAGCCTTGGATCGCAAGCGCGAAGAAAGAAAGGCAGCCTTGGATCGCAAGCGCGAAGAAAGAAAGGCAGACTTAGATCGCGAGCGCGAAGAACGACGGTTAGCCTTGGAGCGTGAGTGCGAGCAAGCACACTTGGCGGCCGAAGAAAGAAAGGCAGCTATTAAGCTTGAGCGTGAGCAAGCACGCAAAGCCCAACGCATAGCCACCAAAGACAGACGAGTGGCCTTGGAGTTAGAGCATGAGGCGCAGAGAAACCAACGTATGCAAGAGTTAGTCCTACTGGTACTCACCTCGAAGCCTGAGCCGGTCAAAGATGTTGGTAGTTCATCAAGTAGCACAAGCAGAGATGCGGACTCCAACAACCCCGTCACTAAGAAGTTGACATCCAATATGACGGTAAGATGGATGCTAGTGTCATTCATTCTTGGTTGTATCAATTAAAAATTTAATGCTTATTTTGCGACAACTAAGAAGACAGGGAATAGCAAGGTTTTGATAACAACCATGTGCCTTGCCGGCGATGCCATTAATTGGTATCACGCATGGCAAGAGGCACACTTGACCGCGCACCTAAAGGAAGCCAAAGAAGGCGTGCCTCTTTCCTTCAATTGGGCCGACTTCCAAGAAAAGCTCAAGGCGTGGTTTATGCCTCCTCAGTACCTAGCGCAGTTGAAAGAAGATTGGCGCAATCTCAAGCAAAATGGTATGCCAGTCGTGTTTTTCTAACCGTGTTTTGTAGCTCGGCACCCAATTACGCAAATCGGATGATGAGCGCAAAGAGGCATTCCTTCTCAAGTTGGACAAATATATCAAGTTTAATGAAGAAGTCTTCGACCCCGTGGATCTCAACAAGGCGGTAGCAATTGCTCTCTCCCAAGAGATGAAGCACAACAAGGGAAATCCTATCGAGAACAAGTCTTCTCACAGTCCCTCTCAGACTCCTCACAACCCACAGAACGGTAAGAATGGTAAGAACGGTAACTGTTCTAGAAAATCCTCCTCTAATCCTTCGGAAAAGAACTCACAAAATGAATCTAAGGGTAAAGCTAAAACACTTGCTAAACCTAAGCTAACCCCTCATGGAAAAGCTGCAAAAGGAATTATAGGAGGATACATAACGGTAAAAGAACAAGTCATTTATGCTAAGGAAGGTCGTTGTTATCAATGTCACGTCAAGGGTCACATTAAGGCAGCTTGTCCTAAGACAGCCCCACCTATAGAACCCAAAGCACCAACAGCTACCACAAGCACTTTAATGAACCAATCTGAGTCTCTACATGTTTCTGACACACACACATTGATGAGTCTCTCTTTAAATGTTATGGTCATATGAAGGGTCAACGTTTTGTCATATTGTTTGATTCAGGCAGTATGCATGATGTGATTGGTGCCTCTCTTGTAGAGAGAGCCCGCCTAGAGGTTAGTCAGACATCTCCTCTTGAGGTGTCGGGCTTCACTCCCGGTATGGACTCTCCAGTTACCCACGGCATTCAGGCTCCAGAGAGGTATTCGGCTTTGTTTACCAAGTTTAAGCATCTGTTTTTGCAGGATGATCTTCCACCCCGTCTCCCTCCCGAGTGGCCGGAGGACCATCGCATCGAACTCGCGGAGGGGGCACAGCCTGTCAGTAAGGCTCCCTACGTTTGAACAAGACTCGGGAAGAAGAGTTAGAGTGGCAACTCATGGAGTTGGTGGCCAGAGGATTCATACGTCCTAGTGTAAGTCCTTTTGCTGCTTCTATTATGTTTGTCCGCAAGAAGGATGGTTTGTCTCGTTTGTGTGTTGATTACAGGGCATTGAACAAGATGACCGTCAAGAACAAGTTTCAGATGCCTCACATTGAGTATATCCTCAATAGGCTCAATGGGGCAAAGGTTTTCAGTAAGGTCGATCTGAAAAGTGGATACCATCACGTAAGGGTATTCAAAGGCGACATCTACAGGAGCGCTTTTCGCATAGAGCGAGGGCAATGGGAGTATATGGTCATGCCTTTTGTATTGACAGGTGTCGTGGGTACATTTAACCGTCTCATGGTAGGCCGTTTTGGCGATATGGTTGGTATATGTGTGTTCATCTTTCTTGATGATATTCTCCCTTTTTCTGCATCGTGAGAACAACATGAAAAGCATGTAGAAAGGGTATTAACCCATTTGGATGAGTGTCAGTTGTACATTGCAGCTAAGAAATTTGAGTTTTTTCTCACTGAAGCTACTTATCTCAGTTATATCATTTCTGCAGAAGGCGTTAAGCTAGATCCCGCGAAGGTGGAACAGGTACATAATTGGGATTTGCCAGAAACTGCATATGATATGCGTTCTTTTCTTGGTTTATGTCAAGCATATAGTTCGCACATAGAGAATTTTGTACGCATTGCCGCATCCATGACAGATGTTTTGAAAGGGGTAAAGACTCGCCAACAGCGCGTGGATTTACCCGAGGCAATCATTGAGGCCTTCGCAGCTCTCAAGATTGCGGTGACAGAAGCATCGTGTCTTATCCTTGCCTCTTGGGATGACCCCTTTGAGGTATGGACGGATACGAGCAATGTCGCCATAGGCACTGTGCTTCAACAACACGGCCGTCCAGTTGCATTCCTTAGTCGGAAGCTCAATAGTGCAAAAAAGAACTATTCAGTTTATGATAAATAACTTTTATCTCGTTCACGCTCTTAAGCATTGGAAGCATTTTTTGTATGGTAGAGAGTTCACAGTTTGCACAGATCACCAAGCCCTCAAGTGGCTCCAGTCTATGCCTAGTGCACATCGGAGTGATCGCCAAGCACTGTGGTCACAATTTTTTGAGCAATTTGGAGGTTTGATTGAGTATGTGCCTGGAAAAGCTAACCCAGTTGCAGATGCGTTAAGTCACAAAGGACAGATCCTGGCTCTTGAATTAAGATCCACAGTTTCTCTTCAAGGTGTGTCTTTCGATAGCATAAAGAACCAGTAAACAGATTCCGAGTTTGGTAAGCAATGATTGCAGGCTCTTGCTTCCCAAGGGCCTAGCAACTATCTCATTCGTGATGGTTTGTTGTATTTTCGTCACCATCTATGAGTGTTGCCCTCTCTCAGGACAACCGTATTGCACGATGCACATGACTCTCTCATGGGTGGGCACAGGGGAATGAACACCACTCTGGAAAAAATGGAAAGATTCTTTTATTTGCCTAAAATGCGAAAGGATGTATTTCATTATGTAACACAATGCACTATTTGTCAAAAGGTAAAAGCTCCTCGGGGTAAGCAGCAAGCCCTCTTGCTTCCGCTGCCTGTTCCTGATGGACCTTTTCAGGATATTTCCATGGATTTTGTGACTAACCTTCCACCTAGTTTGCATTCAAGGAACACTCAATGTTTGACAATTGTTGACCATTTCCGCAAGTTTTGCATGTTGATTCCTTGTAAGGCCACAGTCACCACACAAGATGTAGCACGGTTGTTCATTGAGCATTAGAATTTAGTACCCCCTTTGTGGTTTGCCAAAATCAATTGTTTCAGATAGGGATGTTAAGTTCACGTCCAATTTTTGATGCACTCTTTGAAAATTTTGGCACTAAGTTTTTCATCGGGTTTTCATGCACATTCAGATGGTCAAACAGAGATTTACAATCAATTGGCTTTTGATATTTTAAAGTTATATGTACATGATCAGCAGTCTCATTGGGAGCTCTATCTCCCATTGGTTCAGGCTATTTTGAATGACTCTTATTCCTCTACCATTGGTCGAACTCGGTATGAGAGCTTTTGGTCGTCTATTCCAGACTTTTGACTCGCTCGGTCGTGAGCTTATTGTTCAAGATCATACGATGATCCTTGACTTTCAAGCTATGAACATGGACTGTGTTGATGTAGTTTTAGGAGAGGAGTGGCTGCATGGTTCAGGGAACACATTGCACACAAGTTATGAACACAACTCCTTATCCTTTATGGTCAACGGTAAACATGTGCTTTGCTTTGTGAGAAAAATATACCATCTGCACCTCTTATATATACAGCCAAGCTTTCTATTTTACGGAAAGCAGATTTAATAGATGAAGTCTTTTTGTGTTACTACTTGTCTCCAAGTCTTGTGAATTCTCAAGAGCAAACTGCTGTGGATTCTAGTTAATGCCAATCCTAAAAGTCAATCGTTGGATGAGATTTCTGAGAGTGTGAAGCTTCGGCTAAGTAAGGCTCAGCAGTCTTACGACAGGCTAACAAGCATCATCAGGATGTTTCTATCAAGGAAGGGGATTGGGTTTATTTAAGAATCATAAAGCAACGTCTTAAGCAAGTTGGAAAGAAATGTCCTAAGTTGTCTTTCAGAATGTATGGTCCATTTCCTGTCATTAAAAAGATAAATGAGGTTTCTAAATTCTATGAAATTCCAATTGCCTAACTCATGGTCAATGCACAACGTTTTCCATGTTTCTTGGTTAAAAGTGTTTCAAGGAACACCTCCGAAGGACATTTCCAAAGAAGAAGAGCCCGAGATCATTGATGAAGCTAAAGTCATAAGGCCGGAGCAAGTGTTGTTGCATCAGTTTCGCCGTGGCTCAAAGAAGCAAGTCAAACAGTACTTTTTGAAGTTCAAGGATCGAGGAACCCACACGGCAGTGTGGGTCAATGAAGAGTTTTTCAAAGATTACCCAGAGTTGTTGGCCGACTACAAGGAAGCCATGCAGCTCGGTACCAGTACCTACCTTTAAAAAGGAGGGAAAGTCACGTGCACATCTAACCCTATGTGCATGTGGACAAGCTACTTCAGGTCCAAGTTTCAAGTCAGCTTAGGAAGTGTTCTGGCACCTTTGTGAGCTTGTTCGCAAGCATGCATGTCCAGGCACTTAGAGTGGTTGCATATCCTCTGGTTGCACACAGCATGATCATCAGCATTACAATCAATACCCACCATGAGCATTTGACAATGCACAAAACCCATTTTCCCTATTTTATCCAATTTTCACTTATTACTAATAAGTGACTTTGTTGGGAAATTGGGTAGGGCAAATTTGCTAAGTCCTATAAAAGAAACCTAGCGCTAGCACTTTCTTGCAGAAGAGGCAACAGAAGTTCATCAACTTACAGTGCACCTTCTCAGCAAGACCGGCAGGAGACCTAGCGTTTCCAACCAACAGCAGATCAGGCCTAGCGTTTTTCATCATAAGTACCAGAACAGCCCTAGCGTTTTGCACATCCCAAATCAGCCCTGGCGTTTTGCAGATCCCAGATCAGACCTAGCGTTTTTGCACTTTGCTGACAGCATCAGCGTTTTGCAGATTCCCGGCGACGTATCAGCCCCTGGCATCAGCATTTTCAGTTTCCAGCACTCAAACTCCACACAAACCAGCCACTAGCCTCGCAGATCTCACCTACCCGCAGCAGTTCCTCACCGCACGGTCAGATCAGCCAGTGTTTTCAATTTCAGCCCGCTATCCGCACATTTCAACATCTGCGTTTCCAGCGCATCGTCCTTGAGTCGTCGCCATCGCCGTCCTTAGTTAGCAAATTTACAGATTTCAACCCCTGGCGTTTTCAGATTTCAGCCCGTTTCGTCATCGTCATCATTGTCATCGACATCGTCGGCAAGTCCATTGCATCTAGACCATTGTACCAGATTTGTGTAATCAATAGCATAGACCTCTGTCGCCATAGAGAGGGGGGGGGGGGTCCTTGGAGGAGGGTTTCACAACCGTCAGGTGTCGTATTCTTCTCTCTCTCATCTCTCAGTCTCAGCACCTTCATTCACAATGTCATTCACTTTGTTTGTGATCATTTGCACTCTCTCACTAAACGAACGGAAAGCTCTCCCTGCCGTAAGTAAAAGGAACCCTTGAGCACAGTTCGGAGCACTCATCTTGAGCAAAGTTCAACATTCACTTCCGTTGCACCTTACAACTATAGTTGTTAGGAACTGTAGATCTATACTGGAATTGATAAAAGCCATCAGGAACAAAAAACTCTGATGTGTCATATGATGAGTAACATTAAGCATCGTGAAGGAATTGTACCGTTAGTTCGGTGGAAGAGATGGAGAAGTGGGTATTATGGGTGATAGAAGCATCAGATAGGGAATATTCCATTAGTCTCGGAGGAAATCCAAACTAGAAAAAGGAATATGCATAAAGACGGCACAAGAATAAAGATGGGTTTTGAGAAGCTTTTTTCTACAAGGGATGTTTTCAAGTGCTTTCCGCGAAAGCAAATGATTTCCCGCGAGGAATCTGTGTTTCCATTGCATCTGTGCATGAGACTGCATCCAGTGACGCATGGGAAAGTGTTGTGTAGCTTCGGTTTTCAGCTCACTGAGTTTTAATTGAGTTTTTAGCATGTTCACTTTTTTTTTGACCGGCCGTCCACTTAATAAGTGGGCAGCCACTTAATAAAAGTAGAAGCAAGGCTTATTTTAAAAAAATCAGCGCTCCCATGTGGCTGAAATACAACTTGCACAGCACCACCTATGTGCCCAAGCATGCGACACACACCAAAGAGAAAAGCATTTATTTTATTTTCAAAATGCCCCCAACCAAACATGATATGAATCTTCTGCGAGGTTGGTACATATCATCTTGTGCCATAGGGCATTCCAAGTAGCCGGACCAATAGCTACCTCAAAGTGCATCTAATTACTAGAGCTGAGTTCATCAATAACCATAGATTCCACATCTTCTTGTAAATGCATCAATGGCTCTTCGATTCTCATGTAAAAGACCCCATCACTCCTACCACCTCAAATTTCATCCAAGAATTGAAAAAGAACCATAGAAACATTCGCACTTACATCTTCTACTTTCACATAAGTTCTTTGCCACTTCAAAAGCTAGAGGCATGCATACAAAGCCACTCAACACATCATAATCCAGTCTTCATCATGTCAACCTGCCTCACAACTTGCTAACTACCAATCATGATCTTTATAGATAAAATGATATGGCTCAAACATATATTGAAGCGTGTGAAATGCATCCATAAGATCACCATGCAAGCAAAATATCACTCTAACGTCCTTGTATACCAGATCCTCAAGATGTTTATACTAAGCAACCAGAGAGCACATATCACGACCTACATCCCTTGGAGATGGCACTAGCATCAAATCCTTGCACACATATAACTCATTCCTATCACCTTCATGACCCAATACCTTTGCATCACAACCACTAGAGGTTTCCCAACCCCAACTCTTGTAAAGCACATGCACCCAAGGTAACATCAACCAGCATAGAATCACTCTTGCCTACATCATCTTCAATTAATGTGGCAATTTCATGACCATAGCTTATCATATCATCTTTATCACAAGCATCCATGTTGTGTTGCTAGAAAGCTCCTTCCCAAAAACATACGTTTCTCTTTGTGCAAGTCTATCATGTCCTTCACTGATAGATCTTGTAACTCTTATGTCATCATTGCTAGTATCGGATGTGTCACCATCATAGGCCGCCTCATTCTAGTCAATTTCACTCTCATCAGCTTCACTTTCCACGCTAGTGCTCAATTTTTCACATTTATCTACTATGTCCTTGCCATTTTGCACCATAAGCAAAGAATATGGTCATTTGCACAAATCTCCAAACTATTATTCTTGCCAACATTAGCATTTATGATTGCGACTTTGGGTGCATAAAGGTCATCCACACTATCAATACCAGGTATAGGCAAAACATACTTCATGCCTACTGTAACGCTATCTTCAATGCTTCACACATGGAATTGGGCTCTTTCTCTTACACTTTTGCTATAAGGTTTGTCTGCAACAAACTTGTGAGAACCTATATACTTTGGCTATTTTTGTAAAAGTAGTATTGGTCAGATTTGGACATCTTCACACCAGCTCGAGATTGAGACTTGTAGATTGAGAGGGATACCAACAGCTAGTAGGATATGCCACCTATGCCATACAGAGCCAGAGATAGAGATGAATTATATATGTCAATGCACAATGTATTACAAGATACGGGGTCGCCTCCACTGTCCATTCAGAAAGGGCTTTAGACCCTTCTCCATCGTCATGATCTATCAGGACCAAAGTTGTCGGATTGTATCTACTCAAGCTACATAGACACAAAGATAGTTATCAGGACCAAAGTTGTCGGATTGTATCTACTCAACCTACATAGACACAAAGATAGTTAACTAAGAAGATTCCAGAAACAAAATCCAAAACGATCTGCAGAGTTTCATACTCTAGACGCAAACTGAATTGAGAGCTTGCCTCTAAGAAACTTCCCTCGTGGGAAGGAATCGACCATCGAGTCTAAGATTAAGAAACAGAGGGGTTTCTCCAGTTCTTGTGCTTGTAAAAATATTCTCCCTAATAAAGATTCTCTTTAAGGGGGGGACCCACCCATCTTTTGGTCCCCAATATTGTGTCGTCTTCACCCTCATCTCTTTTGGTTGAGAGTTTATTTATTTTCAGCGTATTAATTATTCGTGTGCACTCCCATTTGTGACAGTGGTATCAAAGCTCGGTCGCCTCTCTCTTTCTGCAAAGGAGGACAATTCTGGGAAGAAACGAGAAGAACCATGGCGAGGCACGGGAGAACCATTGAAGTTGAACTTCAGTAAGTATGAGTTCAACTTGCGGATTTGCAGCTCCTTCTCACGTTGTCGGCTATCCAAAAGGTTTTGGACAGAATCAAGAAGCCACAAGAAACAAATGCTGATGGGGGTCAGGAAAATCGTGTCGGTGGTGACAACCCGCAGGAGGAAAACGCGGAAAAAAGGGCCGATGCGCATAAGGGATTTCCAGATCCAAACAAACAGCCTTCCAAGAGCAAGGGCCAAGACGATTCTTCAATAACCAATTTCCAAAGTGCCCAAGTGCCTTGTCTTCTCTTTGATAGGACCGGTATGCTTTGAGAAAAGCACACGCCTCATGCTCTGATACCACTACATGCTTGGGCACCCCAAACAGAGAATCTGACACGACACACTAATAAATCACTTAAAATACTTCACAACTATAAAAACTTGAGTCGACATGGCCCAACGTAGTTCCGTGCCCAGAGGTATTGGCCCCAAAACCTAGCGCCCCTTTCGGTATTTCTTTATTATATTAATGCTTGAGCAAAGTAAAACTCCCGAAGGGGTCCTCTGCTCTCATACTCTGCATCCAGATGCTCTGAAGAGTGAGGCCCCTTGGGTCCTTTTATTCTTACAAGGGATGCCAAAAGCAAAGCCCCAAAAGCAGTTGAACCCAAAGGCAATTGGTTCCTAAAAGCAATAATCCCAAAAGCAACTTGTTCGAAAATCTGCCCCCAAAAAGCATCAGCGCAATTTGCGGAATTCCGTACAATCTGCCACATCAGCACCCTGTCAGCGCGTTTTACGGACGTCCATACAAGCAGCCTGCAAGCGCGTTTCACGAGCGTCTGTACTGCCAAGCCTGTCAGCGCGTTTCACAAGCAGTCCATACAGCCTGTCTGTACAATTCTTGTCGCGTCGTCATTGCTGTGTTTGGGTAGTGCTGCCACGTCATCAGTTTGTGTCAGTATTGCCCTGAAAAACAACAAGCTAGAGAGAGAGAGAGAGAGAGAGAGGCATGGCTTTTTGAGGATGAGGGAATAGTAGACGTAAAGAGAGCGAAGGGGCTACTTGGGCTGATGGTAGAGGAAAATTCAACAACTAGGAGATGGTGAAATGAGGGGGAAAGAGGCTTTTATTTATAAGGAAGATGCCTCAAGAAGAAAAGGGAAAAGGAGAGGATTGAGACCAAGTGTTTAGTAAGAGATAAAGTTGATTTGACAAGTGTCTACACACTTCTCTCTTCCTTTGAGAGCTTTTTGACAAGTGTCATCTTTTGAAAACTTTGTGACAAGTGTCCCACCACATGTCCTCCTTTTGGAACTGAAACGAACGAGGAGATAGGATCTCCCAGCTACACAGACCGCCTACAGATACGCATCGGACGAACCACCCCACCATAGCCACCATCTGGCGGCTCCCCCGTGCTGGGGCCAACGTCCGAGGACGTAGGCGTGAAACCTATAAGACCGAGCGTCCCATACCACCCGGCCTCACCTCCTCGAGGTGACCTCGCGCACTCTTAGCCTCGCGGGCTAACCACTGGCACTCTGCCAGTGGGATCGATCATTGCAAATGAGGCCTTGGCCTCCCTTCTATAATAATAGCCGGCCACACTGGCCGGGTTCACACTACGTCCGCCCAGACACTTAACGCCCATCCCCACGGCATCTGGGCTAGATCCCCTCTCCTGTGAGTAGGACATAACATACTTCCCCCCTTAAGAACCATTGATGTCCTCATCAATGAAGTGGGGATACTGAGCCTTCAAAGCTCTAACAGGTTCCCAAGTAGCAAACCTTTCAGATTGACCCTTCCATTTAATTAAGAACTCGTCATAACCCTTTTGGCGCGAATGACGGGTACGATGATCTAAAACTGCTTCTGGTTCTCGGGGAATATACTCAATTTGCATATCTTGCCATACATTTTCCTCAATAGGCACCACAACGTCGGCTTCGCCCAATTTCTCTTTAAGACGGCTAACATGAAACACTGGATGTACACTAGCATCCGAGGGAAGAGCCAACTTGTAGGCAACTTGGCCAATTTTCTTTGTGATCAGGAACGAACCACAATATCTAGTTGAAAGCTTATAATGCTTTCCTGTTCGCATAGTCTTGGAATCCTTGAGCATCTTCAGATAGATCCATTGTCCCACATCTAGAGTCCTTGGAGATCTCTTTTGATTAGCATAAGTAGTGACTCGGTCACGAGCCGTTCTTATACTATCCTTAGCCAATTGGAGCATTTCCTGCATGTCGTACAGGAAATCACGAGCTTGGCGTTCCTTGACTTTCTCTAAGCCAATAGCAATTGGGGATTTAGGCTCAAATCCATAAATCAGCATGAATGGGCTAAATCCAGTAGCAGAATGCTTGCTACTATTATAGGCAAACTCTAACTGTGGAAGATACCTTTCACAGTCAGACTACCTATGAGGGACATAGGCTCTCAACATGTCCTCTAACATCTGATTCATCCTCTCAGTTTGTCCGTCGAACTCAGGATGGTCAAAAAAAGACATACTCAACTTCGTCTGAAGATGAGCAAACACATCTCGCCAAAATCGGGCAGTGAACTTAGTATCACGATCACTGACAATATCTTCTGGGAGACCATACAGCTTATAAAGCTGATCGACAAATAAAACCGCCAACTCATGGCTTTTTACTGTCGACTTCGTTGGTATAAACTTCGCCATTTTTGTGAGTCTATCGACCACAACCCAGTAGCATCATTGCCCCGACTAGTATTTGGCAAACCAACGATGAAGTCCATGGAAATACTTTGCCACTTGGCATTTGGGATTTCCAATGGATGTAACAAGCAAGCTTTCCTAAGCCGCTCTGCCTTATTGATCTGACACTGAGCGCATCTCTTCACATAGCTCTCTATGTAAGAGCGCATTCTTGGCCAATAGAAATATCGTTTGACCAAAGCTAAAGTTCTTTGGATGCCTAGGTGCCCAGCGCTAGGAACATCGTGGCATTCGCACAAAATCCTTTGTCGAATCTCATCGATTTCCGGCACGCAGACTTTACCATTCCTGAACAAGAGTCCACCTCTAATGGAATATTGTCGCTGTCTCATCTCTCCAGTACGACTCACTTGGGTCTCCGGACCACCCAAGCCTGTATGTGAGTCATGCACCGCTTCGACCTCGTTCCATATCTTGCCAAAATGGCCATCGGAACGACATAGCCCTCGGAGAGAGAGATAGAAATACGTCGAGATTTCAGCCATAGACAAGGTGTTGACCTCAGGAATCCTGCTGAGCGAATCCTGCTGAGCGGATCCTACTCAACCCATCTAGCCTTCCGGCCTCCGAGATCACCCTGATCACAGATATAGCGCAAGGAGTGATGGTCTTTCCATGCAACAAACGTAGAGCCATACAAGTAGTGCCGCCATTTCCTCAGGGCGTGGACTACGGTGTAAAGCTCCTTTTCATACGTTGGATAATGCATCTCAGCGTCAGAAAGCTTCTTACTTTCAAACGCAACAGGACGTGCATCCTGGTATAATGCCGCACCAATAGCATAATCACTAGCATCCGTCTCAACCACAAATGGTTTGCTAGGATCCACAATGTGCAATATTGGCACAGTAGTCACCAAGTGCTTTAGTGTCCGAAAGCTCTCGTCGAGATGCTCATTCCAGACAACAGGGGGATTACCTTTACAACGAGGACCCGAAGTCTTCGGCCCTTGCACCCCTCCTTTTAAAAGTTGCGTAAGCGAAGCAGCACCTTTAGAGTAATCCTTGAATCCAGTAAAGCGAAAAAGGACTTTACTTGGCGTACATTCTTCAGAATGGGCCAATTTCGCACTTTATCCAACTTTTCAGGGTCGATGCGAATTCCATCGCGAGTAATGATGTAACCCAAGTACAGAAGCTCTTTCTTAAAGAATTCACACTTCGAAGCCTTAGCGTAAAGCTTCTCAGTTCTCA
Organism: Adiantum capillus-veneris; assembly: GCF_014529385.1. Lineage (NCBI taxonomy): Eukaryota > Viridiplantae > Streptophyta > Polypodiopsida > Polypodiales > Pteridaceae > Adiantum > Adiantum capillus-veneris. The sequence goes on from NC_140947.1 coordinate 150,669,082, forward strand.
GTACTTCGAGAACAATGCGTATATACACTACGTGCTCGGACAAACTTCGGTTGTAAATCAAGATATCATCGAGAAATACAACAACGAAGTTGCCTAGAAATGGTCTCAGCAGATCATTCATCATCTGCTGGAACGTAGCTGGAGCATTGGTCAAACCAAAAGGCAAGACCAAAAACTCGTAGTGACCATAACGCGTATGGAAGCCTGACTTAGGAACATCTTCCAGTTTGATCCGTATCTGATGATAGCCTGATCGCAGGTCTATCTTAGTAAAATACAACGCTCCATGGAGCCGATCTATCAGATCGTCCATGCGTGGGAGCGGATATTTGTTCTTGACAGGAAGTTTATTCAACCCCTTGTAATCCACGCAGAAGCGCATAGTGTTATCCTTCTTTCGAGAAAGTAACACTGGCGCTCCCCACGGGGATTTGCTAGGCCGAACAAAACCCCTGTCGAGATAATCCTTCAGTTGTCGCTGAATCTCATCCTCCTCTGTTTTACTAAACCCATAGGGTTGCTTTGAGAAGGGCTGACTACCAGCCACCAACTCGATGCCATGATCTACTCCTCTCGAAGGCGGCAAGCCAGGAGATAGATCATCAGGAAAAACATCCTTGAAATCAGTCATGATTTCTCGGATAAGGTTGGATTTGTCGGAATCCCCGAGTTCAACAGAAGAACATGAAACATTTTTACGAAATTCAGTGACAGAAGTACCAAGCACTAATGAATCAAACCAAGCAGACGCGTCGTACACATTGATAAAAGTCAACATCAAAAGACTTTATTTCTTTATACATTTCCAAAGCAGTAACAACTGGTATTGCAAAACCATTATTTACAGACTTTTGATTACAAAGCGACACAGATACATGAGGCATGTTCTGCTTAACAAAAACAAGAGAGTGATGTACATAGTCTATATACAATGAGTCTTGTTTATCATAAAACCATGGAATTCCTAAAATAACATATGCGCTGTCCAGGCGCATGATGTGGAAATCCAGGTTCTCTTTGTAATCAGCCAGCTCGAGCGACAAGTCTGGAACCATCCGATTCCATACATCCGTATCCACGCCACGAGCCATCTTCACGCAATACTCATGGTCACTGTCCTGCGTCCGCAGGTTCAGTTTCTGCACCAATTTTGCATCCACAAAATTGTGTGAGCTTCCATTATCCACGTCGTGACCATTGATCTTCCCGGGGAAACGGAGAAGATCATGGTTACCAAACACTTTGGTGCTAAAAGTACAATTTGTGCATGAACTGTGCGTTAAATGATGGATTTCAACTTGAACAACATCAGAGTTACCTGAGATCTCGTGAATTTGAACCGAAGGACAGCCTTGCGGTTTCTACGTCTTCTTCTTTTTAGGGCAATCCTTGATTTGGTGACCCGTCTGGCCACATCCGAAGCAAGCCCCCTTCTTCACTGCATCAGCAACTGAAGCGTTTCTGGCTTTCTTCTTTTCCTGAGAAGATCTCGGCGGTGATTTAGATTTACGCTTGAATCGGGATCGCTTCCTCGAAGCACCCTCACTGGATTGATGGTCTATAGTTCTTTTCTTCTCATAATTCGCTCAATTTATTAAATGAAACGTCCTAGGCTTTGCCACTGCATCCTCGACGTCAGTCGGGGCTTTATCCTTAATTAAGGCCCAACGGTAGTCCTCATGCAATCCCAGCAGATACATGTGCACAGCGTGCATAGAATCCACCTTGCAGAAGGTGAGCGCCTCCTTGACAGCTGTCGTATATTTATCAATAGACAGAGTTTTCATCGAAAGACTCTGCAGTTTGGCATAAGCTTTCAAAGGGTCCATTTTAGCGAAATCCTTCCTGGATTTCACGCAAAAATCAGGCCACGTCGTAGGCTTTTCTATCATATCACGCCACCAGGTAAGCGCCTTATTGCGCAGATAAAGAGGAATCGTCTGAATCCTCCGTTCATCATGCTCCCCATGGAGATCAAAGAATGTGTTCCACTGGTGCAGCCAGTTATTTACAGCCAATTCCGTACACTCCTTCTCTTTACCTGAGAAATTTGTAGTTTTATACGGAATTGAGGCAATCAGACCACCCTACGGACGCCCAAAAGCAACAATCTGCGTCCGCGTCAGACCACCCTACGAACGCCCAAAAGCAGCAATCTGCGTCCGCAAATGCTGGAGATGGGTTTCACCCTCGGAAATACGCACAGTCGTCGACTGAGCCATATTTTCGAGACTAGAAAGTTGGGAACTGAGCCCCTGTAAGACCCCTTCGAGAGAGGCCAAGCGAAGGTTCGTCTCAACATTCGCGTTTTCCAGAGCGGTAACACGCTGGTCAAAACTCTGGAAAGTGCTTGTAATCCATGTGTAGAGAGCATGCGTAAAGGGAATTTGGATGTTACCTGGCGTGTCGTCACACTGCACATCAGAGCTGGAGGAATCCATGGCGAGGTGCGTGAAAAACTGGAAAATTCACGCAAAACCGGGTCTTTTCTGCACTTTTTGGTCGCGAAAAAAGTGAAGTTGCGAAGAGCTCCACACGTCGACGTGCGCGTCGAAACACGAGCAGGTGATGGCGGGAGCGCGGGAGCGCGAGGAGGTGAGAGAGAGTAGGCTTTGGAGATGAGCAGAAGAACCACGTTTGAGGTTTCTGTAAACTCTGCAGGGTTGTGTAAGTGAGTTTTTAATAAAGCAAAGGTTTCAAACTATGCTTTTAAAAAGTCCTGGCCATTTTAAAAAAAGGCCACTTGATAAATTAAAATGGCAATTCATAGATGGCGTTAAAAAAAAACAACGAGCAACGCTGCAGGGAAGAAAAAAAAACATGCGCTAGTCTGCCAGGAGGTGCCGCATGGAAAAAAATATCGCCCCCCCTCCAGGCTCACGGACAAGCGTGCCCAACACACGCCAGAGGCCACCTTGATGCCAGCGCTTGGGAAAAGAAAAACCACGCTGGAAAAAAAAACCAGCAGCGCTACTCCCTCTCCCAGCCTCCTCCTCACGCTTCCCTGTAGAGTTGCAACACAGCTCCATGCCAAGCAAGCACATAGAGAGAGGTCTCTCTCTCTCTCTCTCTCTCTCTCTCTCTCTCTCTCTCTCTCTCTCTCTCTCTCTCTCTGTGTGTGTGTGCTTCGCACACTGAGAGTTACAAAGAGAGGAATTGACAGAGAGAGGCAGAAGTATACCATATGCTGAAATTTAATCCAGAACAGCAAATTAATCAGTAATATACTGATTTTCATCGAAAAACCAGTAAAATCAATTAGTAATACTGTGATTTTCCGCATTTCCACCTGCTAGGCTGTTGAATTTTATAAAAAATCAGCGAGCAACGCATTAAATTTCACTTGCACACAAGCTTATGAGAAGAAAATAATCAGTTACAGTTAATTCATCAAAAATGACATAAAACAGTGACAATCCGACTCGAACCAGTCTGTAAGTGTGCACTCGGTCCTTCGTGCAGCCAAGCTGGCTCTGATACCATGAAACGAACGAGGAGATAGGATCTCCCGGCTACACAAAACGCCTACAGATACGCGTCGGACGAACCACCCGACCATAGCCACCATCCGGCGGCTCCCCCATGCTGGGGCCAGCGTCCAAGGACGTAGGCGTGTAAGACCGAGCGTCCCATACCACCCAGCCTCACCTCCTCCAGGTGACCTCGCGCACTCCTAGCCTCGCGGGCTAACCACTGGCACTCTGCCAGTGGGATCGATCATTGGAAATGAGGCCTTGGCCTCCCTTTTATAATAATGGCCGACCACACTGGCCGGGTTCACACTACGTCCGCACGCACACTGGACGCCCATCCCGACGGCATCTGGGCTACATCCCCTCTCCTGTGAGCGGGACATAACAGGAACCTTTCATCTAGAATCTCCCTTCTATAACCTCCTAGAACCTTATAGAAGCTTCCATCTTTAAATTGCACGTCAATATGGATATCAAATGAAACCTCTGTCCGAGTACAATGCGGTTTTGCTTCAAAACATGGATTTAACACTTCTATGAGGAGATAAAAGCATTCAATGCAATTCAGCCCACAAATGCACAATGAGCAATCTTCATGATCATGCCATCTTATTGATTGTAATTGTCTTTTCTGGCGGATCTAGCCCACACTCAAGGCATCAACCTTTTCTCTGTGCAAGTATGATCCCGATATGCACGAGTTTCAAGTCACAGGCGCGTCCTAATTGGGTTATCTAGGTGGGAGTGTGCAGTGTGCAGTACCTATGTTCTAACCCATTGCGTGGGTCCACCATAACCTGTGACTACTCATCGGTGATCATACTAAGGTGCATTGTTCTAACTATCTTGTTTTACAAAAGGAAAACACACTTGTAAAATTTAAGACTAATAGAAAAAGGACACAAGTTCTTTTCTATTGGGAGGTGACAGCCCACCCGCTCTTATTTAGTTGTCCTCAGCTGAAAAGCTTCCTCATATTGCTTAAGCTAGGTAAGCTTGCATCAATTTTTCATCCACCCACTTGGCGTCGGTTGTGGGTAAATCTTTGAACTTCAATAGAATTTCCATGTCGGAAGGGCACTTCTTGTAGTTCGATCCTTATGAAAGAGGATTTGTTCGGGTTCAATAAGTTGCTCTCTGTCTTCAACTTCTGGGGGATCCTTTGTAATAGGCTCCTCTAGTATTGGGCCCATGTAAGGCTTTAATAAGCTTACATGAAATAAATTATGTAACTTCTAATGACTTGGGAATCTAGCTTATAGCATACTTCATTAATTTTCTTGATGACCTTGAAAGGTAAAAAGTACCCTTTTGACAGCTTCGGAAAAGACTTTGCTTGCCCTGAACTTTGCTTTAATCTATTCTTATCAAACTTTAGCGATACATTTTATTCTTCTTTGAAAACCAAATGCCTTCACCATTTCTGCTTGCTTCTTTTGACATTCTTGAGCATTTTTGATAGTGGCTAGGACTTGATTCATAGTTGTCTTCAAGTCCGAAACAAACTCATCAGCGGCAAAAATCTTATCTTTGGTATCATCCTTCCCTACATTATTTCATTTGGAGCCTTCCCTGAAGAGAAGTGTCTGGTGTTGTTCTAGGCAACTCCAATAGAGGTAGATACTTCTCCCACTGTGACTTCTGCTCACTAACATAAGCTTCTAACATATCAAGTAAAGTGAGATTCATGACTTCAATTCGCCCATCCGTTTGTGGATGAAATGATGAGGAGAACTGTAAGGTTGTTCCCAAATTCTCAAATAAAGCACACCAGGAATTACTTGTAAACTTGGAGTCCCTGTCGGAAATGATTTTTGAAGGCATGCCATGTAACCTAGAGATAGGCTGTATGAAGAGTCGTGCAGCTTGAAACCGGCCCGTGGGACGGTAGGCTTTGGCTTTCACCCAAAATTCTTTACTTTACTTTACACACACACACACACACACACACACACACAGAGTACTTTGCAAAAGAAACCTGCGACGGGAAGCAGACGCCGACAACCTGAAGGCCCCAAAATTGGCGCCCTTTTCGGTATTTCTTTATGCTTTGAGAGGGTAAATTACAAAGTAGAGTCCTAGGAATTCTTTACCTGTATCCAGCTAAGTACCACCTGAAATTTGGCCAAATTTCGGCATCATAACAGCTCCACAACTTGCGCGAAACCAATTCCCCTGTTGGAACTCACTTCCACTGGCATAAACCCTCTGATTCCTGCCCAAAAACAGTAAATTCAGCACGATGTAATACTCGTTTTTGCCCTGTTTTCAGCCCTAAACAGTCCTCAAACTGTCCTCTGTCAGTGTGGGCACTGTTCCCAATGGTTCTGGCATTCATATGGCTGAAAAGCAGTCAAATTACAGCGCATACACAGCACTGAAAATGCACCACCCTCACCGGTGCCTGCTTTTGGAGTGGCAGTTGAGCCCTCTTGTGGGGCATCACATAACTGCACGTAGGGGAGAGAGAGAGCAGTGTGTAGTGTGCACGGCATCACTCCTAGCACCACAATGTGCATAGAGTGGAAAGAAACCACTCCATAGCTCTTAACCTGTGACAAAAACTGAAAAAGGATCCCTCCCAGCTACAAATTCAGCACCACTTCTTCATGCAAGAGGAAAGTGCACAAAAATGTGCCACTTGGCGCGATTACAAGCATTTTCCCGTTTCAGGGTTGTCGCCTAAAAATCTCCCGACTGGTTGCCTAGTTGACTTCGCGGCAGAGTTGTAAGATGTTCCCCTTGTCATTCCGAAGGTAATGACGCGAACACATTTGACAGCCCAAAATACCAGTTCCCTAATTTTTAGGAGATGCTTCCGTTGGGCTCCTACTCGTCTTCTGGCCATCTATCCTCATTGGGACCGCATCCATAGTGCAATGTGGCCCAATTGTCGGATACTTTCTGTTGGTCATCCCACCTTGACTTTATGCCTTTATTGAGTTCACTTCCTAGTATCCACCAACTTACTAAGTGCGACGGGGGGACCTACATGACCTTCAACTGAGCCTAGACATCCTCTTACAATACGAATTCCAGTGCCAACCCACTTCCCCTCTGCACATGAAACTACCGTTCACATTGGTCATACAATGTCCGACCATTTGCAACTTCAAAAAGAGGGTCTCAAAAATAAAACAAAAATTATTGGAAAGAAACCAACAACTAAGGTTAACAATTGCCACGTCCTCCTCACATAATTAACAGTTGCCACGTCCTCTTGACATACCCCCCTCTTGAAACCGCAAACATCCTCGATACTATAAATACACGCCACTGATGATCTTGTGTTGTTAGCACTCTTTTATCATCGCATGTATCCACAAGAAAGGTCGTTACACATAGATACAAATGACTTAATGAGACCTTCATACTTTTGTCATTTCCATCTATTACACTGAATTCATATGTACATTTGATGTGCTAGCCCTATCATTACCCTCCTTTGCACATGTTGGGTTGGGGCATAAGTAGGTTGTAACCCAAAGGCTTCAAGGTAAAGCTGCAATACATTTGGTGACTCTGACAGTTCATGTTGTTCCATCCACTTTGCATCCATAGGCGGATAGTTCTTAAACTTCACCAAATAGCGTCTTGCAACCTCTCCTTTAACTTTTTGTGTGCCAAAACTTGCTCACATACCAGGATCTCATCAAGTTCCTCAACTTCTGGCTGATCCTCATATGGCATATCTTCTGGCACATCACCCACGAAGGGTCTTAGAAGACTCACGTGAAACGCATTATGAATCTTCCACACATCGGGCAATTTCAGCTTGTAAGCCACATTGTTGATCTTGTGAAAAGGCCCATAGTAACGCATACTGAGATTAGGAAACAGCCGTTCCTTGCCCTTCATCTTCTTTAACCTTGCCTTTTGGAACCTTAACAAAACCCAATCACTAGGTGATAACGAAAAATTCAACACGGTGATGATCAGCAACCTTTTTCTGTTTTGCCTGAGTCTTCTCCAAGGCGACTTTAATTTTCTTATACATTTCATCCATGTTTTCAACATATTGATCTACCTCAAAGATCTTGTCCTTTGTATGCAAAATGGGAGGAACTTTTTTGCCGCCTTGAACAATCTCAAAAGGTGCCCTGCATGTCGTGAATGCACCGTATGTCACAAAGTGATGACGTGGCTGCCCGCTCTGTAGGAACCCTAACCCTAAAAAGTTGAAATCCTAATCTTGCAAAAACCCTAATTTTACCCTAACCCTAACCCTAATTCTGGCATGGCTGCAGAAATGGCTGACATGGCTTGCCGTACGAGTGCTGACGTGGCAGCCCGCAAAACGCTGCAGAAATTGCGGACAGTTGCGGCAATTGCTTTTTTGGCATGCTTTTCAGGCTACGCAATTTGAATGGAGAGAAGTTTCTTTTGCTTTAATTTACCTAGCAAGAGAGAGAGAAAAGCCTCTTTGCTTTATTTTAGCAAGAGAGAGAAAGAGAAACTGCTTTATTTTTGCAAAGCTTTTGAGCTTTGGATTTTCAGCTTTTGGGGCTCTGCTTTTGGCATCCCTTGTAACTTTAAATATGTGAGCAAGCCTCTCACAACTCAGAGCATCTGGACGCAGAGTCTGAGTGTGAGCGCCTACCCGCACTCTTGTACTTTCAACTCAGATTAATACAAAAAGAAATACCGAAAGGGGCGCCAGTCTTTGGGGCCAATATCTCTAGGCACGGAACTCCGCCGGGCCAGTGTGAATCAATTGTGAAGTGTGAACTGTTTTGAAGTGGTTATTTGGTGCTGTCGCGGAAGATTCTTGACTTGAAGTGTCCAAGTTTGTTACAGTGGTATCAGAGCACGGCCAATTTCTCTTCTACGGGAAATCCGATCCCTATTCTTTTTTCCGCGGCACCTATGGCTTCAAGCAAGGATCAGTCGACTCCCCTCTGCATCCGGAGATGCGGGAAGGGATCACAACGAAGATTCGGGCAAGCAGTACGGCCCACCTAGGCCTACTCAGGCGGAGCGTCGAGAGATGGAGCGTCGTCAATTGATCGGCAATACAAGATGATGCTCAATTTTGCAAAGGACCCAAAATTTGCAAAATATATGAGCGAGACTTCTTTCCAAGAAGTGCACGCGCACTGGCAAAAAACCACATCACCACCCCCAAAACCCGCTCTCAAGAAACCTTCTGCTCACAAGAAGTATTCAGAGAAGGAATTAGAAGAGGTGGTAGATGCACGAATTGCTCAGCTTTTTGACGCGCAGAACAAAGCTAAAAAGCACGGCAAAAAGCAGAAGAAAGGTTCTGACTTTCCGGGTTATTTGGGTCGTCAATCGACATTTGGAAAGGCAAAGAAATAGAAGAAGCGTCTTCAATTTGAAGGAGTACCCAGTTCTCCTCCTTCTTCTTCTTCTTCTAACAGTTCTTCTAGCTCATCTAACTCGAGCGAAGAAGACCGAAAAGGCAAAAAGCGAAGCAAGAAACAACGCTTCGAAAACGGCAAGAAAAAGGCAAAGAAGTCTAAATCTCGCCCAGTGAGTGACAGTTCTACAGAGGGCTCGTCTACAGACAGTTCAGACTCTGACGACAACAACTTTTATGCAAAGAAGAAGAATTTTTACGAAGCCAACCAATATGACTTTCTAAAAGACAAAAGCATGACAGTGCGAGAGTTTAGAGAAGGTGGACAGTCAATTAAATTTGACACGTTTTCGGGATATAGAGATGCTTCGAAGGCTTTGTCTTTTGTACAGCAGTTTGACATCGCTTTCGCAGGAGGGTGTTACTCAGAGCACTCTAAGATTCGGAGAGCTGCCTCTTACTTTAAGGGGAATGCTCGAACTTGGTGGTCCACTTAAATGGCTGAAATTCAAGAGGCTTTTTATTTCTTCTTGGTTGACTCGAGAGTATGAACGTGATATACGAACTGCTTGGAACCATCTTCGGATGACCAAGAAAGATAAAGTGGACGCTTATTGCGAGAGATTCTGGAGCTCTTTTCTACCCGCCTCTTCATTTAAGAAGATCTTGTTCAAGGAACAGATTGAGCGATTTACCTTGGGTCTACCTACAGAGATCCGAGATCACTGCTTGGAATACAAGTCAGCATCCATTCAGGAGTTGATGAGTCATGCGAAACAGGGTTTTGCCATTCACTCTGACAGTCTGACTTACCCCGCTGATGAGATCATGACATAAAGAGATGAACAGACTTCGACAAATGAAAGTAGAAAGAGAAAGATCAATTCAGAAAAGAAAGATGCACGACCCAAGCTTACTCCTCAGGAGAGAGCTCGCTTCATCAGGGAGGGGAAGCGCTTTGAATGCGGGGAACCTGGACATATCTCCGTGAAGTGCCCTAGAAAGGCACAGAAAGAACAAAACGACAAGGACGATGAAATGCCTGAGAGTTCGAGAGCAGCTGAGGAACGTGGAAGAAAAGGCAAGATGAAAACAGGACTGGTTCCAGATTGCGTGGGTATCGATCCCAGCACGTTGGACGAGAGTACAGAACTTTGCCGAGCTTGGGGCAAAGTGAAAGACCAAGAGGCCCTGATCTTCTTTGATGGAGAAGCCAAGGCCAACTTCATTTCACCAGAATTGGTGGCGCGGCTCGAGATCACTCCCGATCGGATGGGACAACTTGCGGAGGCACTTCTAGCGGCACCCGGCAGGGACGTAGCCATTACACCTGTCATTGGCAAACTTCGGTTGCATTGTCAGGGGTATTTGGGGCATGAGGACTTTTACATAATGCCTTTGGAAGGTTGTGATGTTCTCTTGGGAATTCCCTAGTACCACAAGAACAACGCCGTGGTCGACTATCAGGCGAGGAAAGCGACATTGACTACAGAGAAGGGCAAAACCATTGTACTCGATATAAAACTGAACGGCGAGTCTGTCCCTATTGTATCGGCTTCGGCCATTTCTAAATTAATGAAATCCAGTCTGTTTGTTTACTCGATCTTTTTGAAAGAGTTGAATGATGAGGATAGCAGAAATATGTCTAAACTTGATAAAGAACACCAAGATTTTCTCCACTCTCATGCCGATTGCTTCTCAGAGGGCCTGCCAAGCAAGTTACCACTCGCTCGTCATGAAAATCATACCATTGATCTGATACCTAGAAGAAGCACACCACCGAACCGGCCACCTTACCGTGTGAGCCGAGCACACAATGAAGAGATTATGAACCAAGTGAACTACCTCTTGGAAAAGGATCTTGTTCAGCCTAGTACTTCACCGTATTGCTCTCTAGTGTTGTTGGTTTTGAAGAAAGACGGATCTTGGAGAATGTGCATCGATTATAGAGCTCTCAACAAAATCACCATCAAGAACAGATTTCCGATTCCTAGGATCGATGATATACTCGATAGATTACAGGGATCCTCGTGTTTTAGCAGGATTGATCTGAAGAGTGGATATCATCATATCCGAATCGCGTCGGGAGACGTCTACAAGACAGCCTTTCGGACGACTTTTGGGTTATTTGAGTTTTTGGTGATGCCTTTAGGCTTAAGCAATGCTTTTGCGACATTTAATGGATTGGATTTTTCAAGAGTACAGGCTACTTGTTGCCACTTTCTTTGACGATATCATTGTTTTCTCCAAGAATGAGGCAGAACATAGAGATCATCTGCTTCAGGTCTTTGAAGCATTACGAAATCACAAGTTAGTGATTAATACAAAGAAAAGTGAAATTTTTCTACCAGAGATACACTTTTTGGGACACATTGTCGCAGGAGCGGGAGTGCAGATGGATCCGGCCAAGATAGAGACTATCCGTGATTGGCCCGATTTGAAGAATGTCCATGAAGTTAGAAGCTTCTTGGGACTGTGTTCGTACTACGGGCGGTTCATTCTAAAGTTTGCAGAGGTTGCTTCTCGTTTGCAAGAATGCCTTTCAGACATTGAAAGAGAAATTGACTATGGGACCAGTTTACAGAGGTTGCTTCCCATTTGCAAGAATGCCTTTCTACTAGAGATACACTTTTTGGGACACATTGTCGCAGGAGCAGGAGTGCAGATGGATCCGGCCAAGATAGAGACTATCCGTGATTGGCCCGATTTGAAGAATGTCCATGAAGTTAGAAGCTTCTTGGGACTGTGTTCGTACTACGGGCGGTTCATTCTAAAGTTTGCAGAGGTTGCTTCCCGTTTGCAAGAATGCCTTTCAGACATTGAAAGAGAAATTGACTAGAAATTGACTATGGAACAGTTTTGACTTTGCTGGACTTGCAGCAGTCATTTTTGAAGTATAATATATATTGTGATACTTGTGATCGTAGTCTGGGTGCGGTCTTAATGCAAGAAGGCCATGTCATTGCTTACGAGAGCCGATTGTTCTCAAGGCCGGAAATGACAGCACAGATTTATGAGAAAGAGCTTTTGGCGGTTATCCGTGCTCTTACTCAATGGCGGCATTACCTATTCGGAGCGGATTTTACTGTCTTTACAGACCATCAGAGTTTGCGCTACTTCTTGTCACAGAAGCAGCTATCGGAAAAGAAGATGCGGTGGGCGAACATCTTGTCACAGTTTCACTTCCAGATTGTCCATGTTCAGGGACAGAAGAATGTGGTGGCAGATGTTTTGTCTCGGAAGCCGTTGGTTCTGGCTATTTCCGCGATACATCATAGGAGCTTCGAGGATATGGTCGACCAGTATGCCACAGATCCAGATTTTGCAGACGTTTTCACACGGATACGGGATGGGGAGACAGTAGCGAGATCTTCCATTTGGGATGGCTACTTGATGAGGAAAACCATGTTGTGCGTTACACAGCCGTTGAGGGAAAAGGTTCTAACCGAATGCCACTGTCCGCCTTTTACGGGTCACCGTGGCATTGCTACCACCTTGAAAGGGGTAGAGAGATACATCTTTGGCCGAGACTCAAGAAGGATGTGGACGAGTTTGTGCGCAGTTGCTTGGTATGCCAGAAGGTCAAGTTTTACAGGCATAAAGCACAGGGATTGTTACAGCCTTTTACCCATACCCACCCGCCCTGGGAAAGTATTGCAATGGATTTCATCTCACGAGAACACAGCGTGGGCACGATTTGTTTATTGCCCAGGTCTTCAGATTACATGGCATGCCTGAGACAATTGTCTCCGACAGGGACCCCAGGTTCACGAGTTTGTTTTGGACACATATTTGGGAGAACATAAGCACGCGATTGCAGTTCTTGTTCCACCCACAGACTGTCAGGCAATCAAAGATTGCTAATTCAGTGGTATTGGATTTGTTGAAGTCTTCTTGGTTGGATCACAAGACTACTTGGGAAAGGTTTTTACCTTTGGTGGGATATGCCTACAGAAACACGTTTGACTCTTTGATGGAGAAGATGCCATTTGAGATTTTTGAATTTGCTACGAAGGTTCTACCCGCAAAAGATAAGATTTTTCTTTGAAGCCGACCAGTTCACGAGGGACTTGGTCCAAAAGGCTTTGCAGAAATTTTAGGAAAGATAGAAAAAGGCAGCAGATCGCCATTGTCGCGATTTGAAATTGAAGCAGAAGAATTGGGTGCTCTTACATTATGGGAAGGCACGACCAAGAAAGAAAACAAAAGGGAAAGGAGCGGCTTCTTTGTAAGCTTAGCATGACATAGTGTGGACCTTTCCAGGTTTTCCGAAAAGATAAATGATATCTCCTTTGGACTGAAGCTGCCAGAATACTTGGAGGATTCACAATGTTTTTTTTTAATGTGAGTCTCTTGAAGCCTTTTGAAGGCGATGTGCATGTTGATGAACAACCCGAATTGGACGAAAAACGAGCAGATACTCGTTCCGGAACAGAAATTGTCACACAAAGAAAGAAAGAAGGTAAAGCAAACTGACGGTTCTTGGTTAAATTCAAGACCTACTTCGCATTGGATGCCAAGCGAATGGAGGAGGAAGACCTAGCAAATATTCCTCAGAATGTGAATCTTTACCTTGAAGCTTTTGGTTTAGCATAGTCTATTCAAATGGAACCCAGAATTCAGATTGGCTGGAGATCTAGTGCAGTGGGTTTGCACAAGAGGGGAGTTACTCCGCTCCTTTGTCAACAGATGCTTCGATTTTTGAATACTAGAGTCACTGATGTCTCTTTGAGCTTCAGGGATACTGAGAGCTGACAGTATTCAGCTTGATGACTTTATGAAATGGAATTCCAGAAAAATATGAAATTGACTTGTTCTTGATTTGTTTTTAAGTGCAGGAACTGATAGACAAAATGACTGTAGCATTTTGATCTAATTGATATGGTTGCAATAGGGGTTAGTTAATCGGACATCTATGAGGTCCCGACTGGATCTAGATACGATTGCTAGCTACATTGCCGATAAATCATGGTCTAAGATCCGAATGAATGTTGAATGTCATGTGATGTCCTATGATGTTCTGTGATGTGACTATCAATTAGTACATGTGATGAATGTGTGTTCCTAGTACGTAGGTACTAACAATCAGTGTCTACTAAGACAGTTTATGGCCTCTGTCTATTTTGCAGGCGTAATCGAGGGCGATTAAGATGCTTTCAAGAGGGGGGTATGTCACAAAGTGATGACGTGGCTGCCCGCTCTGTAGAAATCCTAACCCTAACCCTAACCCTAAAAATCTGAAACCCTGATCTTGCAAAAACCCTAATTCTGCCATAACCCTAACCCTAATTTTGGCATGGTTGTGGAAATGGCTTATGTGGCTGGCCATACGAGTGCTGGCGTACCGGCCCGCAAAACGCAGCGAAAATTGCGGACAGCTGCGGCAGTTGCTTTTTTGGCATGCTTTTCAAGCTACGCAATTTTAATGGAGAGAAGTTTCTTTTGCTTTAACTTACCTAGCAAGAGACAAAGAAAAGCCTCTTTGATTTATTTTAGCAAGAGAGAAAGAGAAACTGCTTTATTTTTGCAAAGCTTTTGAGCTTTTGATTTTCAGCTTTTGGGGCTCTGCTTTTGGCATCCCTTGTAACTTTAAATATGTAAGCAAGCCTCTCACAACTCAGAGCATCTGGACGCAGAGTCGGAGTGTGAGCGCCTGCCCGCACTCTTGTACTTTGAACTCAGATTAATACAAAAAGAATTACCGAAAGGGGCGCCAGTCTTTGGGGCCAATATCTCTAGGCACGGAACTCCGTCGGGCCAGTGTGAATCAACTGTGAACTCTGAACTGTTTTGAAGTGGTTATTTGGTGTTGTCGCGGAAGATTCTTGACTTGGAGTGTCCAAGTTTGTTACACCGTATTGTTGTACGCATACGTAAGCATAGGCAAATACTGTTCCCACCTGCCCTTATTATCTGACACATAGAATTTCAACAGATATAAGACAATAGAATTAGCTTCTTCTGATTGTCCATCAGTTTGTGGATGAAATGAAGACGAGAACTTGAGCGTAGTGTCCATGTTCTCAAACAATCCTCTCCAGAACAAACTAGTCATGCGAGGATCACAATCACGTACAATCGATTGTGGCATACCATGGTACTTAAACACATTGTACATAAACAAGCGTGCCATGTGATCAGATTTTATCTTCTTCCTGACAGGGATAAAATGGGCCTGCTTGTTGAACCTGCAGATAATGGTCCATATACCATCATTCCCTGTTGGCGTTCTTGGAAGATCAAAGATAAAGTCCATAGCAATGCTTTCCCATGGCTTATCCGGAATCCGTAGTGGTTGTAACAACCCTGGTGCCTTTTGCCTATCAAACTTGACCTTTTGGTAAATTATGCATGCTCGCACAAAGGCATCCACATCTCTCCTCAAGGTAGGCCAATAGAAGAATGTCTCTACCGCTTTAACTATCGCATCAATACCACAGTGCCCTGTATACAGCGGGACATGACTCTCTTTCATGACCTTATGTCGCAATGGCCTAGTGACACAAAGTCTGCCATGCATCCTCATAAAACCATCTCTGAGGAGGTAGTGCTCATGATGTTGCCCCTCTTGCAACTGGTCTATCCTGCTGAAAATTGCAGCATCCTCTAAACGATCAAGAATATCATCAATTCTAGGAATAGGAAACCCACTGTCCTCCTTTGCTGCCCTCCTTTCTCGATGCTCGGAAACCCATTGTCCTCTCCTTTCAACAAGGCAAGACCAGTGTTAGCAACCTCCATAAGCTGAGTGAGGGTAGCCACTCTGTTCTTGGTACAGTAGTCTCGAAGCCCTTTAGGCAGCCCACAACAATACTTCTCTATCTGCTCTGTCAATGGCACAAATCTGTAGGAGGTCACTGAGAGTAATGCTTTACAAAACCTCCAATTGTAATCCAGCAAGCTCTTGCATGTAGCCGAAGTAAGTTGGTGCCAATTTGTCATGACATCCTGCTTCAAATTCATTTGACAGCCAAGCAGATGCAAACATTTGCTTGAAGTAGACCCAAGTGGCGAGTACCTGTCCTTGCATTAACAATGTCGTCCACCATGTAAGCACATTGTCCTTTAAGAAAATGGCAGCTTTCCTGACCTTAGAGGCCTCTGTACAATTCCCTCTTGCATAAGCTGTATCAAGCTGCTGGAGGAAAGTGAGAGCCTTTGCCTTATCCTGGAAGCCACTGAAAGAGCTCAACTTTACAGCTGCACCACCTTATTTGTAAGCTTTCGGCTTTTCCAGTGCCCCCAAATTGTCATAAGGATAGTCTGCGATATCTAGCTGCTGTCCAGAAAAACCAGCCATGCCAAAATGACCCTATGGCACCCTAAACTGGCCCTGGTTGCTCTGAAAACCCTGCTCATGCCGATGCTACCATACATGGGGTTTAGCATCATGCCTTGCATACCCCCAAACACTGTTCCTGCCATGTACGGTTGACTTCCAGGCGCATAAACAGCCATACTCTGGAACAAAGATCCACCCCCAAAATACCCAGGATGTACCGTGGGTGGTGGAAAAACTGAGTGCATTGCCTGGTAACCAGTTCCCTGTCCGTTCAAGACAACTGAGTCCTGAACGCATCATCCTCAAGACTCAAGTTGCCCAGTCATAAAGCCCTGTACTACTGGAGGGACATTCACATTAACAGGAGGTACAGACTGACGTGCCCGTGAGCTCTCGCCAATCTCGAACACCATAGGGGTTTCCTGTCTGTCCTTAGAAGAGGAACCCTCTTCCATAATGCCCTTCCCTTTGGCGGCCATAGTGTAACCCCGCGTTCCTGTACTCTGTGTCTTTACCCAAAACAATCGCGGCTCACTCTTTGAGGAAAAAGTGATTGATGTGCAACGGAACCTTGAAACCGGCCCGTGGGGCGGTAGGCTTTGGCTTTCACCCGAAATTCTTTACTTTACTTTAGACACAGAGAGAGAGAGAGAGAGAGAGAGAGAGTACTTTGCAAAAGGAACCTACGACGGGAATTAACACTTAAGTACACACACTGCTCGGAAGCTAGAATGCCCCGAGCAGACGCCGAAAACCTGTAGGCCCCAAAATTGGCGCCCCTTCCGACATTTCTTTATACTTTGAGAGGGTAAATTACAAAGTAGAGTCCTAGGAATTCTTTACCTACATCCAGCTAGATACCACCTGTTTTGGCCAAATTTCGGCAACATAACGACCCCAAAACGTGTGCGAAACCAATTCCCTTGCTGGAACTCACTTTCACTGGCATAAACCCTCTGATTCCTGCCCAAAAACAGTAAATTCAGCACGCTGTATTTACTGGTTTTTGCCCTGTTTTCAGCCCTAAACAGTCCCCGAACTGTCCTCTGTCATTGGGGCGTTGTTCTCAATGATTTTGGCGTCCGTATGGCTGAAAAACAGTCAAATTACAGCGCATACACAGCGCTAAACGCACCTGTTTGGTGAAGTTATGACCCTCACCGATGCCTGCTTTTGGAGTAGCAATTAGCTACTCCTGTCCCTGCTCAAGGAGGCTCTTGCCTCAGCACAAAAGCATGAAACAACACAGTTGTACATCGGTCAAATGAAGAGCCCTCTTGTGGGGCATCACATAACTGCACGTAGGGGAGACAGAGAGCAGTGTGTAGTGTGCAGGGCATCACTCACACTATACATAGAGTGGAAAGAAAGCATTCCATAGCTCTTAACCTGTGACAAAAAACTGAAAAAGGAGCCCTCCCAGCTACAAATTCAGCGCCACTTCTTCATGCAAGAGGAAAGTCAAAAATGTGCCACTTGGTGCGATTACAAGCATTTTCACGTTTCGGGGTTGCCACCTAAACATCTCCCAGCTGGTTGCCCAGTTGACTTCGCGACAGAGTTGTAAAATGTTCCCCTTGTCATTCCGGAGGTAATGACGCGAACACATTTCACGGCCCAAAATAGCATTTCCCTAATTTTTAGGAGATGCTTCCGTTGGGCTCCCACTGGTCTTCTGACCATCTATCCTCATTGGGACCGCATCCAAAAGTGCAATGTGGCCCAACTATCGAATACTTTTTGTTGGTGATCCCACCTTGACTTTATGCCTTTATTGAGTTCACTTCCTAATATCCACCAACTTACTAAGTGCGACGGGAGGACCTACATGACCTTGAACTGGGTCTAGACATCCTCTTACAATACAAATTCCAGTGCCGACCCACTTCCCGTCTGCGGGTGAAACTACCGTTCAGATTGGTCATTCAATGTCCAACCATTTGCAACTTCAAAAAGAGGGTCTCAAAAATAAAACAAAAATCATTGGAAGAAACCAACAACTAAGGTTAGCAATTGCCACGTCCTCGTGACAAAGTTAACATTCCACGTCCTCGTGACACAGCTTGTGAAGACTTTAGTGTTTTGTGGCGAAATGTGCTTGCTTACTAAACCTGTCAATGATGACCCAAATCATATCATTCCCTTGTGGTGTCCTAGGAATTCTTGTAATGAAATCCATCGCAATAGACTCCCAAGGACCATTGGGGATAGGTAAAGGTTGCAACAATTCGAGAACCTTCTGTCTATCAAACTTTGATTTTTGACATGCCAAGCATTCATCAATGTAGTCGCATGTGTCCCTTTGTAATATTGGCCAAATAGAAGAAACGCTCCAAGGTGCTTAGAGTGGTTGCTCTTCCTCTATGTCCTACATAAGGAGGTTCATGACTCTCTTTCAAGACCTTTTGACGAAGAGAAGAGTTTACACAAAGATGATTATCTCTTATAAGGTATCCATCTTTGATGCAATAATTTGAATGAGATTCTCCTTCTTGCAGCTTCAACCATGTTGTTTGAAAATCAGCATCCTTGTCATAGGTATTTTTCATACCTTGAAAGTCTTCAAGATGAGCCACTGTGATGGTTGAAATTCAAGGAACTCTTGAAAGTGCGTCTGCGAGCACATTGTGCTTGCCATGAATATATAAGATTTGAAAATGAAACATTGAAAAAAAGTTTTCCCACTTAGCATGCTTTTCTTGTAAGTGCTTTTGAGTTTTGAAATACTTCAAGCTTTGGTGGTCAGTTCTTACAAGCAATTCATTACCTAAAGATAATGTTTCCATATCTTCAAAGCATGAACAACAACTAACAGCACTTTTCATAAATATCAAACCTCTTTTCTGCATCATTTAGGCGTCGGCTTTCGAAAGCTACAGCATGGCCTTCTTGATTAAGCACAGCAACAATGGAATTGCCACAAGCATCTGCTTCATTCAACCATGAATGGTTTTGCCAAGTCAGAGATTATGAGAATTGGGCCTGAAGTGAGCGCCATTTTCAGCTTTTTAAAAGCTGCCTTCTCTTTCTCCTTCCATTCTTCTTCGTGAGGTCATGTCAAGGAGAAGCATTATGGGCAAAATGCTTGATGAAGCGGCGATAGTAAGAGCATAACCAAAGAAAAGATCGCACTTAATGCACATCACAAAGATCTTGCCATTCTTGAAGTATTTTAATCTATTATCGATCCATTTAAATACCTTATGAACAGATCACATGCCCAAGATAATTTATCTTCCGCATGAAAAACTTGCTTTTCTTACCATTAATGAGAAGCTAGTTCTCATGAAGAAGTTGTAAAACACTTTCCAAATGTTGACAATGCTCCTCTTCATTCTTGCTAAACACAAGAATATCATCAAAGAAAGTACCGACATATTAGCGGTGACCTCTAAAGATACGCTACATCATGCGATTGAAAGTTGTTGGTGCATTAGTTAATCCAAAAGGAATCACCAAGAATTCGTATAAGCCAAAAGAAGTATGGAAAGCAACCTTGTGGGTGTCTTGTGGAATCACCCTGATTTGGTGATAGCCGCTCTTTAGATCAATCCTACTGAAAATCTTGGCGCCACCAAAGCGATCCAAAATGTCATCAATTCGTGGAATGGAAACCTGTCCTTCACATTATTTTGTTGAGTGCCCGATGGTCGATGCACATTCTGAAGGTGCCATCCTTTTTCAGAACAAGAAGAACTGGAGAACAAAAGGAGCTACTAGACTTAATCAACCCATGACTAAGTAGGTCTTCCACTTGCTTTCTGATTTCCTCTTGTTGAGGACAGCACACTCGATAAGGCGCAATGTTGGGAGGAGAGCTACCAAAGATGATATGTATTTGATGATCTTCACGCCTTTCTCGAGGTAGTTGATAAGGAAGATCTTCTGAAAAACAATCTTTATACTTTTCCAAGATTTTGAGTTGTCCTTAATTTTCAACATGCATCTTATCATGGCTATCATTTACATAAAGCAAAGAACATTGCACACAATCCTTGATTGCTCTAGTATGGCTTACCATTGGTATGATGTCCCCGGTTACGCCTGCTTTAATCATTAACTTTTTCCTTTATGGGTGAACTCGACGGTCTTCTTTTGAGAGTAGATAGTTGAATCCACTCTATGGTTCCAAGGCGTGCTACATGCTTCGCTTATGCAAGTCATTGGGGTATTCTCCCTACGACCTTAGCATTGAAAAGATCTTTCTTTTGGCCAAGCCTTAAAGCAGACATCGATCAATATGTTAGGGAATATTTGTTTGCCAAAAAATCAAGTACCATCAGCATAAAACGCCGCGGTTGCTCCAGCCTTTGTCCATGCCTGATCAAACTTGGGAGATTTTCCCCATGGATTTTATTACGGATCTCCCCAAGACTTGGACCAGAAATGATGCGATCTGGACCATTGTGAACGGATTTAGCAAGCAAGCTCAATTTATCCCACTCAAGAAAACGATCAAAGTAGATCATATGGCTAGGGTTTTTCTAGCACATATTTTCAAGCATCATGGGATGCACAAGTCTATTTTAAGTAATCGAGATCCTCGCATGACGCAAAAATTTTAGCATGCCTTGTTTGATAACTTTGGCACAAAGTTGAATTTTTCTTCTACAGACCATACCCAAACGGATGAGCAAAGTGAGATCGCCAATTCTACAGTATTGGATATGTTGAAATCGGACAGATAGTCTACCTAGGAGAAGTATTTACCCCACGTCGAATATGCACTAGAACAATACCGTACATTCGTCTAAAGGGAAGGCACCCTTTGAGATTCTGTTACAAACACTCCAAGTCGAAAATTGGGCACGACACACAAGAGAATCACTTAAAATACTTCAATATTTTATCATACTTTTAAAACAGAGTCGACAAGGCCCGGCGTAGTTCCCTGCCTAAAGGTACTAGCCCCAAAATCAAGCGCCCCTTTCGGTGTTTATTTTTATATTAATGCTTGAGCAAAGTTACAACTCCCGTAGGCCCTCTCTGCTCATATGCTCGTCAGCACAGTAATAGAGGGAACTAATTCTTATTGCGATCATGTCCATAGATTTCTCAAGACTGGAAGATTGCAATCATTTTGTCAATCATTCCAGCTTTCAATCCTGCACTCAAACACAATCACATGTGTGAGTAATCGTTTCAGAGAATTCTAGTTCATCAATCAAATATTGAGTTCATATTAAACAGAGTGTTTTAATCATTCAGTTCTAGTCATCTTATCGCTATGTAGCCATCTCATCCCTTGGGAACTCTTGATACGCTCACCAGAATTTCATTCAATCATTCAACATCAATCATCATCATCATTCAAAATTTATGATTCTCATCTTGAATCGTGATCGGGTTCATTCTGGAGCTGTCATTGCTCCCAATTCGTTATCATCTCATTCTCGATCTCACTTGTTATCTGTTCACAAATAGCAGGATCTTCCTAAAAACATTAATTTCATACATAAATCAAAGTCATCTTCATATCCTATTTCAAAATCGTTCATTCATAAAGTCATAAAACAAAATACTGTCAACTTATCAATATCTTTTTCAATTTTCTATCCAGTATCTGTTCTAGAGCGAGTATCTCGTCGCCCAGTTCTATTTTAGTATGTCGGTCGTTCTCATTCTTGTCCGTTTTTGGGGCATCGCGCAGATACATGTCCTTGTTCCCCACAGTCAAAACACTTCCCCGTTTTGAGGTATTCGCCTTTCTATCCCTCTGTTAGTCAGGAAGTGTATCTTTGTTTCCTCTTCTTCCGTCATCACTTGTCGAGGGTTGATTTCTTGGGTAAGTCAAGTTACTTGAATGCATAGCAAACCCTTGCTTAGCATGTCCCATCAACTGCTGTATAGACTCAGTTTTTTGTAACAAGCAGGACTCTCGTATCTCCTTGGGCAGTCCACAGCAAAATCGCTCGATTTGCTACTTAAAACTTGTAAGGTGCAGCGGAAGTGAATGTTGAACTTTGCTCAAGATGAGTGCTCCGAATTGTGCTCAAGGGTTCCTTTTACTTAAGGAAGGGAGAGCCTTCCGTTCCTTTAGTGAGAGAGTGCAAATGATCACAAACAAAGTGAGTGACACTGTGAATGAAGGTGCTAAGACTGAGAGAGAGAGAGAGAAGAATACGACACCAAACTGTTGTCGAACCCTCCTCCAAGGGCCCCTCTCTCGATGGCGAGAGAAGTCTATGCTATTGATTACACAAATCTGGTACAAAAGTGTTGATGCAAGTTCTTGATGCTATGATGCAATGACGATCTAAGTCGGTGACGATGGCGATGATGAGGGCGACGACAATGCTAACGACTGCTGGCTGAAAACGCTGCTATCTCTGGCTGAAAACGTTGTGGCAGCAAGCTGAAAAACGCTGATCTGGCTGTTGTAAAAACGCTAGCTTTGCTGATGTAAAACGCAGATCTGGCTGTTGTAAAACCACTAGCTTTGTTGATGTGAAAACGCTAGTCTTGTTGATCTGCACACGCTGGCTGTAGGAATCCCTAGCGCTAGGCTTAGGAAGCTTGTAGAAAACGCTGGTCTTGATGAATTCTTGCTGAGGAGAAACACTAGAGTGCCTGCTGCAGATTCTGTCTGTGCTCTCTTGGTTTCTTCTGCTCTGCTGAGTGACTGCCAGTTTTCTTTTATATTAACTTAGGAAATTTGCCCTACCCACTTTCCCAACAAAGTCACTTATTAATAATAAGTGGAAAATGGCTAAAATAGGGAAAATGGGTTCTGTGCATGACACCGGCCTGTACTTTCAAAAAGGGCGGTAGACTTTAAACTTAAACCTTATTTGCTTTCACCCATTTAATTTGTCGCCCACTTTACCTGTACTTTCAAGACACAACAAAGGGGAGAGGGATACAGGCTGCTAGATTGCACCTGTATGAGTAGACCGACACCAGATTGGCCCCTAACTTAGGCACCCCTTTCGGTATTTCTTTATTGTTTAAAAGAGAGAATAAACACTGTGGTTCCTACAAGCTGCCCCGCACAAGCTTGGCTGAATTTCAACTGTCGATTTCGGCAGCATAACTGTACTAGGACCCTTCACAGTCAGTATTCCCACGCATTGAATGACTTTCCCGACGCATACGGGCACTTTGCAAAACCTGGCAAGAATCTGCAGCACGCTGAATTTTCTGTTTTCAGCCCCGAAAATGCGCCAAATCACCTGTACAGCGGTCCCCTCGCATCCCCGAACCTCCTGGGGGTATTAGGGACCATTTAGGGCCAAAACCCTAAACCTGCAAAAATACACAGCGGACTGTAATTTACTGTTTCGGGCTCCGTTTCGCGTGCCGGTCGCATCCGTAGCAAGTCCTCGAGCTCCCGCACCTATAGGGCTACTTGCCCTTTGAATCGGAGGAGATTTCTGGCGTGAAACCTCTCCAAATTCACCTGAACCTGCGGGGGATTAGCCGCTAGCTAATCCAGTACCTGCGCAAGAGGGTCTTGCCTCGGCAATCGCGCATGAACCCACACAACTGTACATTGGTCAATTGAAAAGCCCACTAGAGGGGCATAACATACTGCCATAGGGGAGAGAGAGGGCAGTGCGTAGCGTGCAGGGCATCACTCCTGGCACCGCACTGTACATAGGAGGGAAAGGAAGCACTCCATAGCTCTTAACATGTGACAAAATCTGCAAATGAGCCCCTCCTCCCTTCAAATTCAGCGCCACTTCTTCATGCATGAGGAAAGTGCACAGAAATGTGCCACTTGGCACCTTTACAGCCTATTTCCAGTTTCAGGGTTGCCACCTAAAAATCTCCCAACCGGTTGCCCAGTTGACTTCACAGCAGAGTAAGAAAATGTTTCCGTTGTCATTCCGGAGGTAGTGACGCAAACACATTTTCAGGTCCCAAAATAGCAGTTCCCTAAATTTTAGAAGATGCTGCCATTGTATCTTTCTAGGTTATCTGACCCCCTTTGTACACTGCAGCCACACCCAGAACTGAAATGTAGCCTCTGTAGAAAAGGATTCCACTTTGGCTAGTCAATGACCCCACTTTGGCTAACCATAGTCCTTGTCCAACCTTAGTGCTCTCTTGCCCTCGGGCTTGGACTCCCTCTGAACAGTTCCACACTAGCTATGCAATGCAGGGCAGTTAGATTTCCCGAGGGGTGTTTCCAAAAAGTGAAAGTAAATAAATAATAAGAAAGAAATCAACAAAAAGGATAGATAGTAGTCACACGCTCGTGACAACCCCCCCTCTTGAAATCTCAAACGTCCTCGTTTGCATCTATGTCGTACATGCTCACAGTCAACATTGATGTATTCAACGCCTGTCGACATTTATACGACACATACATGCTCATTGTCAACCCTGGTGTATTCAACACCTCGTCGACACATGTATTGCTTGCGTGTGAGCCATGTCCCAATGACATAGTGGTAGCTTCGCACTCTGCCATTGCTTTGAGTCACTAACTTGCCAATGACAAAATGGTAGGCACACATTTTGCCACTGTCTTATAGTACACGTTGGGCCCAGTAACACTTTCGAGCATACCCAAACCGACAGTTTAAGAATGCAGTTACACATGTACGCTTTAATAGAAGCAGTTACTGTATCCTTGACAAACTGAGAAGAAATACTCGCTTCTATAGCACTAACCAAACTTTTGGACATTCCATAAGAGCAATTGTCAAACTGACAATCTGTACAACTCTAACATTCATGTAACATGTACTTGATTTGAGCTCACTTTAAATACCATGTACATCATTTGTTTCAAAAGCCATTGTCACACTAACAATCCATGTAGCTTTGAAACTCAAGGGGTCAAGGTAGGTTGCAAATCGAAGGCTTCAAGGTAAAGTGATAACACAGTTGGTGACTCTGCAAGTTCACCTTCTTCCATCCACTTAGCATCCATTGGTGGATAGTTTCTGAACTTTACCAAGTAACGCCTAGCAACCTTGCCTTTCACTTTCCTTTCTTTATGTGCCAAAATATGTTCTCGGACCAAGATCTCGTCAAGTTCCTCGACTTCCGGCTGATCTTTAGCTGGCATATCTTCTAGCACATCACCCACATAGGGTCTGAGAAGACTCACATGAAACGCATTGTGAATCTTCCAACTGTCAGGCAATTTCAGCCTATATGCAACATCACTGATTATGTGGCACACTTGAAAAGGCCCATGGTAACGCATGTTGAGCTTTGGAAACAGTCTTTCCTTGCCCTTCATCTTCTTTAACCTTGCCTTTTCAAAGCGTAAAAGCACCCAATCACCAAGTGAATATACCACTTCACGACGGTGACGATCAGCTGCTTTCTTTTGCTTTGCCCGAGTCTTTTCTAAGGCCACTTTGACCTTCTTGTACATTTCATCCATGTCCTTGACGTACTTATCTGCTTCAAATATCTTGTCCTTTGTATGCAGTATGGGAGGAGCTTTCTTGCCACCTTCAACTATCTCAAAAGGTGCCTTGCCAGTTGATGAATGCACTGTATTATTGTATGCATACTCCACCAATGGCAAATACTGTTCCCACTTTCCTTTATGCTCTGACACATAGCACTTCAGCAGATCTAGGACAGTAGAATTTGCCTCTTCTGACTGCCCATCTGTTTGAGGATGAAATGACGAAGAGAATTTGAGCGTTGTGCCCATATTCTCAAACAAGCCTCTCAAGAACAAACTTGTCATGCGTGGATCACGGTCGCTAACAATCGACTGTGGCATGCCATGATACTTTCAAATATTGCTCATAAACAAGCGTGCCATGTGATCTGGCTTTATCTTCTTCCTAACAGGAATAAAATGAGCCTGCTTGCTGAATCTACAAATGATGGTCCAAATACCATCGTTTCCCGTCTGCGTTCTCGGAAGATCAAAGATAAAATCCATAGCAATACTTTCGCATGGTTTATCTGGAATAGGTAGTGGTTGCAATAACCCTGGTGCCTTTTGCCTTTCAAACTTGACCTTCTAGCATATTAGGCATTCTCGCACAAAGGCATCCACATCTCTTCTCAATGTAGGCCAGTAGAAGAATGTCTCAACCGCTTTAATTGTAGCATCGATACCACGATGCCCTGCATACGGTGGGACATGACTCTCTTCCATAACTTTGCGTCACAATGTCTTTGTGACACACAATCTGCCATGCATCATCATGAACCCATCTTTGAGAAGATAGTGTTCATGACGTTGTCCATCCATTAGCTGCTCGAAGACCCTTGCAAAATCTTCATCATTTGCATATTGTTCCCTCATATCATCAAGTTCATGATGATAAGGAATTGACACAGCTGAAATTTGTGGCTTCCTTGACAAGGCATCAGCCACAACATTCTTCTCGCCTTCCACATGCACAATCTGAAAGTGGAACATGGACAAGATATTTGCCCATCGCATATGCTTCTCAGATAACTTTGCCTATGTCAAGAAGTATCGCAAGGTCTGATGGTCCGTTTGGACAACAAAGTCTGCACCTAGCAGGTAGTGTTTCCAACTTAAGAGCGCATGAATCACGGCCTGCAGTTCTTTTTCATAGACTTGCGTAGTCTTTTCTGGCCCTTGCAAGATTCTACTCTCATAGGCTACTACCCTGCCATCTTGCATTAGCACTGCACCAATGCTACTACCGCAGGCGTCACACTGGACCACAAATGACTTCCTAAGATCTGGCAACACAATGACTGGATCTGAAGTCATCTTTGCCTTTAAGAGATTAAACGCTGAAATCTCTTTTTGTGTCCATCTAAAGGTGACTGCCTTCTTTTGAAGAGCATGCAAAGGTGAAGCAATCTCAGCGAAATTTCGGATAAACCTTCTGTAATAGGAGCATAGTCCCAAGAAACTTCGGACATCGTGCACCGTCTTCAAATCTGGCCATGACTTGATCGCTTCAACTTTTGCAGGATCCATTCTGACACCATCCTTTGAGACAATGTGTCCAAAAAGTGAATCTCTTCTAGAAAAATTTCACTTTTCTTTGCATTGATGAGCAACTTATGACTGCGTAGCTCTTTGAACACAATGGCCAAGTGATGCCTATGCTCCTCTTCATTCTTTGAGTAGACTATCATGTCATCAAAGAATGTACCAACAAACTGCTGGTGTGGACGGAAAATTCTGTCCATCATCCTATTGAACGTAGCAGGAGCATTTGTGAGACCAAAGGGCATCACTAAATATTCGTAAAGGCCAAACGTTGTTCTAAAAGCAGTCTTGTGCACATCCTCTGATCTAATGCGGATCTGATGGTACCCACTCTTTAGATCTATCCTGCTAAACATAGCTGCTCCTTCTAATTTGTCCAGAATATCATCAATTCTAGGTATAGGGAACCTATTCTTGATGGTATTCTTGTTCAGTGCACGGTAGTCGATGCACATACGCCATGAGCCATCCTTTTTCTGCACCAATAACACTGGAGAACAGAATGGGGATGAACTGGGCTGAATCAGCCCCTTTTCTAACAGCTCCTGTACTTGGCCCATTATCTCTTTCTGCTGAGCCGCACTAACCCTGTACAGAGGCTTATTTGGTGGGCTACTGCCTGGCACCAAACCTATCGCATGGTCCTCAGGTCTCTCTGGCCGTAATTGAGACGGTGATGAATCGGAAAAACAGTCACTATACTGTTGTAAAAACATTGACCTTTTTTTATCTAGCACAGATAAATTTGATTCATCACAATCTGACATTTCACGTGCAAAAACCAAGTACGCAAAAAGATGCTTTTTCATTACAGAAGTAATAGCAGAAGCTGATACAGTGGGAATAGACTCCCCTTTAAGCTTTACATCCAGAATGTGAGTCTTTCCCCTGCTCTGTACAGTGATCTTTTTGTTGTAGACATCCATGATTCCGTGTACACGAAACAACCAAGGAATACCTAACAACACATCACATCTGTCACAAATGCGGGCACCACGTGCCAATAGAAAAGAACAGACTGAACAACTTTAAGCACTTCAAATAACAACTGAACTGAAATGGAGAGAGAGACGACACGCGACACGGAGTGGCGGAATTCCACCCCAGAGAGTATTGGCCCCAAACCTTGGCGCCCCTTTCGGTATTTCTTTATATTGCATCAACACAGTACGAGCCGGTACTCCAAACTCTGCACCTTCGTACTGAAGCATGCCAGAGAATGAGCCCTAGTCTCATATTTAAAGGCCCTTGGCCTGAAAAGCAGTTTACATGAAAAGCTTTCAAACTCAAAAGCTTCTGGTCCAAAAAGCACTTTACATGAAAAACTTTCAAACTCAAAAGCTTCTGGTCCAAAAAGCAATGCCAAAAGCTACCAGCGCAATATACGGAAATCCGTACAGCCTGCCATGTCATCATGTCAGCGCAATTTTCGGAATTTGTCTGCTACCTTAGGATTAGGGTTAGGGTTTTTGGCAGAAATTAGGGTTGCAGGTTTTAGGGTTAGGGTTTCCAGAATTAGGGTTTCAGCAGTTAGGGTTTTTGGCAGAAATTAGGGTTTGCAGGTTTAGGGTTAGGGTTTCCAGAATTAGGGTTTCAGCAGTTAGGGTTTCTGGCAGAAATTAGGGTTTGCAGGTTTTAGGGTTAGGGTTTCTAAAATTAGGGTTTCAGCAATTAGGGTTACCACGTCCTCACTCTGTGACACTTCTTCTACTGCTTCTTAGGGTTTAGGCCCCTCGGCCAGCATCTATAAGTTGGCTCCATTCTTTAGGCTTTGACACGTCAGCAGTTTGTTACATCTCCCCTTCTTGAAAGAGAGTAATCGTCCGCGATTACAACATATCTGCAAAACAACTCAAGTTAGCTCAAAAATTTCCGAGGGACAATCAATTTGCTCTTTTTATTAAGGAGTTAGCTTCTCCTTTCTGCTCTTTTGA
Organism: Adiantum capillus-veneris; assembly: GCF_014529385.1. Taxonomy (NCBI): domain Eukaryota; kingdom Viridiplantae; phylum Streptophyta; class Polypodiopsida; order Polypodiales; family Pteridaceae; genus Adiantum; species Adiantum capillus-veneris. Next base: position 150,697,988 of record NC_140947.1, read on the forward strand.
TCAAGGAGTTAGCTGCTCCTATCGACTGTTTTGATCAAGGAGTTAGCTTCTCCTTTCGGCTGTTTTGATCAAGGAGTTAGCTTCTCCTTTCGTCCAGATCGGAACTCTTGATATTCCGGCGTAATAAAATTAGCCATCACACCCAAACCGTATACTGATCTTCCTCGGGTGTCTTGATGTACTAAAATTACATACCCAGGCAATCTCATCCAGTTAGGAATATTCACTGTTGGCACATCACAATGCAACACAAATGCTCACATATGCATGTTACAGGACATAGAAACATAAAGCCGCCGATGAACACTCCTCCCGCATAACCTAACAAGGTCCGGGCCGGGAGATATTCAACTACTCCCTCATCACTCCTCCCGCATAACCTAGAAAGGTCCGGGCCGGGAGATATAGAGGCCTTTTACAACCAAACGCCCCCCAGACCGCAGCCTGCGTCGTTTGGAGGTGCTGAGAGTAACCACTGCTCAGACTTCTTAATACTCCTCCCGCATAACCATCCAGGTCCGGGCCGGGAGTCACACCAACAATTATTTCACAAGCATACAACCAAACGCTCCCCAGGCATCGGCCTGCGTCGTTCGGAGGTTTTCAAACATACAACGAAACGCTCCCCAGGCATCGGCCTGCGTCGTTCCGAGGTTCAAACAATACCAAAACAGTATTTCTCACTTCTCCACCCAAGAGTAAAATCACCAATCATTGAAACCAGTATCAAACCAGAGTCAAACAATTCAAATCGGCACCAAAACAGGTTCAAAACAGATACCATCCAGTTCAAACAAAGTTTCAAACAATACTTTCTTAAACAAAGTTCAAAAGTATCTAACTATAAAACAACTAGAGAGTTCATTCAGGCTTTTGTTCGGACAACCGAACTTTGAGGACGACTTGCTTGTCCTTCTACATCACGGTGATGGTTCGGTTCCGGACTTGGAGAGTCGCATCATTCTTGTCATGCCAAGGCATGCCTAATAGAACGTCACAATTGCCCAACTTCATGATGTGGAAATCAGCTTTTCCATGATAATCTTGAATAGTCACTGGAAGAGCACCAATGAGCGGTACTACTTTCTGAGTTTGCCCTGTGGCTAGCTCAGCTTCAATTTCTCCACCCTCTGCATCATAATCAAAGTGCATCTGCTTTAAGAATTCAGGATGGATAAAGTTCTCTATAGCTCCCGGGTCAAAGAAAATAAGGGCTTTGAAACCATTGACTTTGCCATATGCTCGACACAATTCGTTTGTACTCTCAAGGCGTATGCCATAAATATCAGGAACTAGTCCAATAGCGGGTCTAGCTCTCTTAGCAGGAGGTGGCGCCGGGGTTCTGTCGACCGATGGTGCGGGCGTCGGCCCCTCTGGTCTATCAGTGCGTTTGGGACAATTAGAATGATTGTGCCCTGTTTGAAAGCATCCAAAGCATCGGCCTTCTTGTAGTAAGGTGTCTCGTTGTTGAGGCGTCAAACGAAGCCTTTGCGGTTGATTTTCACGAAACTCTCAAGAATTTGTTCGTTGTTGCCGAGAGTTGTGGTTAGTGGCCAGAGATTCTTCTGTGGTAAACTCTAGCTTTCCCTTCATCAGTTTGTAGCCGACCACGGCATGGTCCATAAGTTCTTGCATGGTAGAGACTTGCTTGGATAGACAATATTCCTGCAATGGTGATGGTAGTCCAATGGTGTATCGCTCGCATTGGGCCTCCAAGGGAAGAGATCTAAAGAAGGACACCGGAAGGTACACATCGAGAAACCTTTGGTTATATTCGTCCATGGTTTCAGTGGCAAGCATTTTCAAGTTGCCCCATTCTGCCAAAATCCGCACTTCAAACATAGAGGTCATGTAACTACGTGCAAAAACTGTCTTGAAAGCTTGCCAGGTCCTTGGAGCATGCGGTTGTGTCGCGATTGAACTCCACCATTGCATAGCATTATCTTTAAGAAATCCCGCTGCTCGAGAAATCTTGGATTCTTCTGTATAGTTCCCTAAAGCATAGATGTTGTCGAATTGCTGTAGAAACTGCAATGCTTTCTTGCGATCTTTCACCCCAGAAAAAGTGAAAAATTTGATTGTCGTGCCACCATCCTTGAAATCTTTGGGTTGGTTAGGCGCATATGCCGAGTATGGATAATAAGGGTATCCATATGGGCTCCAACCATTGTATCCTGGTGGCGGTGGTGGTGGAGGTGGGGGCAATGGCGGTGGCAAAGGCGGTTGCACTGGATCAGGGTCAGATGGCTGCACCATATTCCTGAAGACTCCCCCGATTGGAACAGACGGCTGAGAAGGTTGCCGGTTAGAAGCTCTCGTACTTTCTGGTGCCGAAGGAGGAGGTACCACCTGGGGCAGCAGAGGGGGTAACATGAAGTTCAAAAATTGTTGAAAACTTTGCAGCATTGGAAGATTCTGCTGAGGATGCCGCAAAAGAATGTCGTGGAGTTCGTTGAGCAGGAACTGCAAATATTCTGCTGAATCCATGAATTCCAAGTATTGGGTTCTTAATTGGCTTATGCCCTGTAAGACACTGCGGTGAAGACGGGAGCGCGCCCGATGCGCGATGAAGTAAGGGTGGGAGTGGCTAATAAGTCCGGGTTGGAGGGCGAAGATATCCTCGAATAAAGCTCTGTCTGCTCTTTTGTAGGACCAGTATGCTTTCAGAAAAGCACACGCCTGATGCTCTAATACCACTGTCACAAATGCGGGCACCACGTGCCAATAAAAAAGAACAGACTGAACAACTTTAAGCACTTCAAATAACAACTGAACTGAAATGGGGAGAGAGACGACACGCGACACGGAGTGGCGGAATTCCACCCCAGAGAGTATTGGCCCCAAACCTTGGCGCCCCTTTCGGTATTTCTTTATATTGCATCAACACAGTACAAGCCGGTACTCCAAACTCTGCACCTTCGTACTAAAGCATGCCAGAGAATGAGCCCTAGTCTCATATTTAAAGGCCCTTGGCCTGAAAAGCAGTTTACATGAAAAGCTTTCAAACTCAAAAGCTTCTGGTCCAAAAAGCAGTTTACATGAAAAACTTTCAAACTCAAAAGCTTCTAGTCCAAAAAGCAATGCCAAAAGCTGCCAGCGCAATTTACGAAAATCCGTACAGCCTGCCACGTCATCATGTCAGCGCAATTTTCGGAATTTGTCTGTTGCCTTAGGATTAGGGTTAGGGTTTTTGGCAGAAATTAGGGTTGCAGGTTTTAGGGTTAGGGTTTCCATAATTAGGGTTTCAGCAGTTAGGGTTTTTGGCAAAAATTAGGGTTTGCAGGTTTAGGATTAGGGTTTCCAGAATTAGGGTTTCAGCAGTTAGGGTTTTTGGCAGAAATTAGGGTTAGGGTTTCCAGAATTAGGGTTTCAGCAATTAGGGTTACCACGTCCTCACTCTGTGATACTTCTTCTACTGCTTCTTAGGGTTTAGGCCCCTCGGCCGGCATCTGTAAGTTGGCTCCATTCTTTAGGCTTTGACACGTCAGCAGTTTGTTACAACATCCGTCCAGTAGCATGATATAAAATTCTTCAGCATCTACATAGGATTGGATATGTAGGCGCAACTTTCCAATGATGGGTGTCACAACCTCTGTATGGTCAGGACATGCCACAAACCTGCCTCTGCTGTATACCCCATCTCTTCAGGTCTGATTCCCAACTTTGAAGACAAGTATGGGGAAATGAAGTTGGCTTTGGCACCTGGATCAAAGAAGATAAGCACTGTTTGATCCATGCCCTTTCCCCATGCTCTGCAAAGCTCACTTGCATCTGAATTTGGCTTGTCGCCCACCATATCTGGCACTAGACCAGCCATGGGCTTCTTTCCTTTCTTGTCCTCCTTGTCTTCAGAATCAGCTGGCCTTTTCTTTGTAGGACAATTGTAAGCAATGTGGCCAGGCTACTCACAGATGAAGCATTTGTTTTCAAACCTCAGGACCTTCTTTTGTTCTTCCGACTTGCGAGGAAAACGTCTTTTCCATTTCTTCGCTGGTCCCTTTTCTGATTAAGCCGTAGCTTTGTCTATCCCTGCGTTGGCTGGCTCCTAAGTCACTTTAGGAACCTCCTTGGGAACATACTTCTTCGCTGAATTTTTCTTGGCTGATCCTTCCTTGACGCCAGTATTGAATTCACAATCTTCTTCCTTGAGCAAATCATTGCCAGTGTTTGCTACCTCGATTAGCTGCGTCAAAGTAGTGACTTTGGTCTTCGTGCAGTACTTTCTCAATCCTTTGGGTAGGCCACAACTGTATTTTTCAATCTGTTCTGTCAATGGCACAAACCTATAGGAAGTTACTGGAAGTAGAGCTTTCCAAAACTTCCGATTGTAGTCATCGAGATTCTTGCAAGTGGTAGCATTAAGCTGGTGCCATTTTGTCATGACATCTGCTTCAAAGTCATCAGATAACCATGCTGCTGCAAAAATCTGCTTGAAGTAAATCCCTGTGGACGGAGCTTGCCCTTGTAGCAATAAAGTTGTCCACCATTGTCCCGCATTCCCTGTCAACAAAGTGGCTGCCTTGCGGGCCTTGCGGACCTTTGAAGCCTCTGTAAAGTTTCCCCCGGCATAGGCCTTGTCAAACTGCTGGAGGAATGAGAGAGCCTTCTTCCTGTCATCAAACCCTGTAAAGGTCGTGAATGTCACACCTTTGCCACCTTCTTTGTACGGAGTTTGCCTCTCCAGCGGCGTTAAATTGTCATATGGAAGTGACTGAAACATGGGAACACTATTAGGGTTCATTTGTGTTCCCTGACCGCAGTTAAGTTGACCTGGAAATGCCATATTTGGCTGCTGATTTGTAATTCCAGCCATACCAAAATTTGCCTGTGGCATCCCAAATTGGCCCTGAGTGCTTTGAAACCCTGGTAGCATGACCGTGACACCATACATGGGGTTAGGCATCATCGTTTGAGCACCCCCCAACACTGTTCCTGGCATGTAAAACTGATTTCTAGGTGCATGACCAGCCATACTCTAGAATACCGATCCACCTGTACTGAAGGTGGTGGGAAAATCTGTTGCATGGCCTGTAGGTTGCTTCCCTGCCCATTAGAACCAGCTATAGGCTGCTGAAAAGTGGCTGGCTGAACTGGCACAGCTTGAAAGACTGGCATCTCAGCCACCTGTTCTTGCACCTTAGACACAAGTATTGGAGACTGCATGTTCTCCGTTAAGTGTACAGATGTTTCCATTGACTCTACAGTATGAATCACCTGTGTTCGAGCCTTAACAGGCTTTTGAATATAATCTAGTGACCCAACTTGCTGAGACGGAAGAGGAGGTTGCAGAAAGGCTAAAACCTCGGGTTCTGCATTACTTGTGTGAACATAGCCACAGCAGTAGCCAACTGGGTCCTGAATATATCATCATCCGTCTGTGGTGGTCTTGAAGACTCACCCACTTCATGTGTCTGTTGACCCTGTGAAGAGGAAACCTCTTCAGTCACATCATATGGTCTGTCAGCCATAATTGCAATTCCCTGTGTCTGGTCTATGATCCCCTGTGTCTTCAAACCCAAACTGACCAAGGCTCACTTCTATGGGAAAAAGTGATTTAATCCCGGCAACCTCTACTTTCAAGACACAAACAAAGGGGAGAGGGATACAGGCTGCTAGATTGCACCTGTATGAGTAGACCGACACCAGATTGGCCCCTAACTTAGGCGCCCCTTTCGGTATTTCTTTATTGTTTAAAAGAGGGAATAAACGCTTTGGTTCCCTACAAGCTGCCCCGCACAAGCTTGGCTGAATTTCAACTGTTCCGGCCCCATTTCAACGGCATAACTGTACTAGGACCCTTCACAGTCAGTATTCCCATGCATTGAATGACTTTCCCGACGCATACGGGCACTTTGCAAAACCTGGCGAGAATCTGCAGCACGCTGAATTCTCTGTTTTCAGCCCCGAAAATGCGCCAGATCACCTGTACAGCGGTCCCCTCACGTCCCCAAACCTCCTGGGGGTATTAGGGACCGTTTAGGGCCAAAACCCTACACCTGCAAAAATTTACAGCGGGCTGTAATTTACTGTTTCGGGCTCCGTTTCGCGTGCCGATCGCATCCGTAGCAAGTCCTCAAGCTCCCGCACCTGTAGGGCTACTTGCCTTTGAATCGGACGAGCTTTCTGGCGTGAAACCTCTCCGAATTCACCTGTACCTACGGGGGATTAGCCGCTAGCTAATCCAGTACCTGTGCAAGAGGCTCTTGCCTCAGCAATCACGCATGAACCCACACAACTGTACATTGGTCAATTGAAAAGCCCACTAGAGGGGCATAACATACTGCCATAGGGGAGAGAGAGGACAGTGCGTAGCGTGCAAGGCATCACTTCTGGCACCGCACTGTACATAGGAGGGAAAGGAAGCACTCCATAGCTCTTAACCTGTGACAAAATCTGCAAATGAGCCCCTCCTCCCTTCAAATTCAGCACCACTTCTTCATGCATGAGGAAAGTGCACAGAAATGTGTCACTTGGCACCTTTACAGCCTATTTTCCGTTTCGAGGTTGCCGCCTAAAAATCTCCCAACCGGTTGCCTAGTTGACTTCACGGCAGAGTAAGAAAATGTTTCCCTTGTCATTCCGGAGGTAATGACGCAAACACATTTTCAGGTCCCAAAATAGCAGTTCCCTAAATTTTAGGAGATGCTGCCATTGTATCTTTCTAGGTCATCTGACCCCCTTTGTACACTGCAGCCACACCCAGAACTGAAATGTAGCCTCTGTAGCGAAGGATTCCACTTTGGCTAGTCAATGACCCCACTTTGGCTAACCATAGTCCTTGTCCAACCTTAGTGCTCTCTTGCCCTCAGGCCTGGACTCCCTCTAAATAGTTCCACACTAGCTATGCAATGCAGGGCAGTTAGATTTCCTGAGGGGTGTTTCCAAAAAGTGAAAGTAAATAAATAATAAGAAAGAAATCAACAAAAAGGATAGATAGTAGTCACACGCTGGTGACAGTGCACTGTAAAATGCTCATGATGGCTACTGACTGTAATGCTGACGATCATGTTGTGTGCAAACAGAGGATATGCAACCGCTCTAAGTGCGTGGACATGCACGGCCTGCACACAGGCTCACAAAGGTGCCAGAACACTTCCTAAGAGGACATGAACCCTGGACCTGAAGTAGCTTGTCCAAATGCACATAGGGTTAGATGTGCACGTGACAAAACTGATCTTTTTAAAGGATGAAGCAAGTAGAAAAACATCCCAAAACCTTTCGCAATAAGTATCCTGAATATCTGCCTTCACCATCCAAAGATGATTCCAGACAGTAATCACGTCACATTCGTACTCTTGAGTGAGCCATGAGGAAATAAAAAATCTCTTGAACTTAAGCCACTTTGTCAATGCTTCTTTTCGTAGCAGAAGAGTGGACCACCATGTCCGTGCATTTCCTTTCAAATAGGATGATGCCCTTCTAATCTTGGAGGCTCTGAATAGTGCCCTCCAGAAAAGCTATGTCAACCTGTTGAATAAAAGCAAGGGCCCTCTACGCATCTCTCTCCCCCTCTGTCGCGTGTATTCTCTCCAACTAGTTGTATCGTCGACTTTGACATATTGAATCTCGTAGATCTGCAATTCTGACTTAACAGCTCTAATATGCGAATAGTTCTAATTTCATTAAATTGAAATTACTCTATAAAATAAAATAAAAGTCAATTAAGGAACGGTAAGTTTTTCTTTTCCCTTCCATGGATTCTCATATGTGGTGGTTGATGTTAGTAGAGTCACATGGCGATTATACTCTTAACCATAATTGCCTTGGGGGTTGCCCTTACGTGCATGCTAGCACCTCCAATCAGTAAATGGTTGGGCAGTATGAAGTTTAGTGATTGATGTTTCTTGACAAGTTGCAAATTTGTGCTGTTAAGAATACAGTCTAGGAGGATAAGGGATGTATGGCACGAGCATACGCATGATGCAACGTGGCACCTATAGTTTCCATACCCTGGATCACTCATGCTTTTTTCGACTTGTGCTTTATAGATTATGCTGCTGGTTGAACGACACAGCCAACTAGGCCATTGAAGACACTGATTCAGGTGGCTGATTTTGACAGCCGGCGCCGTCCCTAAACAGCCAGCACATAAGATCTTCCAAGGTGACGCAATTTTGCAAAACTTGCAGCCTATAGAGCCCTTTCAGCATAGCAGCAATTTGCAAAGCAGCACATGGTCCTCACTGCCTAGGCTGTTTCATCATCCAGGAGTCCACGTGCTTGATCTACGTAAGGATACAAGAGGATGCAAACCAGCTAGGAGACATTTCTATAGCCAAGACTTGGTGCTGCGTCTCTGCAGCCAAGAGAAGCTCATAGCGCTTGGGTCACTCCAGCCAAGTGTTATAACTATTGGACAGCCATAGATTCCCCTTCTTTTAAGGTGCAGCCCACAACCTCAGCCAGCCTAGCTGTTGCAGCAACTTGACCCTTTCCAAGGCTGTCACAAAGTGATGAAGTGGCATGACCATGCTGAAGTGAACGAGGAGAGCATTGGCCTGGTTGGAGCCACACTGGAGCAAAGGACCCGAGTTTCAGTCTGGCGTGTGAAATGCAACAGGATTCCCGACAAGAATCGCACGTGTTTTACTGGCAACTGAGGGCCTTTATAAGGAGGCATAGGGGGTCACTCTTGTAGGTCATTGCATGATTGCAAGATTGCAGAGCGACTCCTCGACAATTGCATATGCGATCATCAATAAACATAGAAACGCCATGTGAGACACCTGACTTAGGGGCCATTGCATCTGGGTGGAGAACTCCACTCCTCTTTATCTCCTTTTCAGTGCTCTTTTCAAATTTTCAAGTGTTGCTGTGCTCGATAAGGATTCACCGCCTTGCCAGTGGCTTGCCGGTTACAAAGGTGGTTTTCTCAAGCTCCTAGGGGCAGCATTTTTGCAGCACACAAGGCACCATAACATGCCTATCACAGCCCAGTAAGGGCCGCCATACAACAACCCTCAAGCGCCTCCCGCTTGGGTGGGAGTAGGCATTGAAGGCAGCAAACAAGAAGCCTGTACCAACTTCCATGCCAGTTAAGAAAAGCAAGGGGCAGCTTAGCTAGAGCGGTTTTCTTTCTTTTTGGTGGGTTGGGGGGGCGGTTTGTGCAACCTCGTGGAATGCTCCAACTCCTTGTGGCAACGTAAGGGAGAGTGGATCCCATGATACACACAGACATGGAACATTCTATCTTCCGATACGCATCTCATGAAAATTTAACCATTCAGTGCCAGTAATATGATCAGGTTTTTTCTTCATTCTCTCTCTTGTCCAAGATTGATACAATCTTTGCATCAACTTTTGCCAAATAGTTTCCACATGTACTTTAAGATGACCAAGAACTGAGTGAGAATTAAGACATGCCCCAGCTTGGCTGCTCCCTCAACCACACAAGGAACTCTTGCTATCATTGACAAACAGCTTTGACATAAACAAATGATGCTTACAGAATACAGCTCATTCATGAAACAGCAAGTGCTTGCACGAACACAAATGTAACGTTGATAAAAAAAAAAACTTCCTTTTCCTATGTTTGTGCTTCTCATGCGGAAACAAGCAGTATCCTCGTTTACCCAGTAGAGCCATCACAGGCCAACAGATGGCAAAGGTCGTACAGGCAGATACCTGACAATTTTTGTGCAGAGTTGGCTGTTAAATTCAAGAGCAAGAGGCCCTACCTGAAGAGGTCCCAACAGGTTTCCAGGTTAGAGGCGTCCGAAGGAGACGAGCTGGAGGCAAAGACGCTACGGTACACTGGCCCAACCGAGGGCCGATCATCAGAAGAGGTCCTTGAAGGCTCAACTTGCTCGATGTAGCATCCTCTTCGCCAGTCCGCCATAGCAACCTTCCACAGTCCCACTCAACAGCTGACGACTCGACGCACTTTATGATCGTACCAACCAAACGCACAGAAACATGAATGGCTTGCCAATTGGCATAGCTTGGAAACGAGAGAGTTGCATGCAGTTCACACACAAGCTGGAGACTTGGACGTCAGTTTGCTCACAAGCCAAACCATAATGTCCCAAGCCTGAACCCATGGGCGGGAACCTCATTGGTCCCAATATGGAAACTCGACTACGGTTGTGCCAAGTAAGATGGCCGAATTCACATCTGGCGTAGCAGCCGAGAGAGACCCTCCTGCAACCAACCAGCTAGCACCTTGTTAACCGCCCTGTTCACACATCCCGAAAGCAATGCGTATTGTTGACTTTCGCGCGGTTTTCTTTCTACCCCCTTGTCCATCTTCTCTTCCACCCTCCACATATGCTAGAAAATCCACGCTAACACTACCTTTTCATTTTGTATGCCTCTTTTCAACTTTTTTTTAAAAAATCCATCTTTTTGTCTTCTAGTGTTTCTTCTGCCCATCCCCTAAGTTCACATTAGGCGACCGAAGACAACACCCATTCTCTCTTCCACCTCCACACTGTGAACCCAGCCTAAGCTAAAAACGTTTTTAAGTGTGCAAGATAGCGGATGAAAGAACTTCAATGGACACTTCAAGTTTTGGGTTCCTATCATACTCTGCCGACAAGTTAAATCCACTCCACAATTCCATAGATGTGGTGTTATGGAGCTAGCCACACATTCTATAAGAGGTGGCAAGACAACTTACTTGCTAAGCCTACAGAGTGACAGAAAGTTTTTTCTCCATGTGCTCCAATCATGTTGCACGAAAGAAAATGCATGGATGGCACTGGTGAAGGCTGACCCCTTGGACATCTAGCAACAAACTCATCACTCTATAGCAATAAAGGGTAGGGTTTTTCATCCCCTAGTGCCATGACGAAAAGTCAAGGCTAGCTTTTCAATTGGAACAAATCATTTGTGCACACATTTGAACAAAGACCTTAGTAATTTCAAACCGAATTGGTCGTTTTTTAAGTCTTAGTTTCATATGTCACATTATGTGTGGGACTTCACAAAAATTCATTGGGAGCTTGATATGAATGTCCATTTTGGGAATACTCCTAGCTAGACATAGTCTTTCTAACTAGTGGAAAAGAAATAAGATTGCACGTAATGCTAATGGACTTGGAGATAATGACTTTCTCAATAAGAGAATGCCCTTTCAAGGTGACATAGAGTACATTATTACTTTACAAATGCCATAGTGCAACAAGAGAATTGTTTGTGTTGGAAAATCGAGAGAACGGATGCTTAATCTATTCCGTTTTCCTCACACACACACACACACCCATCAACCTCTCACCATCTCTCCCAAAACCCAAGTACACACAATTAAACAAGGACGCCACACACACACAGAGAATAGACTTGATAGTGGGAGCCTGTAAGAGAAGAAGATGTAGACACAATTTCTACCCAACAAGCTTAGCATAAGAGTTGAGAGAGGAGAATCTTACACGAGAATGGCCTAAAATTGTAGCCCTCAAACTCCACTCCCACCTCTTGTAGCGTTGAGTATTTATTTTTTGTTATTGACCTATTTTAGGTGCCAAGTTCATTTTAATGGTGGATATCACTTATTGCATGACCCTTTATAGGGTGGGTGGCTTATTGGCAACAATAACTATAACACTATAAAAATATAAATGGCCAAGAGATATTATTTGGTGCCTTCTCCTTGGTTCCCAAAGTTCCCATTTACACAACATCAACTCACTATTAAACATTACATGCCAATTATAATGTTCACCACATACAACAGGAGGGTGCCCAATCTTGTAACATCCCTCCCACTAGGGATAGCAACAATTATCCCCAATTACTGAATAGAGAATCAGTTGGACAGTGAGTGATGAAAAGCATGGAGAAGATGCTAAATTGTTTTGGGAAAAAAATTCAGGCATCCATTTGGCATCTTCTCTAGGGTGGCCTTGAAAAGTCAAAAGATAACGGTTGTAAACCGTACCGATGCGTGTGGTGGTGTCTCATGATCAATTATTTGGTCAAGGATGAGTTGCTCTTCTTGATCTATAATTGAAGGTGGAGTGTGAAGGTAGTTCTAAACGAAATGAAACATCGTTTATTACAGCTGAAATCTTGAATAGGCCATAAAAACGAGGAGCAAGCTTCGCAAAATTATATGTGCCAATACTTTTAATTCCTTGTTTTTCAATTCTAAGAATAACATAATCACATGTCTTAAACTCATGTGCCTTGTGGTGCTTATCAGCATTCTTAGTGTAAAGTTCTTGTGAATGCTTAATAACAGAATGAACGCTTACAAAAATGTCATGAAAAGACGTTAAGAAAAAGTAGGAAATAGATTGACCATACACAATCTCAAATGGAGATTTACATGTAGCAGAGGGAATGGTATTGTTATAAGCAAACTGTAAAATATGCAGGTAATTATCTCATTTCTTTGATCGAGAGGAAACATAACCTTTTAATAAATCAACGGTGGTGCAGTTAGTGATTTTTGCTTGACCATTAGATTCAAGATGGAATGCAAAAGTGAAATCAAGTGTAGTAACAAGATTTTTAAAACTGTAGTCCAAAAAGCACTACAAAATTGGGGATCTCGATCATATATTATTACCTTTGGCAAACCATCATGAGGAAAGACAGTTTTAAGAAAGAGAAGTGCAGTTTGATGTGCTATGAGAGTTTTCTTGCATGGAATGAAGAATGCTTGTTGAGAAAAACAATCAACGACACTCCATATCATATCTTGCTTGTGAACAGTGAGTGGAAAACTAGTAACAAAATCCAAAGAAATGTGTTCCCAAGGGTTTTCATGAATGGGAAGAGGATGTAAAAGGACTAATTTCTTACATGTTTTCACTTTAATCTTTTGGCAAATCAAACAAGATAAAACATATTTAACATCACTGTTCATAGTAGTCCAATAATTATCATGACCTAGATTCTAAAAAACGGTATCAAATCCTCTATGTCCAGCATAGGGCGGTTTGTGCAACTCTTCGATGAGTAAACGACAAAACGGTTTTGCTACACATAATTTATGTTTGAAATAAAGAAATCCTGCTTGAATAGTGTATTTCAAGAATGTGTGCACAGAATTTTCAAGCATATGCAGCCATGTGGTTTTGAAATCATCATCTTGGTACAATACAATCTTTGTATTCCTTGTGACCTAGTTGATGCAATGAAGATGGAAAGCTTTATGCATTACAAACATAACATAAAATTTGTAGAAAGCATTAACTATCCCAAGCCTAAGTCCCAAGGCCTCAAACACCTTCGAAGGTGGAGAGAGCTAGCAGGAAATGAGGGTAGGGAAGAGGAAGGAGAAAAATTCCATAGGAGAAAGAAATAGTTCCTCACTTACCATCACTCTTCTTGCTAGCATACATAACAGCATAGTAATGAAGATGGAGAAGATGGCAAGCTTAAGCATTGAAGCATGGCTCTTGGCTGGATTTGCATTCCATAGCCAAGAGTGTTGGTGTAGGCTCTTACTTCTCACAAGCTTGGAGAAGGAGGTGGAGTTCCTCAACTTTCCCCAAGTGAGAATGGATCCACAAAATGAGTGTGTGTGTGTGGTGTATATCCCCCTAGCACCCCCCTTGCTTGCTTGGGGCGAGTTGCAACTTTTCCACATGCCGCAAGCTCATTGGACCCCTCTCCCGCTAGCCAATCACATGCAGCATGCATTCAAGTACATGGGTAGTCTTTTGACAAGTGTCCTCCTTACCCCTGAGAGAGAGAGAGAGAGAGAGAGAGAGAGAGAGAGAGAGAGAGAGCTTGAAAATATCTAGATATTTGTTGGATGGAACTAGAAGCTCATTGGACCCCTCTTTAGCTCAACCAATAGCATTCAAGCACACCATGTGGTTAAGCTTAGTGAGAGTCTGACATGTATCCCATGTGCCCTTTTAGAAAAAGGATGCCCTTTGGGTGAGTGGAAGGTTAGGTCAAAGATTCTCCTAACTTTGGGACTTTCATGCATAGGAGGCTTCTCAAGCAACTTCCTCATTAAGTTTGTAGGGTCTCTTTTTGACTCAAACACCTTACCCCCCATGCATAGAAAGCTTGTCAAGCAATTTCCTCATCAAGTTTGTAGGGTCTCTTTTTGACTCAAGCACCTTACCCCCATACATAGGAAGCTTCTCAAGCACCTTCCTCGTTAAGTTTGTAGGGTCTCTTTTTTACTCAAGCACCTTACCCCCCATGCATAGGAAGCTTCCCAAGCACCTTCCTCATTAAGTATGACAAGTACCTCAAGTACCTTAGTCATCAAACTTGACAAGCACCTTAGGTGGAGTTCCCACCTCAAGCTCAGCCCTAGCTTGCCTAAGGTGCCTAAGGTCAAAGAAACGTTTAGGTCGGGTTCCCACCTCAAGCTCAGCCCTAGCTTGCCTAAGATCAAAGGTAAGTTTAGGTCGGGTTCCTGCCTCAAGCTCAGCCCTAGCTTGCCTAAGGTCAAAGGACTTTTAACACTAACCATTGGAGGTCTTTAATGAAGCTAACCCTAAGGTCTTTTAAGCTACAGTAGATGCACATTGCTCTTTGATAGACTACCTCCTTTTGGACCCTTATTGAGATGTAACCATCACTCCTCTTTGTCCCCTGCTGAGGTAAGTCTAGAAGCACTTATTGCACATTGCTCTTTGATAGACCATCTCCTTTCGGACCCCTATTGAGATGCAACCATCTCTCCTTCTGGTCCCGTGTTGAGATAGGTCTAGAAGCACATGTCTCTATTCTAACTCTTGTTCCCGTTTATTCTCTCACATTAAATGATCAATTTAATATGAGAAAATAATTTGTTAAAGTTAGATATTATATTTTATGACATTACCTCTCTCTTGAAATCATAGTCGTCCTCGACTATGAGGTCGAGAAGATAAAGCCTAGTCATTAGTCCATGTTACTTAGCGGGTAGAGGATCCCTTTTTACCCTACGACATCATTCCAAGATGGATGACTAGTCCATTTGGTGCTTGGGAGACGTAGCTACCACAAGCATGTCTGCTCTTTATTCCATATCATACTTCCAAAGTAGAGAGACAAGTTCTACTTGGTGTTTGGGAGACATCATCACCACAAACATGATTCTATGCATGCATACTATTTAACTTTGTGCACAATAAAAAGAGAACTAATCTCACAAGACGAAAATATTTTTCATTTAAAATGCATTTTCATATGCTTACTTTAAGGCATCATTGTAAGCATCGACAAGGTTCATATTATCCTTAAGAAGGGTTCTTTGCATCCATCTAGCATCTTTAAAAGAATAATTCTGAAACTTAATAAGATATCGTCCGATAATCTTACAGTTTCTTAATACCTTGTCTTCATGTCATAGGATGGACTCAGGTTGAAGTACTTGATCTCGATGTTTGGAGGGTCTGCAACTATCACTTCTTTTGATGGCGCTCCTTTGTAAGGCTTACGTAGGCTCTCATGGAAAACATGGTGCATGAGCCAATGGTTGGGATAGAATCAAACGAAGTACCCATAATTGTTGATAGATTATGAAGAGAGGGTCTTCGACTCAAGGCATCGACTACATTATCTTCTTTACCGGGTTGGCATTGAATGTGGGCTAAAACTTTGAATAAAGCAGTGCGCTTAATATGCATATCATCTATTAAGGGTTGAGATAATAAATACTTGATACTTTGTTGATCAACCTTGATTATCAGATCAACCCCCGTTAAATAATCTTTCCATAATTTTAAAGCGTGCTATACTAGTCAATTCTTTGTCATATGTATTGAAGTTTGATTTAGAAAGTTTTAAGTTATGATTTTCAAATGGGAGGGGATGGTTATCTTGCATAAGAACTCCACCAATATCTTTTCCACTAGCATTAGTGACTACAACAAAGAATCGTCTATCAAAATCAGGTAATTGTAACATAGGTACATTAGTTAAAGCATTCTTGAGTGCAGTGACTGAGCTTTCTTCTAAATTAGTCCATACATAAGGAGTGTTTTTCTTAACTCAATAACTTCAATTTTCTTGGGGTCTACATGTATTCCTATTCCATGTACTATATATCCCAAATACTCAATTTCAGGTTGAAAAAATGAACCCTTTACCTTGATTGTGTAATATCGAATTGGAGAAAGCAACAAAGTTATCTATGCCATGTTGCGAGAAGTGAATGGCTCCTAAAATTGGAGAAAAATGTTCTTAAAATAGGATAGGCAATTAAAAAACGCAGAGAGAGAGAGAGAGAGAGAGAGAGAGAGAGAGAGAGAGAGATCAGCTATTGGCTCACGCATTCATGCAGAGGTAACTCAATGGTTTTGTGCAGAGATAATTTCAGCAACCTCAACTTGTAGCAATTGTGTGTGTGTGTGTGTGTTGGGGGGGGGGGGGGGGGGGGGGGAGAGAGAGAGAGAGAGAGAGAGAGAGAGAGAGAGAGGCTCATGGACACACTGATTTTTGCTAGGGGCAGGGCCATGAAGCTTTGCGATATGCATGGGTAGGCACAAAGGAGCCAGGAAGCTCTATGTTGTTTTCAATAGAGGCGAAGCGAGGGCCTCTCTCTAGATGCAATCACCTACAAGCACTGAAGAAAGCTCTGCGATGTTTGGCAAGAGAAGGTCCAGCAAGCTTGAGCTAGGAAGCTCTGCACTATTTTCGATAGATACAAAGCGAGGGCCTATCTCCACACAATATTGTTAGTTAAAGAGCTGTTCAATTAAATTGAATTTATAGGAGTTTTCTTCTTTTACCTACTGTGAGGATAAGTGTAGAAGAGCCTATGAACACAAACCTGGCCTATGTTGAACCTACAAAACCAAACCTAGCCACACACACACACACACACACACACACACACACAGAAAGAGAGAGAGATAACCTTCTATCCAGGGTATCTTGGACTATGATAGAGAAAGATAGCTTTCTATGCAGTCTTATGATAGAGAGAGAGAGAGAGAGGTTGGTTGGGGGTAGTCAAATGCACAAGTGGCAGGGTTGATAGACCTCATTGGCGTTGCTTTTTCTTAAACATTAAAGTTGCCAAATGAAAAGGGGTGGACAATTTTGATTGCATGGTTTACATGAACCCCTTGCTACGTTATTACAGTGTGTTTGTTTGAGTCATTTCACATCGTGGGAGTCCAAAGTATCTTGATGAGATTCCAAATGTTTAAGTAGTATATAAGATGTTAAGCAGATCATTGTAGAGGTTGTAAATAGGAGGACAAATGACTTTTTGGGTAGGCAACCTTGCAGGATTATGATCATCATTAGTCCTTGCACTCATCCTATTATGCCATGCAATACAAGTGGCCATCCCCATAGCTCATATATAGAGACTTTGTATCGGTTATTGCGATGGTTCTGCTCCCAACTTGCTTTATTGTTTTATGTTCTGTCATAAAATCTAATATCTAACTGATCATTTAATGTGGGAGAATAAACGGGAACAAGGGTTAGAATATAGGTATGTGCTTTAGATGCATCTCAACACGGGACCAAAGGCAATGGGTCCAAACTAGAGATGGTCTATCAAAGAGCAATGCTAATGGAGCTTACAATACCTTAGCGTTAGCTTCATTGAAGACCTCCAATGGTTAGTGTTAAAAAGCCCTTTGACCTTAGGTAAGTTAGGGTTGAGCTTGAGGTGGGAACCCAACCCAAGCTTGAGCTGCTTGTCGTGCTTGATGACTAAGGTGCTTGAGGTGCTTGATCACTAAGGTGCTTGAGATGCTTCTTGTGCTTGCTGACTACGATGCTTGAGATGCTTGTCGTGCTTGCTGACTAGGGAGCTTGAGGTGCTTGTGGGAACACTACCCAAGCTTGAGGTGCTTTGTCATGCTTGCCGACTAAGGTGCTTGAAGGTGAGGTGTTCCACAAAGTCAAATGGATCCCTACAAGGAGGGGGTGAGCCCTACAAAGGAGGCTAGAGAGAGAACACACACCCTCACACAAGGCAAGCTTGGTACAAAGAAAGCAAAAAGGACACTTGTCAAGGGATCCAAAGATTATTTAGTAGATTTAATTAATCATTTTTTCATTTATCAAGTCCTCTCTCTCAAAGGGGAAAGGGGGACACTCGTCCCAAGACTACCCTTGTTGCTTGTAATGTATCCTGGTGTAGGAGGCTACAGTGTCACTTTCACAGGACAATTAGTACAATTTGGACTTTACATTGGTCTTTGGTTGGTCGGTTCACACTGGACGGACTCGTTGGGCAGTGACACGTGGCAAGGATACGGTGGTTTAGTGGACATCGTGGCCAGGTCACCACCACCACTTCGTGGAGATAGACTTAGGTGTTGTCACTTATGAGTCGTTGGTGGCTCCTTATGGTTGTATATATGAGTAGTAGCGGTTTGGTCATGGGGATCTTCACGTAGTCGTTTAGAGTGAGTCTATACACAGAGCACGTCTTCACCATCCATGCACATCTGAGCCTCGACACCCCATTGTACCTGAGAGTCTTGGGCGGGAGCTGAGTGTGCTGCCACGCCAGAGTCTGTATCAGTTCTTTGAGATAGTCGAGTCATTTGTTGTGGTCTACTGTTGTTGTTGTGTCTCTGTGAGTTCAGTCGTTGTCTATTGTTTCCTATTTTCAGTCTATTTTGAGTGAGATTGTCACGCACATTGCACTAAGGAGCACCCACTGTAGAGAGCACGACACACTATCGGCGCTACAAGTGCTCCCATTTTGGCGATCACGGTGGGACCTCAACTGAAATCTCATTTTGTGAGGTACAAATCTTGAAGCTAGTTGGTTTATCTAGCTTCGCTTACCTTGCCTTGCACTGTTCTCCTCTCGCCTCGTCCAACTGTTCTAGTCCTCCTTCGCCCTAGTCATCTCTCGCCCTGGTCTAGCAGCCCTAGTCATCTCTCCTCCTGGTCTAGTCCTCTCGACCCTGGTCTAGTCCTCCTCGTCCCTAGTCCTCTCAACCCCCGGTCTAGTCACTAGTCTGGTCTAGTAGAGTCTAGACCAGTCTTCAGCCAATTCAAGGTTTTCTTGCCCAAAGGTTGGTTGGATTGGTGGTCACTGCATGACACATACAAGGCGGTCAGTCGAGCGTCAAAGCACACTATTGAGCCCTCTGAAGTACTATAACAGAAGACGACCTTTGGTACCTAGTAGAAGTCCATTAACCTCATCACCTATACCTCCACATACATCACCCATTCCTTCATCTGGTTCCACATCTTCCAGGTCACCTTCTCCAGTAAAGCTCTCTCCTATTCTGCTTCAGCAGGCTACTGAGCAACAGGCTCAACAAGGAGCCATGGAGCCGTTGGCTAGCGTTTTGGCTAAGGTAAACATCAAGTTCCCTACGTTCAAAGGACTCTCTTCAGAAGATGTTGATGACCATGCAAGGAGGTTTGTATCTCTCTGTAGGGGTCGTGGTCTTAACAAGGAAGATGCTTATTTGGTACTATTTTCATCCACCTTGGATGGCTTAGTAGACAAATGGTACAGCCAGTTTGCAGAGAACCATTTTGCAACCTGGGCAGCCTTAAGGCAACAGTTATGTGCAGCTTTCAGGCCCGGTGACTTCTAGGAGAAGGTGTTGGATGAGTTACCCAACATGGTGCTCCAGCCAGAGGAGACTTTTGCAGAGCTTATGACTAAGACCAAGTCTCTGGTTGCCAAGCTTCCTCAACAACCCGGTGAATTCATGGTTAAGAAGTGGGTGGAGAAGGCGCTTCCCAAAACTTCTCAACAAAAAATCCGAGAGAGTCTCCATCCCGACGCCACTTTGGAGGAGTTCATCGCAGCTGCTACTAGGATAGAGGGGGCTAGGAAGCTGTTCAACAACTCCCCTCACATAGAGACCCCCTCTGTGTTTTCGAAAATTCCTGTTGATCCATTGACTTCTTTACGGAGAGAACTTGAAGCCCTAAAACTACAACGCGCTCTTCAAGAGGAGAAAAATATCTCTCTTCGCCAGGAGAAACCCCCACATCTGGAGGCTTTGGATCAAATCAAGAGAGAGCTAGAAGAACTTCGGTCTCAACAGGAGACTAAGGCTATGGTATGGTGCAGCTCATGTCGCTCTCTAGGACATCCTCCACAGGACTGTCCCCTTCGGGCTTATTGCCACTTCTACGAGAAATCTGGGCATGAAGACAAGGATTGCTACTATATCAAGGGATTACGACAGATACAACAAAGTCTAGGTCCTTCTCTCCAACAAGGGCTTACACCTGCATCAAACCTGGTGTCACCATATAGCCATCAGGACCCGATGTCACCTCTGCTGACAACACCTCCTATGCAAGGTATGCACAACAACTTTACATCCCCTAGCTTTTATCATGCTAGTACTCCTTCAGTTCCCCAAAGCTTCTACATGTGAGCATCCGGTCCAATGCAGCAAGGGCCTAGACCACCTCGCCCCTCAAATAGGCCAATTTTGTGCTATAGGTGCGGGGAGTATGGACACTATCAGAACAAATGTCCCTTACCAGAAGGGTCTTCTCCTTGCCGACATTGCCCTGAAGCTATGGATCACTATAGTAAGGATTGCCCAAAACAACGAGCGTACACATCTGCAAGCACAAGCCAGAACTAGCAAGAGTTTACATTTCCAAAGCTTAACCTCATCACAGTAAGCTCCATTCCACAAGCAGCGCCTTCCACTCTTGTAGTTGCCTCTCAAGAAGGGTTGAAGCAAGTGGAAGAGCCGGCTGGGGTGCTCACACGGGCACAGAGAACTGCTCTTGGCCTCAGCCTCCCTGGCGGTCCAATCTTTCCATCTCCTATCACACAAATGAGTCAAACTCCAGTAGTAGCTGACAAACCAGTAGGTAGTGTCAAGAGCCAACCTACCTCGCTTCTATTAGATATTGATGGTGCTTTCATTGAAGCAGTAGAGGACTTGCATAAGCTTAAGATACGAGAGCAAGCTCTAATCAAAGGAGACAAGCCCACAGGAGAGTCTATCTTGAAAAACACTTTTCATCAAGTGTCAGTGTTAGACCTGCTTCGACTTGATGCAAATTTTAGAAGTGACACCCTTTCCAACATCCAGTCTCTGTATCCTGGTGCAGGGCCTAGTGGCGGGCACCTACCTGTGCAGCCCTTGGATTCCTACATGATTTCATATCCAAATGCTCCCCTCACCGATTACAAAAGTCCTCGCCTCACTGTGTCTATTCTTGGGCATCAATTCTCAGGCGTCATAGTGGATGGTGGATCTGGGATCAATATGATGCCAAAATTTACTATGTTGGCCTTAGGTTTGCAGCCTAGTCGCCCTGCTCCATTCACTGTTACATTGGCAAACCAGAGGACAGTCTACCCTGTGGGCATGGTAGAGAAGGTGCCTATGATGGTACAAGACTTCACTTTTAGCTTGGATTTTGTGGTGGTGAGTCTTCCTCAGGTGGAGGGAGGATTTCCTTTGCTGATTCGTAGACCATGGTTGCGGCATACTAAGGCACTTCATGATTGGGGAAATGACGCCATGTGGATACATACTCCTGGCTCCCCCATGCAACCAATTCGGCATGGATCCAGTGGTTCATCACAGCTCATTGTCAGTACAGTCCAACCCCGACCCTGAGCAGCCCATCCCACCTGACGGGTCTGACGAAGACCTGCTGCAGTGGTTGGAAGCTATTGCCTCGATGCCATGCTATGTGGTCTCTATTCAAAACTCACATGTGCCGGTAACACTCTCTCTCTCTCCCAACTCCTCAGGCGTGTTGGGATAAAGCCCCATGTGGCCGGTTAGGCCGGATGCCCGCCCACTATACTTATTCATTATGTACATAATAGAATAAGGGGGCTCACATGTATAGAGTGAGTTTTAGCCCCAGCAAACACAAGGTCTCTCCTCTTCTCCTCTTCTCCTCTCTCCTCCATCGCTGCACACACACTCACACACGCTCTCGTTCGCGCACTTCAACTGGTATCAGAGCTCAGGGATTGGGAGTAACATTGGAGCTCAGCGGGGAAGCAGGAAGAGAAGCAGCAAAAATTGCAACACGTTTTTGCATATCTATTTTGGCCTACCAAAATGTTTTCATTCAAGCCGAATCTCTGGTGCATTGACCGGTTTTTCGTCCTCTTCAACTTTGCAGAAGAAAGTTTTCTCAAAATCTTCACCAATTTTGAGATACGTCACTCAGACTGCCTGTACATTTAGGATACACAGGTGCAGATTTTCACAGATCTGTTTTGACATGTATAAACAACACATTTCAGGTCCATTCACAACATGCCCAACCATTTTCACGTGGTCTACAACTTTGCAGAAGGAAGTTTTTGCAAATTCTGACCGATTTGGAAGATATGAGCTAACAGGCTGCAGGGTATTCAAAAAGTTAAAGATTATGTATGCGTATTGTGGTGATTTGCTACATTCAGAGAGCTCTGATTGAGCTTTGTCAGTCTCTTGTTTTGTGCATTGATGTTTTCCTCTCAATGAAGAGCGAGTGGGTTGATATTTTCAGCACATTTATGCGCACACATTGAGAACAGTTCGTGGATGTATGCATTCTTGTGGACTCTCAGGTTCGAGAGTGGCTTCATCACAGGGTATGTGCATTGACTTATGCGATTGAGCAAATTTCAAAAAGTGTGGTGCACGGATTTGTAGAGAGATTTGCAAGCATTTATAGCATGATTGTGAGCTGAATTTTCAACTAATTTGGATGCTCTTTGATACACATTTGGTACATGCTCGATGCTCGTTTATATTTCCATGTGGATGCACATGATGTGCGCTTTTCGGCGGATGGTATTCTTCGCCTTGCAATGGCATATGTGGGCTGATTTTCAGCTATTTTGAGCATCAATTTGTGTCATATTTTGGTTGGTTTGCATCCAAGTTTTGCTAGTATATGCTTCGCTTGTAGAGTGCCGTTGATGCACTTTGTGTTTCGGATTACAAGATTGTTTTCCAAGTTTAAGGAGTTGAGACTTTGGGGCAGCTCATGTATACTTGAGTGCGGATTTTGCGTATGATTTGCTCATGGTTTTGAGCATGTTTATGGCATGTATGGTTATTATGGTTAGATAGCCAAATACTGCCGAAACTCTGCCAGATTTTTCTTGCGATTTTATTTGTTTATGCGCATGGTTTGTAATCATGTTTTGATTGCATTTGGCACTCAATGGTTGCTTTGCCATAGTGTTTTGGCATCGCATTGTGAGAGTGTTTGCTCACCAGATTATGTCATTTGACATACATGTGGTAATCTCTTCAGGAGGGAGATTGTTGATGATAGTTTCATCGATTACCACATAGTGCTCTTGGATTAGAGCGGGTGTTTTGGCATCATTTGAGCGGTTTTGCTCACTTTGTTTCGTTACATTGATCGCCATATTTGCTAATACTTCTCTTAGACAGCTTATACCAGCTTATGTTGTATTTTGACAGTACTTGGTGTATGAGTTAGCCAGGCTTTGGCTATTGTCAATTGATTGATTTGTGCTTGGTCTTGTCACAGGTTATCGCCATGGATTTGGCATGTACATCATTGTCAGGGTTTGTGCTTTTCCATACAAAGTTTGATGGTTCAAAATTTGAACATTGGAAAGTAGGTATGCATGATGCATTGACTCAGTTGGGCCAAGTGTTGCCACTATAGGGCATGGATGCTAGGCCAGAGTCAATGACTGATGATGAGTGTGAGGACTTGGATGAGCTTGCACGTTTGACGATCATGGCCAAGCCCTTTCCTGAATGCAAGAAGCATCCGCACCATTAATCTCCCACACAGGCAGGCCACCGACCACACCAGGTAGCAGAGTGCCAAAGCCGAACATAAGCAAATGCCATATCGCAGGGGACCACATCCGTCCACACCACCTGCCCATTCTTAGAGAAACTGGGAGGCCATTTTCCCCAAGAGGAGGCAGGAGAGCATTCCCAAAGGACCCCTTTCCAACCTGGGACCTCGTAGGTAGCAAGGGCATCCAAGCCCAATGAGCAGCTAAACCTAACCCAATGAGAACTGGAGCTTTACATCATCAAGCCTTTAGCTTGTCTCTTTCTTTTAAAAAAACACCTCAAGTGGTTTTTTATAAAAATAGAGCCTGGTTAGCGAGCCTTTCCTGAATGCAAGAAGCATCCGCACCATTAATCTCCCACACAGGCAAGCCACCGACCACACCAGGTAGCAGAGTGCCAAAGCCGAACATAAGCAAATGCCATATCGCAGGGGACCACATCCGTCCACACCACCTACCCATTCTTAAAGAAATTGGGAGGCCATTTTCCCCCAGAGGAGGCAGGAGAGCATTCCCAAAGGACCCCTTTCCAACCTGGGACCTCGTAGGTAGCAAGGGCATCCAAGCCCAATGAGCAGCTAAACCTAACCCAATGAGAACTGGAGCTTTACATCATCAAGCCTTTAGCTTGTCTCTTTCTTTTAAAAAAACACCTCAAGTGGTTTTTTTATAAAAATAGAGCCTGGTTAGCGAGCCTTTGGCTTGTCTATTTTCTTAAAAAAAACACCTCAAACACTAGCGATATCACTAGTGCTAGAGGTGTTTATTTTTTTTATAAATACAAATGAAATTTGCTACAATTCTTTTTTTTTAAAGAAGCCTTGATTGTCTAATATCAATTTTGAGAATGCTACAATGAGACGTACGTGCACCTCATTGGAGGGAGAAGGTGAAAAAGCTTAAGGTCGAGAGCTAATTCTGAAAAAGGAGATTTACGCCCCTTGGGCAACACCTCATTGGGGGAGAAGGTAAAAAAGAAATTTCGTGAGCTAATTCTAAAAAGGAATATTCATGAGCTTGTTTTGGATAACCAAGGCGGTCAGCTAATTTTGGAGCACGCCCCGTTTGTCAAGTAGGGTAGTGTAGCAAAGTGCTACATTGCTTGATGGCTTTGTCCTAGCAATCTCAACACCAATCGAACTGCATAAGAAGTTGTTGCCCTGAGATGAGAAATGAGGGGATGCACGCACGTGCGCACACACACACACACACAGATAAGGCATTGATGTACACACATATAAGCTACTCGCAGATGCAAAATAGGTGAGAGCTCCTTTGTCTTCTCCATCTCCTCCTTGAATGGTCCAGGAATGGCTAGCAATGAGTTGTGAGTGTCTATGGCAATGGTGCCATCTCCGATCCCAGGACTATGCGGCCAAGGTGGGTCTCCCAGTAGGTGCTATTATGGATGTTGTCAGTGTAGAGCATGCTCAAATTGCAGAACTAACAAGTGCAATTGTTGTAATGGCACTACGCAAGTCAATGCTAATATGGGCAAAAGAAATTCATCATGGAATTGTTAGTTAGGGGATGTTGAAAAAGGCAATGTGCTTGGCAATGCCTTGGTTGACATGTATGCCCAATGTCGTTTACTTCAAAAAGCTTCTTATTTGGAATACACATGAGTGTTTATTAGCCTTGTAAGCAGAGTGGGAATAAGAGCAATCGATGAGCGCTGGTGCAGGTGAGTAAAGAAGCTATGTACTGAGGGAAGCACTTGGGTGCTTGGCAATGCCATGGTTGATATGTATGCCCTATGCGGTGTAGTTGAGAAAGCACATAGTGGTTGAGGATATTCCTGTTTTGAATGTCCTCTCTTCGAGTACACTGATTGATGGGTGCTTATTGCACGATATGCTCAAAAGGGGCAGGGCCAGGAAGCCATGGGCTGTTTTTGGTAGATGCAAAGAGGGCATCTTTGTAGATGCAATCAACTACGCGTGCATTTTGAAGGCACAGGCACTTTGCAAGATGCTAACATGGGCAAAAGAAATTCATCTTGGCATTGTTAGTTAGGGGCTGCTGAAAAAGACAATGTGCTTGGCAATGACTTGATTGACATATATGCCCAATGTGGTGTACTTCAGAAAGCTTCGTATTTGGAATATGCATGAGTGTATATGAGCCTCGCAAGCAGAGTGGGAAGAAGAGCAGTTAATAAGCGATGGTTCAAGCGAGTAAAAAAGCTATGCGATGGTGGAAACACTTGGGTGGCAATGGCTTGGTTGACATGTATGCATTATGTGGTGTGCTTCAAAACTCACATAGTGGTTGAGGAGCTTCCTATTTGGAATGTCATCTCTTCGAGTACACTGATTGCGAAATATGCAGAACAGGGTCGAGGCTAGGAAGTTGTTGGCTTACAACGGATGCAAAGCTGGCACCTCTCCAACATGCAATGTTGTCTAGAATGTTGTCTATTGATTGCACAATATGCTCAAAAGGGTGGGACATGAAGCCCTAGGTTGTTATCAATGGAGGCAATTTTTAGCGGATGCAACGCAAGGGCGTCTTTGTCGATGCAATCAACTATGTGTGCGTCTTGAAGGCATGTGGCATTATGCAAGATGCTAATAAGGGTAAATGAAATTCATAATTGTATTATTAGTTAGGGGATGTTGGAAAAGATGTCGTGCTTGGCAATGCCTTGGTTGATACTTATGCCCAATGTGGTGTACTCCAATAGACAATCAAGAAGCTTTGGGATGTTTTCATTAGATATGCCCAACAAGGTCAAGGCCAAGAAGCTCAGGACTAGGAAGCTTTGGACTTTTTTCAACAGATGCATTGTGAGGGCGTGTCTCTATAGATGCAAGCTACTACGCTTTCATCTTGAAGGCATGTGTTAAGATGTTAGGCAACAAGATTGTGGTGGTAGATGCCTTATCTAGTCAACCACATGTGGCAGCTGTCTCTTTTGCTTTTCAGCATGAGTTAGATGCAATGCGTGATATGTGACTGATGATGATTTTATGAAGTTGTTCTTAGAGGCGAACATTCAGAGTACTAGGTTTTGAAAGATGGCTTTTTGACGCAACATGGCAAGCTTTGTGTGATGAAGATTTCAAGAAAGAAGAGTCTTGAAAGAAGATTCTTATAGAGAGTCGTGCTCCACCTTATGTTGGTCATAGAGGTATTGAAAATTTGATTAAGGCTATGCAGATGTATTTGTATTGGCCTTCTTTGGGCAAGGATGCAAAGAATTTTATAAGGAGATGTTTGGTTTGTCAAAGAGTAAAGTCTGATTGAGGAAAACTTCTTGGTCTACTTCATCCCCTCTTGATTCCTTCGTCTCTGCGCGAAAGCATTTCCATGGAATTCATGTTTTATCTTTTGAGAACTCAATCTAAGAATGATGGAGTTTATACAATCACTGATTGATTCAACAAACAAGCACATTTCATTCCAGTTCAGAACAAGATTACATCACACAACAGATGGCTAAGATGTTTTTAGTCCATGTCTTCAAGTGTCATGGGATGCCAAAGTCTATTGTTAGTGATAGCAATCCAAGGATGACATGATTTTTTTGGAGAGCTTTATGGTAGAATTTACATTCTACCTTCAAACTTTCTTAATCTTATCATCCACATACGAATGGACAATCGGGAGTAGTGAATTTGGCAATCTTGATTTGTTGAAGTGTTATGTGTCAAATAATCCAATACAGTGGGAACATTATTTGCCTTTGGTGGAGTTTGCTTATAACAACACCATTCATAGCTCTATTGGTAAAGCACCCTTTGAGATTGTTGAGGGATCTAAGAAGCTTCCTTCTCTGGTAAGGTGATGGATGATGTATTTCAAGCTGACATGTTTGTGGAGGATTTGGATGTTGCTTATGAGCAAGTGAATACAACCATTCAGAAAGCTTAGGATAAGCTAAAAAAACTGCAAATAAGCATTGATGATGACTCTGCTTTAATGAGGGAGATTCTTTTGAGATTTGATGTCCAACGAAGTGACTTCGAGAGTGCACCACGGCAGTTCAATCTAGAACATCACAAGCCAACATAAATCAGTGGTAATGAGTTCTTACTCATGCAACTACAAGATTTTTGAAATAAAAAAGTCCCTCCAACATTGGAGGAGAAGCAGTCCCCCTTCAACACTAGAGGGGATAAAAGTGGCGGGTAAGGGCACAGTCCCTATGGTATTATTATAAATGTGGAGAATGGTGCCAACTCTACACCATATGTATGTATGGTTTTTATTTCTTTTTGATGGGCACAAACATCCCAATGCACGAAATGCATCTTCTTCCATCTTTAAAATTTTTTCTTCGCAAATTTTATCCTCCACACATCTGTTAATGTGAAATCTCTTTTGTCTTGCGAGGTCATGGAGCTTTTGGTAAAAGCTTGGGGGAGCGATGCTAAAAGCCTTTTGAATAAGAGACGATATGATGGGAAAGGTACAACACTGCTCCTCTTTTTTAATTCACACTATCTCCACAATGAATCAATCAAGACAAACTATTTGTCTCTCTCTCTCTCTCTCTCTCTCTCTCTCTCTCTCTCTCTCTCTCTCTCTCTCTCTCTCTCTCTCTCTGTGTGTCACACACACACACACACACACAAACCCCGATGAGTAGCACTTTCTATAATTTGCAACCCCAATCGCAGGTACTGGACTTTAGCTTGCATTTATATAATAAAAAACTCAAGCACTAGCAGTATCGCTAGTGCTCAAGGTTTTTTTTTAAAGAATCTTTGAAGTGCTCTCTCTCCATCCGCCTAGCGCTCACCCTCTCTCGCTCTCAATATCCCTCTACTCTTTTCGCTCTCTCTCTTTCTCTCTCATGGACAACTTCACCTGTGCGCTTTCACCTCAGAGGGCCCCTTCTCATATATGAATGAGCATTCGACCCACTACTCTCTCTCTCTCTCTCTCTCTCTCTCTCTCTCTCTCTCTCTCTCTCTCTCTCTCTCTCTCTCTATCCTTGCTCCCGCTAGCTCTCACTAGCCCCTGTCACAAAAGAGTCTCATGCGTGAATTCGTAGGTTTTTGAGCTACAAGAGCTTCTTCTTGCGTAAGATGGTGGCTGTTGGCTCACGAGTTGCAGTTCATCACATGAGACCTACTCAATTGTGGAGCCTTGTGGTGTTGATGAGTCACAACCCTTCATATAACCATCCTAAGGTGTTGGGGCCTTGATACATTTTCAACTTTTGTGTTAGTACTTGCTTTGAGGTGGTGTCTGTGGGTTGCTGCGCACTCATGAGTTGTGATCCATTCTTGTGAGCCTTAGCTTTGAAGATTCAATCTATCTTTATTTTTAGCCTTTTTTTGTGCCTTGATTTTCCCTTGAGGTGGTACTACCAATCGCTATCATTCATTTTTTAATGAGATTAGGGTTTGAGGTCCTGGTTACATCAAGCCAAGGTTATTTTGTTGTTGTTCCTTAGCCAAAGTTCTCACCGTGTGCCCTTTCAAAGGAGATTCAAGTCCCTTGAGGTGAGGTCCTAGCACATTAGATATGAAGCCATTCGTACAACAAAATATCCATATTTGGCTCAACAAGTAGAAAACGTCACTTTGCTAGAAAAACTCCCGAAGTGATTGAGGCATAACTTTTTCCAAGTTTGATGGTTGTTGATGTATATACATAGTATGAAGTCTTAGCACGCTAGATATGAAGCCATACAGACACCAGAATCTCCAAATTTGGGCTAGAAAGGAAAAAAAAAACGTCGTTTTTGTTAAAAGTGACCAGCTCTTTGCTAGAATGATCGAAGCATAATTTATTTTTATGTTTGATGATTGTTGATGTATATGCATAGTATGAAGTCCTAGAACACCGATTATGAAGCCATTCGAACATCAGAATCTCCAAATTTGGGCCAAAAAGTAAAAACTTTTTTTTTGCCAAAAATGT
Organism: Adiantum capillus-veneris; assembly: GCF_014529385.1. Lineage (NCBI taxonomy): Eukaryota > Viridiplantae > Streptophyta > Polypodiopsida > Polypodiales > Pteridaceae > Adiantum > Adiantum capillus-veneris. The sequence goes on from NC_140947.1 coordinate 150,727,473, forward strand.
TAGTTTTTTGCTAGAGCAATTGAGTCGTATCTTTTTTAATATTTGATGGTTGTTGGTGTATATACATAGTATGAATTCCTAGCACACTAGATATGAAGCCATTTGGACACCATACTTTTCAAATTTGGGTCAAAAAAACATTGTTCTGCTAAAAAATTGCCATTCTTCACTAAAGGAATCAAGCCATAAATTTTTTCATGTTTGATGGTTGTTGATATATATACATAGTACGAAGTCCTAGCAGACAAGATATAAAGCCATTCGGACAACATAATTTTATAATTTGGGGTGGAAATTGAAAAATGCAATTTTTAAGAAAAACGCTAATTCTTGCTAGAGTGATCATCTTAATATTTTTCATGTTTGATGATTGATGATCTATATGAATAGTATGAAGTCCTAGCACACCAGATTTGAAGCCTTTCAGACACCAAAATCAACAAACTTGGGCCAAAAAGTAAAAAATTATAGTTTCTGCAAAAAACTCCAGATCTTTGCTAGAGTGATCAAGTCATAACTTTTTTCATGTTTGATGGTTGCTGATGTATGTACATAGTACGAAGACCTAGCACACCAGATATGAAGCCATTCGGACACCATAATCTCTAAATTTGGGCGAGAAAATAAAAAACATCGATTTTACTAAAAAACACCAATTCCTAACGAAAGTGATCGAGTCATAACTTTTTCATGTCTGCTGGTGGATATATGTAGTGAGAAGTCCTAGATCACCAGATATGAAGTCATTTGGACAACAATTTCCAAATTTGGGCCAAAAAATGAAAAACATAGTTTCTACAAAAAAGTGCCAGTTCTCTGGTAGAGTGTTTAGTCGTAACTTTTTCCATGTTTGATGATTACTAATGTATATACGTAGTACAAAGTTTTAACACACCCGATATGAAGCCATTCAAACCAAAGTTTGAGAGAGAAAGAGACGGATTGAGAGAGAGATAGGGGGAGAGGGGAGTTAGAAGTAGAGAGAGGGAATATAGGAGTTAGCAGTAGAGAGAGAGTGATACGGAGAGGAAAAGAGGGAGTGAGAGAGGGACAAGGGGGAGAGTGGGAGAGGGGAGTGAGATGTAGAGAGTGGGGGAGGAAGAGGGAGACTAAGAGAGAAGGAGGGTGGGAGAGGGGAATAAGAGGTACAGAGAGGAAGAGGGCTCTAGAGGAAAAGATTCAGATAGAGATAAAGAGGGAGAGGGAAGGGGAGAGAAGAGTCAGAGAACAAAGAGAGGGAGAGATAGAGAGAGAGGGGAAGAGGGTCATAGGTAGAGAGAGAGAGAGAGGGGTGTGGGAGAGGGAAGTTAGAGGTAGAGAGAGAGAGAGAGAGAGAGAGAGAGAGAGAGAGAGAGAGAGAGAGAGATGGAGGGAGGGAGGGATAGGGGTTAGAGAGTGAGCAAATCAAACACTACATGTAGATGTCTCAAGTGTTCTCGATATGACCTACTATACACAAATATGTATCCTAGAAAAACTACCATGAATTGAACATGGGCCTAGACACTATCCATGAGTTTCATAAACATCACTCGTGCATTGGCTAACTCAGATAGAATGACTAAAAACTTGTAATGTCCAAGACAAGTCCTAAATGTGGTTGTGAAAAGATCCTACTTGCAAATCTCAACTTGGGGATACCCCAATTTGAAGTCTATTGTAGAATAATATTTTTCTCCATGAAATTGATTAGACAACTCATCCATATGCAACATAGGATACTTATTCTTAACCATCACTTGATTAATAGTTGTATAGTCCATGCGCATCTACATGGGCCCATCTTTCTGCTCTATCAAAATAATGGGCAATGCCTATAGCGAAGAATTGTGTTGTATAAACCCTTTATTGATAAATTTGGCCAATTGTTGCACCAACTCTTGTCCTTTCAAGCAATAAGCAAGCTTGCTTATCAGTTTGGGACCTAGTAGCACCTCAACCCTATGGTCCACCTCACAAAAATGGTGACAAACCATTTGGCAAATCGTTGGAAAATATATGCCAAAACTCAATCAATAAGTTCTTTAAAGTAGTTTCATACGTTAACTTTTTTATCTTTGTATGTTGCCTTAGATTGTTTCTTGCATAACATACCTATATATCAATAGGATTATCATACATGGGCTCTTGTCTAATGTGGGCTTTACACTTTGTTTCGACTACAAAATCACTATTCAAACAAGTTTTGTTTTAAAAAATTAAATCAAAGATAAGATAACAAATGTATAGTTGATGAATGTGGCATAACTAAATCAAGGAGATTAGTGGGGTTAAATGGACACAATGGTGTCTTTATACTTTAATAACTTTTCGTTCATGCTCAAACTGTTCAGAACTTAAGAGAACCGGTGCTAGAAATCTCCAAGCCTTACAGGCACACACACACACACACACACACACACACACACACTATGGTACTATAGGATTCTGGTTACTTCCCCCCCCCCCCCCCCAAAAAAAAAAAAAAACCACAAACATTGATCTTGCCCGAAAATTGATGGGATACTTTTTACTGCTCGATAACATGTTAAGACTATGGGACCCTGCCCTTGAATAGTAAAGCTTATAGTGTTTTCCCTGGAGTGTCGAGCGCGATTAAAGTCTCTGTTCTCATTACGTTGAGAAGGCGGCCTCTTCTCCCTGGCTATGGATCTCCCCTCTCAAGGGTATCTGCGTGCCGCTTGATGCTAACACACATTCACAATGGAGGGCGGCTCGGCTCACTCATTACTCAAGCTTGGAGGACTGGCAGTCCAGCCTATTTAAACAAGGTGAGGGCGCACCTTGCCCCTCACTTAGCCAGTGATTATTTTGTTGTTTTTTTCTAAAAGGATTTAATGCTCGCTTCACGGATAGAGCTATGGAGCTCACCACTCAAACATCTTAGGTTTTTTTCTCGCCTAAACTTACCTTGCTGCCAGTTATGATTGAAATTATGAGCAGTAAGCAGTACCCTGCCATTTTGTTAACACAATAGGGAATGAAGTTTTCAATAAGCATTGTGGTAGTTTTTGCTGCTTGCAGTCGGGATTGGTTTTTTTCAATAGTCATTAAACTGTGGTTCTTGTACACTATGCATACGACTCTTGAAAATTAGGATATTATGGTACTTAGCATGGGATATGGTTGCTAAAAATGGTTGGCATCTACTATTTGATTACATTCGAGGGGAATTAAAAAGGGTTTCTTCCTACTGTTTTTCTGGAAGGAAACTGTGTGCAACATGGCTTTATACTACTATGTGACCATGTAACTTTGGATTTTTTCAAAGCCGCTGCAAGGTTTTACTGACTGCAGTCAATTACCTATTTTTGGTAATAACTGGTTTTTTTCAATAAAGAGGGGTTAATCTTGGCCTTTGTAGCATCTGAGGCACTGGGTACCTTTTAATACTGTGCGTACTCACAGTCTGAGAAAAGTGGACATCATTTACACTTGGCAATATGGCTGGGTATAACCCACCATTTTTTTGGGGGCTGCTAATGGTTGATGAAATGGTTCTCAGTTCTACTCTTTCCGAAGGTAAGTATATGGCAGTTTTTTGGCTTAGCATGTGTATGGAAAGAAACCACGCAATAGCTCTGAAAAGGTTGTACCTCGTTCATGGTTGGAGTCCCACTACTTATTCAGCCGCCACTGGTATTACTATATGGCATGTTGTCTAACGCTTTTGTCACTTGGAAAAACCTTCCGTATGGAGGAAATGCTAAACTGTTGTACCAATATTTTCGGGCCCATGTACTAGGTTATGTTGCTTTCATGGGTAGGAATATGATCCGTTACATTCTTTGAACGACCTGATCATTATGATTGATTGCAACAATGCTTTACAGCATTGGCATTTATAGTTTGTCCTGGATTTTTTGGATGGGCTAGGCCCCTACCACTTGGCTAGCTATTAGTTTATGACTGATAAGATTAGATTGGATTGGACTCCATTTGTAACAGTATTATAGCATCAATTCTATACTTAGAAGGAAATTTCTTTGCTTAATTACCAATAGAACCTCAATAATTATATGACATATAAATAAACTCATGAAGTTTTGTTTTCTTGGGGGATTATACCACTCAGATTAGAAGAGGAAATCTGTCACTTACATTTGGAAGTAATAATTAAACTTATAAACACAAAGGTTTTACTGTGGACCTAGCTTGTTTAAAGTAATTTGTAAGATGGACATGGATAACAACTGGTATGGTCCATTGATACCTGTAAAACACATCCAAGGCTAACTGAATTGTTGTCTTGTTTGGATGGATGTAGGTAAGGACTCTATCTTATCTTGGAAGTTTTTTTTTTACTTTGGCAAGCTACCCTACTCTGGATGGAACACTCACTGATGACTTGGGAAGTTCTTTTACTTTTTGCATACTGAAAGGGGATCTCTTTCCTACAAACATTGTACTTAAATAATTCTAATACTGAGTTGTTTTTGTACATATCGATTCCTTGATTCCATTGCCAGCTATCTTTTGAATGTAAAAATTCAATTATGTCTTATTGTTTAAGATTTAACAGCTACACACACATCCTATACATAAGGTTTTTCTTTTTAAGAGAAACCCGGATGCTGGCTTTGGAAATTCTCTTCAAAATTGAGTTCTAAGTTGGACCCACAGTCTTTAATCCCTTGATCAGTTGACTGGTGTTAGGTGGTCCCTTTTAGACTCTTTTTCTGGTTCCCTGCTCACGGCTATTATAGTCTTTGACTTTGCCGGTTGAAGGTTTGTAGGCCTGAAAATATTACAATTATTGTTTCATACTTCTATTTATGTTTACATTGTTCCCTTTTCAGGACTGCTTACCCTATAGAATGACAGCTTGCATGAGCACTAATCACAACCCTGAGAATCATGCAAAGATTCTCGAACAGATTAAGCTTTACCTTAAGGACCGTAAACCAAAGAATTCCTTGGCAGTTAGAACTAGACCTTTCCTCTCTAGGAAGGCCAAAGATTGTATTACCTACTATGGCAAATATAAGTGAACCTCACTTCACTGTTTTTGCAGACTCTTGCTCTCTCACAAGGATTGGAACTGACCTCGGAGCCCCTCTCAGTGGCCACTTCTCTTGTTCTCAGATGTATTAGCAGCTTGGATGCTTTGCAACTAATTTATGATTCGACACTTACCTCTGACAAAAAAAATATCTGTCTGACATATGCTGTCTTTTAATGATTGGGTTAAGATTTTAGAAACTTTGGACAAAGACTCCATGGAAGGAGTAAATTTGATTTCCCAAGACATTGCCCAGCTTCCTCTATTATCCTCATAGTATCAGCAAGAGCTTGCTCTGATCTCTTCCTCTGGTGCAAATCTATCTAATTTTCTTAGGAAGTTGTGTGGGCTTAATCCCTCTTTTGTCTGTGCACCAGCCACTCCTTCGATTCCACAAACTGGTGGTATCTTCTATCGCGATAGTGCAGCCCTTGAAAGAGTTAAGGAATTTTTAGAGTAATCTTTGCTCCCTCAATGACTCGAACCCCCTAGAGATGGTGCCCAAAATGTCTAAAGTTTTTCATGTCTTGCCCTGAGACAAATTGAAATTGAATCCCTCGGGGTTGACCATCAGCTTTAGGTCCTGCCCAACAAAGCTTTCTTAGCTCCTATTTTAAGTGAGACCTGGGTTTACCTTGCCAACCTCCCTGCCTCTAATGTGGAAGATTGCAGACTCAAGATTCTTAAAGGAGGGCAATTCTTGGATAAAAGGAGAGCTCATCAAAGTACCCTTAATCTCAATTTCATCGAGTGTCCCTCAAATACAGGCATGTACATCTGTACCAAAGGAAACATGGAATTCGCCAAGAGTAACTCTGCTTTTTACACTGGGTCCATCTGGAATGTCTTTCATCCTTATGTGAAATGTGCCTACAAATTTCTTGAACTTAAAGCCTCTTGTGAATCCAACATCATGTGGTTTGATCATGCCATCTGGTTTATTCTCAACCATTTGGACTTATTGTTTCCAGAGAAACCTGTGGACTTTTATCTTTCCCTCGTTTGCTCTTGGTTAGGTGGCCAAGCTAAGCAGATTGTAATTGCACATATTGCCTTCAACATCTTCCGTGTACTTATGCTTGATATCTTGAAGGACTTAAAAGGTTATGAACCTGGCATTTACTTAACTACTTATGCTAACTTTAAAGGTGTTAAGCTCATCACTAGTCTTCTTAAACCTTGTATTGATGAGGCTGACTCCCCTGCTCTCAAAAGGGCTAACTCTTTGATCACTCCCAACTCCTTCACTTCCTTCTTAACACCTAGTTCATCCTCTAACCGAGGAAGAGTTCGTAGCTTTACAAGAGGAAGAGGCACATCTCCCCCCATCAAGAACTTCCTTGAATTTTAACCCCTGGGTGTATTGCAGGTTGCTATAAGCCCTTGCGGAAGAACTCTCAACAAAGAGGATCCGAAAAATGGTTTCATCTACGTACACTGTCTCTTTCACAATGTACTGCTCGACAATATACTCATAGGATGGAAATATCATCATCCCGTAAAAAGGTTGATCTATAATAATGACTTTCTTTGGCAAGATTCTGTCCCTTGTTGTACATGTGTTCAATTTACCACTTTTTGCAGAAATTTTGAGGATTTTGGTTACCATGTTTACACTTGTGATCTTAGCATTATTGAAAATACTAAAAATACGTAGAATTTTGGCTAAAGGGCTCAATCATGTACCTAACTTTCCTAAAATCCTATACCTTGCCTTATCAGCTATACTAAGCTGTCTCAGTGACCTTGTCAGTGCTCTCCGACTGGAGATGATAGTCGTACCGGACTTAAGGGAAGTGGTGAAGGAATGCTTCCTTCGTAAAATTTCACAACTTCCTCGTAAATGGTTATCATCTGAAGACTGTTGGCTTACTTCTCAGCTAACTCTTGATTTTCAAAAGATCTTTGATAAATGGTTTGTTGTCGGGCTTGACAAAAGCTCTAACTGCCCCACTATTGTTTGCAAATACCTGGCTTGGAAAGCCGCTCGTAATCGAGTATCTGGTAAGGAATTATGTCCTATTAATACTACACCTCAAACTATTTCTAGTAAAATTGCTAAACACTTAGGGTTGCTAGGCTACTTAGTGTTGAACACTAAGCTACCAATGCTTTTTCCCACATATAAAATCCATAAGCATAAGTTCAGGTGGATATCTGATGCCTCCAATTGTATCTTTACTGATATCACCAAGGATATTACATTTTGCCTTAACCTTATTTTATATGAATTTGAGCTTATTTGTGCCACTAAACAAAAAATCTGCCATGACTTCTTACATGTCCAGTATAATCCCTTCTGGCTTACTTAAAACTCTACGGAGGTCTCACTTAACCTTCCTCAGCATATCTTCCACATCTTTATTGCTGACATCACACAATGTTACGAAAGTATTCCCCTTAATGGGATCTTGGCCTTAAGGCTGTTCTTGCCAAGGTGTTAAAATTGGCTTTTTCCAATGCTACAAAGAAGAAGTTTTTCTATATCTCTCTTTTCAAAAAACCTAGGTGGATTCACTTATCTCACTCCGTGCACCCCCTACACTTTAATGAAGGTAAGCTTTGCTCTTACATCTCCAGGCTGATGAATAACTGCACTATTGTTTCAGGTGGTCTTTGCTTTAACCAGTGCCTTGGCATCCCCATGGGTTTTTCATGCTCTCCACTTATGTGTAATATTTACTTTACTTTCTTTGAATACAGGTGGTGTCTCAAGACCATGGAAACTTACAAGAATAAACTTCCACATTTCAAACATACTTATAGGTACATGGATGACCTACTAAGTGTCAACAATAGGGACTACCCCAATGAAATTTGTATGATTTACCCTCATTGCCTGAAAGTTGAACCTACCTCTCTCCATGAGACCACCACACCCAATGGGGCTTTGTGCACATTTGTCCAATTTCTTAACCTCTCAATTTCCCTTCATACCCCATCTGTTGGTGGGTATGATCTTAGGTTTGTGTGGAAAAGGGATCTCCTAAAACTGCCACTCATTGAATTCATAAAAAAGAATAGCAATAGGCCCTACAAGGCTGCTATTAGCTCTTGTATCTGCCTACTACACTTAATTTGCTATTCTTCCTCTAGCCCTTCCCTTGCCTGAGAAGAGGTCTTTTTGCTAATAAAAAAGTATTGTCTTAACGGGTTTAATAGAAATGAGATCTGTAACACTATTATACAGGCTCTCACCCATCATAACTGGCCTAGGTTACACTTTAAAAAAGAGAATCTCATTTCTCTTTTTAGGTAGTAGGCCCATACACAATAGGCCTACTACCGACGCATTGTGTGTGGCGCCTGGGATAGGGCAGGTACACAAACACACACACACACACACACACACACACACACACACACACTATGGTACTATAGGTGTTCTGGTTACTCCCCCCCCCCCCCCCCCCCCACACATTGATCTTGCCCGATAATTGATGGGATACTTTTTACTGCTCAATAACATGTTAAGACTATGGGACCCTGCCCTTGAATAGTAAAGCTTATAGTGTTTTCCCTGGAGTGTCGAGCGTGATTAAAGTCTTTGTTCTCATTACGCCGAGAAGGCGGTCTCTTCTCCTTGGCTATGAATCTCCCCTCTCAAGGGTATCCGCGTGCCACTTGATGCTAACACACATTCACAATGGAGGGCGGCTCAGCTCACTCATTACTCAAGCTCGGAGGACTGGCAGTCCACCCTATTTAAAGAAGGTGAGGGCGCACCTTGCCCCTCACTTAGCCATTGATTATTTTGTTGTTTTTCTCTAAAAGGATTTACTGCTTGCTTCACGGATAGAGCTATGGAGCTCACCACTCAAACATCTTAGGTTTTTTTTCTGGCCTAAACTTACCTCGCTACCGGTTATGATTGAAATTCTGAGCAGTAAGCAGTACCCTGCCATTTTGTTAACACAGTAGGGAATGAAGTTTTCAATAAGCATTGTGGTAGTTTTTGCTGCTTGCAGTCGGGAATGGTTTTTTTTCAACAGTCGTTAAACTGTGGTTCTTGTACACTATGCATACCACTCTTGAAAATTAGGATATTATGGTACTTAGCATGGGGATATGGTTGCTAAAAATGGTTGGCATCTACTGTTTGATAACATTCAAGGGGAATTAAAAAGGGTTTCTTCCTACTGTTTTTTTGGAAGGAAACTGTGCGCAACATGGTTTTATACTACTATGTGACCATGTAACTTTGGATTTTTTCAAAGCCGCTGCAGGGTTTCGCCGACTGCAGTCAATTACCTATTTTCGGCAATAACTGGTTTTTTTCAATAAAAAGGGGTTAATCTTGGCCTTTGTAGCATCTGAGGCGCTAGGTACCATGTAATACTGTGCATCTCACAGTTTGAGAAAAGTGGACATCATTTACACTTGGCAATATGGCTGGGTATAACCCACCATTTTTTTGGGGGCTGCTAATGGTTGATGGAATGGTTCTCAATTCTACTCTTTCTGAAGGTAAGTATATGGCAGTTTTTTGGCTTAGCATGTGTATGGAAAGAAACCGAGCAACGGCTCTGAAAAGGTTGTACCTTGTTTATGGTCGGAGTCCTACTACTGATTCAGCCGCTGGTATTACTATATGGCATCTTGTCTACCGCTTTTGTCACTTGGAAAAACCTACCGTATGGAGGAAATGCTAAACTGTTGTACCAATATTTTCGGACCCATGTACTAGATTATGTTGCTTTCATGGGTGGGAATATGATATGTTACATTCTTTGAACGACCTGATCATTATGATTGATTGCAACAATGCTTTACAACATTGGCATTTAGAGTTTGTCCTGGTTTTTTGGACGGGCTAGGCATCTACCACTTGGCTAGCTATTAGTTTATGACTGATAAGATTAGATTGCATTGTTCTCCATTTGTAACATTATTACACCATCAGTTCTATACTTAGAAGGAAATTTCTTTGCTTAATTACTAATAGAACCTCGATAATATGACATATAAATAAACTCATGAAGTTTTGTTTTCTTGGGGGATTATACCACTCAGATTAGAAGATGAAATCTGTCACTTAGATTGGAAGTAATAATTAAACTTATAAACACAAAGGTTTTACTGTGGACCTAGCTTGTTTAAAGTAAAAAAGTTTTGTAAGATGGACATGGATAACAACTGGTATGGTCCATTGATACCTGCAAAACACATCCAAGGCTAACTGAATTGTTGTCTTGTTTGGATGGATGCAGTTAAGGACTCTATCTTATCTTGGAAGGTTTTTTTTTTACTTTGGCAAGCTACCCTACTCTGGATGGAACATTCATTGATGACTTGGGAAGTTCTTTTACTTTCTCCATACTGAAAGGGGATCTCTTTCCTACAAACATTGTATTTAAATAATTCTAATACTGAGTTGTTTTTGTACATATCTATTTCTTGATTCCATTGCCAGTTGTCTTTTGAATGTAAAAGTTCAATTATGTCCTATTATTTAAGATTTAACAGCTACACACACACACACACACACACACACACACACACACAAAATAATAGCTCTAATGGTGACAACTTGCAATAGAGAAATATGTAGACACAATTACTACACATAGCATATCACAGGACAAGAGAGAAAGAATCTTGCAAGAGAATGTTCTAAAGTGGTACCCCCAAGCTCCATGGCACCTCTTTTGAGTTGGGTCTTTAATTTTTTATCAAGTTAGTGTCAAAATTGAGAGGCCCTTCTTGACACTTGAGTTCATGTGTGGTACCTATCAATTATTGTATGAATCTTTATAAAGTAGGTCCCCACTAACTTTGCTCAACGGAGCTACATGGCTTATTGAAAGAATTAATTACAACACTTATGCTAAAATAAGTAGTCAAGAGACATTATTAGTTTTATTTACTAATGCCTTCTCCTTAGTTTTCAAAGTTCCAATCTACACAACATAGTAATTAACTATTACACGCCATTTATCCCAATTGCAATGCTAACCACATACAACAGAAGGGTGTCCAATATCGTACATCCCTCCCACTAGTAGGGATAGCAATTATCCTTAGTTACTCTATAGAGAATCAACTAGATTGCATACGATAAAAATTATGGAGAAGATCTAGAAAGTTTCTTTAGGCATCCATTTGACATCTTTTCTAGGGTGTCTCTTAAAAGTTAGAAAATAGCGGTTAAAATTTGTGCCAGTGTATGGTGGTGGTCTTGTGATCAATTATTTGTGCGGAAATGAGTTGTTTTTCTTGGTCAACTAGTGAAGGTGGATCATCATAGATATAGTGTGTAGATAAAGATCCTCAAAAAGGTTTTAAAAGATTAATGTGGAAGGCATTATGAATGTGCTAGTGTGAGGGTAATGCTAGACAAAACACTACATCATCAATAATAGAAGAGATCTGAAAAGAATCATAAAAACGTGGAGTAAGCTTTACAAAAAACACTTTTAAGTTTATATTTTTCAATTTGAAATATCACATAATCACCTTCCTTAAACTCATGTGCCTTGCGATGCTTATTAGCATGCTTAGTGTAAAGTTTTTGTGAATGTTTGATTGAAGCATGAACATTTGCATGAATATCATAATTCTTTTTAGTGAAACTATCAACAACAGACACAACATTAGAAAGACGTGAAGCAAGGTGAAGAAGAGAATGACCATACACAATCTCAAACAGAGATTTACCTATGGCAAAGTGAATGATATTACTATAGAAAAACTGTAAAATATGCAGGTAATCATCTCATTTCTTGGGTTGAGAAGAAACATAAGCTTTTATTAAATCAATGTGCTAAGATTAGTTACTTCCATTTAACCATTATACTCAGAATGAAATTTAGAAGTAAAATGAAGTGTATTACAAAGGTTTTTAAAAAAAGTAGTCCAAAAAGTATTACAAAATTTGGAATCTTGATAAGATATTATCACCTTCGCCAAACCATGATACAAAAAAAAAAACTTTAAAAAGAGATGTGCAAAGCTTGATGTACTGTGAAAGTTTTTGCATGAAATTAAGTATACTTGTTTGGAGAAACGATTGATGATAATCCAACTCATATCCTGCTTGTGAACAATGAGTAAAAAATAAGTAAAAAGATCCACAGAAATGTGTTCCCAAGGTTTGTCAGGAATGGGGAGAGGATGTAAAAGACCAAACTTTTTACCTGTCACAATTTAATCTTTTGATAAATCAACCAAGATGAAACATACTGCTCAATATCACTTTTCATAGTAGGGTAATTAAAATCATAATGTACGTTTTGAAATATAGCAATAAATCTCTATGTTCAACATAGGGCGGTTTGTGCAACTCTTTAATGAGTAAAAGAATGTGACACACAATTTTTGTGTAAAATAAAAGAGAGGGTTCTCGAGTCAAAGCATTAGCTAGACCATTTTCGTTATCGGACTGGTGTTGCTTGCTGGTATAAAAACTTTGAATGAAGGAAGCCCACTTAATATCCCTATCATCTATTAAGGGTTGAGATAATAAATATTCGATACTTTGTTGATCAGTTTTGATTATCAAAATCAACGCCAATTAAATAATGCTTCAAAATCTTTAAAGCATGCACTATAGTAGTTACTCCTTTGTTATATGTACTTAATTTTGATTCAAAAGATTTAAATTTATAGCTCTCAAATATAGGTGAATGGTTATCTTGCATAAGAACTACACCGTTACCTTTTCCACTACCATCAATAACGACAACAAAGAATGGTCTATCAAAACAAGGCAATTGTAAAACAGGTGCATTAGTTAAAGCATTCTTGAGTGCAGTGAATTAGCTATCTTGCAAATGAGTCCATGCATAAGGAGTGTTTTCCTTTAACAGGAGAGACAAATAATGAGACTTATGAGCGATATTATGAGCAAATTTCCTGTAATGATTGTAGTGATTAACGAAAGAGCATGCTCATAAAGTTTTTATGTTTAGGCCATGAATAGATAGCTTCAATTTTCTTTGGGTCTACATTAATTTTCTTTCCTGAAACAATATGTCCCTCAGTTCAAGGCTTCTCTATACTTGTAGGTGGTCGAGGCAGTGGGACGGAAATATAGATACATGGCATATGGGATACCCCATAAGCTAGTGATATAGAGTAGATTGAATTCCCCCATAAAATAGTTATATAGAGTTGATAAAGATATAGATACTCTAGCATTCCAGACCGGCCTACTAACGAGTCTGTCCCACTCTGCCTTCGATGAAAGATTTTTGTTTGGGTGTGGATTTATGCAACCTATATTAAGAAAAACTTCGGAGAAACTGGGTTGGGGTATTCGCTCACGTAGCCCTAAAGTTTGCAAAGACTCGAGGTGTCAAGATGAAAGACTATTGAATGAAGGCTTGCAAGAACCTTCAATTTTGTTGGCTCTCTTCAAGAAAAGTTTGAAGTCTAGCAAAGATTCTACAATTTTATCTGGTTAAAATATAAACTAGCTAAATGTACATAGATTTTGATGTCATAGAATAGGACACATTGGCATACCTCATCTAAATCTCACACGGGCATGGAAGAGATGGGATCTACAATGGGATGAATGAGCATCGTAGAACTTGAGCAAAGTGAACTTGGTAAAAATGCCCTTGGAACCCACAATCCTTGCGATGAAAACCATGGGCCTTTACCACATCGCTCACGCACACCGCTTGTGAATTATACACATCGTCTTCGAATGTACCAAATCAGAGAAAAGTAAACTTGAGTATAAGAATAATTTTGGGTACGCGAGTTAACAATTTCTCGAGTTTACTTTTGGGACAGGCTATGATGCCTGGTTAATGTCGTCGTGACTCGGGGCCTTAAATTGATTGTGGCCGTGCTATATATCCTCATCACTATATCACACGGGCATGCTCAAATGGGATCAATGGCTGACGACGGGCAGAGCACGTCTCTTAACTAACGGACCATAACTTCATAACGTAGAAGGCGGGGAACCTGGAAGGAAAAAGAATGAATAAATAACATAATATATGGCCTATAGGCTATTGCTATTGCGTTGTAACTTGTCGCAAGACTTGATGAGGAACTCAGGCCCAAGGAGCGCCGATGTCGTAGCCTGTCCTTCCTCTTTTCACGACATCGAAAAAATCCCTTTACTTCTGTCGCTATCTCCACAGCTGGGAGGAGTCTGGGAGCCCGAGGGTCGAAAGCTATCCAAGCCTGCTTCCCAACAGCAACAGGATACTCCCCTCCCCCCTCCCTTCCCTCGCGAGGCGCACAATTCCTCATTATGAGCTTTTCTCGGACAAGGTTTGTTTTTCTTCCTTCCACTCTGCTTGTTGTCCTTCCGGCCCTGCTCTCCACTCTTCCTTGTTGCGACGTTCTCTTGCACTGATGCGAATACGCAGCCCAAATGCCCAGCCAGGGGTTAGATCTAGCTCATAATGGCATATAGCGAGGCAGGTTTTCTTGCAAAGATCGATGGGGTGGCGCAGCTTGTTCTGGGTTTGCGTGGCCATAGCCACAACAGTGCTGCTTGTAGGCAGAGAGGCCAATGGAATGACAGATCCGACCGATGTAGGAGTGCTTAAGGAGCTCCTGAAGAATGTGGGTGGCACCGTAAAGCTTCCGTCATGGTCCGGGGACGATCCCTGTGGAGACAGGTGGGAGTACATTCGGTGCGTGGGCAGCTCTGTCACAGGCATCCAGTTGCAGCAGACACATCTACACGGTGAGCTCCCACCGACGCTCAACAAGATGGTGAACTTGAAAGCCATCGCTCTACAAGGCAACAACTTCACTGGTCCGCTGCCAACGATGTCCGGCCTTGCCAGTTTGCAAACAGCCTACTTGGACTTCCAATCCTTCACATCCATCCCTGCCGATTTCTTCCATGGCCTCACCTCTCTCACTTTGATTTCTTTGGATTACTCCTCTTTAAATGATTCCAATGGAGGATGGTCTCTTCCTCCAAATGTTGCAGACCTTCAACAACTTATCACCCTCTCCCTCACACAGACGCATTTGTCAGGCAACCTTCCTGAGTTTTTAGCGGCTATGCCTAATCTGCAAAACGTTCGACTTGCATACAATCACTTCTCTGGAAGTATTCCTCCATCCTACTCTGGTGCGAGCTTTGTGACTCTTCAGCTCAACAATATGCAGGGACCTAATCCTCTCAGTGGCTCCATCGCACCTGTCGGGGGAATGCTGTCTTTAGCGCTGTTGTGGCTTCAGGTGAATGCATTCTCTGGCCCAATCCCAGAAGGGCTTGGCTCTCTAGCCTCTCTGAGAGAATGCAAACTGAATGACAATGAGCTAGCTGGCCCTATTCCATCTTCTCTCAGCGCCTCTTCTTCTCTGACGGTCTTCTCTGTCCAACACAATCACCTGAGTGGGTCCGTGCCAAAGATTGCATCGCTAAATCCAGATAACTTCACATACAGTGATGGGAATCTGTTCTGCTCGGCAACAATCGGGGCACCCTGTGCACCAGAAGTGAATGCCCTCCTCGCCTTTCTCGGCGGTGTTGGTTACCCATCCGCCCTTGCTAGCGATTGGGGTGGAAACAACCCGTGTGTGTGGTCAGGTATCATTTGTAACCCTTCCTCTAAAGTGATCACCATTAACCTTCCCAAGAGAAGTCTCTCAGGTATCATCTCTCCGGCTATTGCAAACCTCAATAGCTTACAGAGCGTTATATTAAATGATAATAATCTTACTGGAACTATCCCAGCATCGCTTGCTTCGCTCACATCTCTCCGTCGTGTCGCCCTTCAGAACAACAATCTTGATGCTCCAGTACCTCAGCTGCCTGGGGTAGATCTTAATGTGACGGGCAATCCAAACATATCCAAGGAGAAGCCTGCTCCTTCGCCAGATGGTAGTGAGAAAAAGGTGCCTCCAAAGGTGCCAGCTCCGCCTGTAATTGCAGAGGAGCCGTCAAGTAATGTTCCTCCTGCTGGAAGCAGCAATTATAGTGGAAGTTCACCTGGTGGAAGCAGCCCGGGCTTGCCATCTAACACTACAGTCGTGCCATCTAATATGACAGGACAATCCGCTCCAACTCAGGTTTCCAAAGCTATGTCCAGCAAGCGGTCATCTGTTGCAGTGGTTGCGGGTGGGATTGCGGGAGCCGTTGGCATGGCGTTCTTGGTTTGTTTGCTTGCCCTCTTCTTGATAAAGAAACGGAGAACTAAGTTTCGCAGCCTGCAAACATCCAACTCGGTTGTAGTTCATCCGGCAGGAAGTTCAGATGATCCAGATTGTCTGAAACCTACCATCGGGAACAGGGTTGATCTTTCAGAAAACCATATTACGGAAAGTGTAATGAGTGGCAGTGACGGCGTGCAGATGGTGGAGGCAGGTAATTTGCTGATTTCGATTCAAGTTCTGCGCAATGTGACTAACAATTTCAGTCAGGAGAATGTGGTGGGAAAAGGTGGTTTTGGTGTTGTGTATAAGGGTGAACTGGATGATGGAACGAAGATTGCTGTGAAGAGGATGGAGGCATGTGTTGTGAGTAACAAAGGTTTGAAGGAGTTTCATTCAGAAATTGCCGTGCTGACAAAGGTGAGACATCGGCATCTCGTGGCGTTGTTGGGCTACTGCATTGACGGAAGCGAGCGTCTTCTTGTGTACGAGTACATGCCCCTTGGCCCACTGAGTCAGCATTTGTTTGAGTTTGCAAAGTTGGGTTTGCCCCCACTGAACCTGAAACGACGCCTGAGCATTGCGTTGGATGTGGCACGCGGCATGGAGTATCTGCATGGCTTGGCTCACCATAGGAGCTTCATACACAGAGATCTCAAGCCCTCCAACATACTGCTTGGGGATGATTACAGGGCAAAGGTATCTGACTTTGGTCTTGTCAAGCTGGCATCAGAGGAGAAGAATTCTATTGAGACAAGGCTGGCCGGAACCTTTGGCTATCTAGCACCTGAATATGCAGGTAATAATTAATTCTGCTCTGTCGAATTGGATTTGAGGTAAAATGGTAATAGCTAATCTGAATTTGTGACAGTGACGGGGCGTGTGACGACAAAGTCTGATGTTTTCAGCTTCGGGGTTGTGCTTATGGAGCTGATTACAGGACGCCGGGCTCTGGATGAAAGCCAGCCCGAGGAGAGTGTGCATCTGGCGGCGTGGTTTCGTCGCATGAGTGCAAGCAGCGACAATTTCCTGAAGGCAATCGATCCAGAGCTGGAGGTGACAGAGGAAAGCAGCTTGAAGAGCATCAAAGCGGTGGCAGAGCTTGCAGGGCATTGCACATCAAGGGAGGCGTGGAATCGGCCTGATATGGGCCATGCTGTCAGTGTGTTACTGCCATTGGTGGAGCAGTGGAAGCCCACGGACATTGAGGGGGACGACGGGATCGGGATCGACCTGGACATGACGCTGCCGCAGGCGCTGAAGAAGTGGCAGGCGTTTGAGGGCTCATCGCTGTCGTCGTCGTCCACATCGGCGTTCTTCGGGGAGGACACAAATGGCAGCATGCCAAGCAGGCCTTTGGGCTTTGCCGAGTCCTTCACGTCCAACGACGGCAGGTGATGTGTCGCTGCCAGCTGGCGTACGCGTGGTGGCACTGACAAGGTTTCCAGCGCGCAAATTCAGAGCCGTACGTCTCTAAAAAACCGGGTAGGAGGCTGCTGGCCTAGGGCCCCACACTGTAACCACGTGTCCTCCGGCCCTACTTGCACCCCTCCTCCCTCAGTTCTAAAGTTATAACCCTATTTTTATTATTTATGTTTTTATTGTATGTAAGCAAAACTGTGCATGTGTGTGTGCGCGCGCTGCGGTGCGGCTCGGTGCCGTGCCCATGGCTAGAAAAAAACAGTTTTCCTACCCGAAGAAAATAAGGGCAAACTTGAAATACTCCCGGTTCTTCGGTCGAAATTTAATGCTTTTGCCGGTAATTACACTAAAACTTATGAAAATTGCCCGGTTTTCTTCAAGGCAAGCCCAAAATCTAATCGAGATTTTAGGATTTCAACCGGTTAAAATACATTGGACCCCGGTTTTTTTCTAACACTGGCCGTGCCTTTTTAATATGAGAGAGAGAGAGAGAGAGAGAGAGAGAGAGAAAAGAGAGATCTTGTGAGTCGGTGGCAAGAGCGGTGGTGTCCACCCGACCTTTGAAAAGATGTACATACATACCAAAGTGCCGCTCGGCATGAGCCATTCAGAAAGTGGACAAATTGGCGGTGGATTCTTAGGACAAGAGGGCCTACCATCTTCTTAAGTAGGGACTAGCTGTCTGCAGGGGCGGGGGGGGATGTGCATCACTATTATGCAAGCATTGTACCCGGAGAACGAAGGCCGAGTGTGATTTGTTCAGTCTTCAAGGATCTTTTTGGACTACATAAGGAGTACTTAGTGAAAGGTGGATTTTTGGGTGCAAATCTGGACCATTGGAAAAAGCTTGTCGGTTAATGCCACATGACAGGGTGTTGACATTTGTGTACCTCCCTCTTTAAAGAGGGGCATTGAGTATTGTGTGAAAACATTATTTTTTATGCCTTCGGAATATATTGTAATGTAATTAGTTTATTGTTACACTTTTTCTTAAAAAAACTTAATATTGTATTGTGACACTACATGTTTAAAACTAATAGTGCGACTTTTTGCTTTTGTAAAAGAAGATTTTGATTAGAATTTTTTTGCCAATAGCCTCATGTAGGTCATAGTGAATTTTCACCTTGTTCTCTTATCATCTCGTATAATATTATTTTATTTAATCTTTTTTGCCATTAGTTTATTGTCTATTATTTTGAAAAAATCCTTTTCAGCAGGAATTTATAGGAAATCTCAATGATAGGTACAATGTGTGTGTGTGTGTGTGTGTGTATGTGTGTGTGTGTCCACTTTCCTCTGTCACACAGAGATCTCAAAGGGAGAAGGCATGTGGCAAGACACATCCATGAGTAATCATGGGGAAATTGCTAGTTTCCATTAGGAGAAAGCGTCGTGGTAGAAAGCATCATGATTGGTAGTAGCGTCATTGAAGAAAGTGTCGAGATGGACAGTGGCTTGCAAAAGGGGTATTGGCAAAAGTTTCATGTGTTGCAAATTGTTGTGCTTGAGAGCAAAGAAGGAAGTATGTGGAGCAAACATATTGGAGCTTATGGATGTTATGGGGGCTAGTTCACGTAGGCATGAGGAGGGGAGAGGAAAGCGACGAGAGATAGAGGGCTAGGCTAGGCGACAATGAGACAGCAAGTCTGCGAGGATGCAGAGATGAGTGTCAAGCATGGGAAGGTGAGGGACAGAGAGGGTTTGAGTAATGGAATTTATTTGATAGGAGCTAGGAGACTTTCCCTACAATGAAAAGAATTAAGCACTTTTCTTGAGTCGGGTACATATTAAAGGGGGTCTTTATCACAATGTCACATTGTGTCTTTTCTCTTGTTCTTTATTTGAGTGAAGGCATTATACGTTGGTGTTTTATCCCATGACTAGCAAGAAATGCATTAAATTCATGAGACATATATTCTCCCCCCCTCGATCAGAACGGAGGGTGCCCATAGTATATTTTGAGACATTTTCAGCCATAGCCAAATTCGTTTTAAAGCACATAAAAACTTCGAACTTCGCTTTAGGCGAGAATACCCATGCATGCGTGGAGTAATCATCAATGTAAGTCACCAAGTAAAGGTAATTGCCCAAGGACGGAATTTGCATGAGCCCACAAACATCATTAGGCACAAGCTGCAACATGAATGTGGCCCTAATTGAACCATCCTTTGGAAACTTCGAACGTTGCATCTTATCCAAAATATAGCCTTCACAAACATGTTTGACAAGTGCTTCAAAAGGCGGCAAAGAAGCAACCATATCAGATTTCTGCAAACGTAACAAACTAGAAAAATTTAGATGACCAAAATGTGCATGTCAAAGTTTTGCATCTGAAAGTCTTTGAATCCATAACTACATTTCCAAAATTTTGCCCACACTTGTCATACAAGTTGATCTTATACAATCTACTGCATAGAATGCTAGATGCAACAATTTCATTACCGAAACTAAGATCATGTGCAGTGCATCTATCATCCATAAATTTGACTACAAGACCAAGTCTAGCAAGTGCAGAGACAGACAAAAGATTCTTCTTAATCCCAAGTACATAAAGTGCATCAACAAGTGTGAAAGAACTGTCATTCGTAGTAGTAAGAACAATCTTTGCAACTTCCTGAACTGGATAAGAAGTGTTGTTGGCACAAGTAATTACATTCCCATGAGGGATAGACTCAAGAGAGGTTAACAAATCACGATGTGAGGTAATGTGCTTTTTGGCATCACTTTCAAAATACCACACATGTGAATCTGCAGCAACAGACATGCTTGCATCATGGACAACAGGATTATAGGTACACATTGCACTAAAAGCCCATTCTGCATCTATCAACATCACAATCTCCTTTCAAAGAAGACTCAACAATAGTTGCATTCATAGTGAAACCAGTATTTGCAATGGAACCATCCTCTTTCTTCTTAGCCTCTTTCGCTTTCAACTTGGGACATTGCTTAATCAAGTTATCATTAGCTTTATAATAATGGCAACGCTTCTTTTTTTTTACCTTATCACCAGAATTTCCAGACATTGCTGCCAGCAGAAGCATTAGCAATATGTGATTTTCCACTCGCAGAAGAACCATAAGAAGTGGTTATATTGTTGTTATCCCCTTTTCTTTGAGCAGCAATAATGGTATGTTGAATTGCACGTTGTGTAGCTCTGTTTTTTTTGGAAAGTGACTCTTGCAGCAGTAATGTGCATAATGCATCAACTTTGACAACATCAGGATTTCCTTGGGTCGTGAGTCTCCAAGCACTAGCAAAAGTCTGGTAAGAGTTTGACAAGGCATCAAGAACAATCTGCACAAGGGAACTCTCTGAAATTACTTCATCTGCATAAATAAGTAGCTCATTGATATCCTTGACACTAGCAAGGAAAGTGTCTATATCATCTTCCTCTTGCATAATCTTCGATTCCAGCTCTTAACGTAGAAGTGCAATTTTGCAGATTTCGTTGAACGAATGTGAGGAGTAATAGTGTTCTTCACAGAGGACGCAATCAATGCATGAGCCTGGGCATCTTTTACATCTCAACAAGCTTGGTTCTTCCGTAGGCAAAACAACTCTAACAGCAGCAATCCTTGTTGTAAGACCTGCAACATCCTCTATATTCTCTGTATCCTCAGAACGAGGACATACATCAATGCCCTCCACAATGTTCGGAACGCCCTTCGACACAAGAACATGTTGCATCCTATAAGCCCACATAGGGTAATTGTCCCCATCCAATCTATTCTCAATAGCAAACATCTTGAACACATCCGTGTTGTTGCCAGCCATTGTTGCCAGCCATGGTAACTGTTGCACT
Source organism: Adiantum capillus-veneris (assembly GCF_014529385.1). Lineage (NCBI taxonomy): Eukaryota > Viridiplantae > Streptophyta > Polypodiopsida > Polypodiales > Pteridaceae > Adiantum > Adiantum capillus-veneris. The sequence goes on from NC_140947.1 coordinate 150,748,778, forward strand.
TGATGTGAAAACTGCCCGAAAAGAGGAGAAACGAAGCGGGAACGTGTGCTATATAGCACAAACTGTAGAAGATTGTAAGGGATTTGTTATGCAGAAAACAACACTGATAGAAATTCTGCACAAAACGACAAAATAGCATGCGCAATACTGCCTGTAGTGGATACAGAGACCGAAATGAGCCCAAAACAAAAATCAGAGCAGACCAAGCTCTTCGAGCTTATCCGAAATTTTTGTCGACCTTTGAATGCTCGCCTAAGCTCACAGAAATTGGAGAAAGTGAGTAGACATGTGTTGGAGCTATTGGCGAGTAAGCCCGAGAGGACGTAACCTACTCTGATATCGATTGTTGGAATTAGGGTTGCAGAAAAATACACACAGCTTGGAGAAAACGAAGGAAGCTTGAGGCACACAATAGAGAGTGTATTACTAAGTATGCAATGGAAAGATAGATAGTCCTAAAATGATGGACGTATATACAATGCACGGGGGAAAAAACCTCCTAAAGAGGGAAAAAACACCCCAGCGATCCTAAGTGTGTTCACACACATCACTACCACATGTATATGGAAACAGAATCTGAAGCGGAGCATGACAGAGAAGGTTGAGTGTTTAGAAGCGAGATTCATTCAAAAGCTTCCACCTGCAAATTCGATGGCCAAGATTGCAAAAATCCAAGAAATTGGTTTTGGTGAGAAAACCTTGAAGAGACAGTTGAAATCTTAGAGAATAGTTTTGGTAAGAAGAATTTAAAGAAGGAGATCTTAAAAGTTAACGTAGACTTGGAGGGTGTTGTTAAAATGGCTCTAGAAACATAAAATGTTTGGAAAGAACAATTTGAATGTCCACAAAACAATCCATCAGCAAGGAAGCAGAGGAGAATACAAGCGTGTCACAACGAGGATGACTTTTGTCTTTGTTTTCAATAGGCTTGACATCCTGTCTAGCTCCTTGATGGAAAATGATGCGTGAAGCAACCACGGTGTGATGGATTACTTCGCATAATACGAGGCCATTGAGAGTTGATGTATTTGGCCATCTCTTCAGGTAATCCCGCACAAAATTGCTCCCTTTTCTCGGCAAAGTCTATCTTTCAAAAGACAGTAGCCTTGAGATGTAAATCCCAAAACTTGTCTAGATACTTGTGGATAGACTCATGAGAGAGAAGCTTCAAGCTGCACCATTTGGTGATCACTTTGTCCTTTGCATCGCTTGCAAGAAATTGCTTTCTGATGGGCAGATCATCTAGTTGAACTTTTAGTTATGGAAGTGAGTAAGATGAGATCTATGTCAAGGTATGCGAATGGATCTAGAAGCTCACTATTGAGTTGGATGATATCAGAAGAACTTTTCTTCAGGCTACCAAGTTCATCAAGAAACATCGACATAAGAAACGTAAAGTGATTGGTTTGCTATTAAGGATGACATAATGCCAATGATATAGATAGACTACAAAATGTAAAAGCAATGGGAATCACTATCTAGAGTCATTTTGGATGGACAAGTCGGGGTAAACATACTAGATGAGCATATTTGACAAAAAATTGGGGATAATTGAAATGTCATCTGCACCTTTTAGAATACAAATGAGAGATCAAAGATTAGTACAAGCGAATGGCCTAGTAGAAAATGCAGATCTAAGAAGTTCAAGACCAACTTTTTGGTAATGAATGTTCAAGGTGCCTAAAGCATGCTATTGAGTAGACCATGGCTATAGAGTGTTGGGTTTGTGCATGATTATGCATGCTAGACACTCACCATACAGGGCTAACGCCGCAGAATCTAGTTCAGGACAAACAACACTAGAAGTTGGAAGAGGGCAATGCGGCATGAGGAACTTTGTAGAAAGTATGGTACTAAAAAAATAGAGAGAATGCTAGCCTCAATGAATATATTCCCTCTGTTACAAATAGATCTGAATGTGGTACTGTTAGATTAGAAGAGGGCACATGAATAGTGAGAACAACACCTCGAGAGTTTCACTAAATCAAACCAAGAGGAGAGAATGGTTAGTATGGACGAACGAACATCCAACATGCATTGAATCCCCAAAATCACCATCTATATTTAGGGTGGTAGCACCTGTATCCTTCAAGGTAGCAATGCCACCCACTTTTTTAAACCTTTTAGATTTTACAATAGGCCATTGATCTTCACCCTATGTAGCTACATCCATGTTCGAAGCCTCACTTGCACCCACAATATCATTCCACGCATTCGAACTATCAAAGTAATCACCCTCATTCACTGCATCCATGTCCCTAGCACTATCACCACCCACGGCATCCTTCCTTGCATTTTGATCATAGGTACATTCACCTCCACCCTCTTGTTAACATTTTGAGGATTCTTTACATTATGAACATCTCTAAAGTCATCCACACCCAGTAAGGATGCATGCACATCTTTGCAAGTATCAACCCCACTTGATGCTTCCTTCCTTGCTTTGTCACCTTTGGCACGTGCTCTGTCAATGGTACCAAAGGTTGTATGATTGCATCTTTGATAGTAGCACCGGGAACATCATATGGAGTTGTTTCCCTTGTATCCTTGCAAGCATCCTATGTACTGGATGTTTCCATCCCAACGTCTTTCATAATAGGACTGCGAACGTGATCCAAAGAGGAAACAATCCTATGCTTGTAAGCATCCTCTATACCAAATGTTTCCATCCCTACATCTTTCAGTAGGATTGGGAATGTCACATGGAGTAGATGCAACCATATCCTTGTAAGGATCTAGCCCACCCATTTCTTCATCTTTACCTGCATTTTCTTCATCAAGACATACTACCTCACAAGTTGTTTTCAACTGCTGAATAATGTCATCATGCATCATGGGGTCCTCTAAAACAATATCATCACCATGCTCTACAACTTTCACTCAATTGGCAGCATTCTTGTTGGAGCGGGTCGTGTATGTATGGTTGGCAAAGAGATGTGTTTTTATAAACATCAAAATGAAGCATGTGATAGCAAATATATGCAACAATTGTTCTTAGCACTTGCACTTTGTTGTCTAGTCTTCCTTGGAGACGCAAATTCAGGCACAGTAGACTCATCTTCATCTTTCCTAGGCTTCTTCGGAGTAGGCATGGTGATCTTCGTCTCTGAAGTAATTATAAACAGTGAATGTTAGATATATAAAAGATTATAAATGGAACATTATCAGTCAGAAACAATTGGAAGATCAAGTGGAACAGAAACAAATTTACCTTCATTAAGAGCAGAAGATTCACTTTTGGTATCTCAAATTTTGCAGACTCAACAAACCTTAATGTTTCTTTGTTTCGCATAGAATAAATAAAGACACTTTAGGGGATGGGATAATTAAACTTTCTTGATTTCATAGACATGAGGCAAAGCTCTTCTCACAACTGATCTCTATCTTGGAAACCATTGTTGTTGGATATAGGCCTAACCTTTTTGACACCCTCATTCACAGAGGTACAAAACGATTAAACACCACACATAAACATAGAGACAAGGTAATGGAAATACATCTACTACTCTGCATCAAAAGCAAAGCTACATCCCGTGCAATTGGTAAAGCCACCAATATACACCGCATTTACTCCTCCCTTAGGTACACAGGGAGGGGGTGACATAATGGAATTGGGGCCGCTTGACTCAACTTCCCTTCTTAATCCTTTTGAGAATTGAGGTGCCCTCATTCCTTCTCAAGGCTAGTCTATTTGAAAGCTAAGAAACTTTGCAAAAGTTACCAATCCTTGTTATTTTAACACTCCAAAATACATCGTTTAATGTGCATGCAGCAAACACCCTTCCCTAGCAAGTAGTGACAAAGCAACTATGTGTTTCCCTATCATGCTATATAGCCAAACCCTAGTTATATAGTTGGGGCACTTTCGTATTCATATAGTGCTAGATTAACTATATGGTTGATGTAGAAGCTATATAGTAGTTACATAAGCTATATCACTTGATCACCATTTGCTCTTTCATAGCCATGTAGTGGCACTGAGGTTATATAACTGACTCAATAACTATGTATCTGGTCAGACATCTTTACTTAAGTGCCATATAAGCTATGTTGCTCTTGTAGCAGGTATGTAGGTGGTGTAGAACCAATAGATAGTTGGCATATAGAATAGCCATATAGTTAATGGACAGCTATGTACCTAGCCATATAACTTCCATAGGTATATCAAATAAACACTTATAAAATTTTGCAAATTAAAAACTTGCTCTGTATATTACAAATTCAGGTATGGGATGTACTTATGTATTATATCAGGAACGTTTTTAACAAGCTATTGACGTTCTGTTGCATGCGCAATAGTTATTAAGTTTTTATTTTCATTTTATCACTAAAATATCTAGCCTATCTCAATATATAGCTAGGGTTTAAACTATCTACTAGCTCACCCTGTAGAAAGAGACAATGCCATAGCCTATGGCCAATTCTAAGAGGATATATAGCCTACAAAAAGTATTTTCCAACTATGGTCCATCCTGAGGAAGGTCTACCTAGCAAGGACTACCTAGCACAAAAAACAACATGGATAGCATACACGTGATGATAGCACCAGACCTTAGCCTTCACAACATCTTTTGCCAGCTCGTCAAGGTCCTGTGAAAACTCTTTTTGTTGCAAGTGTCTCAGACAATCAAACATGCGATGGTGATCAAACCTGTAAGTCAATGTCTCTATCTCGCCTTTAAGTGTAGAGATAAGGGGGTTCTCATGGTGACCTTTAGACCTATGCAAAGAGCAGGTAGAAGATTCTACACCCGACTGTGAATCGTCAAGTCAGGTGTAAAAGCAAAGCACCCACTTCTCAAGCAAATGCACTGGCTCAAAAAAATGTTTGGGATGCAACACACCCTTTAGGTTCCCTGTCACTTCACGCCTTGGTGCTCCTGGGCTTCTCATGGCGTCCTCCCACCTTTTGCACTTATTATCTAAATTTTCATGTTATTCATTGCTCTTCGTAGCTCTCTCTACAAATAGGGCCCATGAGGTTGTGTACATAGCTGGCTTCTTGGTTGGATCCTTCTGGGGTAGAACAGTTCTCTAATGTGAACCCTTTTTCATAAGATTGGCTGACCTCCTAAAACACAATCCCTTCTTGGTAGACATCCCAATGCATTTAGACTAAAAGCTCAACAAAATCGCACTTAACATGATACACCTTGAGCTTTCCATTACTCCCCACATCTGGCTTTGGGCATGAGAACACATCACTCCAATCCCTGTTGCTAATATCATACTTGCCATGTAGATTTCAAGAATTGGATTAAACTTGTTGCATAGTCAAGATTCCCTGCAGACAACTTACATGGTGTTCTCCGATCCTATGTCCACTAAAAACCAAACAGATTTGGAAACATAAAGTGAGCAAAGAAACACAATGACAACAATAAATGAGCAAACATATTTGTATGTGTTTAGTGTGTATGTGTCATCTATATGAGAGAGAGAGAGAGAGAGAGAGAGAGAGAGAGAGAGAGAGAGAGAGAGAGAGAGAGAGAGAGAGAGCATGGAAAGGTGAGTATGCACAAATGCATTTCACTGGTAAATAGAGAAACCATCATGTAATGTATGTGTGTGCATTTGTGTGTGTAGGAACTAGACCATGCAACTTATAAGCTTGTACAAGGCATATCACACACTAAAAAGGTAAATCAAGCATATGTAATGAACCTACAAATCACAAAATTCAAGCTCACAACATACACACTGAAAACCATAGAGAGCGTGCCAACCATACTAGAGCATGTAATTGCTAGATAAAACTAGAGCATGCAAAATCAAGCAAAAAATGTATCTACAAGACAACTCAATCATGCATACTCAAATCTTATTGACATAGATAGAGAGCTTGGATTTGTGTGTGTGCGTGTGAGTGAGAGAGAGAGAGAGAGAGAGAGAGAGAGAGAGAGAGAGAGAGAGAGAGAGAGAGAGAACGAAAATGAAATGAAATGTTATATTAATGTCTTCAAAAGGCTAAAGTGACCTATGAGACCTGAAAGTTACAATGTGGTGGATCTGATACAAAGTCAGAGTAACAAGAGTAACAAGATGACAAAATGACATAATGACAAAATAAAATACTGTAGAATCCTAAACTGCTAGGAGTGAACTAAGCAGCTAAACAACTAGCTGGGATAGCTAGATCATAGGAGATCCAGCATTGGTCGCTGGCAGATCTCATCAATCTCCTCCATGGTCATTAGTCTGACCGGGCATCGTGCATGTCGAGCCAAAGTGATCCGAATCCTCTGATGCAGCCTCCATTGATGTTGTGTAGTCCTCCGCAGTCGTGGGCGTCTGGATCTCCCCAGCTTTGTCACTCGATCGATCAGTGTGCCTCTCGTGTAAGGCGACGAGCTCTGCTGTGGTAGTAACTCCTCTAGGTGTCCAGTGGCACCTCTAAAGAAGTCTGTGATTTGTCTCTGAGACTGACAAGTCTTTCCTCTCATCAGGCTCTCTCTGTGTCTGCGCAGCTCGAGCAAAAACAAACCCAGCCATCTCTGATCCTCGTACTGCATGACTCTAGAGAATGGTCCAAAGCCCTCTCTGAACAAGCAATGGAGGCGGCCTCGTATCTCGTAGTAGACGGGGGGAGAGAGAGAGAGAGAGAGAGAGAGAGAGAGAGAGAGAGAGAGAGAGAGAGAGAGAGAGAGAGAGAGAGAGAGAGAGAGAGAGAGAGAGAGAGAGAGAGAGAGAGAGAGAGAGAGAGAGAGAGCTACTTGCTGCTCAACCTTGTTGCCTCCTCCAACCTCTGATGACCTTTATAGTCCTTCTCTCTAGCAATTGATATGAGTGGGACTCTGATTTTGATTTTCCTCCAAAATCAACTACACCCGACAACAAGTAGTTGACCAAAGTGGGCCAAAGTCACTACATAGGTTCCAAGGACCATGGTGACCTGTAAGCTACTTGCAAAGTCAAGGTTGAGATCGAGGGCTTGTGAAGGCCATAGGCCAAGAAAGAGACAAAAATACGCACTGAAGAGACACAGTCTCCCACTGAGACCAAATCCTATGCAAAATTTGAGAATTTTTGTTCCAATAGACATAACTAGCCATCCACTATCAAGCCATGAAATTTTCCACAAAGCAATTTGGGATAAAATATCCAAGCGGAAGATAGAAAGTGTAATTCAGGCCATACGAACATCCTACTAGAGGTCCACAACTTCAAATTCAACTCCAGGGGCATAAATGTGCTCCAAAACATGCAAGGAATCAAAGCAAAGCAAAAGAGATAAAAAATGACAAAAAACTTAGTACCGCGATATTGACCCAACACATATATTTTGATACGAGTGGAATCTATAGGCCAAGAAAAGTCCATGGATGCCTTCAAAGCTCAATTTTGACTAGGGATGATCATCCAAGCTTAGAATCTTATCCCACTTTAGCTCAATGAGGATACAATCAAGTAGCCGACGACTTGTTGGCTAAACAATAAGTATCTCTAGGAAAACACGACTACAATTTTCCAAGGCAAATTTAGAGATAAAGAGGGCAAAAAGGTGGAATGGACGATCATGTTCAAAGAGATAGAATAGTTGGCCAAGCACAAAGATGTATAGAGAATCTTCAAGAAGGTTGGGCTAGAAAAGTACTTTGAGCTACCATCACGCTAGATAGATTAAAGGAAGGCCTACCAGCTAGTCTCCACCATCCAGGTAGTTGATACTGCCATGCTTTTTTACCAACAAGGAGAAGATAAAAGTATGATGGCATAAGCCCTAAAATTGTTGAACATTGAAGATTCCATAAAGGCAAGAGAATTGACCATGATGGAGACTTTTGGCCAAGCTAGACCATCTACCACGTTTGCATATTTGAAGAGAAAAGAACTCAAAGCACCACTTTGTTTGTATCAGCAACACTTGGTAGTTTCAAAGGCAACGCCACTCCGGTACACATTGCCAACCTAATGGCACATCAATTGAAAAAAGAAACAAAGAGACAGTTTAAGCTAGCCAAATACTTTCATGAGGTGATAGAAAACTTCTTGCAAAGAAGAGGGACAAGCTAAAGTACATCAGAGGGGGTGAAGTGCTAGCCGACTTGCATACTATGCATTGGGTCGAGCCCACTACGAATGGAATGCAGCCTTTCACCTATTAAGCTATTGCAAGGCAGCTAATGAAGCAGCAAATTGCTAATCTATCAATCAATACATGGAAAGTGGCAGCTTGGATGGCCAACAACCTTCCACCAACTTTGGAGAAAAATCTATGGCTAAAGGTTGATGAGGATATCCTAAAGAAAGAACCAAGGTGAAACAGTTGGCTTGGCAAAAATCTTGAGGTAGTACTAGAAACCTTTAGTGAGGAAGAAACAAATACAAAAAAAGAGACCCCTAGTAGTGAAGTAGATGATGAGGACACAACGAATCTGAAGGCTACCATGATTAGCACAAGCAAGGCAACCAAGAGTAGGGGAAAAGCCAAGCAAAAAGCTGATGAAGAATATACATAAGCACAAAAGGCATCCCACTTAGAGGAAGATGCATAAAAATAAGCAGGAGAAGCCAAAGAGATCTGCAATCATGAGAGGGCCAAAACTGAACAGAGAACCATGGCCTAGATTAGATGAGATGAAGAAGAAGTTTTTAGGATGATAGCTGAAAAAAGAGCGACAAGGGAAGTTTGGAAGAGGCTTGAAGATAAACAAAAGCTAACGGAGGAAGAAGAGGAAAGAAGAAAATCCCAAGAAGAAGATAGAGTGTCTACTCCTTCACAACAATCTACACCTCCACCATCAAAAGAGGTTCCACTCTCTACCCCTCCTACTACCAAAATTAAACAAGAGAAGGCAAAAAATAAGCAAACAAGTCATAGAGGAAGTGCTTGGAGTCACCATTGAAGATCCTTTGCAAAGAGAGGTAAGGATAAAAAAAGAATAGGCTCCATATGAAAGAGACGTGCATTGCATGATGGTGACTTAGAAGAACAATGGGTCCCAAGAAACCCTTAAACCAAGAACCCCTTCCTTGTCCAAGCAAGAAGAGGTCGAGAGATCATAAACAGAGGAGGAGGCCCAATGAATGAAGTTAGAAGCATAAGCAAAAGAGAAGGACGAGACTGAAAAAAATTCATAGCTAGAGGGAGAAGGGAACGCCAAAGCCGAAGCTGCAAAGCCTTCTATGTGGGCTAGTCTAGAAGAGACAAAGAACCAACTCTATGTGGGCTAGTCTAGAAGAGATAAAAGACAAAGAAACAACTCATGAAGCCACCACAATTTTGGAGGACAAAATGTAGGTGGAACTACAAGTCTTAGAAGTTCCTAAAGTGCAAACTCAAGCTGAGACAATAGTACCATCTGTTGGCACCATCACTCCTACACCAATAGATGCAACTACAAGCACGACATCTACATCACCATATGTTGAAGAATACTCTTAGAAAACGCTCATGCTTGTAGATAAGTTTGAGTGAGTTTTGTACATCAAGGAGGAGTTGGCAGTTGACAGCTCAAGTGTAGCAGTTAGAAGAAAAAACACAAGAAGCTGAAAGATATGTAGAGACTTACAAGGTCACACTTGAAAGCTAGAAGTTGACATATTCCACCTTCAAGAAGAGCTTACCTAGCAAAAGGCCAATAGTAACAGCTTGTAGCATCTCCTTGATAAGCAAGAAGTGGAAATTGTAGTAGTATCTGATTGTCTTGAAGCAATCCAAGATACTTGCTATGGGTAGCAGGAAGACAAAGTTGGACAAGTAGGACGTTGATAAATCCAAGGTGAAGATTCAACCAAATTTGGCCAGCACACGATTACAAATGACAAAAGGAATTTAGAGGCCCAAGGCTCCCTTCTCAAAAAAAATTAGGAGAGACCTACAATAAAAGAATTATAGTAGAGATGAAGCTTATGCAACCCTCAAGAAGAGGAACAAAGAACTAGAGACATAGTTGAATCCTAACTAGAGGATTTGAAGGGACGTCACCCTTCAACAAATGATTACAGAAGAGAAAATGGAAAAGGAAATCAATGATCTTAAGGCCCAACTATAGAATGCCAAAGAAAATATTGGCAAAGGGATAGCTAATGAGGAAGGACCTACAAATACCATCTTGGTAGACCAAATTGGCCTAGAATTTCTCGATCTGGATGCTCCAACATAAGAAGAGGCAATAGATATAGTAGAAGAGACATTCACATAGGCTAAGGCTAGTACCATGGTAGTGGTCACTACCTTAAGCATAGAGGCTAAGAAAAAATTGAAACAAGTTGTACTATAATTGAAAGAATCCAAGCAAGAACACAAAGTGCTCCACTTTGTCAATGTCACAAGGATTGCTCCTAGTAGATAGAGCAATCCTAGAATGAGAGCTCACTTCCATCTCCGCTCATAAAATTTAAGTATCTCGGAGTGAAAGAGAAGGTATTGAAGGATCTACAAGAGGAAAAGTTGAAGTCCAAAGATCCCACAAAGTACATAGAGCCCACATGGAGGGTAAGATATATCAAAAAGCACCCAAGGTACCACGTCTTGCTTACCAATGCTCCAAAAGAAATATGAGAAGATCCACTTTATTGCCCAACCTCCAAAGTTTGGACCTTAGAGACATTCCATAAGGGAAGGAAAGCATATGCGCCTTGGATGTCCTTTCTCAATGGCAGCAAGGGCTTATGCTACAACCTCTCATGGCGACCAACATATGAAATCCTCTATGGATTTTATACCAAAGTGATGTTCTTACCATCCTCCTACATGGAGACAAATGAGGAGGCTTTTAAACAAGAATTTTCACATGAGAACAGGTTTGCTCAGGCCAGTATTGAAGAAGATAAATTTCTAGCTTAATCAACCTATTGATTTGCAATAGAATTTATGTCAGAGAAGGACAAGAAGCTTTGTATCAAATACCAAGAGGCCTTGGAGTAAATTCAATGGAGAAACAAAATCCGTAGCCTTAGCCATCACCTTTCCATTTGAGCATATTTCACGAGACAAGATGATCTAGGAGGGGGGGATTATTAGCAGCAAGCTAACAAATACAGCCTATCAAAATATCATGAGGCATTTTTGTATTATCTTGTGTAATTTTCCCATCATTTTATGAAGCCAATGATTGGTTATTTGTGCACCCCCGACTTATGTGATTTTAAGTATTTTGGATGTAATTATGAGCCATTGATAATTTAGTTCGGGCTGCTAGCCTGTGCACCATATGTGGCCTGTATAATTGGTATTGCCTCCTTATGCTCCACTAGTGCCGCCAAGTTGTCGGGACCAGCCTCATGATCATTTGCTGCCTGATCTCGAACTCTTTTGTGAGGTGCCATGGATAATATACTTTAGATTAGTTTATTAGTCTCTTTTGTTTTCTAAGCATACTAAAGAAGTCACTAAGGCTATTAGATGCACTCCCAAAAACCTTAGATAATTTTCTTTATTAATTCTTTAATTTATAGTTAGCTTTAGAATAATTACATGGCTTAAATATTTCTATGAATTAAGTAGGCTCTCTAATAACCACCACAAGTAGATATAGCTAAGCGTTATCTACCATAATTATCTCATAGTTATATGTGAAGCAAAATTTTACTAACAATAATTGATAAAATTAGACCCTCAACCTTATCCTAATTATCTTTAATTATTCTAACGTATAAGTATCATATCTATATTATTGGTAATTTTTTAAATCTTTTTTAAAATTTATAAGCCTTATTTTAGCATTATTTTAGCTAAAAATAGACAAAATTAATAATAAATAAGCTTTCATTTGTAAAAATTTACAAAAAAGGTAAAAAATACATCTTTTGTTATCAGAGTTTTTGTAAAGGATTATATAAATAATTATAATTTCCTATATTTTAAGAGTTTTAAAATTAACTAAAATTACATAGAGTAAAAATCGGGTAGCATGACTGTACCATTGCTCTTCCCAATATCCTAAAGATTTAGAGAAATTAAATTCAACTTTATTCTTTTATAAAAAGGATTTCATTCTATTTTAATAGTCAAAATTTTGGTGTGGCTACAAGTTGACAAAAATTGATAATGGATGTCTCTTAATCATGCAATAGAGATTCCAATTCTAAATTTAGTTTTCTTCATTAGACTATAGTTTAGCAATTTTTACTAATCAAAATTAAGCTCGTCAATACTTCTTCTAATTGCACTTAACTAGAGCATAATTACCATTTCCAATTACTCAATTAAGCTTAATCATGCATAATATACTTAGCATGATTACTATAATGACTCTTGTTTAAACAAACAAGGTGAGTAAACAATAGAGATTCTAGCATAGTTAAAGACTTGGCATAAGTGCATAGAGATTCTAAAGAAAAACTAGTATAATAATGCTATATTACCTCATAAATATACTTGAGTTATTGATCTCTAAGTGGTTTTTGGATGCCCTTCTCTTGGGAGAAGTAAACGTTTTGAGTGTAGTAGAGTATTCCCAACAAAATGTGTAAATAAGTAAGAACTCATAGCTTATTTAAAGCTTTTATGAAGCAGGGGGGCATGATAAAAACTACCCCTACTATAGGAGCAAGCCCCTAGATTGATATCTTACCTCCATGCCGTTTTAGGCCTAGTGAGGTCCTACGGTCCACCCACTACTTCGACACTGTCCATTTTGTCAAGTTCTAGGGCTTCTAAGCTTTGTAGTTGCTTCCATGCTTCACTTGAGAGCCACCCTACCCCCCATGTGACTCCATTGCAACCCATGTGATTTTCTATCTATTTTAGTCAATAGGATTGCATATATTTTATCCCTTACATTTTACAAAAGATCTACAAAAGTCTAAGGTTACCTTAAAGGTTCAAACTAGGTTTCAAGGGTCTAGATTTGTCCAATTTTGATTATGAAAATTTATGTGTGAAGTAATGCCCAACTTAAGATTCTTAAAATATCATACTTTACCCAATTTAGAGTTCTCTTTTGCCAAGAATTTGGATACCTTATAGATATTGAGACGATATAATACCATTATGATATGAAAGTGATACCGGCAAATGACAAGTTTATACCGGTATTATACTAGTATTACACCGTGTGATAGTTTTATGATCATTATCACATTGTCCCTTAAACATACATGATAGTGATACAAAACATCTACAAGTATAATAGTGGTATACAACCGGTATAATAGTAGTAAGATACATGTGTGAAACTAGTATATAGCAAAACGATAGGAAACAACCACCGCACTTTAACCCGGTAGACAAAATAGCAAAGTTGTTGTTGTGGTACTAGCATGATGATGACACATCTTTAGGTATCAGTATGATACCAATATCATATGATGGAGATACTAATTTGATATCAATATGATAACGACACAAAAGAGTGACCAATATGAAACCATTTTCACAACCTATAAAAGCGATATCATATCAAATATGAATGTATGATACCAATACCTCTATGGTATGACAATGGTATCTTACCTTAATGATACAATATGATATGCTAATGTTATTTGTACACTAGATGGGAGTAAACATCAATTCTTTTAAACTCTTACAATCGATCGTTTTAGGAATCGGTTTCCAATGAGAGGGTAGGGGAATTTTTTTGCCAAGCATTTTCTAGCGAGCGCTTTTTTGGAATCATACGAGCAGATTCCAAAAGGATTCTTTCTCTCTCTTGACCCTTGATATTTGAGGATCCGCTTTAGATTCCAAAAGAATTCTTTCTCTCTCTTGACCCTTAATATTTGAGGATCCACTCGTTTTTCTCTCTCTTCACCCTCCGTCGTCCTTCCCCCCCCCCCCCCCCTCTTCTCTCTCTCTCTCTCTCTCTCTCTCTCTCTCTCTCTCTCTCTCTCTCTCTCTCTCTCCCCCTCAATTTTTCCCTCGGCAAACACACATCAATCGAATATTCATCATTTAAAAATCTCCCTTGTTTTTTGACTCTCTCATGTACACTTATAAAAGAACATAAATAGATCTGAGTCATTACACACACACACACATTCTTTCAAACATCATAATCTATGTCGAGCAACAAGTTTATCCATCAATCGGACAATGCTACACCCAAATCTCTTCTACCTCACTCATGTACCCCCTCTCTCTCTCTCTCTCTCTCTCTCTCTCTCTCTCTCTCTCTCTCTCTCTCTCTCTCTCTCTCTCGCGCGCGCGCGCACACACAATTACACACACAGAATTTCTCCCTTGGCGAACACACCTCGCTCAAACATCCATCATTTACAAATTTCCCTCTCTCTCTCTCTCTCTCAAGTTTCTTTTCTTGGTAAGCACACATACATCAAGGACAAAAACACACTTGAACCATTAAACACATACACACTCTTTCAAATAGTTAACACAACTCAATCAAAGATTGTGATCCCTTGAGCAATAAAGGTCTATCTCTTTCTGTCCTTGAAAAAGCTTCCAATTTTGAATGCTCTCTCTCTCTCTCTCTCTCTCTCTCTCTCTCTCTCTCTCTCTCTCTCTCTCTCTCTCTCTCTCTCTCTCGCGTGCGCGCGCACACACACACAAGGACAAGTATCATTTTACACCAAGATTAATGTTAACAAGTGGAGCGAAAGAATGATTTTTAAACCAAAATAATCCAAAACATCTTGGCCAATGGTCCAAAAAAGAAAAATCAAATGAACTTTGCGAAATTCAATACATGGCGGAAAAGGTGTCCCAAAATTATCCAATCATGGGGCTTTACTCTAAGTTTGGATATGTGCGTTCATGGCCAAGCTGATGTATGAACATGTTTTTATTTTGGCTCAATCCAAGCACTCTCAACAAAATGAATTACAAGTGCTTGCAAGCTAAACAAGATTTTTTATTGGCCTCTGTGTTGATGAAATTGGGGCATGCAATAGGGCTCATCCTTGATATGCACCTCATACACCCCCACATGGTTGACCACTTGAAGACTTCATGTACATTGTCTAAGATGGATTTCTCTTCAATCACCTTAGCCTTTAAACAAAGAGCCAATCCAATTTTCTTTGATGCCTCCTCTAAAATGGAAGTACAAAATTTGACTCTTTTGTCCTTTCTTAGTATTCAGCCATTACTACTTTCTTTTGTTGAAGCAAAAGAGGAATCACCTCCACCCCTAGGAGGATTCCACATTTTAGTTGCACCCATTTGTTGTTTTCCAATTGTCTCCACTTGAAATCATCCTTCAAGCAATATCTCAACTTTCTCATCTGTAAGATTGGTTTCTAGATCAACCGACCAAATTAATGGTGGAGGCGCTTGCCTTGGATCTATGTTATAATCCACCACACAAAAATGAATAACATGGTTGTGACAGAACCAAAACCATTGTGCAAGTAGCTCATTTGAATGTTTTCTATACCCCTCAAAAGATGGTGCAGAAGTCCCTTTATTACATGCCACTATATTTTGTCCACGTCTTTTTCCACCACTAGGGGTGCCACTACATGTTACGCGACTTCCGAGAGGAGTTCTTCTAATTGCCCACATAGCTTCATTGACCTTTCGTTACAAAACACAAACATTTGCCTAGAATTCTCACTCCCATTTGTAGCCCCTGAATCCTCCTTGAAAATGATCTTCCTGGGCCTTTCATGTGACGTACAATCATGTGTTTTTGAATTACACTCTGGTCTATGTGTGGATTCATCCTCAACCTCAATCACAATCAATGGTCCTTTCTTTTTCCAGACAATTTCTTTGTCTCCTTCAAGAGGTATGCGAGCTTTACACATGGGTATTCTAGATGTAGCCTCCTTTCCTGCTCTTATCACTTGCACTAGACTAGATGAAAATCTCTCCTTGAGTCTCTCTAATGAAGGAACCGTTCCAATATGTTTACCTTGAGAGTAAGAAACTGCCTTCATGCTTTGTATTATTGCATTCGCCATATCTCAAGTACATGCATCATACAATGAGATTTTTTTTTTAATCCCTCTCCATCTCCCATGCTTACTCTTGGCCAAGTTGGTTCTTGGAGTGTTTTCCCCATCACTACTTCTCTTTGTTATTGTCATGATGCTTCACCAATGTGCAATACACACCTCCCACTAGCTCAACCAAGAGTCCATCATGGTGATGTTCTTATCCATGCAATGTTCATTGCGCCACCATTGTTGAAGGAGACGAGACTCTACTACTGTTGCCTCTACAGAGGGGGCTAAAAACCGTTTTTTGTACATGTCTTTGTGAGTTTGTTGAGATGAAGAAACAATGTACTTTGTTGTGTGCGCCACAATGCTTTGCTTCCAATGAAAAAGGCAAGATCTCTCTTGATGTTGTAGAATATTTTCTTTCCCACCATTGAACAGAGTGTGAACTGCATTCCAATTGGCTTGAGCTTCACCGGCCATGAATCCATGGAAATCCACTTTCTCACATCCATGCCCCTTTATCAATTCATATATGCATTGCCAAAAAAGGATTTAAGTTTCCATGTCCTCCTCTTTCATCTCTGAAGTTGCAATAGTGAGGTCTTGCATGCTATAACGTAAGACATTCATATTAGTATACATATTAATAGTCGTTTCTTAAGATATGTCAAATTTGAAAAATATTTCACTAAATATCGAGCCTTGGATCATACGCATGGCATGCCATGTTGTCATAAAATATAATATCTAACTTTACCAATTGATTTTCTCATATTAAACTGATCATTTAATATGGGAAGATAAAAGGGAAATAAGAGTTAGGATATAGATATGTGCTTCTAGACCTATCTCAATAGGGGACCAAAAGGAGAAATGGTTGCATCTCAATAGGGGTCCAAAAGGAGACGGTCTACCAAAGAGCAATGTGCAATAAGTGCTTCTAGATTTACCTCTGCAAGGGATCAAGAGGAGAGATGGTTACGTCTCAATAGAGGTCCAAAAGGAGGTAGTCTATCAAAGAGAAACATGCATCTAATGGAGATTAAAAGACCTTAGGGTACCTTCATTAAAGACCTCCAAAAGTTAGTGTTAAAAAGTCCTTTGACCAAGCTAGGGCTGACCTTGAGGTGGGAATCCTACCCAAGTATCAGGTGTTTTGTCGGCCTGCTAACTAAAGTGCTTTAAGTGTTTGTGGGAACCCTGCCCAAAGCTTGAGGTGATTTTTATGCTTAAATGACTAAGGCTTTTGAAGTGTTCAATTTATAAACTCTCAAGAGGTGTAAAACATTTCCATGCTTGATTGACTAAGTGTTTGAAGTATTCAATTCAAACCAAATGACTTAAGAAGCATAAAAGACACATGTTCAAATGATCCTCTACATGTGGCCCTCATGAGGTGCTTGAATCCTATTGGATAGGTTTTAAAGGGTTCCAATGAGAATTTAGATGCATAAAAATAAATAATTAAGTTATTTCTCTCAAAGAGGAAAAAGAGGACACATGTCTAAATGATATAATTAAGTAATACACGAGAGAGAGAGAGAGAGAGAGAGAGAGAGAGAGAGAGAAAGAGAGGAGGACCAATCATGAGAGGGGATATTTTCTCCCACACTCTCTCTCTCTCTAGAGAGAGAGAGAGAGAGAGAGAGAGAGAGAGAAAGAGAGGAGGACCAATCATGAGAGGGGATATTTTCTCCCACTCTCTCTCTCTCTCTCTCTCTCTCTCTCTCTCTCTCATTATGTGGAGTACAAAATGCAAGAGCTCAATCTCCTTGTCCAAGCTTGTTGAGAAGTGGAGAGCTTACGCAAACACTCTTGGCTATGGAATGCAAATCCAACCAAGAGCCATGCTTCAATGCTTAAGCTTGCCATCTTCTTCATCTTCATTAATATGCTATTATGCTATGCTAAGCAAGAAGAGTGATAATAAGTGAGGAACTATTTCTTTCCCCTATGGATGATTCTTTTCCCTCTTCGCTACCCTCATTCCCCACTAGCTCTCTCCACCTTCAAAGGTGTTTGAGCCCTTAGGACTGAGGCTTGGGATAGTTAATGCTTTTTGCAAAGTTGATGTTATGCTCATGATGCATAAAGCTTTCCATCTTCATAGCATCACCAAGGTCATAAGGAACACAAAGATTGTATTGTAACAAGTCTCTCTTGATGGGAGAATCTATAATACAAACGCCTTTTGGAGGGGCGACCGGCTCCAAGTAAATCCGGTCCTCGACTATTGTCATGTTCACTAATACTCTCTCTCTCTCTCTCTCTCTCTCTCTCTCTCTCTCTCTCTCTCTCTCTCTCTCTCTCTCTTGCCAAAGTATTTTTGTGCAAAGTTAATTACGTACTATGTTCATGTTGCTACCATCAATTAAGTTCACCCTCTATGTTCTCAAAGTAACCTCACAAAAATGCTCACTCTATAATTCTCTTTATTCTGTTATTCGCAAAGTTCATAGGCCATTTCCATTACATTGGTATCAGAGCATTTGGTTTCTCTTTTATTGCTTAAGAAGAGAGGTCCTTAAGTAGCCTATTAATGGTTGATTTTGTTAATTATATTAGGGTAAGTGGGACTAGGATCTATTATCGATTTTGTTGAGCCCACTATGTGGGATATGGTGCACACCTCGAGAGCTTTGGTCTCAATAATGGGGTCTTTTTAGACTTGCCTACATCTTTACCATTATTGAGCCATAAGAAGTCCAAAAGGAGCTATCCCTCGGCAATTTTGCTATGTTATACCCACCCCACTACTCTCTATAATTAACCAATTCGAGCCGTGGGTGTAGATACTTAAGTGCTTATCTACAAAGGCTAAGAGGAGTAGCAACTAAGGTTTTGGATTGCCAAAGTAAACACATAAGTATAATTAACATGGCTGACAATAACTAAGAGAGTAGAATAAAAATTGATAGCTTTGATTTTGCACATGAAGGTGCTAATTGTGATGCCCCCATGTTTATCAATTATCTTGTTTACTAGGTTGCATCAAGCTATGGGCAACCCTACCTAACAAGCCGAAGTTACTCAAAAACTTCATGCTTATGGGGTTTCCCTTCCTCTCCAAGAGGAGAGAGAGAGAGCTTAGGAGGTCTCTTGATGAGACTCCCAAAAGAAGACTCTCTCCCATAAGAGAGGAGGAATCCAAAGAACGAGAAACAAGTGAATCCCTAAGTTCCTCTAAAGATGTGGCTCTATGAAGACAGCGGTCTAAACTATCGCCAACTCCTCCCAAGAGGAAACGATCAACCCACAGTGCTTCTCCTCATCACTTTAAAAGGGAAGAGAGGAAACAAAGGAAGAAAAAGGCAAGAAAGAGATCTCCCTCTTCTGCTTCTTCTTCACCTCCCTCCTCTTTTGACGAAAGCAATAGTTATTCTCCTAGAGAATATAAGAGGAGAGGACATCGGAAAACTTACCGTGCATGGCAAAGGTCCCAAAATCTCAAGAAATTCAAAGAGGGAGGAAAGAGTATCTCTTTTCATCCAACAATTTGATGTGGCGTTTGGATACAAGGGCTTCACCGAGTCCTCCAAGCTACACCATGTAGCTATGCACTTCCAGAAATCTGGTCGTCAATGGTGGGCTAACCTTTGTGGCTATGGCGAGGCCCCAAAGACATGGAAAACTCTACGAGTTTCCATCATGAAGCAATTCCTTGCAAGCGATGCAAAGGAAAAAGTGCTTACCGAATGGTGGAGCTTGAAGCTGCTCTTCAACGAGTCTATCTACAAATATGTAAACATGTTTTGAGATTTACATCTCAAAGCTACAGTCTTTCAAAAGATAGACTTCTTTAAATAAAGCAACAATTTTGTCCAGTATTACATGAAGAAATGGTCGAGTATGTCAACTCACAACGGCCTAACACTATCACCGAAGCCATCCACCACACTATGGTTGCTTCAAGGATCGATTTCCAACAAGGGGTGAGAAGAAATTTCAAGCCCATGGAAAACAAGGATCGAAATGAAGCTAAAGGGAAGAGCAATGCTCAAAACTCTTCCCAAGGCAACACCAACACCAACAACAACAAGGCCAATAAGAAAGGAGCTTACAAAGGTAAAAATAAGCTTGCTCCCAAAGATTAGAGGCCTTTCATAAAGACCATAAATGCTTTAAGTGTGGGAAGCAAGGACAAGGTTATCGTTCTTGTCCCAAAAAGAAATGTACGCAATGACACTCCTAGAGCTTCCATGGTTGAAGCTCCAAAAGAGGATACTCATTGCAAAGGCTCATTCCTCTCCTATGCTTGGGAAAAAGTAAGGGAGCATGATGCCTTCATCTTGTTTGACCCTGGCTCTACTCACAACTTCATATCAATGGAGTTGGCCACCAAGTTGGGCACTTAAGCTTTTGAGATGGGAGATATTGTAACTGTTGACACAGCTTTCAAGGGATAGCAAGCCTCCGTTAATCCATTGATTGGGAAGTTGGGGCTTCATGTCCAAAGCTAATCGACAAAGAATACTTTTTTATCTCTCCTCTCCAACATGAGGACGTTATCCTAGGGGCACCATGGTTCAACCGCATGGCTGCCAACATGAAGTTCCGTGGTGAAAAGAGAATCTACTTTACCTACAAGGAAAAGAGCATGTACATAGATGTTAATGATTCGGGGAACACAATATCCCTAGTAAATACGTTTGCTTTTGATAAGTCAATGAAAAGCTGTATTTCTGTGTATATGAATTTTGTTAGAGAATTTGTAAATGATTCTAATGTTTTCACAAGTAGCAATAAAGGGGATCAAGAGGAATTAGAGTTGTCTAATTTCCTAAATGGATTCCAAGATGTTTTCATTGATGACATCCCTAGTGAGCTACCAACAAAACGAGGGGATGATGACCATGCAATAGAGCTTCTACTAGGAAGCTCACAGCCTAATAAACCTCCTTATTGAGTTTCACAAGGTCAACAAGAGGAGATCATGAGGCAAGTGCATGAATTGGTGGAAAAAGGGATGGTGAGGCCTAGCTCCTCTCCATTCTGCTCACCAGTATTTTTAGTGCAAAAGAAAGATGGCACATATCACATGTGTGTCGACTATAGAGCACTAAATACGATCACTATAAAACAAAAAGATTTCCCGTGCCACGGGTAGAAGAATTATTTGATAAGTTACAAGTTTTGGCCTAGCAAATGCTCCAACCGCATTCAAACTCACGATGGACAAAACTCTTCATGCCACTCAAACTCTCTTGAGGAGTATATGTGACACCTCCAGGTAATCTTTCAAGTTGTGAGAGAATAAGCTTTTCATTAATCAAAAGAAAAGTTAATTTTTCCTACAAGAGATTCAATATTTAGGTCATATTATCTCTCAAGATGGTGTATGTATGAATCCGTCAAAGTTGGATGTAATAAAAGCATGGCCTAATCCAAGGAATCTACACGAGTTAAGAATCTTTATTGGTATGTGTGCATACCAATAAAGAATGTAATAAAAGCATGGCCTAATCCAAGGAATCTACACGAGTTAAGAATCTTTATTGGTATGTGTGCATACTATAGACGCTTCATAGCAAAATTCTCTCAAATAGCAAGACCATTGTTGACTTAACAAGGAAGAACGTTAAGTACTCATGGACTGCTAAAGAAGAAAATGCTTTTGACAAGCTCAAAGAGAAGCTTACCTCCCAACCAGTCCTTATGCTTTCGGATCTTTCAAAGCCATTTGAGGTCCAATGTGATGCTTGTGGTCATTGCATTGGAGCAGTTTTGCTTCAAGAAGGGCCTGCCATAGCATATGAGAGTTGAAGGCTCAATGCCGATGAACGGGTCTTGGGCATATACAAAAAAGAGCTTTTAGCTATTCTACATGCCCTAGACACATGGAAGCACTATCTCTTGGGGGACTCCATTCATCGTGTGAATGGATCACAAAGCCTCAAGAACTTCATGACACAAACCAAGCTTTTCGACGAACAAATGAGGTGGGCCAATTTTCTTTCGCAATTTAAATTTCATATTGCTCACATTGCTAGCAAGCACAATAAAGTAGTCGATGCACTTTCACAACTACCAAGGGTAAATGTGGTGTTTATAGCAACTCACAATAATCTATCTTTTATGATAGATGAGTATGCTTTAAGTAGGTAATTACAGCCTTGCAGTAGTAGGGAAGAAAAAAAAGAACCATTCACCTTAAGGATGGTTATCTTCCAAATGGAAATAGGCTATGTGTTACTTACCCATACAATAAGAAAGTCATGTATGAATCCCATGCCTCTCCTTATGCGGGGAAAAGAGGGATTCCATAATCTACTCTTCAAGGAGTAGAAATGTATTTATGCTGGTCTACCATGTGTGGTATACCAAAAATTGAAATTTTATTGCGGGAAGCAATTTGGATTGTTTCAGTTGACAGGTTTAGCAAGAAAGCACACTCTATGCCTATCAAAAAGACTATTAAGGCACATCAAACGGCAACCCTCTTTAGATCTCAATTTGCAAGTATCATGGCTTGCCAACATCCATAGTGTTGGACAAAGATCTAGAATGACCAGTAATTTCTAGAAGGGTCTCTTTGAGAATCTAGAAAGTAGATTAAATTTTTCTTTCGGTCTATCATCCACAAACGGATGACCAAAGTGAAATAACTAATCTAATGATGCTTGAATCAACCAAAAGCCAATGTCATGGAAGTAGATTGACGTTCTCAATGAGAGAAGTACCTACCTCTTATAGAGTATGTGTACAATGACATTTAACATACTTCTATGGGGAAAGCATCTTTCGAGGTTAAAGAGGGAAGTTCCCAAAGTCCCTTGCTACATAAAGTATATGGGAACTGCATATGAATATAGGCGAAACTTATAAGAATCTTTTCCAAAAGGTTATATCCATCTCACAGCAAAGGCAAAAAGGGACGCTACTAATAAGCACAAAAGAGCCTTAGCTTTTAAGAAAAATGATTGGTTCTTGCTAAAGTTTCTCAAGGCTTGTCTAAGGCATACTACGGGCAAGAATCCTACAAGCCACCAAGAGTATTATGCTAAAGTAGCAAAAAGATACTATGGTCCTTTCTTTTTAAATTCTTAAGCCAATCAATGAGATGGCTTATTAGTTGAAGCTGTCCGACCATTGGCTCATTCACAATGCTAACCATGTGAGCCTACTCAAGCCTTACAAAGGAGAGCAACAAAAAGAACCAATAATTGAGAACCCGCCAGAGATCAAAGATCAAGAAGAGGTGTTGCAGCCCAAATCGATTCTTCGACACAAGGACAAAGTACTAAGAAACGGTAAGATTATCCAATGATATCTTGTTAAGTTTAAGAATTATCCTTTTAAAGATGCTAGATGGATGCAAGGAACCTAGCTTAAGGATAATATGAACCTTGTCAATGCTTAGAATGCTACACTAGAGTAAGCAAATGAAAATGCATTTTTAATGAACAAGGCTTTTGTCTTATAAGACTCATTCTACTTCTTTTATTGTACACAAAATTTAAGAAGTATGCATGCTTAGGATCATGTTTGTGGTGATGACGTCTCCCAAACACCAAGTAGAACTTGTCACTCTACTTTGGAAGTATGATATGGAGTAAAGAACATACATGCTTGTGGCAGCTAAGTCTCTCGAGCACCAAATGGATTATTCATCCATTCTAGAATGATGTCGTAGGGTAAAAAGGGATCCTCTACCCGCTAAGAAACATGGACTAATGACTAGGCTTTATTCTCTCCACCTCATAGTCGAGGACGACTATGATTTCAAGACAGAGGTAATGTCATAAATACAATATCTAACTTTACCAAATGATTTTCTCATATTAAACTGATCATTGAATATGGGAAGATAGAAGGTAAAAAGAGTTAGGATATAGATATGTGCTTCTAGACCTATCTCAATTGGGGACCAAAACAAAAAATGGTTGCATCTGAATAGGGGTCCAAAAGGAGACGGTCTACCAAAGAGAAATGTGCAATAAGTGCTTCTAGATTTACCTCTGCAAGGGACCAAGAGGAGAGATGGTTACGTCTTAATAGGGGTCCAAAGGAGGTAGTCTATCAAAGAGACATGTGCATCTAATGGAGCTTAAAAGACCTTAGGGTTAGCTTCATTAAAGACCTTCAAAAGTTAGTGTTAAAAAGTCATTTGACCTTAGACAAGCTAGGGATGACCTTGAGGTGGGAAACCTACCCAATTATAAGGTGCTTGTCAGCTTGCTAACTAGAGTGCTTTAAGTGTTCGGAGGAACCTTGCCCAAAGCCTGAGGTGATTTTTATGCTTAAATGACTAAGGTTCTTGAAGTGTTCAATTCAGAGGTAAACTCTTAAGAGGCATAAAACGTTTCCATGCTTGATTGACTAAGTGCTTGAAGTATTTAATTCAAACCAAACGACTTAAGAAGCATAAAAGACATATGTTCAAAGGATCCTCCACATATGGCCCTCATGAGGTGCTTGAATCCTATTGGATAGGTTTTAAAGAGGTCCAATGAGAATTTAGATGCATTCCTCTATTTCCACCCATCCAAAGTCCGAGGTGGGAGAGGGTCAAAGATAGTCTCCACTTCATTAGTGAAAAAAATGGTTCTCGCCCGAGGTGTTACGGGAATTACGAACCAAAGTTTTGGTTGGTGGATTGTTGGGATATAGATGACCTATAAAATAGAAGCTCAAAGTGAGTAACATTGGTATAATTAACGCTACAAGTAAATAAGAATAAAAAAGGTACATGTCACTCACCTGCTCACAATTGCACTGTAAAACTAAATTGTCATACCTCCCTGTGTGATGCACACTAGAGTCCACCATGTAGAGGCCATTCTCATGTCGTCTAGACACATTTGCAAACCACTTGCACTTAAAGATGAAGCTATGAGAGGTTCTAAAATTAACCTTTCATATCCTTTCAATAGTTCCGCAGTACCTGGCTTCATCACCGTCTGTGTCAAAGTTGCCCATGATGGCACAATCCATGGTGGTTCTACGTATCGCTTACTCCTCTTGTCTAATTTTTGATTATGGATGGTCTCTAGTGCAGAGTCGCTAGATGAATGGTTACTTGTGTCTTCTACTCTATAAATTGTCATCTAGGGTACCACTGGGCCTTGAATGGTTTGTCCCCACAGTCACACCAAGATTTAACTCAAATTCTTTGTTCTCATAGTCAATTTCAATTGATGATTCCATCTCCAAATTGTGTGGGCTATAGTCTTCTGAGACGCAATTGGTTCCAATGTCAGTCAAGCCTTCATCTAGTAGGTCATCAGAAGCTATATGCATTGATCCTATCATATTTAGAGGTACAAGTCGTGGCACTTTGTCCCCCTCAAGTGTTACCCAAGTCGTCCCTTTATTTCCCCAAGGGTCTATGGTGGACCCATTCCACATTATAAGACTCAGCCATTCCAAGTAAACACATGTAACAATACTGCAATGGGGCCGAGAGAATTGTGGTGTCAGATCGATGGTCAATTACAAATTTGTTTCCTAGAGGATGTGCTCACCAATCACAAGATCAACTCGAATGATAGAGTCTTGGAACTATAAGTAGACATGGTTTTTAGACCAGTCATGTACCATTTTTGCTTCCCTCATGAAAGGAAATCCTAATATCATCTCAGATGACATACTGTGCTTAGAAAAATCCATAACAATGAATGTGTGTCTTGCCTTGTGTCCAAGAACCTTGATCTTGAGATCTTCTAGCATCCTAATAGGTTTAACAATGGTCCCATTAGTCATCTTTACCACTATGTTTGTAGTCCCAAGGTGAGGTCTCCCCAAATATTTCCAACAATTTTTAGTTACAATGCTAACCCCAATGCCACCATCAAGGATTCCCTTCACCGTTAATCCTTTGGTAGTGATTGGTAGGGTCACATTGGATTCATCACCTCCAAAGTACTGTCCCAACTTGTTAACAGGTATTTCAACAACATAGTTCCCATCCAAGTTGGCTTGTGGATCTAAGGTTTCCTCCTCTACTGGCACTTCATTAGACCTATTTATCGGTGCAAATTGTGGTAACCTGACCTTCAATTCTCCATTGAGGAAAGATTGAAGAGCTAGGAATAGCTCGGGGTCTTCATATAGTTTAGACATGATGGTGGCTCTAACTTCTGAAGCCATGAAATCCATCAATTTGGCAATATTTAACGAAACTTTTTGAGCTTCAATCCTTTGACATGGGGAAAATGGGATCTCCATTTCTTCAATAGGGTGAGTGAATCCCTCTGTAAGCATTCTCTCCAACAAGAAGGGAGTATGTGAGTGATGATAAGTGAGGAACTATTTCTTTCTCCTATGGATGATTCTTCTTCCTCTTCACTACCCTCATTCCCCGCTAGCTCTCTCCACCTTCGAAGGTGTTTCAATCCTTGGGACTGAGGCTTGGGATAGTTAATGCTTTTTGCAAAGTTTATGTTATGCTCGTGATGCATGAAGCTGTCCATATTCGTAGCATCACCAAGGTCACAAGGAACACAAAGATTGTATTGTAACAAGTCTCCCTTGATGGGAGAATCTATAATACAAACGCCTTTTGCAGGGGGGACCAGCTCCAAGTAAATCCGATCCTCAACTATTGTCATGTTCTATAATACTCTCTCTCTTGCCAAAGTATTGTTCATGCCAAGTTAATTAAGTACTATGTTCATGTTGCTACCATCAATTAAGTTCACCCTCTATGTTCTCAAAGTAAGCTCACAAAAATGCTCACTCTAATTCTCTTAATTCCGTTATTCTCAAAGTTCATAGGTGATTTCCATTACACCGTGGTCACCCAATCTGCCGCTCAATGAGTGTGATCAAATTGCACCCAAGCATGTCGAAGATCTCTAATTCTAGTTAGCCGCATTCGATTGACCTCAAGAAGCTTCCCAACCATGTCCTTAATCACATTCACTACAATCAAAAGGTCACTTACTTGGCAACATTAATTGGCATCAAGTTCAAATTTGAGCTCTCCCAAGTATGTAAGCCCATTATTAGGATAATTGATGAGGTGGGTAATTTTGTCCTTAATCTTCTATGGTGTCCGTGCATTGTGTGTATCCTCTTCATTCTCCAAGGTGACTTTTGTAAAATTGAATGCATTCTTGGTTAGCAAAACATTGGAAGTTGAGAAAAAGATGTAGTGTATGAGGAAAAGGAAGGGGGAGGTGCTTGGTTTGAGAGAAAAGAATGGCTATAAATCTTTTATTTATATCTATTTTGCAAGAATCCTCTTTTTTATTATACTAACACGGAGGACAAGGAGCCATGCAAGGAAGTGCACTCATGACTAACAAAGTTCCAAAAGATGAATGCAACTTTATATGCGCATTGACACATTTGTATGCATAACCTTTCTTTAGATCTTTCTTCTTGTTTGGAGTTTCTTTGCATTATGTAGGGAGTGAATTCATTTGTTTTGAATCCATAAAGAAATTTTAATATGTTAACTATTAGGTGTTTCTTGTTTACGAAGAACTTGTCATCAATAGTTTACCTTAAAGCACTAAAAAGAGTTTTTGTACCATAATACATGGATAATCAACAAAAAAACTCTAAGTAGGTGCCAATGCACCTACATGTTGTCATCCACACTTTCTTGTGTATTGTCAAGGTGCATCAATGAGGCTATGCATATTCGGTGTTGTTTGCAATTTCAACATCTGATAATACCATGTGTAAGCCCATCAAGTAATGTACTTATGATTCACTACTATCCGCAAGAAAAGGGGCTGATTTGTGGTGCCAGTGTGGACCATGAGATGAAGGTCCTCCTCTTTGCATCTCCTTGAAGGGTGGCAATTTATGTCCTTGTGTGTGTGTGTGCGCACGCGCGTGCATGCATGCATGCGGGTGTGTGCATGCATGCACGCACATGCACATATGCTCTTGTGATCTTGTATGCGCTTGTGGTGTTGCAACCCACCTAATACCAATGCTCATATAGCCAGTACCTCAACGTGTCATCAAAAAAATGCAAACCAATATATGCCATCTTAGATGGTGCAGCTTACCTCAGAGTACCACCAAAAAAATGCAAACCAGTGTAAGCCGCCTTAAATGGTGATGGTATACAAAATCGTTGGCCTATCTCTAGCATTTATAGACTTCATCAAGCCCACATGTGAAGGACATGGATTCCAACAAATTGCCATGATCCTTTAAACAGTAAACAACATTTTTTGAATGGTGGGGTCATTAATCACATTTAGATCACAAGTGCATACATGCTTGCTTAAATCACCAAAATCTTTAAACAAAGTGTTATACTTATCACAAGCAAAATGAGGGATAATATTGTATCTCGGAAAGTCATTGTTGTAAACTAGACTTCTGACCGGCTGATGATATGTCCAGCCAACGAATACATTATCCAATAATTTATGGTTGCCAAAAAGTAAGTCAAAACACTCAGAATATTGCCTTGGGTGAAAACCAATAAGTTCATTTTGGAACAGACAATGTATGTAAAGATCCGATGTAAAGGTCTTCTTTGAGAGCCGCTCCTTCCACAAGGGCCAAAAATTACCTGCAAGGTACATATGATTACAAGTCAAGGAGGTGGCGGATGGGAGTAACTCTTCCTCTTCCCCTAGTAAAGCTACGAGACCTTCCTCTATTAAAGCTAGAAGAAGTACTAGGTGTAAGGAAAGAATTGAATGAGTTACGGTTCGGTCTTTTCAGTGAGGGAGAATCATCATCATCAATGCACGGCTTGAGTAGACCATTAATGATTTTTAACACCTTTGTAATTAGCATAGGTAGTGAGATACGTGCCCGGTTCTTCATATTTGAGTTCCTTAAGAATATCAAGCATGAGGCCTTGAAAGATGTTAAAAGCAATTTGAGCAATAACAAGCTCCTTGACTTGCCAACCCAAACAGGAGCAAATAGGAGAAAGATGAAAATCTACAAATTTCTTTGGGAAGAGCTTTTCTAGGTGATTGAGAATATACTAGATCACATAGTCAAACCACATGATACTAGAATCACAAAATGCTTTAGGGTCCACACATTTACATGCACGCTTAGGTAAGGCCGAAAAACATTCCAAATAGATTCAGTGTAGAAGTCTAGATTTCTTTTGGCAAACTCCATATTTTCTTTTCTACGAATATATAAACATGCATTAGATGAACACTAAGAACGGTCAACAAAGTTGAGGATGAAGGGAGCCTTAATGAGTTTTCCTTTGTCCAAGAGTTTTCCTCCTTTTAAAACCTTGCGTCTACAATCCTCTAGAGTGGAAGCAGGGAGATTGGCCAGATACACCCATGTTTCATTGAGAATAGGTGCCAAAAAGTATTTATTGGGGGGACCCAAAGCTGACGGCCACACCAAAAGACTCCACCTCAATTTGTCATACAAGTCAGAAAAGGGAAAACTTTAGAAACTTTAGGCACCATTTCCAACAGGTTGGAGTCACTGAGAGAGAAAAGGTTGTTTTGAAACTGACCGCTTCCAAAGTACCACTATCTCTCCAAAAGATACCCCCAATTTGTGGGATGGCAGGAATAGTAGGGGTACTAATAAAAGTTTGGATTAAGTCCGTATAACTTCTTAAGAAAGTTTGATAAGTCTGCCCCTGATGAAGAGAACTAGGCTACCTCTTGGTTGCATTGTAAAGAAAGTATAGGCGATTGAGCAATGTACTGGGAGATCATAGCTACACCATCCTTATTATCCCTGTCTAAAGTGGCCAAGATTTTGACACAATCATTAAAAGACATCATGTGAAAAATAGAAGACTGCTTATCCAAAGCTAAAGCCGATTCATAAATAAGTTGTGATGCTTCCAAGCTTCTTATACATCTCACGGCAAGGGAAGTTGCCAGAGAAACAGGTTCAAAGGATAACTCTAGGCCTTGAGAAAGAGCAAGGGCTTGTAACAAATGATTTAAAGAGTTAGAAAGAGTTTACTTAAGGTAGGTAGCTAAGGGCAAGGGCTTTTTTTGGGGGGCGATCTTTTAAGTACAATCTATTTTTTTCTAAAATTCTTGCGTGCCTTTCCGGGTTCGAGACGACTCTCACGTGAGCCATCAATTTATAATGAGTGTGATCTTGAAAGATTATATTAAAATCAAGGTTAGTAATGTTGGATAAACTTGCAACCCTAAAACCGGAAAAGTCATGGGACTATGATAGCCGCGAGCAGGTATCCACAATTATAGTCTAAGAGGGACCACCTAGCACCAGCCAACCTAAACAAGAATTATAGATAGTGGGTCCAAATTAGCTCTATAATCCAAACAAGTCTCTAAAGCCAACGTCCTAGTTCTCTCAGAAAACTAGGATAGCCTTGTGTGTAGGACGTGTGTGTTGCTGTTTTACTTTAATAAATAAACACTAATGAACATAAGAGTTCAAAAGACAGTTGGCTTTAGACAAGTGACTAGGGTAGCACAAAAACAACTCTGTCTTATAATTATTCTTGTAAATTGCTCATTCCAGTGCATAACTATAAAGGATGATTTGTGTTGTTTGCTCCATAAATTAGAAAGAGTCTGGTACATGAAGGACGGACAAGAGCTAAGTCAAAAAAAATTCAATAAAGGAGTGAGTCCTCACCTGCATCTGTTCAAACAATACAACAAATATGTTAGCCTTGAATGCATTTAACAGTTGTCAATAGTCTATATCAGTTGTTATTCATGTCCAAATTACAAACCTTTTAACTTAAAACCATTGTCCAAAGTAATCATTAATTCCAATTAGTATTAAAAAAAGTGTATTTGTTCTTTTAGTGTTCATTTTAAGATCCTGTAGTAAAAAAGGTCATCACTCCTTCAAGACCTAGGCGGATTTTTGTAGTTGGTATAGATAAGGTTATTACATATTCTAATTTTTTAAGAAAAAACCCTTAAATTGCTATATACATACATATCATTCTGATCAAAGGCCACCACCCCTTCCGATCCAAGTGAATTAATCCCAATATGAGCCAAAAAAAAGTACCTTTTCAATAGTCCTACCAAATGTATAATTTATCATGCAGCCATAATTAGTCCAAAAACACATCAAGGCCAAGCTAGAGCTCGCAGTCCTATTCATACTTCCTCTATCTCACAAATTCAACCCCTTATTTTGCGTTTTTTCTCCATAAAATTAGCTCGATTTTGGTAGAGGCTTCAACCACATATATGAATACCAAGTCATTATGCCCAATCGAGGTCCCTTATTTTGGAAACTAAAAAAATGTAGTACTCCCATCAGATAACCAGCTACTATAGCGATGCTATGCGCTACATGTAAGATGAAAGCCTTCTTTATATAGGTCGTTCAGCCAAAAAAGAAACCCATGTAGGTGATATGAGAACCCTCACTAAGCACCTACAAGATTAAAAAAACCCAAAACCATAGTATGCAGTAAAACCATTAGCCAATTGTACAACGTGCAGCAGGGTTAAAAAAACAATAATACCACCAATATGCCAACCTAACCAAAGACCCTTGGGCAAGGAACCATCCCCTTTGGTGTTGCAACCCACCTAATACCAATGCTCATATAGCCAGTACCTGAATGTGGCATCAGAAAAACACAAATCAATGTATGACGTCTTAGATGGTGCAACTTACTTCAAAGTACCACTAGAAAATTGCAACCAGTGTAAGACGCCTTAAATGGTGATGGTATACAAAATCGTGGGCCTATCTCTAGCATTTACAGGCTCCATCAAGCCCACATGTGAAGGGCATGGATTCCAACAAATTGCCATGAGCCTTTAAACAGTAAACAATATTTTTTGAATGGTGGGGTTATCATTTAGATCACAAGTGTGTACATGCTTGCCTAAATCACCAAAATCTTCAAACAAAGTGTTATACTTATCACAAGCACAATCAGGGATAATATTGTGTCTCGAAAAGTCATTGTTGTAAACTAGACTTCTAATCGGCTAATGATATGTCCAAGCAACAAATACATTATCCAATAATTTATGGTTGCCAAAAAGTAAGTCAAAACACTCACATAATATTGCCTTGGGTGAAAACCAATAAGTTCATTTTGGAACAGACAATGTATGTAAAGATCCAATGTAGAGGTCTTCTTTGAGAGCCACTTCCTTCCACAAGGGCCAAAAATTACATGCAAGGTACATATGATTACAAGTCAAGGAGGTGGTGGATGGGAGTAACTCTTCCTCTTCCCCTAGTAAAGCTACGAGACCTTCCTCTATTAAAGCTAGAAGAAGTACTAGGTGTAAGGAAAGATGTGAATGAGTTATTGGGGGTAGTTAAAGAGTTCAGTCTTTTCAGTGAGGGAGAATCATCATCATCGATGCACGTCTTGAGTAGACCATTAATGATTTTAACACCTTTGTAAGTAGCATAGGTAAAGTAGCGAGATATGTGCTCGGTTCTTCAGATTTGAGTTCCCGAAGAATATCAAGCATGAGGCCTTGAAAGATGCTAAAAGCAATTTGAGCAATAACAAGTTGCTTGGCCTGCCCACCCAACCCATAGTAAATAAGGGGGAGATGGAAATCTACAGGTTTCTTCAAGAAGAGATTTTCCAGGTGATTGAGAATATACCAGATCGCATGGTCAAACCACATGACACTAGAATCACAAAATGCTTTAGGGTCAACACATTTGCATACACACTTTAGGTAAGGCTGGGAAACATTCCAAATAGATTTAGTGTAGAAGTCTAGATTTCTTTTGGCCAACACTATATTTCCTTTCGTACAAATATATAAACATGCATTAAATGAACACTTAGAATGGTCAACAAAGTTGAGGCTGAAGGGAGCCTTAATGAGTTTTCCTTTGTCCAAGAGTTGTCCTCCTTTTAAAACCTTGAGTCTGCAATCCTCCACAATGGAAGCAGGGAGGTTGGCCAGATACACCCATGTTTCACTAAGGATAGGTGCCAAAAAGGCTTTGTCAGGGAGGACCCAAAGTTGATGGTCCACACAAAAAGACTCCACCTCAATTTGTTTGACAGCTAAAAAAGGGACTTTAAAAAACTTTAGGCACCATTTCGAACAGGTTTCAGAGTGAAAAGATTGTTTTGAAACTCCTTGACCGCTTCTAAAGTAGCACTATCTCTGCAAAAGATATCCCGAGTTTGTGGGATAGCAGGAGTGGTGGGGGTACTAATAAAAGTTGGATTAAGGCCACATAACTTCTTAAGAAAGTTTGATAACTCTACCCCTGATGAAGAGAACGGCGCTACCTCTTGATTGTATTGTAAAGAAAGTATAGGCAATTTAGCAATGTACTTAGGAGATCATAGCTACACCATCCTTACTATCCATGTCTAAGTGGCCAAGATTTTGACACCGTCATTAAAAGATAGCATGTGCAAAATAGAAGACTTCTTACCTGAAGCTAAAGTCGATTCATAAATAAGTTGTGATGCTTCCAAGCTGCTAATACATCTCAAGACAAGGAAAGCTACCACAGAAAGAGGTTCAGAGAATAATTCCAGACCTTGAGAAAGAGCAAGGGCCTGTAACAAATGATTTGACGAGTTAGAAAGATTTTACGTAGGGTAGGTAGTTACAATGCTCTTGCCCTTTTGGGCAAGCAAGGGCCTAGTTCTAAGGACAAGGGATTTTTTTGGGGGTGATCTTTTAAGTAAATTCTTTTTTTTCTTCTAAAATTCTTGCATGCTTCTCCGGGTCCGGGATGACTCTCATGCGCTGCCAATTTATAATGAGTGCGATCCTAAAAGATTATATAAAAATCAAGGTTAGTAGTAACGTTAGATAAACTTGCAACCCTTTAACCGGCAAAGTTAGGAGACTATGATAGCTGTGAGCAGGTATCTATAATTATAGTGTAAGAGGGGCCACCTAGCACCATCCAACCTAAACACGAATTATAGACAATGGGTCCAAATTAGCTCTATAATCCAAACAAGTCTCTAAAGCCAATGTCTTGTTTCTCCTGAAAACTAGGATAGCCTTGTGTGTAGGACGTGTGTGTAGCTATTTTACTTTAATAAATAAACACAAATGAACTTAACAATTCAAAAGACAGCTTGCTTTAGACAAGTGACCAAGGGTAACACAAAAACGACTCATCTTAGAATTATTTTTGTACATTGCTATGAGAATGAGGTCTCATTCTAGTGTATAAGTATAAAGGATGATTTGTGTTGTTTGCTCCATAAAGTAGAAAGAGGCTGGTACATGAAGGATGGACAACAGCTAGGCCAAAAAAATTCCAAGAAAGGAGAGAGTCTTCACCTGCATCCATTCAAACAAGACAACGAATATGTTAGCCTTGAATGCATTTTACAGGTTGTCAATGGACTATATTGGTTGTTATTCTATGTCCAGATTATGACCTTGTTAACTTAAAACCATTGCCCATAGTAATCGTTAATTCCAGTTATGTCAAAAAATTATGTATTTATTGTTTTAGTGTTCATTTAGGTGCATGTAGTCAAAAGGTCATCACTCTTTATAGACCTAGGTAGATTTTTGTAGTTGTTATAGATAAGGTTATTATATAACCCCATTAGAAAAAAAAAACGTAGCTATATACATACATATCATTCTGATCGGAAGGCCACCACCCCTTTTGATCCAAGTAAATTACTCCCAATATGAGCCCAAAAAAAAAAAGTACCTTTTCAACAATGCTACCAGACTGTATAATTTTTTATAAAGTAGCCAAAATTAGTCCAAAAACACATCAAGACCAAGCAAGAGCTCGCGGTCCTATTCATACTGCCTCTATCCCAGAAACTCAAGCCCTGTTTTTTTGTGTGGTTTGCTCCATAAAATTAGCTCAAGTTTGGCATAGGCTTCAACCACACATATGAATACCAAATCATTATGCCCAAATGAGGTCCCTTCTTTTGGAAACTAAAAAAATGTAGTACCCATCAAAAAACCAACTACTGTAGCGATGTCGTGTGTTGCATGTAAGGCAAAAAACCTCTATATATAGCTCCTTTAGCAAAAAAAAAAAACCCCTGTAGATGATGTGAGAACCATCACTAAGCGCCTACAAGATTAAAAAACCCAAAACCATAACATGCAGTAATTACATTAGCCCATTGTACAACGTGAAGCAAGGTTTAAAAAAACAGTAATTCCACTAGTATGCCAATGTAGCTAGAACCCCTTGGGCAAGGAATCATCCCCTAGGTGTTGTAACCCACCTAATACCAATGATCATACAACGAGTATCTCAATGTGTCATAAAAAAAACGCAAACCAATGTATGTCGTCTTAGATGGTGCAACTTACCTCAAAGTACCACAAAAAAAAC
The DNA here is from genome assembly GCF_014529385.1 of Adiantum capillus-veneris. NCBI lineage: Eukaryota > Viridiplantae > Streptophyta > Polypodiopsida > Polypodiales > Pteridaceae > Adiantum > Adiantum capillus-veneris. Next base: position 150,783,755 of record NC_140947.1, read on the forward strand.
ACAAACCAATGTAAGCCGCGTATACAAAAATAGGGGCCTATCTCCAACATGTTGAGACTCCATCAAGCCCACATTTGAAGGGCATGGATTATAACAAATTTCCAGGAGCCTTTGAATAGTAAACGATAGCAATCGAGCAGAGGTTTTTCTAAAACTCTTTTACTTTTAACGGTATGCACCAATTAATAGTGATGAATACATCCATAAATTCTAATAAACCAATGGTTTGTGTGTCCCTAACTATAACACCTAAACTCTTAAGTAAAGCAAAACAGGTGTTGAAAACCCCGACAAAGTATGCCTTTCGAAAGAGTGAAATATTGTGATCAAAGCGCTACATCGCATAACGAAACCAAGGCAAGTAGTTCCACAAACCTGCAAAGGTTGCTCTGTGAGTTCCATATCCACACAGTAAGCGGCAATGAGCACACCCCTTTCTTTCAAATACACACACTAAAACACAATCAAGGGTAAGTGTAGGGCAAAAAGTGCCCACACCTCTTTAAATCGAAGCAGGTTGAGGTTGAAGCATCATGATGAGCCATGATCAATATCTCCCATCATTACTTGCACGATCCGATAGGGCACCATTCCATATGGGTCACAAATGTGAGCGTCTCAGTGAGGCTAGGAGTATGTAGTTTTAGGTTAAGGTGCACTGGGCAACCTGAGAGCAGGATATGCGGCAGAGGGGGAGCGAGGGGGGAGAGACGACAAAAGGGGCGTGAAGCGGACATTGGTAGAAGGAGGAGAATTAAACCTCCACGTTTAACCTTATCGTCACGAGGTTACATTTACTATGCACCCTCTATAAGGGTAACTTCCCACGAGGAAAATGTATAAGAGGTAACCAAGTGCAAAAAGCAAAAAACTAGCCACCTTTGAGTGGGTACGTGTGCCCACAGACCCTTGCCGGTCAAGGAAAAAGAAAGAAAACGAGATTAGTTCCAGAGTGATTCTAGCCGTAAAGAGGGTGAGCGAGTGCAAGAGTGACTTTTGTGTTCCATAAGGTGAATTGGGGTCAATTCATTAAGGAAAAAGACCATGTTTTAACCAATGAGGGCATGTAGCAATAGTAGTGTGCGTGTGCGTGCGTGTGCGTGTGTGTGTGTGTGTGTGCATGTTTGTTTTGGGTGAGTGAGTGGAGCATGGTTTTGTGTTCTTTGTTGTTTTATTTGTAGTCTCAAGACTTGCTTTTGGGTGTGTGTATGTGGGAGTGTGAAGTTTGTATTTTGAGTATGGTTTTTCGTTTGCTTTTTTGGTTTTGGTTTTGTGTTTTTTGTTTCTTTTTGTTTGCTATTATTGTTTTTGTTTTGGGTTTTCTTGTTTTTCAGTTGTGATTGTGCTTTCTTATTTGTTTGCTTTGTGGCACTCTTCTCTCTCTACGAGGTTTTCTAGGATCTTATATGGTGGTCTTGAGAGTTCCTTCACTACCTTCTTGGAGTTCCCTCCGCCTTTAGGAAGTGGATTGTCCTCTATACTAGATGATATCTTGTTAGTATGCATCTCCTCTTAGGTGTCGTCTACGAGTTGCATACGGCATGATTCCATAGAGGGAGACAAAGCAAGTGTACTCCCATTGAGTAGGGGGCTATTAGGCTGTTGGGCTATCGAGATTTGTTGAGGTTGTTCTCTTGGATGGTTGATTCTAGCTAAAAGGGAAGGGGAGCGTGCCCACACACAACAAGAAGGAAGGTAGGGGTTTTGCTAGAGGGGGAGGAGGAGCCATAGGGACATAGAGTGATGAAATGTAGACAATGTAACAAAAGGCCGTAGATGAATTTAGACCTTAGGTAGCACTTTACTTTGAACAAGCCATGCTAGTGGGTTTTTGAAACAAATGCTCACATAACCACGAGGTAAATAGTGGTGAAGACAAACCTTGTTACAACCCTGTTGGCTTCAATTGTAGCCCCTTGTTGGTCTTCTTACGGTCTCTTATGGTAGATTTCTAAGTGATGCCACTTGATTCTTCTCTATCATCTTTACCATCGACTAATCCCTCCCTTTTGTTTTTCCACAGCCCTTGGTTTTAGATAGTATCAGTTTGCGGGCTTTGCCTGTCATTGAGCTACTGCCATGGTAGCCGTTCGTTACTCCACATCACTGCTAGTAGCTATTTGGTGGTCTCGGTCTTTGGTATGTAGTTGATGAGTGAGCTTTTGGTGGTATCTTTCATAGGCTATTGTCATCTTCTTTCCTCTTAGCTTGCCATGGCACTTTTAACTCTCTTTAGGAGAGAGGTTTTCTCTTAGCTTTTTAGCTTTTAGTTTGCCCATGTGGCCAGTTGTATACAATTTTGAGATGTTGCCTTTGATCATGCTTCGTAAGCAGTTTTGCACTTTCCCTTAATTGACGTCATGAGGGGCTCTTGAGGGGCTTTGCAAGTAATAGAATTCAGCCCCTTCTCCTTGCGTGCATGTGCACACACACACACACACACACACACACACACACACACACACACACACACACAGAGAGAGAGAGAGAGAGAGAGAGAGAGAGAGAGAGAGAGAGAGAGAGAGAGAGAGAGAGAGAGAGAGAGAGAGAGAGAGAGAGAGAGAGAGATCACATTGTACGAACGAGTGCGAGGGAAGAGAAGAGACGGTTTTACCTTTATGTCTCAAGGCTCTTCTAGTGCATACTGTAAGGAGAAAAAACGAGACAAAGCCCCTTTAAAAAAAAGACACCAAACAAAAAAAACAAGCCTAATATTAGAAAAGAAGAGGCGGATGTCACTTTTACTAACTACGTGTATCCGTCTCACTGACACTTTTTAGAGCACTCTTAAGCGAGAGACACATAGTAGGCAAGGCACTACAATAGTAGGTAGATTAGAAACAGAGCAGGTCTGCACCTAGCTTAATTGCCAAGAGGAGCACATGAGAATGTTAAGTAACAAACCATTAGTAAAGTTCTTGTGTGTTGGGTTGGGGCTAGGTATGCAGGCAGAAAGTTGTTCCCATAAGTCGTGTTGGGATCCCGTATGTAGAGGCAAACTAATGGGACTGGAGGCGAGGTAGGCATGAACATGCAAAACACTCGGGTGCGATCAATGCGATGGATCTGATAAGAGTGTGTAACATGTAGCATAGGACCCGCGGCGTCTTCCCTTCTAGCAAACCTTCGCATGCCACTACACTCACAATGGCCTTGCCTAAAACCTCACTCTCAAACCAACCTACCTTGATTTTTCCTTCCGATGAAAGTGTCAAGCACGTAAAAAATACAGGTAAAGTGAAAGAGAGCCTCCTTGAAGCAAGCTGAATAGAAGGAAGTACTGTAGGCAGCAGACACAACACCCTTTTATGAACACATCCATGTAGGTGTCACATAAGTTCTTAAATCCAGTTAGCCTTATGGGTCGTGGATCCAATATGACGTCCATCATAAACTGCAAAAAGGATGTAGCTGTAGCCACAAATACCTCCCCTCGAAACCTCTTTGAGCTCACAAAATCTTGCTAGTATTTCTTCCCCGACATCCCAACCCATGGACTAAATGGAAGGGAACCTTGAACAATGATGCACACTTTGCTAAACGTTGACCGGTTTCCTCCACTGTCACAAAGTAGCATCAGTTTGGGCATGGGACATTGAATAATGTGCGATCACAAGTGCAACTACCTAAACTTGCAGACAAACAAATGAATATACAGAAGCAAAAGAATCACAATTTTGATTTTGATAACCTTGACATGGAAAGACACATCCACACACAAATATTTGTATTTCCATTGATAATCGTTCCTATAAATATATTATAGGAGTTCAAGTTGTGAACTCAAGGTGGGCTCATCTAGAAGACACTTAGGGGGGCACATGCAGCTCGATAGTGCTTGGTCAGCTAAAAAGGCCCAAGGAACCCACCTCTTTTTTGTTAGCATCCCCAACGTCTCTTGAATGATCCTAACGTTTAGTCACGAACGACCCATTCACTATCGCACCAACGCAGAAGAAGACCTCTATGCACACAATCTTGTAGCCTTTTAGACCTTCAAATTTCTTAGTACTTGAGTCCTTCGGCTCCTCTACTAGCCAACACACTAGCTTCATCCAAGCCGACAACATTGTGCGCACATGTGTGGAGAGAATTCACTTTATTGACGGAGACTGTGATGTCCACATCACATTACAAAGCATGTTGTAGGAACCCAAGCAATGCTTTCTAAGATCTATTTGTACATGCCACATGTATGATTCGTGTACTGTGTTTTCTCTTTTTGCTTCATGTACTATTTTCCATTAGTATACAATGTCTGTTGTTAATTTTTTTGTCCTTCCAGTAGAGGGATGTCAAATAGAAGATGAAAGATTGATGTGTTGTCTGTAGAAGTGGGAAAAACGATGTGTGTGTGTGTGTGTGTGTGTGTGTGAGAGAGAGAGAGAGAGAGAGAGAGAGAGAGAGAGAGAGAGAGAGAGAGAGAGAGAGAGAGAGAGAGAGAGAGAGAGAGAGAGAGAGAGAGAGAGAGAGAGAGATCCATCTACTAGGAGCTATTAGACTGCCTTCTATCAAATGTCTAGAATCCCCAAGCCCAAAGCAAAGAAGAACACACACACAAGGGCCCGTAAGCCCACACACCAGTCCACTGTATATACACTACTGAAACCTGGAAATTTTGAGCGTAATCAAGCCCAAACAAATCTAAAAATTTAGTCCTTATATCTTGCCTGCACCAATGTGCATTTGATGAAATTTTGATGCCAAAACAACTCGCATCCAGAGATAGCGCTCGCGGTATCCACTTCCAATTATGTCATGCATGAGTAACTATGTGTGCATTTGTATGGAAGAGAGTTCCTCCTTCATAGTGTTCAAACAGGTTGTGTTAGCGGAGATGAAGTAAATAGCAATGTATTTTGTCGTTGGGAACATACCTGCCATCCATCAACATAGCTAAAGTTTGAATTCAACATACATTAACGATGTAAAAGTCTTGCATTGGAAAAAATATGATGAAAAAGGTCATCCTCGGACACCAGAGATGAGCATATTGCAACTCCAACACCAGGGTACAAAAAAGGACAGACGGGGGAAAGACACATCCCTATGTATTATATAAATGGGTGAGAACGGTGCCACCTCCCAGCCATATTTGTGTATTGTCGTGTTTCCCATGTATTCATTGGATTTTCATGACTTTTTTTTTTTGCTTCCTTTTTCAATTGTGATATTTGGGCAGAAGCATGCGTGCACATATTACATCGACTTGTATATCTGTTAAATGATGACACGATGACTAGAGCTACAAACAACAAATGCACAACACGGAAAAAGCACTCATTCATAAGAGCGGCTTGTATACCAAGTTGTGAAACTCCCATAAAGGATTAATATCTCGATGCAGGATGAACACAACTCGCCTCCCCATAACTCAAAAAAGAAGAATATGCATATGAAAGAACGAACAACAAACAAACAAAGGAAGGCATTGCAAGTAGTAGCCTCTTTATAGTTTGAAATAGACAAGTTGTCACAAAACTGGAAACAAGGTTGTAAGGTAGTCAACAACAACATAACGATTTGCCAAAACTTGTGCAACAACATCGTACTCCAGAATCATACTACTCGTCTTTCATTTGTATGCTGGCATCCTTGATAGTTTCTTTAGTCTCATACATCCGAGCTAGTATAAATTTCAGCATACTCTTGTACATGTACACCCTACACTGTTTCATAAATATGGCCTCTATGATCACAACTCATGTATCTTGTTCAAGCTGTAAAACTATACCTAAAACAAGATATGTCGTTATCTCCCCTAAAAGAGAGAGATGCGGCAGCTACGTGTACCTTGATCGACTTTGAAGTGACGTGGCAGTCCACCTCGGCTCTTCATTTCAACCCCTACTTCAACCCTTTATTTTCATTGCCACACGCAGACAATCGGACACGCAGCAGCTTAAGCTTCCCCGCTAACGTTTTTCTTCAGCGCCCACCTTGTCAATATCCTTGCGCAAAGCTCTGGGCCGCCCTCTTGCGATCGAGCGTTTTAGGAAATCAATTGGGTCACTGTTGCGCGCATCTAGCTCATGAAGGCGATGCTCTCCTTACCAAAGCAGCGCTTTTCAACATATTTTGAGTAAGTTCAGACGTCTAATTTAGTGTTTGCCTTGATGTCGATGCAGACAGTGGTTAAGTCCAAAAAGCTAAGTAGCATACAATTTCAGGCTGTGTAATCTGGCAGGGAAGGGGCTATACATTTTCTCGCTTTTTGTGTGCTATCTCTGCATTTAAAGAGCGCTGAAATATGGTTTCTAGCATTATGCACTTAAAATGCAAACAAGGCCTCTGGCTGTTGGTGCAGCATGGTAGGGGTATGCTTGCTAGAGGGGCTGTTATGTTTCAACAATTATGGAAATCTTGGCTAGTGTCCAGCTGCTACATCAGCATGTAATCTCTATGTCAACTGACCATTGAGTCTAGTGAACATCCTGTTTGTCTTACTTCATGTTTTTAATGCATACTTATGATTTATTAACGCTTTTCTTCATCATGTGGCTATGTTGTTGTTGCTGGCCACTTTGCCTTTTCTTGAAAGGTTTGATCAGAGGCTTGCAGATTTTGTTTACTGAAAGCATTTGAACGATCTAGTGGAGGACAATGATTTAAGTGCTACGCGACCACTTTTTTAATCAAAGGATTGTAGATGTCATTTACTGGAGCAAACTTTGAGTGAAGAAGTGAACTTGAGTTTTGATATCACTCCATACTGGCATTTCACAACCTCAAATGTCCCCCATTAACAGGAGGTCATAAAGTCAACATACAACTAAGGGCTAGAATGCAATGCAATGTTTTCCCTGTATTGCTCTCAAAGCTGTACGTTGGGCAGCTTGGAGAGGTACACTGTACACAATAAATTTAAAGAAGAAGTTTCAGGCATCACAAAGGTAGTACAAATTGTGCTCACTTGGTGGAAACGTGGCTCTTTGTTGAATTTTGAGATTGATTAGTACAGTATGAAGTTTCTGAGAAATTGATCAAGAAGTATCTCTTATATAGCCACTTGGTACATAGTGAATAGGAGGTTGGGCCATAGGTGCACACACTTGTTTATGTTAGGTGGCTAGCATTTTTTGTCAAAATAGCACAATGTTGAAGCACATATGGGATAAACACGCCGTCACAGACAATTGCCAGAGAGAGAGAGAGAGAGAGAGAGAGAGAGAGAGAGAGAGAGAGAGAGAGAGAGAGAGAGAGAGAGAGAGAGAGAGAGAGAGAGATGAAATGAAATGTTATATTAACGTCTTCAAAGGGCCAAAGTGACCTATGAGACCAGAAAGTTACAATGTGGTGGATCTGATACAAAGTCAGAGTAACAAGATGACAAAATAACAGAATGACAAAATAAAATACTATGGAATCCTAAACTGCTAGGTGTGAACTAAGCAGCTAGCTGGATCCACAGTAGATCCAACATCGGTCGCTGGCAGATCTCATCAATCTCCTCTAGCTTACGTAGGATGGTTTTGTGACAAGGCCCAGATACATGGACACCCACTTGTCTCATGGGACACGATGTGCTATTGGCCAGATACGCACATCTTCACACTAGCTGCGGATCGAGACGCACATCTTCACACCAGCTGCGGATCGAGACTGGGAGATACAACGGAGTACCAGCAGAGGCCAGGACATGTCCCTTGTGTGACATCGAGCCTGAGACAAAGTTGCACTACACATGCCATTGCCCCGTCTACTACGAGATACGAGGTCGCTTCCATTGCTTGTTTAGAGAGGGCTTTTGACCATTCTCTAGAGTCATGCGGTACGAGGATCAGAGATGCCTGGGTTTGTTTTTGCTAGAGCTGCGCAGACACAGAGAGAGCCTGATGAGAGGAGAGGCTAGCCAGTCTCAGAGACAGATCACAGACTTCTTTAGAGCTGCCACTGGACACTTGGAGGAGTTACGAGAGAACGAGAGAGAGAGAGAGAGAGAGAGAGAGAGAGAGAGAGAGAGAGAGAGAGAGAGAGAGAGAGAGAGAGAGAGAGAGAGAGAGAGAGAGAGAGAATTGGCGAGTCAAGCTTGAGATTGCACCAATTAACTATAGTTGGATTTTTGCCAGCAGGACACAGTTTTCACCACGATAGGCAGCATCACGCTTTGGACCATGTGGAAGGCTCGATGTGCCCACATTCTGGGCTCACAGTCCTCCCCTACATCCACCATTTTGACAGCCATTTGGACTGAGCTGCTGCATGCTCTTCGCAAACAGAGTGATTCATCAATTGGCTTCTCTACTCAAATGAAGTTGCCGAAACGCAGCTGAACTACATTATGTCAAATATGAAAATCGCCTGCATCAAAAGTCCCATCTTGCTTAGCTTCTTGCTCTACCAAATTCAAGGAGTTATATTGAGGGGTGGAGCTAGTCGATGACGCTTTACTAAATCAGGATTGAGAGGATGCTTCAGAGCGCTTGGAGAGACAATGGAGCATGAGGATCAGCAGTTGGAGCAGCCTAGGATCAGCGTGAGGTGCCCGAGGATAGGCCAGTTTAGTAGCTTCTTGATTCTTTGGAGATTTAGTCGCACGTGCCCCTTACAACAAACATTAGGGAGACTAGGATAGTGAGTCTCCTCATGTAGCTGAGGAGTTAGATTATTTAGTAGGTTTTGCATCACCGGTAGAATCCAAATGCCTTTTTATTTATGTATTTTCCTCCTCACTTCTTTGCTTGTGGTCCATGGAGATTTCTAGAGGACACTTCCTAAACTTATTGAAGCCGATTGAGGGGCCTAAAATTTAACTGAAGACTTAGGGCTCAGGATCAAATCCGTACCCTAACAACTTGCAGATCAGTGGCCGAGGGGCCTAAAACCCTTTAAAGACTTCTCAAAGACAAATTAGCATAAAAATTGATGATGTGGTAGCATGTATGAACATTCTCAAAACATCCTCAACAAATCTCCCAGTTTTGTAGAGTTTTCAATAGTTTCTTAACTTACATTTTGCCACCTCTCTTGCCTCAAGTTGTCATGTGACACATCCAACCCTATGTGTCCGTGGACAAGCTACAGCATGATCAGGGTTCAGTACAGCATGATCAGGGTTCAGTCAGTCCAGTCAGTCTAGATTTAGCAGTGATCTGGCACTTTTGTGAGTCTATTTGTAGACCGTGCATGCCCAGTCACTTAGCATAGATGCATATCCTCTGGTTGCACACAGCATGATCATCAATATTTCCTTCAGAATCCATCAGATTCAGTTAGGGGATTTTTCCAATGCATTTAGCCTATTTTCCCTATTTTTGGTATTTTTCACTTATTATTTTTAAGTGACTTCCCAACAAAAGTAGGTAGGGCAATTTTGCTAAGTTAATATATAAGCAAACCCAAGTTAGCACTTTCTGGCAGAAGAGGCAGCAGGAGCACATGCTCAACAGGCACCTTCTCAGCAGAACCCCAGCAGTACCCCCAGCGTTTTTGGTCTCCATCCTAGCTACACCCTCAGCACCCTAGCGTTTTTTGTTCCTAGCAGTTTTCCACCGCATCAAGCACCAAGCCTTGGCGTTTCCAGCTTTCCCAAGATCGCCACATACTTTGCCTCTGTGGTGGAAGATGACGTAGAATTTTGGAGACATGATCTCCATGACATGATTGCTCCAGCAAAAAGAAAAACGTAGTTGGACGTGGATCTTCGATTATTTAGAGTAGGGGAGCCGAGAGAGATTTTGGAGGGAGCTTTTGAGGAAGCTTTTCATGGAAAATGGACTAGTTGGTAAATTTATTGAAAAAGCTTCCTCGACCAGATCCTTAGCGGTTGCATCAACATGCACTAACGCCAGCAGCAGTCCCAGATTTTGCTAGCGTTTTTCAGATGCAACAGCGTTTTCATTTTCAGCCATAAATGCAGCAGATGCAGCAGCGTTTTCAGCATTCCCCACAGTAGCAGATTCAGCCCTTGAAGCATTGCAGAAGACCCCCATTTTCAGCCCTTGAAAACGCAGCCAAAACAGTCATTTTCAGCCACCCAAAACAGCCCAAAGATTAGCAGATTTTTAGTAGATAGAAGACCACAGATTTCAGCCATAAAGTCGTCGTCGTCATCACCGGCATAGTCCCAGATTGCATCAGTCCATTGCATCGTCATTGTACCACTTTGTGCAATCAATAAGTAGACCACTCTCGCCGACGAGAGTGGGGCCTTCGGAGGAGGGTTTTACGTCCCTGGTGTCGTATCTCTCTTCTCTCTATCTCTCAGTCTCATACACTCGCACGCACAGTGTCCATTCACTTTGTTTGTGATCATAGCACCTTCCATTAAGAACAAAAGGAACCTTGAGCACAGTTGGGAGCACTCATCTTGAGCAAAGCGCAAACAATCATTCCGCTGCACCTAAGACAAGTAGTTCCTCCTTCTTGGGCACTAGCAAGCACAAGAGCCTCTTGACAATTTACTCAGCCGTGGATTCCGATCTGGGCAGTTTTCAGGAACATGGTTCAATCACTTGATGTGTACCCAGTGCAACCGCCTTTGCCATCGCTATTGCCACCATCTCTCCCACCTCCACCCGGATACAATGATTGGAGTGCTTATGGTTTCTACTATTATTATCTACATCCTCGCTTTGCGGCGAATCAACCAAAGGACTTCAAGGATGGTGGATCTAAGATTTTTTTTTTAAAACCTTTTCCTCTGTGAAAAATAGGAAGAACGCCTCACAGTTCCTGCTGCAATTTGATACCATTTATGCCTTGGGGAGCTACACAGAAGAATCCAAGATTACTTGAGCGACGGGATTTCTCATAGATAATGTTATGCAGTGGTGGAGTTCAATAGCTATCAAGCCGCATGCTCCAAGGACTTGGCGAGCTCCCAAAGATATTTATGCTTGGAGCCACATGACATCCCTATTTGAAGTACAACATTTGACAAAATGAGGTAATGTGAAAATGCTTGCCAGGAAACAATGGAAGACTAAAACCAAAGGTTCCTCGCCGTTTACCTTCCGGTGTCTTTCTTCAAGCTCATCACCTTGGAGAACCAATACGAGCTCTATACCATTGGATCGCCATCACCTCTTGTAACAAACTTGGACACCCCAAGTTTGGAATCTGTTGCGACATGAGAGAGAGAGATTTACTTAAAACCTTTATAAAATTCAATCACAAGTCAATTGAGTCGACACGGCCCGATGTAGTTCCGTGTCTCGAATTAGACGTAGCTAAACCGAAAGCCTCAAGGTAAAGTTCACAAATTTGAGGAGTATCTGCTAGGTCCTCCTCCGTCCACTTCACATTCAACACTGAATAGTTCTTAAATTTCACTAAGAACTGCCGAATCACTTTATCTTCTACTTTTCTTTCCTTATGAGCCAAAATCTATTCTTGAACGAGTAGCGCCTTGCTCTCTTCCACTTCGGGTTGCTCATCAGGCTCCCCATCAAAACTGGCACCTCACCCTTAACGGGTTTCAACAGCTTCACATGAAATGCATTGTGAATCTTCCAAGTATTTGGGAACTTGAGTTTGAAGGATACATCATTTATCTCTTCTTTAATCTGGAAAGGGCCATAATACCTCATGCTAAGCTTTGGAAAAAGCCGCTCCTTTCCCTTTCGTTTCCTTAGGTGTGCATCTTCCTTCAACTTCAAGTCGCGTCGATGTTGATCCGCTGCCTTCGTTTGCTGTGCTTGAGACTTCTCTAGAGCCTCGCAAACCTTGACAAACGCAGTGTCCAGGTCCCTCGTATTGATCCGATTCAAAAATCTTGCCTTTAGTGCTTAGGAAGGGAGGGACCTTCTTAGCACCTTCGATTACCTCGAATGGCGCCTTACCCATCGAGGAGTGAACCGTGTTATTGTAGGCAAATTCCACCAAAGGCAAATATTTTTCCCATTGAGTCTTCTGATTAGAGATGTAAGACTTGCATAAACCCAAAACCACTGAATTGGCTATCTCAGATTGCCCATTTGTTTGTGGGTGGAAAGATGACGAGAACTACAACTGCGTGTCAATGTTCTCCCAAATAGCCTTCCAAAACAAACTCGTGAATTGGGGATCTCTATCAGAGACTATGGTCTCAGACATGCCATGTAACCGAAATATCTGAGCAATGAACAATCTCGCTAAATGACCAGGCTTGATTGTTTTCTTACTGGAATGAAGTGAGCTTGCTTGCTAAATCTGTCAATGACACTCCAAATGCCATCATGCCCACTTTGAGTCTTCGGGAGATCAAACATGAAATCCATTGCAATGTAGGGGCAGGTGGGAATGGGTAAAGGCTGTAGTAGTCCTTGTGCCTTATGCTTGTGAAACTTGACCTTTTGGCATACTAAACAACTGCGAACAAAGTCGTCCACATCCTTTTTGAGTTTCGACCAATAGAAGTAACTCTCCACACCCTTCAACGTAGTATCGATGTCGCGGTGACCCGTAATAGGTGGACAATGGCACTCTGTCAAGACCTTTTCCCTCAAAGGCTGTGTAACACATAACATCCGTAAAAGGATTCAAACTTGACTGACTGTCCACCCTCTTTAATTCCTTAGTCTTCTTGCCCTTGTCTTCGAGAAAAGCATATTGGTTGGCTCTGTAAAGGTGTTTCTTCTTTGCATAAAACATGTGATCATCGGAGTCCAAACTGGAGGATGATGACTCCGCAGTAGAACTACCGGGTCGGGGTCTTCTCGTATTTGCCGCCTTCTTGTTCTTTCCAAAATTTTGATTCTTGCTTCGCTTCTTACCCTTTCTGTCCTCTTACTCTTTCTGTCCTCCTCGCTCTCGCTGGAGTTGGAAGAGGAAGAGCTATCCGAACTGTTAGAAGAAAAAGAAGAACTGGTTAGTCCTTCGAAACGTACATGCGTCTTCTATTTCCGTGCAGTTGCAAAAGAAGATCGACGGCCCAAGTAATTGGGGTAGTCAATCCCCTTGTTGCGCTTCTGCAATTGTTTCTTTGATGGCTTCTTTGCGTCTAGAAGTTGATTGATTCGTTTTTTGATGACATCATCAAGTTCATCTTCAGTAAACATCCTTGGGGTAGGAGGTTGCTTGAGGACCGGTTTTATGGGTGACTCAATGGCTTTCTGCCAATGAGTATGTACTTCATCCATGGGGTGCTGGGTCAAAAATTTTGCATATTGTGGATCCTTTGCAAATTAAAGCATCGGCTTTGCACACTCATCAACCTGCTGTTAAGGTTACATCTCCATAGGTGGTACTCCATTGGCCGAGGTGGCCCGTACTCGTGCTTTACTAATCCACTGGAATTCTGCCTCCTGTTCCCGAGGTGGCAGGAGTCGTCGTTTGATTCTTGCCTTAATCCATGTGTGCCACGAGAAAGGGATCGGATTTCCTGGTAGATGAGAAATCGACTGACCTCTGATACCATTGTAACAAACTTGGAGAGCCCAAGTCTGGAATCTAGTCACAAACTGTCGACGTGTCAAAGCCCTGAAGAATGGAACCAACTGGCAGAAGAAGAAGCAACAGAAGAAGAAGAAGTCCTACCAACTTATGGGACCTCGTTTGTTGGGGCCCAAGAGACATAAAGGAATTAAAAATAAACCTGGACTCTCACTTGCGTAGAAACTGATGACATGGTAGTTCTACGGAAAACCTGAAATTTTGCCGAGAGTGCCAACGTGGCAGATTTTCGCAAAACGCATTGTCAGTGCTGACGTGGCAGTTGTACGTAATTCTGTGATTTGCGTTGGCAGCTTTTTGGTATTGCTTTTGGACCAAAAGCTTTTGAGTTTGAAGGTTTTTCATATAAACTGCTTTTGGAGCCTAGGGCCTTTAAATATGAGGCCATGGGCTCATTCTCTGGCGAGCTTCCTGTAGAAAATGCAGAGTCTGGAGTACCGGCTTGTATAGTGTTGATGCAAATATAAAGAAATGCCGAAAGGGGCGCCAAGGTTTGGTGCCTCTACTCTTCGGGGTGGAATTCCGCCTCCGTGTTGCGTGTCGTCTCTCTCTCTCTCTCTCTCTCTCTCTCTCTTTCTCAGTTCAGTTGTTATTGAAGTGCTAAAAGTCTGTTCAGTCTGTTCTTTTCTATTGGCACGTAGTGCTCGTCTTGTGACAGTGGTATCAGAGCATCAGGCTTGTGCTTTTCTGAAAGCATAACGGTCCTACAAAAGAGTAGACAGAGCAAACCAGCGGCTACTAGAAATTGATATTTGAAGTATCTTTGTGTCCCGACCCCGGACTTATTAGCCACTCCCACCCTTACTTCATCGCGCATCGGGCGGGCTTTTGTCTTCGTCGCTCTGTCTTACAGGGCATAAGCCATAAAGTACCCAAGACATGGAATTCATGGATTCAACAGAATATTTGCAGTTTCTGTTTGACGAGCTTCACGACATTCTTTTGCATCCTCAACAGAATCTTCCGACGTTGCAAAGTTTTCAACAATTTTTGAACTACATGTTACCCCCTCTGATGCCACAGGTGGTACCTCCTTTGGCACCAGAAAGTACGAGAGCTTCCAACCAGCAACCTTCTCAACCATCTTTTCCGATCGGGGAGGGGAGTCTTCAGCAATATGGTGCAACCATTTGACCCTGATCCACTGCAACCGCCTTTGCCACCACCACCACCTCCACCTCCACCACCACCACCACCACCACCACCACCACCACCACCAAGCTACAACGGCTGGAGCCCATATGGATACCCTTATTATCCATATGCGGGATATGCGCCTAACCAACCCAAAGGTTTCAAGGATGGCGGCATGATAGTCAAATTTTTCACTTTTTCCGGGGTGAAAGATCGGAAGAAAGCATTGCAGTTCCTACAACAATTCGACAATATCTATGCTTTGGGGAACTATATAGAAGAATCCAAGATTTATCGAGCAGCAAGATTTCTTAAAGATAATGAATGCTATGCAATGGTGGAGTTCAATCGTGGCACAACCGTATGCTCCAAGGACTTGGCAAGCTTTCAAGACAGTTTTTGCAGGCAGTTACATGACTTCCATGTTTGAAGTCCAGATTTTGGCAGAGTGGGGCAACTTGAAAATGCTTGCCACCGAAACCATGGACGACTATAATCGAAGGTTTCTCGACGTGTACCTTCTCGAAGTTCATTTTCTTCGAGGACCAGTGCGAGTGCTACACCATTGGACTACCATCATCATTGCAGGAATATTGTCTTTCCAAGCAAGTCTCTACCATGCAAGAGCTTATGGACCATGCTGCGGTCGGCTACAAAATGATGAAGGGAACGCTAGAGTTTACCACAGAAGAACCTCCGACCACTAACCACAACTCCTGCCAACAAAGAACAAATTCTCGAGAGTCTCGTGAAAGCCAACCGCAAAGGCCTCGTTTGACGCCTCAACAACGAGATACCTTACTACAAGAAGGCCGATGTTTTGGATGCTTTCAAACAGGACATAACTATTTGGGTTGTGCCTAACGCACTGACAGCGAAGACGACGCCTGTGCCGACGGTCGACAGAAACCCAGGACCTTCTCTAGCCAAATGAGCTAAGCCGACCATTGTATTAGTACCTGACATCTATGGCATACGCCTTGAAAGTACAAATGAATTGTGTCAAGGATATGGCAAAGTCAACGGTTTGAAAGCCCTAATATTCTTTGACCCAGGAGATACAGAGAACTTCATCCACCTAGAATTCTTGAAGCAGATGCACTTTGATTATGATGCGGAGGGTGGAGAAATTGAAGCTGAGCTAGCCACAGGGCAAACTTAGAAAGTGGTACCGCTCATTGGTGCTCTTCTAGTGACTATCCAAGATTATTATGGACAAGCCGATTTCCACATTATGAAGCTGGGCAACTGTGACGTTGTCTTGGGCATGCCTTGGCAGAAAATACCGTGAAGTCCTAGCGATTAGGAAATCGGGTCTTCAATGAAGGGGTAAATAGTAGCCTCAGGTTTTAGGCTAAGAAACATACGCGTGTCAGTGCGAGCACAGGAATGAGATTGGTTCCTTAGAACAACAGTAACCCTAAGGACTGAATTATTTTTACGGACTTAGGATAAGTCAATTAAATTATTTAAATGGTTTGTGCTGGACCAAATGGCCGGACAAGTGCGAAAGGTGATGCCAGAGCAGTGTCGGTATGGCATTGTGCTGTGGAGCAGCTAACATTTCATTGTAGCATCTGTGTGTGCGCAGTTGTGAGTGAATTTGCACATTTCATTAATAGCCTAATGACTTTTAAATGTGAAAGTTGAATGGTTTTAAAATTATTAAGTAAGTGTGCCAAGTGGCACACTTACCAATGCAAAACTAGCTCTCACTCTCACTCTCACCCTCTCGCTCTTCCTAGCGTCCCCTCTTCCTATTGGCTTGATAAGAGCACCCCTTCCCCCATTTCTCAATGTTGGTAGTGCTCCTACCTCCCCTATTGTGAGTATGCTCTACGCATTGGAGCCCTCCATGGAAGCTTGAGAGCAGCCCCTTGCGACATATGTGGTGGCCTCGTGCTCCCATTGTCTAGAACAAGGGTTCTCATAGCCATAGCCAACTTTTGGTGAAGTTTCATCGCGAGAGGTTGCAGTAGGCACTCTCTTCGTAGAGTGTGGTGTCTGTAAATTCTCTGTTTTCAGTCTCTAATCATCTCTTTTAGGGTGAGTTTCAACAAAATACACATAGAATCTAGTTCTTCTCTACCTACACTACGTGTACACAAAGTTTGGTGCGATTTCATCGCGAAAAAGGTCTCTATTTCGGCATTGGAAGGTGCTCAGGTAACATTTTCAAGTTATTTACAGAAAATTACAGCAAGCATGTGTGCGTGCATTTTGCGTGTTTCTCCCTTGTTTTTATTGCAGGAATGATTATGCAGAAAGGGACACTATTAGCGGAACGTAGACTCTCATTTTCGAGAGCTTCCGTTCAGTTTTGTGGAAGATAGACTCATTTTCGAGAGCTTCTCAAAATCTCATAGCAGAGGGAAAATCCTCTTAGTATTCAGAGAGTAGCTTTCACACTCTCTCAGTCAGAAGCAGAAAAGAAAGAATAGAGGACGGGCTATTGCCCCGGTCCTGGGCTTGTAAAGATTCTCCCTTAGTAATAAAGATAATCTCTTTAATGGGGGGGGGGGGGGGGGGGGACCATCCCATCTTCTGGTCCCCAATGAAGTGTCAAGCTCTCTCTCTCTCTCTCTCTCTCTCTCTCTCTCTCTCTCTCTAATTCTCTTGAGTATTTGAAATACAATTAAAAGTGAGTTTACGCTTCCGTATTTCTGTGACAATGGTATTAGAGCAAGGTCATCTCTCTCTATCTTAAGGGATTGACGACTCTTGGCAGACTAGAGAAATGGAAGGACGCGAGATAGAGTTCTTTATCCTTCAATAGCCGGTGGCAGAGTTGCAAAAAGCTCTCTCCCATCCAGAAGTCCCGAAGATTCTCCATACCCTCGAGAAAAGGAAGGAGAAAGTGCCGATGGGATCGGGGGAAATTCGGCAGAACCCAAAGACGCAAGAACCAAAGAAAGATCCTTTAATTGGAACCTACGGCATGCACGAGAGGCAGAGGAAACCTCCAGAACATCATGTGTGGTTTAATCGAAAGGTTCAAGAGCAGGATCCTCCTGATTCTCCTCAATTTTCTTTTATGAAGGATCTGGATGACATAGTCGCTCCAGAAGACATGTTTCTTGACGATCCGTCGCAGCAGGAAGTGCATTCAAGGGAAAGGACTCCTGTCCACAAGGAATCTAAGCATAGAAAGGAGGAGCATCATAAGAGGAAGCACCACAAGCAGAAAACATTCAAGTCAGGTGACAAAGATGTAAAATTCGACACCTACAATGGACGGCGTGATAATGACAAGGCTTTGGCTTTCATCCGCCAATTTCAAGTTGCATTTGCAGAAGGGAACTTTTAAGAAAGATCTAAGCTTTGCCATGTCAGTATGTACCTGAAAGGCACCGCCAGTAGTTGGTGGTTAACCCTGATCCTAGAAAAATGCAAACCCCAAGATTGGATTGCTTTCACGAAGGAGTTCTATGCACAGTTCCTTCCTCTGGACTATGAGGAAGAGGTAAAGAAAGAATGGGATCGACTCTCACAGTCAGAGAACGAAACTTTGCCACGCTATGTGGATAGGTTTTGGGACGTTCTCTTGAAAGGCACTCCATTCAAGAAGAATGAAGATTCGGAGAGAATGCGCAAGTTTGAAGCAAGATTGCATGAAGCCTTGCAAAAGTCTATGAAGCTTTACCCTCGAGGTAACTTGCAGATACCTATGGAATCAGCTCGCATAGGTGATGGAATACATGACAAGGGTACTCCCAGGAAGATAGAACAAAGCACCTATCATGCCAAGCAGAAAGCTCTCCATGAACAATCTACCTCTACTTCTTCTTCTCAAAAGAAGAAAAGAACTGCCTTCGATGCGGAAGCAAAGCCAAATCAGCCCAAGAAAGGGAAATATCTCTCTCCTGCTGAATTGAGAACCTACATTAGCGAAGGAAGATGCTTCAAGTGTGAACAACTTGGACATATGAAGGGTGATCGCCCTACCAAAACCCCGCAACCACCTTCCTCCAATGCAGTCCGAGATGTACAAGGGAATACAACCAAGATGGAAAAGAAAGAGCTCTTCTCAAAGCATGGGGTAGCATCAACAACCAACGGGCTCTCATTTTGTTTGATCTTGGCAGTACAGACAATTTTATCTCTACAAAGCTAGCGGATGACCTGAATTTACAGCCCAACCGTTTTGGAGTTTCTATTCAAGCACAATCTGCTTTCAAAGGCCAGAACTCAAGTTCTACTCCAATCGTAGGGAAGCTGAATTTGAAGGTCGACAGCTACAAAGATCAAGAGTCTTTCTTACTAGCTTCACTTGAAGGGTGTGATGTCATCTTGGGAATGCCTTGGCACTACAATATGCATCCCATTCCTGACTATGTTCAAAAAACTTTATCCTTTGATCATAAAGGAAAGCAATATATCGTACTTGTAGATGCAGGCGATTGGCATATTCCCATCTTCAATCACATTGCAATCACGAAAGTAATGAAAAAGTGTGTTTCAACGTACTAATTTTTTGCAAGAGAGAGATGTTTCTGCTTCACAACTTTCTTCCTCTTTAGAGCAAAAAAGATTTAAGTTATTAGAAAGTTTTAAAGATTGTTTTGCAGACGAACTTCCAAATGAACTCCCACCTTCTCGACCTGAGGATCATACAATTGATTTGATCCCAAGAAGTTCTCCTCCAAATCAGCCCCCTTATCGAGTTAGTCTAATGTAGCAAGAGGAAATCCTCAAGCAGGTCAACGAACTTTTGGAGAAGGGCTTAATAAGGCCTAGTACTTCTCCATATTGTTCACCTGTTTTGCTAGTACGAAAAAAGGATGGCACATTCCGCATGTGTATAGAGTAAAGATCTTTAAACAAGATCACAATCAAGAATCGATTCCCAATCCCTCGGATTGATGACATTCTTGATAAGTTACAAGGAGCAAGTGTCGTTAGTCGTGTAGACTTGAAGAGCGGGTATCATCAAATCCACATAGCTCCTCAGGATGTGCAGAAGACGTCATTTAGAACAACCTTCGGGTTGTGTGAAAAGCAAATGAGATGGGCCAACTTTCTTTTATTGTTCAATTTTCAAATTTTACATACTTCTGGAACAAAGAATGCGGTTGCAGATGCTCTCTCCGGTCGTCCAAAGATCAATGCAATGACAACTATCTATCATGAGGAACTAGAATCTCTTAGTGAGATGTATCCTCAAGATACAGACTTCGCTACAATTTGGGCAAATCTTCAAGCTGGTCTTACTAATGCACTAGCCACATTCAACATCATTCTTTCACTGATATAGAAGATATACAGGCGTTTTCTTTGATGACGTCTTAATCTTCTCAGAGACGGAAGAAGAACACTATAAGCATCTCGCATTAGTGTTTGAAGAATTACGCAAACACAAATTATTGGTGAATGCTAAGAAGAGTGAGTTCTTTCTAAAAGAAATTCGCTATTTGGGCCATATAGTATCTCACAACCAGGTGAGAATGGACCCTGATAAGTTTGTAGAATCGCCTACGTCAACTACAGTACATGACGTACGAAGTTTTCTCGGCCTCTGTTCCTATTATCGGCGTTTCATTCGAGCCTTTGCCGCCATAGCGGGTCCTCTCCATGATCTGACAAAGAAGCGGATTCCATTCCATTGGGGGCTTGAACAATAACAAGCTTTTGAAAAGCTTAAGTATCTACTTAGTCACGAACCTGTTCTCACCGTCCCTGACCTTCGCAAATGTACTGTGATGCATCTGGAGATTGTGTAGGAGCAGTTTTGAACCTAGAGGGTCACGCCATAGCCTACGAAAGTCGACGCCGTATAGATGCAGAATTGCATGCTTCCATATATGAGAAAGAGCTAATGGCAATAATTCATGCTCTTTCCATTTGGAAGCATTATCTGTTAGGAGCTGATTTTATAATCAAGACAGATCATTAGAGTCTTTGCTACTTTCTCACACAAAGAAAGTTATCAGAAAAGCAAATGAGATGGGCCAACTTTCTTTTATTGTTCAATTTTCAAATTTTACATACTTCTGGAACAAAGAATGCGGTTGCAGATGCTCTCTCCGGTCGTCCAAAGATCAATGCAATGACAACTATCTATCATGAGGAACTAGAATCTCTCAGTGAGATGTATCCTCAAGATACAGACTTCGCTACAATTTGGGCAAATCTTCAAGCTGGTCTCAAGGCCAACTTATTCCATTAGGGATAATACGCTCTATCGTTAACAAGCAATATGCATAGCTCAGCCCTTATGACAAAAGGTGATGGATGAAGCACATAATTCTCTTTATGCCGGACATCGGAAAAATTGCTTCTACCACTAGTGCCCTCGAAAGATATTTCTTTTGGCCAACACTCCGTGCGGACATTTAAAAATATGTACGCGAGTGTTTAGTCTGCCAAAAAGTGAAATATGACAAACATAAAGTTTATGGCAAGCTTTAGCCACTTCTGTGTCTAACACGCCATGGAAAAGTATTGCCATGGATTTTATTACGGATCTTCCTAGATCCAAGAATGGAAATGATGCAATCTGGACTATAGTAGACAGATTCAATAAGCGAGCACATTTCCTTCAAGGTAAGAAGACGATCAAGGCTGATCACATGGCTCGAATATTTCTAGCCCATATTTTTAAACACCATGGATTGCCAAAGACTATTGTCAGTGATAGAGATCCTCGCATGACTAGTTTATTTTGGCAAGCATTGTTGGAGAACTTGGGAACCAAGCTTGATTTTTCATCAGCTTATCATCCTCGAACAGATGGTCAAAGCGAAATCGCCAATGCCACTGTTTTAGACCTCCTCAAGTGCTATGTTTCGGAAAGACAATCCGAATGGGAACAGTACTTACCGTTAGTTGAGTTTGCGTATAATAATACCATACATTCCTCAACTGGTAAAGCTCCCTTTGACATTATTTATGGGAAGCAACTCTTACTTCCTATTATGGTCACCAAAGAAAACATCTTTGTCGCAGATGAATTTGTGCGCAATATTGATACTGCCTATCAACAAGTAAAGCAAGCAATCCTTCGTACTCAAGAGCAACAGAAGAGAAAAGCAGACAAGCACAGAAGGAATCTCAATCTTGAAAAAGGACAATATGTCCTACTAAAGTTTGAGAAAGCTAGATTGAAAAAGCGGGTTGAAAAAGGAAAAGTTGTTAAACTTTCCTATAGATTTTACGGTCCTTTCAAGATTATAGATAAAGTCAATTAAGTGACTTTTAGATTGGATTTGCCTTCTCATTGGTGCATCCATAATGCTTTTTATATCAGTTTTCTCCGACCATATGTTGGACCTCCTCCAGTGGCGCCAGTACAAGAAGATCCTCCAGAAGTCGAAGAGATTGAGGAAATCCTTCAACCTGAACAGATAATACATCACTCTCCCCGAGCCTACATCGAAAGTATTTAGTCAAGTTCAAGAATTACACCCCTTTAGATGCAAAGTGGATGACTGAGTTCGATCTCCAGGACTATCCAGACATCTTGCACAGTTATGTTGACGCTCTACAGTTGAGGTAAACTGTTTAGAACCAAGAGGGATGTAACTATGTGAGACTTTGTAAATAATTAATTTATTTACAAGGAAATAATTATCTAATTAGTTGTGTGCACATCAGAATTGATCTAGCAGTTCTGGGGTCTTAGGTGTGCCCAAATTTAGGCCAGAGCACCTCAGGGAGACCCTAGCAAAAAATACCCTGAAGCCCTAGTGATTGGGAAATCGGGTCTTCAATGAAGGAGTAAATAGTAAGCCTCAGATTTCAGGCTAAGAAATATATGCGCGTTAGTGCAAGCACAGGAATGAGATGGGGTCCTTAGAACAACACTAACCCTAAGGCCTGAATTATTTTTACGGCCTTAGGATAAGTCAATTAAATTATTTTAAATGGTTTGTGTTGGACCAAATGGCCGGACAAGTGCGAACAGGTAATGCTAGAGCAGTGTCGGTACGGCATTGTGCTGGGGAGCAGCTAACATTTCATTAGTAGCATATGTGTGTGTGCACTTGTGAGTTAATTTGCACATTTCATTAATAGCCTAGCGACTTTTAAATGTGAAAGTTGAATGGTTTTAAAATTATTAAGTAAGTGTGCCACTTGGCACACTTACCAATGCAAAACTAGCTCTCTCACTCTCACCCTCTCTCTCTTCGTAGCGGCCCCTCTTCCTGCTGGCTTGATAAGAGCACCCCCTCCCCCATTTCTCAGTGCTGGTAGTGCTCCTATCTCCCCTATTGTAAGTATGCTCTACGCATTGGAGCCCTCCATGGAAGCTTGAGAGCAACCCCTTGCGACATATGTGGTGGCCTCGTGCTCGCATTGTCTAGAACAAGGGTTCTCATAGCCATAGCCAGCTTTTGGTGAAGTTTCATTGCGAGAAGTTGCAGTAGGTACTCTCTTCGTAGAGTGTGGTGGCTATAAATTCTCTGTTTTCAGCTCTGAATCATCTCTCTAAGAGTGAATTTCAGCAAAATACACAGAGAATCTAGTTCTTCTCTACCTACACTACGTGTACACAAAGTTTGGTGCGATTTCATCGCAAAAAAGGTCTCTATTTCGGCATTGGAAGGTGCTCAGGTAACATTTTCAGGTTATGTGCAGAAAATTACAGCAAGCATGTGTGCATGCATTTTGCGTGTTTCTCCCTTGTTTTTATTGCAGGAATGATTATACATAAAGGGACACAGTTATCGGAAGGTAGACACAGTCAGAAGTAGAAAAGAAAGAATAGAGGACGGGCTATTGCCCCGTTGCTGTGCTTGTAAAGATTCTCCCTTAGTAATAAAGATAATCTCTTTATGGGGGGGATCAACCCATCTTCTGGTCTCTCTCTAATTCTCTTGAGTATTTGAAATACAATTAAAAGTGAGTTTAAGCTTCCGTATTTTTGTGAGAGCATGACAATAATGATGCGACTATCTAGGTTTGGAACCGAACCATCACCGTGATGCAGAAGGGTAAGCCAGTCGTCCTCAGAGTTTGGTTGTCCGAACAAAACCTTGAATGAACTATCTAGTTGTTTTTATAGTTAGATACTTTTGAACTTTGTTTGAGAAAGTATTGTTTGAAACTTCGTTTGAAATGGATGGTATCTGTTTTAAAGTTGTATCGGTGCCAATTTGAATTTTCTGACTGGTTTTAATATTGGTTTCAATGATTGGTGATTTTTACTCTCGACTGGAGTAGTGAGAAACAATGTTTGAGAATGCTTGTTATACCATGGCCCGGACCCTTGTGGTTATTTGTGGAGGGAGTATTGAATGATTGAAAGGTGTTGTTTTTACTAATGGTCCGTACGTGGATGGTTATTTGCGGGGGGAGTATTAAGAAGTTTGAGCAGTCCTTACTATCAACACCTCCAAAGGACGCAAGCTGCGGTTTGGGGGGCGTTTGGTTGTAAAAGGCCTGAGGATGTTAGTGGGGATGTCGTGGTATTTAGTCAATACTATGCATGAGGTAGCTGATGGTTATATTGTCTTGTGGGTGACTACCATGGGTCTATACCTTGTGTCACAAGGCGGGCACCACGTGCCAATAGAAAAGAACAGACTGAACAGACTTTTAGCACTTCAATAACAACTGAACTGAAAAAGAGAGATGACACGTGACATGGAGTGGCGGAATTCCACCCCAAGAGTATTGGCCCCAAACCTTGGCGCCCCTTTCCGTATTTCTTTATATTGCATCATCAAAGTACAAGCTGGTACTCCAGACTCTGCACATTCTCCAGGAAGCATGCCAGAGAATGAGCCCTAGCCTCATATTTAAAGACCCTTGGCCTAAAAAGCAGTTACAGTAAAAAGCTTTTAAAACTCAAAAGCTTTTGGTCCAAAAGCAAAGCCAAATAGCTGCCAGTGCAAATCACGGAAATGCGTACAGCTTGCCACGTCATCATGCCATCGCAATTTTTGGAAATCTGCCACGTTGCAGTTTTAGGGTTAGGGTTTTCAGAATTAGGGTGCAGGTTTTAGGGTTAGGGTTTTCAAAATTAGGGTTCAGCAGCTAGGGTTTTTGTAATTAGGGTTTCAACAGTTAGGAATTAGGGTTTTTGGTAGAAATTAGGGTTAGGGTTTTCTGCTCTCGGGCAACCACGTCATCAATTTATGACACTTCTTCTGTTACTTGTTCTTCTTAGGGTTAGGCCCCTCGGCCACATCTGTAAATTGGCTCCATTCTTTAGGCAAGAGAGCTTTCTCTTTTTTTTTTTAGCTTTGCTTTATTCACTCAAGAGAGAGCTTGTGAGAGCCAGAGAGCTTTTGCTTTATTTTTTGGCAAGGCTTTTGATTGTGAAGCTTTTGGGCTCTGCTTTTAGCATCCCTTGTAAATTCATAAAATAGTGGTTTGGGCTCTCACTTCTCAGAGCATCTGGATGCAGAGTCTGAGAGTGAGTCCCGACCACTCGCTCGTACTTTGAGTTGCAAATTAATACAAAAAGAAATATCGAAAGGGGCGCCAGTCTTTGGGGCCAATATCCCTAGGCATGGAACTCCGCCAGGCCAATGTCGAATCAATTGTGAACTCTGAACTGTTTTGAAGCGTATTCTTGTGGTGTCGCGGTAGAATCTCGATTTGGAGTGTCCAAGTCTGTCATAGTGGTATCAGAGCACCACCGATTTCTCTTGTACGGGAAATCCGATCTTTTTTACGTGACACTTATGGCTTCAGACAGAGATCAGTCGACTTCCTCTGCATCCGGAGATGCGGGAAGAGATCACAACGAAGATTCATGCGAGGAGTACAGCCCGCCTTGGCCTACTAAGACGGAGCTCGAAGAGATGGAGCGTTGACGATTGATCTGCGATGCAACAAAGATGATGTGAAATTTTGTGAAGGACCCGAAATTTGCAAAATTTATGAGCCAGACCTCCTTTGATAAGGTGCATTCACAAGGGTGGCAGACCATAGGACCACCCCTCAAACTGGTACTGAAGAAACCTCCTACTCCAAGGTTGTATACAGAGCAAGAAGTGGTTGATGCACGAATTGCTCAGCTTTTTGACTCGCAGAATAAAGTAGAAAAGCACGACAAAAAGCAGAAGAAAGGAACTGACTTCCTGGGTTATTTGGGTCGTCAGTCTACATTTGCGTCGGCAACAAAACAGAAGAAGCGAGTACCATTTGAAGGAGTACCCAGTTCTTCTTCTTCTTCTTCTGACAGTTCTTCTAGCTCCTCTGACTCGAGTGAAGAAGACAAAAAAAGTAAAAAGCGAAGCAAAAAGCAAAGCTTCGGAAACGGCAAGAGAAGGCAAAGAAGCCTAAATCTCGCCCAATGATTGACAGTTCTACAGAGGACTCGTCTCTAGATAGTTCGGACTCTGACGACAGCAGCTTCTACGCAAAGAAGAATTTTGATAAAGCCAACCAGTATGACTTTCTGGAAGATAAAAGCAAGAAAGTCCGAGAGTTCAAAGAAGGTGGACAGTCAATTAAATTTGACACGTTTTCTGGTTATAGAGATGCCTCGAAGGCTTTGTCTTTTGTATTCCAGTTTGACATAACTTTCTCAGGAGGGCGTTACTCAAAGCACTCCAATATTCGGAGAGCTGTCTCTTACTCTAAGGGAAATGCTCAAACTTGGTGGTCCACGCTTCTATTAAACAAGACAGCGCCAATTAAATGGCTGAAATTTAAAAGGCTTTTTATTTCTTCTTGGCTGACTCGAGAGTACGAACGCGACGTACGAACTGCTTGGAACCATCTTCGGATGACCAAGAAGGATACAATGGACACTTATTGCGAGAGATTCTGGAGCTCTTTTCTACCCGCCTCTTCATTTAAGAATATCTCGTTTAAAGAACAGATTGAGCGTTTTACCTTGGGTCTTCCTACAGAGATCCGAGATCACTGCTTTGAACAAAAGTCAGCTTCCATTCATGAGCTGATGAGTCATGCGAAACGGGGTTTTGCCATTTACTCAGGCTGTTTGACCTACCCCACCGATGAAATCATGACGCAAAGGACCGAACAGACTTCGAAAAATGAAAGTAGAAAGAGGAAGAGAAACCCGGAAAAGAAAGAAAAGGATGCACGACCCAAACTCACTCCTCAAGAGAGAGCTCTTTACATCAAGGAGGGGAAGTGCTTTGGATGCGGAGAAACTGGGCACATCTCCGCAAAGTGCCCTAAGAAGGCACTTGAAAGAATAGAACGACAAGGACAAAGAAAGGCTTGAGAGTTCGAGAGCAGCTGAGGAACGTGGACGAAAAGGCAAGATGAAAACAGGACTAGTTCCAGATTGCGTGGGTACCGATCCCAACACTTTGGACGAGAGTACAGATCTTTGCCGAGCTTGGGGCAAAGTGAAAGACCAAGAAGCCCTATCTTCTCTGATGGAGGAGCCAAGGACAATGTCATATCACGGGAATTGGCGGCGCGGCTCGAGATCACTCCCGATCGGATGGGACCACTTGCGGATGCAGTTGTAGCGGCACCTGGCAGGGACGTAGCCATTACACGTGTCATTGGCAAACTTCGGTTGCATTGTCAGAGGTATTTGGGGCATGAGGACTTATATATAATGCCTTTGGAAGGTTGTGATGTCCTCTTGGGAATTCCCTAGTACCACAAGAACAACGTTGTGGTCGACTATTGGGTGAGGAAAGCGACATTGACCACAGAGAAGGACAGAACCATTGTGCTGGATAGTAAACTTAAGGGCGAGTCTGTCCCTATTGTATCTGCTTCGGCCATTTCAAAATTAATGAAATCCAGTCTGTTTGTTTAGTCGATCTTTATGAAAGAGGTGAGTGATGAGGATAGGACAAATATGTCTGAACTTGATAAAGAACGCCAAGATTTTCTCCACTCTCATGCCGATTGCTTCTCAGAGGGCCTGCCAGGCAAGTTATCACCCGCTTGTCTTGAAGATCATACCATTGATCTAATACTTGGTAGCACACCCCCGAACCGGCCACCTTACTGTGTGAGCCGAGCCCAAAACGAAGAGATTATGAACCAAGTGAAAGCTCTCATGGAAAAGGGTCTTGTCCAGCCTAGTACTTCACCGTATTGCTGTCTAGTGTTGTTGGTTTTGAAGAAAGACGGATCTTGGAGAATATGCATCGATTATAGAGCTCTCAACAAAATCATTATCAAGAACAGATTTTCGATTCTAGGATCGATGATATACTCGATAGATTACAGGGATTCTCTCGTTTCGACAGGATCGATTTGAAAAGCGGATATCATCAGATCCGAATCACGCCGGGAGATGTCTACAAGATAGGCTTTCGGACGACTTTTGGGTTATTTGAGTTTTTGGTGATGCCTTTTGGCCTAACCAATACTCTTGCGACATTTAATCGGATGATGGACAGGATTTTTCGAGAGTACAGACTAGTTGTTGGCACTTTCTTTGACGACATGA
Source organism: Adiantum capillus-veneris (assembly GCF_014529385.1). Taxonomy (NCBI): domain Eukaryota; kingdom Viridiplantae; phylum Streptophyta; class Polypodiopsida; order Polypodiales; family Pteridaceae; genus Adiantum; species Adiantum capillus-veneris. Next base: position 150,811,605 of record NC_140947.1, read on the forward strand.
TTGTTTTCTCCGAGGATAAGGCAGAGCATAGAGAACATCTGCTTCAGGTCTTTCAGGCATTACGAGATCACAAGTTGGTGATTAATGCGAAGAAAATTGAATTTTTCCTACCAAAGATACACTTTTTGGGACACATTGTCTCAGCAGCGGGAGAGCAGAGGCACCCGGCAAAGATAGAGACTATTTCTGATTGGCCCGATTTGAAGAATGTCCCATGAAGTTATAAGCTTCTTGGGATTGTGTTCGTACTACAAGCGGTCATTAGAAAGTTTGCAGAGGTTGCTTCCCCTTTGCATATCGTGACACAGAAAGGAGTCTCTTTCTCGTGGCGACTCACAGAAGTGACTGCCTTTCAGACATTGAAAGGGAAATTGACTATAGGACCAATTTTCACTTTGCCGAACTTGCAGAAGTCATTTGAAGTATATTGTGATGCTTGTGGTCGTAGTTTGGGTGCGGTCTTAATGCAAGAAGGCCATGTCATTGCCTATAAGAGCCGATTGTTTTCAAGGCCGGATTTGACAACACAGATTTATGAGAAAGAGCTTTTGGCAGTTATCCATGCTCTTACTCAGTGGTGGCATTACCTACTCGGAGTAGATTTTACTGTCTTTACAGAGCATCAAAGTTTACACTACTTCTTATCACAGAAGCAACTATGGGAAAAGCAGATGCGGTGGGCGAACATCTTGTCACAGTTTCACCTCTAGATTGTCCATGTGAAGGGATAGAAGAATTTGGTGGCAGATGCTTTGTCTTTAGATTTATTGAAGTCTTACATCTCGGATCAGAAGACTCAATGGGAAAAGTATCTACCTTTGGTGGAATTTTCCTACAATAACACGATACACTCTTCGATGGGGAAGGCGCCATTTAAGATTATTGATGGTGCTGCGAAGGTTCCACCCTTTCTAAGCATGAAAGACAAGATTTTTGAAGCCGATGAGTACACGCGAGACTTGGACACGGCTTTTGCCAAGGTCCGCGAGGCTTTGCAAAAATCTTAGGAAAGACAGAAAAAGACAGCAGACCGCCATCGTCGCGATTTGAAATTGAAGGAGAATGATTGGGTGCTCTTACATTTTGGCAAGGCACGCCCGAGAAAGAAAAACGGAAAGGAGCGGTTTTCTTGAAAGTTTAGCATGAGATAGTGTGTGGACCTTTCCAGATTTTCTGAAAAGATAAATGATGTCTCTTTTGGACTGAAGCTACCCGAAACTTGGAGGATTCACAATGCTTTTCATGTGAGTCTCTTGAAGCCTTTTTTCCTTTCTGCCCAAGGATGGGGAACCTGATGAGCAACCCGAAGTGGAAGAAAACGAGGAGATCCTTGTTCCAAAACAGATATTGGCACATAACGACAGAAAGACTAAGGGTAAAGTGAGAAGGCGGTTCTTGGTTAAATTCAAGAACTATCCTGCTTTGGATGCGAAGTGGATAGAGGAGGACCTAGCAGATACTCCTCAGATTGTGAAACTTTACCTTGAAGGTTTTGGTTTAGCATAGTCTATTCCAAATGGAATCCCGAATTCAGCTTGGTTGGATATCTGGTGCAGTGGGTATGCACAAGAGGGGAGTTACTCCGCTCCTTTATGAACAGATGCCTTGATTTTTGATACTAGAGTCACAGATGTCTCTTTGATCTTCAGGGATACTGAGAGCTGACAGTATTCTGTTGTATAACTTTATGAACTGGAATTCCCGAACATGATACTGGCTTGTTCTTGACTTGTTTAAGTGAAGGAACTAATAGACGAAATGAGTGGAGCATTTTTTTCTGAATGATCTCGATAGACATGGGTGCAATAGGGATTAGTTTATCTAGCATCTACGAGGTCCTGAGTTGATCTAGATGCGATTGCTAATTGTATTGCCAATAAATCATGGTCTGAGATCCGAATGAATGTTGAATTTGATTTGTCATGTGATGTTTTGTGATGTCAAGTGATGTCCTGTGATGTGATTGTCGATTGGTACATGTGCTAGATGTGTGTTCCTAGCGCATCAGTACTAACAGTCAATGTCTGCTAAGATAGTTCATGGCTTTTGTCTGTTTTGCAGGCGTAATCGAGGGTGATTACGATGCTTTCAAGAGGGGGTTGTGTCACAAACTGGTGACTTGGCTGCTGGCTCCCCAATACACACACACTCCTTTTGGTAGATAGTCTCGCTTGTTGGAATGCTGACGTGATCAGGGCAGAACGTTGACGTGTCACTGTTGACGTGGCATAGCTGTACGGTAGGCCGTCGGCAGCCCCGTGCCGCAAAATGCGGCGCGATTCACAGCAGCAGTACGGAAAAGCAGATGTTTGCGTGGCTAGTTTTTTGGGCTACTGCTTTATTCTACGCAAGAGGAAGAAAGAGAGAGAGAGCTTTGCCTCTTCTTTTAGCTTTGATTTATTTTCTCAAGAGAGAGCTTGTGAGAGACAGAGAGCTTTTGCTTTATTTTATGGCAAGGCTTTTGATTTTGAAGCTTTTGGGCTTTGTTTTTAGCATCCCTCGTAAATCTATAAAATAGTGATTTGGGCTCTCACTTCTCAGAGCATATGGACGCAGAGTCTGAGAGTGAGTCCCGATTACTTGCTTGTACTTTGAGTTGCAGATTAATACTAAAAGAAATACCGAGAGGGGCGCTTTCTCTAGGGCCAATATCTCTAGGCACGGAACTCCGTCGGGCCAATGTCGAATCAATTGTGAACTGTGAAGTGTGAACTGTTTTGAAGTGTATTCTTGTGGTGTCGTGGTAGAATCTCGACTTGGGAGTGTGCAAGTCTGTTACATGGCCTCTGCTGGTACTCTGCTGTATCTCCCAGTCTCAGTCCGCAGCTGGTGAGAGGATGTGCGTATCTGGCTAATAGCACATCGTATTACATGAGACAGGTGGGTGTCCATGTATCTAGGTCTCGTCACAAAACCGTCCTCCGTAAGCTGGAGAAGATGCTCTCTGTAGAAAGCCATCTTCGTGCTTAGTTCCTGTGCTGGCTGTATCCATGTCCTCCTGGTGTCTAGCTGAGTCAAGTCTTGGCGGATGAGCCTGGTGATCTCGGATTGTGTAAGAGCGAGAGATGGTGCATCCATTGAGTACTGGAAGGGTGGCAACCTGTCTATGCTAAATCCATGCGCGTGAAACCATGATGTCATCTCTCCATACAAGCATGCTGTATCTCCCTGCCTGGCTAACTGTGAAGAGGACTCAAGTGCAAGGTGGGCATATCTGTCTCTGGGAAGTTCCCACATGCGGTGTATGAAGGAGACTGATCTGGTGAGCGCCTCAACCACTAGCAGGGGGGGGGGGGGGGGGGGGGGGGGGGGGGGCTAGCTGTGCTCGGGTAATGGCATTGGTACTGAAGCCTTGGCTCTAATGAGCCGCGAAATCATAGAGACCAGAGGTTTCTCCATGCTCCCCCATCCATCAGTGCGACCCGACCTCCGTGATGATCCAATGAAGGTCCCCATATCTCAGCTCCATAGAGCAATGTAGAAGCCACCAAAGTGTCAAAGAGCCAGAGCTTTGTCCAAGGCTCCTGAAAGTGAACCTGTGAACACATCCTCTCCAATCTACCAATGCTGCATGGGCTCTAGTCAATCTGGTCTCTGCTGCTCTCCTCAGTGAAAATGCAGGTCCGCTAAAAACCACTTCAAGGTAAGTGTAAGCATCTCTATACTCCACAGGCTCATGGTCGTATGTGAATGTAGGTGCTCACCTCCTGATCCACTGTAGGGTGGTATTAAACACCATAACCTTGGTTTTACCAAGGTTGACAGACAAACCATTTTCGCGGGCAAACCTGTGCAAAGCATCCAAGTGACGTTGCATCCCCTCTTGAGAGTCTGAGATCAACACAATATCATCGGCATATAACAATAGTGGAATCCATGTCCCTGCAAGCTGTGCACCTCTATCACCATCGCTCTCAATGTAGTTAGAAACCTCATCTACATACATATTGAAAAGAGTAGGAGAGAGGGGCAGCCCTGCTTCACCCCAATAGTGGAGTGAACCGGTGTAGATAGACCCTCAGAGGTGCGTACATGCCCTACTACTGATCTGTACAATGCCATGATCCCCCAAATGAGCTCTGTGGGTACTCCCATCTCCTGTAATCTGCACATCAATCTAGCTCTGGGTACTTTGTCTAAGGCTTTGCGGAAGTCCACAAAGCTACAATAGATCCGTCTCCCATGAGATCTGGCCTCCTCAATGATGGCCCTGAGTGTCAAGATATGGTGAAGGGTAGAAAAACCTCTCCTGAACCCTGCCTGCCTAGCTGCACGCATTCCTTCACTCTGTTTATCTACTCAGCTACTGCTCAAGAATGGATGCGTACAACTGTGCCAGTGTGTGTCCAATGATGATAGTGCAATAATTCCAGGCTCCATAGGGTCTCCTGACTTGAAGATAAGAATAATCGTAGATAGGCTCCAAGTATCAGGCAAGCTCTCACACATGGCACAGTTAAACATAACTGCTAGAAGCTCTGCTAGCAGGTCTCTGGCATGCATGAAATGCTCAACCACTAAGCCATCATGATCATATGCTCTCCTGATCCTCATCCTGTCAATGGCCTTCTTCACCATCTCAACGGTGAAAAAAGCACATGTGTGTGGGCATGGATCGGGGGCGTCGGGAAGGGGTGGCTGTCCAGGTACTGTGTACAAGGATAACGTGTACTGACCCCATGTTTGAGTAGAGGTAATGGCAGGGGAGGGGAGGGGGGGGGGGGGGGACTGTTCATGAAAGAGCCGCCACGCCTCACTCGAGTCCTGGCTCAAGAATAGCTGGTATAGATCTTGCTCTAGTGGAGCCAAAAATGCCCTCTTCTTCCACCTCATTATGCGTCAGAAGTCAATCTGTGACTGTCTGTGAGTGATGTCCCCTAAAAGCACCTCCCTCTGAGGTCTAGCTCTAGTCCGGATCATACCAGCTGTTCTGAGGCATGCTCCCTGAACGGTGTCTCTGCGCAGGCTGGGTGTGTGGGTATGCTTCTGCTGCGCCATCATGTAATGTGTGTGTCAATATAGTAGTAAGCTCCTCTAGAGGGTGCCCTTGCTCCTCGGTGGATAGGCGTCTCTAGATCCTGTATATGTATATAGAATCCGTCTCCCGCGTGAAGGTGTAGCGAGTAGGGGCTGCTACCGGTGGTTTGTGTGCTACATTGAACTGGAAGGAGATGGTCAACGACACAAGAGCATGATCCATTGCCACCCCAATTGGTCTGGGCCCAAGTGTGAGATCCTGAATACTAGAGATGAGACTCGGCTGTGCCATGACATAATCCAGTGTGCTGGCTCCATGTCTGTGTGGAAAGCATGTGAAACCTGCCGCAACGGGAAATCTCTGTAGGCCATTCAAGATGGCGAGTTCATGTGCAGTACCCATGCTTATCAAGTGTCGCCCATACTAAGTATATTCCGCATCCTGTGATAGTCTGGACAGGCTCGTCTCTACAACATCTAGCTCTCTCAGCATCTCCTCTGAAGTATCATAAAATACTGTCTGGTGATGGGCAATCCTAGCGTTGAAGTCCCCTAGAATGATAATGTCACCATCTCTAGAGAACTTCCATATGTCATCATCCAAAATATAAAAGGGGGACTGTCCTCTGGGTGATGCATAGACTGACGTACTCGAGGGGAAGTAGCAAATAGCAATGTAAAGATATCTGCTTGTCTCTGCTCTCAATCTCACCCACATGTACCTAGCCTGCTCATCCCTGCGGGCTATATGTATCAATGGCTGCAACTCCTCTCTAAATAACACTGCCACCCCCCCTAAGCTCCGTCCTCTGTGCTTTGATCGCGTCTCTTGTCTGCAAGTTGTCTCCCATCGGTATTCATTGATGTGATGCATAGATTGCCCACGGGCCTGAATGTTGATGTGTCTCAGAGTAGAAGATGATGTCTCTTCTAGTAAAACTATCCTCAAAAGCACCTACATCAAGACGCGTAGATCCATTACGATTCCATGCGGCAACTTGGAGTGTGGTCCCATAAGTCTCGCACCGTCATGTGGAGCGTCGCTCCAGTATTACCACTCTTCCATCACAGTAAAAGGCAATCTTGCCTTTCCCCCTTGGCGCTCTAATCTCCGGCATTACCTCCTGCATATGAGTGATCTGCGAGAGGGTAATATCATCCCCGAGAAAAATGCTTGTCGGCTTTTCTTCAAATAGACCTTTTTCGCTTCCATGGAGGGAAAATGAAGAATGAGTGCCCTTTCTTTCGAGGTTTCCCCATTGCTTCTATTTTTCTTGTTGCCCACTCTCCAAGCTCTTGTGTGCATCGGCTCATGAACCCCCATCAAAGCCTGAGTTCTTTTACCTCTTCGTCCACATTATCTTTGTCTTTAAGGCCGCAAATTCTCACATGTAAAGCGTGCACACGTCTTCTTTGCTCCTCCTCTAGTGTAAGATTAATAATAGTGGGTGTGGACGTGGACATTATTTCCTTGTCTCTTCCTTTCTTGGCCACCTCGATCCATTTCTCGTTCTCGGCTTCATCCGCCTTTGTTGAGTCTTTGTAACAACATCTAGCCAAGAAGTCGTCATCTCTTTGTGTTTCTCTTCTCCCTCTTTGATGGCCCGTACTTGCTCCTTGATCGTGTTGATTTCTTCGATTACTGAGGGTTGCAGTTCTCCCTCTTTAAGTGTGTTTGTTGATCGTGCTTCAGCGAGATCTATCTTGAGAGATGCAATCTCTTCAATCTGAGCTGTCACACTTCCAGTGCATTTATCTTGCTATCTTGGATCAACACGCGTCCTTCGAGCATTTTTATTGTGCCCAATACGTTGCGGTTCATCTTGGTGATGGTCTCTGTCATTTCCTCTTTGTACTTTTGAATGGCATCCTCTAAGGGGTCGGTCTTATCATTCTGCTTCCCCATGCTTAATCGCTGCCAAGAAAACGAGAGCCACTATGTGCACATATATTTCCACACTATGCATACATTTCCTCCCGCATCATACATACATTTTGCGTACCCTTGCAATTTCTGCAAAAAAGACTGCAATCTGAATTTTCTTGAATTTTCTGAATTTTCTGAATTTCTTCAGTTTCTGCCTGCAAACTCTGAGATTTCTGAGAATTTGAAAATGGAAATTTCTGGAAATTCCCTGCAGTGTGATTTCTGAGAGTTGTGAAAATTTGTAATTTTCAAAATTCCCTGTTGCAGGTTGATTGTCGGACCTCTACCTGCCGGGGGGAGGGGGGAGTACAGGTGCAGCATGAGGGGGAGGGCGGGGCTGGCTGGGTGAGTGGGGAGCGCGACAGGGTGTGGTAGGGGATGCAGTGCGAGAGAGCCTACAACCACTGGGCGAGGGGGAGGGCGGGGCTGGCTGGGCGCGCGCGAGAGAGAGAGAGAGAGAGAGAGAGAGAGAGAGAGAGAGAGAGAGAGAGAGAGAGAGAGAGAAATGAAATGTTATATTAACGTCTTCAAAAGGCCAAAGTGACCTATGAGACCAGAAAATTACAATGTGGTGGATCTGATACAAAGTCAGAGTAACAAGATGACAAAATAAAATACTATGGAATCCTAGACTGCTGAGTGTGGACTAAGCCGCTAAAACAGCTAGCTGGGATAACTAGATCACAGGAGATCCAGCATCGGTCGCTTGTGGATCTCATCAATCTCCTCCATGGTCAGTAGTTTGACCGGGCGTCGTGCATGTCGAGCCAAAGTGACCCGGATCCTCTGCTGCAGCCTTTGTCGATGTTGTGTAGTCCTCCGCAGTCGTGGGCGTCTGGATCTCCCCAGCTTAGTTGCTCGGTCGATCAGTATGCCTCTGGTGTAAAGCGACGAGCTCTGCTGTGGTAGTAACTACTCTGGGTGTCCAGTGGCAGCTCTAAAGAAGTCTGTGATATGTCTCTGAGACTGGCTAGTGTTTCCTCTCATAAAGCTCTCTCTGTGTTTGCGTAGCTCGAGCAAAAACAAACCCAGGCATCTCTGATCCTTATACCGCATGCCAAAGCCCTCTCTGAACAAGCAATGGAAGCGGCCTCGTATCTCGTAGTAGATGGGGCAATGGCATGTGTAGTGCAACTCTGTCTCAGGCTCGATGTCACACAGGGGGCATGTCATGGCCTCTGCTGGTATTCCGCTTTATCTCCCAGTCTTGATCCGCTGCTGGTGTGAAGATGTGCGTATCTGGCCAATAGCACATCGTATTCCATGAGACAAGTGAGTGTCCATGTATCTGGGCCTCGTCACAAAACCATCCTCCGTAAGGTGGAGGAGATGCTCTCTGTAGAAAGCCATCTTCGTGCCTAGCTCCTGTACTGGCTGTATCCATGTCCTCTTGGTGTCTAGCTGAGTCAAGTCCTGGCGAATGAGCCTGGTGATCTCGGATTGTGTAAGAGTCATAGAGGGCGCATCCAGTGAGTACTGGAAAGGAGGCAATCTGTCTATGCTGAACCCATGCGCCTGAAACCATGACGACAGCTCCCCATACCAGCATGCTGTATCTCCCTGCACGGCTAATTGTCGAGAGGACTCAAGTGCAAGGCGTGCATATCTATCTCTGGGAAGTTCCCACATGCGGTGTATGAAGGAGACAGATCTAGTGAGCGCCTCAACCACCAGTGGGAAGGTAGCTAGCTCTGCTCCTATAATAGCACGTGGTATTGAAGTAATAGATCCGTCTCCCACGCGATCTAACCTCCTCAATGATGGCTCGAGTGTCAAGATATGGTCAAGAGTAGAAAAACCCCTCCTGAAACCTGCCTGCCCGGCTGCGCACCTCTCCTCTCTCTCTGCCCATCTACTCAGCTGCTTCTCAAGAATAGATGCGTACAACCGTGCCAATGTGTGTCCAATCATGATAGTGCGATAGTTCCTAGGCTCCATAGGGTCTCCCGACTTGAAGATAGGGACAATAGTAGATAGGCTCCAGGTATCAGGCAAGCTCTCACACATGCCACGGTTAAACATAACTGTTAGAAGCTCTGCTAGTAAATCTCTGGCATGCATGAAATGCTCAGCCACTAAGCCATATGTGTGTGGGCATGGATCGGGGGGGTCGAGAAGGGGGGGCTGCTCAAGAACTGTGTACAAAGATGATGCATACTGGTCCCAGGCCTATGTAGAATTGATGGCAGGGGGGGGGGGGGGGGGGGGGGGGGCGGCTCATGAAAGAGCCTGCACGCCTCACGTGAGTCCTGACTCAAGAATAGCTGGTATAGATCTTGCTCTAGGCGAGCCAAAAATGCCCTCTTCTTCCGCTGCACTGGGCGTTGGAAGTCAATCTGTGAGTGCCTATGAGTGTTCCTCCCCAAAAGCACCTCTCTCTGAAGTCTAGCTCTAGTGTGCCGGCATTCCTCATCATACCAACTGTTTTGGGGCATGCTCCCTAAACGGCGTCTTTGCTCAGGCTGGGTGTGTGGGTATGCCTTTGCTGCTGCATCATGTAGTGTCTGTGTCAGTATAGTAGTAAGCTCCTCCAGGGGTCGCCCTGGCTCCTCTGTGACAGGCGTCTGTAGATCCCATCTATGTATACAAAGTCCGTCTCCCACATGAAGGTGTAGTGAGTAGGGGCTGCTGCTTGTAGCCTGTGTGCTACACTAAACTGAAAAGAAATGGTTAGCGATACAAGAGCATGATCCACTGCAACACCAACAGGTCTGGGTCCAACCTTGAGGTCCTGGATACTAGAGATGAGGCTCGGTTGTGCCATGACATAGTCCACTGTGCTGGCTCCATGTCTGTGTGGGAAGCATGTGAAGCGTCCTAAAGCAGGAAACCTCTGTATGCCATTCAAGATGGCCAGTCCATGTGCGGTGTCCATGTCTATCAGGTGTTGTCCATATTCAGTATATTCCGCATCGTGTGATAGTCTGGACAGGCCCGTCTCTACAACATCAGCTCTCTCAGCATCTCCGCTGAAGTATTGTAAAACACTGTCTGGTGATGGGCAATCCTAGCATTGAAGTCCCCTAGAATGATAATGTCACCATCTCTAGAGAACTCCCATATGTCATCATCCAAACTAGAAAAGGGGGACTGTCCTTTGGGTTATGCATAGACCGATGTAGTCGGGGGAATGTAGAGATATCTGCCTGTCTCTGCTTTCAATCTCACTCACATGTACCTAGCCTGCTCATCCCTGCGGGCTATATGTATCAATGGCTACAAATCCTCTCTAAATAACACTGCCACTCCCCCCGAGCCCCTTCCTCTGTGCTCTGAGTGTGTCTCCTGTCTGTAAGCTGTCTCCCATCTGTATCCACTGATGTGAGGTGTGTCTCAGAGTAAAAGATGATGTCTCTTCTAGTAAAGCTATCCTCAGAAGCACCTACATCAAGACGCATGGATCCATTACAGTTCCAGGCCGCCACTTTGAGTGTGGTCCCATAAGTCTCGCACCGTCATGTGGAGCGTCGCTCGAGTATTACTACTCTTCCATCTCGGTAAAAGGCAATCTTGCCTTTCCCCCTTGCCGCTCTAATCTCCGCCATTACTTCCTGCATATGAGCGATCTGCGAGAGAGTAAGATCATCGCCGAGAAAAATGCCCGTCACTTTAAGAGTTCGCCTTTTCTTCAAGAAGGACTTCTTCGCTTCCATGGAGGGAAAACGGAGGATGAGTGCCCTTTCTTTTGAGGTTTCCCCACTGCTTCCATTTTTCATCATGTTGCCCACTCTCCAGGCTCTTGTGTGCGTCGGCTCATGAACCCCCATCAAGGCCATGAGTTCTTTCACCTCTTCGTCCACATTGCCTTTGTCTTTAAGACCGCAAATTCTCACATGTAAAGCGCGCACACGTCTTCTTTGCTCTTCCTCTAGTGTCTAATTAATGATAGTGGGTGTGGATGTGGACGTTATCTCCTTGCCTTTTCCTTTCTTGGCCACCTCAATCCATTTCTCGGCTTCATCCGCCTTCTGTTGAGTTTTTGTAAGAACATCCACCCAAGAAGTCGTCATCTCTTTGTGTTGCTCTTCTTCCTTTTTGATGGCCCGTACTTGCTCCTTGATAGTGTTGATTTCTTCGATTACTGAGGGTTGCAATTCGCCCTCTTCCAGTGTGTTTCTTGATCGTGCTTCGGCGAGATCTTTTTTGAGTGACGCAATCTCTTCGTCCTGAGCCGTCACTCGGTCTTCAAGTGCGCTTATCTTGCTTTCTTGGATCAGGACGCGTCCTTCGAGCATATTTATTGTGCCCAATAGATTGCGGTTTATCTTGGTAATAGTCTTCGTCATTTCCTCTTTGCACTTTTGAATGGCATCCTGTAGGGGGGTCGGCTTTATCGCTCAGCTTCCTCATGCTCAATCAGTGTCCGAAAAAGAGCCACTAAGCGCACATATGCATCCACACTATGCATACATTGTCTCCCGCATCAAGCATTCCACGGCGGGTAAAGATACAACCACAGCCCACTGTGGGCGTCATCCTTAAAGCCAAAAGCCAAAATAATGGAGGGCCTTGCGCCCAATGTCTTGTCTAACGCTGTCCTGCATACACCACAAATACAAACCTGTCCAAGCTGTCCCACACAACGAAAACAGCCCTGGGTCTGCTCCTGTTCTAGCACCTATAGTACTAGAATCGGCCTTTTTGATTTTGTGATTTTCCTTTTTGCTTTTCGGTGGGCAGTGCTTTCCGCAAGGAGAATTGAAGCAAAGCAAAAATTAAAAATTAAATAAGAGCAAGCAAATTAATTAATTTGTGTTTTAGTCAAGGTGGAGGCCACGGGCGAGGGCGATGGGAAGAGGACGAGGATAGGTTCAATGTTGAGAGAGAGAGAGAGAGAGAGAGAGAGAGAGAGAGAGAGAGAGAGAGATCTCAACGTCTTCTAGACTCTAGAGGCCGAACTTGGCCTATGAGACAAAACCATGTACATGTGTGTATCCTTTGGGTATCCAAAAAATGATAAAAGTGCTGAAAAAGAACTGAACTAAAGTGATACAAGACCAGAGATGAGGTGGTATAGTGCTGTAGTAATCAGATAAGAGGTGGGGTAATACATGTACGAGTATATTGAGGGGATGGAGCTCTATCTCTAGTAGATGTGAAACTATATGCTCAGGGGGCACAATGATGAGATGCAGTCTAGCTCCATCCGGTAGAAAACTAAGGGTGTAGGATATCATGCATAGGAGGGTAGGGTGTGAAGAGCTCCTGTAGTATGGCAGTTGGGTCGGAGAAGACTCGCTGTATCTCTCTTTGTCTGGCCTGCTCATGCTTTGTTCGAATCTGGTAGATCTTCCTCTTGTGTGCTCGTCGAGCATGATATCCCTCTGCTCTGGGTGGTCTCCTGGCTCGGATCACATCTGCCTGCTGGAGAGCGACCCCTCTCTGTGTAGTGGTGCTGGAGTCACTCAATGAAAGAAACCTGTAAGTTGGGACTGTCTACTCCCACTGGTTGACTGTAGTATCAGGTCTCTATGTCTCTTAAGGAGAAAGCGCCCAAGCTGTCTCTGGTCTGTGGACTCCATAAGCTCTCTGAGTGTAGGTTGCCGTGAAAACAGGGCAGGGTAGTGGCAGTGAAACATGTAAACATCCATGTATCTAGGCCTCTGGAAGAAGCCATCCTCTTAAGTAGTCAAGAACTGATCCTTGTAGCAGTACATCTTCGGTGGAAGAGGCTGTCTCAGAGTGATCCATGTCTAAGGACCTACAAAGGCCAACTTGACCTATAGGACAGATCATGTATCGCTGTCTACTGTATTGACTTTGAACCGATCATATTATTAACTTCATTTGTCCTTTTGAATTGGTGTGTTCATAATAAATTACATCAATTTGCAGTGGATGGCAAAGGTAGGTCCACAGTTAGCGTATTGATACAATTTATATGGGTTTAATTGCCCTTTTTATGATTAAGGCTTCGTTGTTTGGGTCCCATCCAATGTTTAATTTGTCATGCACCAGGATTTCATTTTTATTACAAGTAGCATCATTGTCTACCACTTATTTTTGTGTAGATGATGGCTGGAATGCACCGTGTGGGCAGTGCAAACAATGTGGCAAATTCAACGCGGCCCCGAAAAGAACGTCGTCTAACTTATGTTCTCTGTGATTCACAGGGGCCCAAGGTTTTTAGCAAAAAATCTATTGTGCAAATGCATGGGTTTATTTTATTGAGTAGCATCTAATTATTTGTTACTTCTCTTTTGCAGCATTGTTCTGGTATAAACTGCCTAACAGCTAAATCCCTTCCTGCTTCTGATGGTGGAAACATTGTTTCTGTATTTAGTGGTAGCCGTGATGGTACTGTTAAAAGGTGGGAAAGCAGAGATAAAGCAACCATTTGCACTGGAACATTTGAGTCTCATGTTGACTGGGTACGTTTTTTTGGACAGTTTGTCCACTTTAGCCAACCGATATAGCCTCACCTTATGTCTATTCTTTTCAGGTAAATGATGTTGTTTTGTCTGGCGAAACATTAGTTTCTTGCTCATCAGATACTACAATCAAGGTATTAAAGCTTTATTCTCCATTCCAGATCCTGGTCTGAGTTACATGCAATTTGTGTAATTTGGTTGGCATGCGGATTCTGGTTTGCAAGGCTAGTTTATCCCAGGCCCAAATTATTCATTTCAAGTTTTCAACTGAAATGGAAGATAATGGGGTTTTTCTGCTTAATTTGAGTTGATGAATCATGGTGGGTTAAAACTTATCTAATGGGTGTGCAATTTGAAAGAGCCCAAGGGGTTTTAACCTGCAAAAGAAGCACACCTTTAATACACGGAAATCGTTACTGTCCTTTTATGATGGTTTATAAGTGGGCTGGCCATTAAGGAAGTACAAAAGAGCTCTTGACTGAACTATTGAAAGCAGGCTGTTTTATCCAGTTTTTTGTTGTTTAGACTTGGGGAGCTTATTCAGACGATGTGCACTGTTTAAAGACATTTCATCAGCACTCTGATTATGTCATATCCTTGGCAGCAGCAAAGCATGTGAGCAAGTTGGTTAACTTTACTCCATCTGTACTTAAAAATATCGGGCTCTTGCCTTTAAAACTGTGTGATAATGAGCATGGATGTGGTTTTTGTGCATGCATTATAGAGCAATTTAGTTGCATCAGCTGGACTTGGCGGTGAAGTGTTTGTATGGGATCTTGATGCTGCAAATTTGCCGCTATCAAAGGCAACCGTTGAAGGGAACGGATGTGAAACAAATGGTAGCTCTGTGACTTCAGCCCTACTGACAGCTGGGGACTGCTCTAATGTGACGGGCTATAATGCTGCTGTGCCAAATGCAGGGGTCCCACAGGGCTATACCCCAATAACAGCCAAGGGACATAAAGAATCAGTTTATGCATTGGCTATGAATGATACAGCTACCATTTTGGTCTCTGGAGGCACTGAGAAGGTTGGATATCAATACGCTGTGTACCATTTTTTTCTGGATTATGCTCTCCTTGGCAATCATTTGTTCGTCACTGTTATTTATGTGATAGGCAGTCCGAGTGTGGGATCCTAGAAGTGGAGCAAAGACAATGAAACTAAAAGGACACACAGACAATATAAGGGCCCTTCTGCTGGATCCTACTGGCAGGTAGATTGGTTAGAGAGGCTCTGTTGATATGCTATGGGAAACATGATGTGCATTCTTTTGTAGAAGTTCTGTTTTGACAGGGTCTTTTGATTTTGTCCTGTTTGTCTTACAGACAGTTGTGATTTGTGCTTTTGCGCAGGTTTTGCTTGTCAGGATCTTCAGATTCAATGATCAGGTATGCAGTAAGTGTCAAGGATTTTTTATGTAAACATTGTGCGCTGGCATTGGGTACACATGTGTGTGCCTGAGTTTTTCTGCTGTATTGACATCATAACATAAACTACAGGCTATGGGATCTGGGACAGCAGCGATGTGTGCATTCATATGCTGTCCATACTGATTCTGTTTGGGCCCTTGCAACCACTACTTCATTCACCCATGTTTATAGTGGTGGGCGTGATCTTGCAGTAAGTTTGGCTGATTGTTGGATTGTTTTTCAAGGACTGCCCTAGGTGTTTCTTGATCACAGACTGTATTGCGATTACAGGTCTATTTGACAGATTTGTCATCCCGCGAGAGCTTGCTTGTGTGCTCAGAGGAGCATCCTATCCTTTCTTTAGCCTTAGAAGGTGATGAATGGTTGTGGGTTGCGACATCAGACTCTTCGTTTAATAAATGGCCTACCAAGGAGCGGAGCTCTGCCAAAAACTTGTCAAGGGCAAGCTCTTTTGTGGCTGGAACTCTACCATTTGCCAGAGCAAGGGCTTGCCTCGAAAACTCACCCCCTGTAAGTAAAGTTTTTGCTCATTTGCCGTTAGTTTGCCTTGTCTCTCTAAATAAATATGCTAAGATCGCCAACCCAATTGAAAGAACTTCACATTTCAAAAAATTTCTCTGAATTCATGGTGGATAATACCTCAGACTCCATTAAACACAACACCGACATGTACTGTGCCTGGAACACCAGCAATTGTTCGGCACACGGTTCTTAATGACAAGCGTCATGTTTTGACCAAGGTTTGGCTCTCTAAAATTGTTAAATCACAATTTATAATCAAGCCATCTGAACCTTGTTGTTTTTTGTGCAAAAGAACAGGATGCTGCAGGAATTGTAAAGCTTTGGGAAATAACCAAAGGAGCTGTGATTGATGATTTTGGCGAGGTGAATTTATCTCTAGCTGGCTCTGAACAATTTGATTGCATAATGTAGGAGCTCTAGCATTATTATCTTGAAGCCTTAGTTCTTGAATGGATTATATTTACCTTATTGTTCTGATAGGTTTCATTTGAGGACAAGGAGAAAGAGTTGTTTGAGATGGTATGAATTGTGTTCTCATAACATCAGTCTAGAGTACTTGGTTTCATGGGCCCAAGTATTATAGTTAATTTTCTGCTATCAGGTCAGTATACCTTCATGGTTTACAATAGATACACGCTTGGGTAGCATCTCTGTGCATCTCGAAACACCTCAGTGCTTCTCAGCGGAAATGTATGCTGTCGATCTTCAAGTTCCAGGAGCTTCAGAGGAACAAAAGGTGTGGACTGCTTCAAACTTTAATGTTCTTTATAGAAAGGATGAAGTTTACACATTGAGCTGAAGAAGCGGCAAAAGGTCATGTCTTGCTGTTACTTTATAGGAAAAGGCCATCAAAATTCCTCTCTTTTTACTATAGACCGCACTACTGCCTCAGAAGAGAAAAATTATCACTGTCGAGAAAAAGTTTTCTTCCAGAAGAATAATATGTAATATATGTTTAGGTTCACTAGAATGAACACCAAATGTTATAATTCATTTTTTCAAGTGTAGATTCAATACTGCTTTGTCTAAAATTTTTACCATGGGTTCTTTGTTAAATGCATGAGCTTTTGCTTTGATTTTGGGCTAGTTGGAGTCTGGTTTGAAAGATTAACAAGGCTCGCTTTAACAGACAATCACAAACCATCCTCATACAACATTACAGGACAAATCTCTTAATCTTCAATAAGCATATTAAGGTTAGCATTGGCATGTGACGGACCAAACTGTAGAATGGTGTTCATTTTGTGATGCCAGGTTTAAGATGCTTGGTGAAGAGGTTTAAGATTGATTTTCTACTTTTCTAACAAACAAATATGCTGCTCATACCCTGGAACCATAGAGGGGCACCGCGTGCCAACTGAAAAGATGGAGTGGCGGAGCTCCACTCCCAGATGCTCTGGCCTCAAAATCCTGGCACCTCGTTTCAAGTGATTTGCACAAGGTACAACTGTTGGGGAGAGAACTCTCTGCAAGTCTGAGCAGTCAGAATCCCAGAGATCTTCCCCAAGGTTCATATTTTGAGGCTGTAGGCTTGCGTCCAAAAGCATCTAACACAAAAAATTGACGTCCAAATTGCGTAAGCAATGCCATGTTAGCAGCCCTTAAAACACGAAGCAAATTACGGGATGTCAGTACGGCCTGCAATGTCATCATCTGCCACGTCAGCACTTTTGTGACATGCCCCTTGTCACAACTTGGTGACATGGCATGACACTAGCTAACCAGAAGAGTGTCCGAATAGGCAGCGGGTGATGCAATGAAGACAAGAACTGGCCTCCGATCCGATGTACATATCAACTCTGATCTGTCTCAACTCTTATAAGATCCTCGGACACTTGTAATGCTACATACATGAACAAGGAAACTGTGGAGAAGAGAGATCACTGAGGTAGAAAGAGATAGGACATCTGTGTGTGTGTGTGTGTGTGTGAGAGAGAGAGAGAGAGAGAGAGAGAGAGAGAGAGAGAGAGAGAGAGAGAGAGAGAGAGAGAGAGAGAGAGAGAGAGAGAGAGAGAGAGAGAGAGAGAGAGAGAGAGAAATGAAATGAAATGAAATGAAATGTTATATTAACGTCTTCAAAAGGCCAAAGTGACCTATGAGACCAGAAAGTTACAATGTGGTGGATCTGATACAAAGTCAGAGTCAGAGTAACAAGATGACAACAATGACAAACATGAAATGACAAATGTCACAATAAAATACTGAGAGAGAGAGAGAGAGAGAGAGAGAGAGAGAGAGAGAGAGAGAGAGAGAGAGAGAGAGAGAGAGAGAGAGAGAGAGAGAGAAAGAAAGAAAGAAAGAAAAGAAAGGTTTTTAACGTCTATGTCAGGCCGAAATCGGCCTATGAGACAAATCAAATGTACAAGGTGTGTATGTCATCCGTCTATCGGAAAGACAAATGAAATGAAACAAAACTGATACAAAACTGAACTGAATGTAGGTAGTGGGGTATCTGAGGAGGGATGGAGCTCTATCTCTAGGGGTATATGCATGTCTATATGCTCAAGGTAGTACAATCATGAGAATGCATCAAGCTATCTAGCTCCATCCTGTACTAATGGGGGGATGTAAGAGAGAGAGAGAGAGAGAGAGAGAGAGAGAGAGAGAGAGAGAGAGAGAGAGAGAGAGAGAGAGAGAGAGAGAGAGAGAGAAATGAAATGAAATGTTATATTAACGTCTTCAAAAGGCCATAGTGACCTATGAGACCAGAAAGTTACAAGGTGGTGGATCTGATACAAAGTCAGAGTAACGAAAATAACCTAACAACAGTACAAAACAAAGATATATACTATGGGATCCGAGACTGTATGTGAGCTAAGCAAAACTGGGCGGCTTATCACAAAAAATCTAGCATCGGTCGTTGGCGAATGTCATCAATTTCCTCCATGGTTAGTAGTCTGACAGGGCGTCGTGCATGCCTGGCCAGCGTGCTCCGAATCTTTTGACGTAGCCTCCGTCGGTGCTGTGTAGTCCTTCGCAGTCGTGGGCGCCTGGATTTCCCCAGTTCAATCGCTCGGTCGATCAATGTGCCTCTGGTGTGAGACAAGGGGGAGCTCTGCTGTGGGAGTGGCTCTTGCGGCTGTCTCGTGTCTGCTCTGAAGAAGTTTGTGATCCGTCTTTGAGACTGGCTAGCCCTGCCATTCATCAGGCTCTCTCTGTGTTTGCGCAGCTCGAGCAAGAACAAACCTAGGCATCTCTGATCTTCGTATCCCATTACTCTTGAGAGTGGTCCAAAACCCTCTCTGAACAAGCAATGGAAGCGGCCTCGTATCTCGTAGTAGGCCGGGCAGCAGCATGTATAATGCAGCTCTGTCTGAGGTTCCATGTCACACAAGGGGCATGTCCTGGCCTCTGTTGGTACTCCGCTGTATCTCCCAGTTTGAATCCGCAGCTGGTGAGACGATGTGCGTATGGAGAGATCTCTTCTGGGGAATTGCTTTTCGAGAACGGAGTTGCGTTTCGAGCGTCGAGACTTTGAAGGTAACGATTTTCATGTTCTGATCTTTGAGTATTTGATTGCAGGTGTACTTCCTCTTCGTGAGGGAGTAGGAGCAAAGGAAGGCATGAGCCTTTGCAGGAGAAAAGCGCTCTGAGGAACTAGAGCCAAATCAGCCCAAGGGTTTCGTACCCGAGTTTGGGAAGTAGATCCACGGATCAGAGAGAGGTAGTCTCTCAAGTTGTGATCCGGAAGTTGGGATTCCCAAGTAAGGACTTCGTGTCCGAGAAAGCAGAGTTGTTCTGCGGGAAGCGGACTCTGGAAAGAGAGTTGGAAAAGAGTTGCAGGGATGCCATGCCCCGAGTCTGGAAGGTGAGATCCAAAGGCGAGAACCTTGATTCTCGAGGAATTGGAATAAGGAACGGAAGTTCCTTGGAATAGGGTTTTGCCCTAGGAATCGGAAGCTGAGGCTTCCGAGAACCATCAAGTCTTATTCTAGAACGAACGTGGTAATACGTTCGGTTCAAGTGCTTGTATAGACTTCTCCTCAGTAATAAAGATACTATTACAGGGGGGGACCAACCCATCTTTTGGTCCCCAGTACTGTGTCGATCTTCTCACTCTCTATCTCTCTCTCTATTTATTTCTCTCTATATCCTCTGGCTTCAGTAATAAGTGATAAATCCTATTTATCCGAATGTATTTTATATTGTTATGCGCTCCCGTTTGTGACAGTGGTATCAGAGCATGGTCTCCTCTCTTTCTCTGTAAAGGAGGACGACTCTGGGCAGATACGGGAAGAAGCCATGACAAGCCAAGAGAGAAGTAAGCAGGCGGAAACCTAAGTCCTGCAGGAAAAGCTCGCAGAGTTGGGAATTTTTTTTTTTTTTCTCTCTGCAAGAAGTCGACACAAGACTTGGGATTCTCTGAGAAGGCGACAAGAGCATGATGCTCAAGAACGTAGAAAATCCAAGGAGCGGAATGCTCAAGATCCTTAAGAATCCTCAAAATATTCATGAACATCAAACCATAACCATAGCCAAGAAATCCCGTCATTTCGGGAAGGATATGAAGAAGGTCTCTAGACCTAGGAACACTCCAGTGACCAGTCAAGTTTGATACTTTTGACGGAAGGGAAGATGTCCTGAAAGCTACTGCTTTCATTCGACAGTTTGAAGTTGCCTTTGCAAACGGCAATTTTTTAGAAGCGTCGAAGATGAGGCATGTGATTAAACACCTCAAGGGGATTGCAAGTACTTGGTGGTATACCAAAGCTCTGCAAGGAACTTACAACAAGACTTGGATTCAATTCAAGACTGAATTTTTTGACAAATTTTTTTACTCTATGCTTTGAAGAAGGCATCCAAGAAGATTGGGATCAGTTTGCCCAATAGGAACACGAGTGAGTCAAAGCAAGTAGTGGTTCACTCTTGCCAAGGTAGCTCCATTCTTGATCCTCTCTGAGGAAGGAAAGATGAACAAATTTAACGAAGGACTTTTGCCCGAATTTGTAAACCCATCTGCAAGATACTTTGTAGCAGATGGTGGAGTCAGCAATACAAAGCTGAAAGTGTACACCTTAGTGTACATAGAATCCAATCCCCGTGGTGGGACGGGAAACATTGAACACAGAAAGTTTGGAGTAAGGGAATTAAATCTAACTCCTGAGTTCTTGAATAGAAGACCCTTGAACTTTAAGTGAGAGGCAGGTTTTTAATCAAAGTTACATCTTTGAGGAAATCATAAAGTGCATTATGCTTGTTTACTCTTTTGCACGAGGTATGGTTGTGTCTAACCAGGACAATCACTCTCGAGTGTTTATGAGAGTAAGGTTGAGTCAGAACATTGTTTATACGATGAACTGCTTTGCTTAACCATCCGGAAGGTCCATGATTGATCTGGTATCCGGTAGTTCTCCAGCAAATTACCTGCTATTGCGGGTAGAGAATTATGAAGGAACCATTCTGAGTTTTCAAGCAAAGAAAAGCTTTCATGAAGCTTGAGTACTCTTTAAGCCCACACCCCCTACCCGGTAAGGGAAGACATGGTAGATCCACGGATCGGAGAGAGGTAGTTTCTCAAGTTGTGATCCGGAAGTTGGGATTCCCAAGTAAGGACTTCGTGTCCGAGAAAGCAGAGTTGTTCTGCGGGAAGAGGACTCTGGAAAGAGAGTTGGAAAAGAGTTGCAGGGATGCCATGCCCTGAGTCTGGAAGGTGAGATTTAGAGGCAAGAACCTTGATTCTCGAGGAATTGGAATAAGGAACGGAAGTTCCTTGGAATAGGGTTTTGCCCTAGGAATCGGAAGCTGAGGCTTCCGAGAACCATCAAGTCTTATTCTAGAACGAACGTGGTAATACTTTTGGTTCAAGTGCTTGTATAGACTTAAAGATACTATTACGGGGGGGGGACCAGCCCATCTTCTGGTCCCCAGTACTGTGTCGATCTTCTCACTCTCTATCTCTCTCTCTATTTATTTCTCTCTATATCCTCTGGCTTCAGTAATAAGTGATAAATCCTATTTATCCGAATGTATTTTATATTGTTATGCGCTCCCGTTTGTGACAGAGTGGGAGCCCAATCCACCTATTTATTGATTACAAGGGATGCCCAAAAGCAGAGCCCCAAAAGCTATCTTTTGAAAGCTTTGAAAAATAAAGCAAATAATCCCCCAAAAGCTCTTCAGCCTTGCGTAGAAAATCAGCCCACGCAAAAGCTTGAATTCCGTTTAGCTTTACCAGCGTGAAAAGCAGGATCCGTACAACCAGCCATGCCAGCCTTGTCAGCAGATTTTCCGTCGCAAATCATGAGGGTCCGTACACTGCCACGTCAGCTGTGTTAGTGGATTTTCCGAGATTGTTTTCCGGCCAGCTTAGGTGTGTCCGGTTTGCTACCCACTGGATGTGATGTGTCTAGGGCTATGCCACATCACTGGTTTGTGATAAAAGTGGATGGAGGAGGACCTAGCAGATACTCCTTAGATATTGGAACTTCACCTTGAGGCTTTTGGTGTAGCTGCATCTATTCCGAGAGATCCCGCAGATCAGCAAGGTTGAATCTGGTGTAGACGAGATTGCACAAGAGGGGAGTTACTTTGCTCCTTTGTCGGATATTACCGAGATGGAATAAAGTCACTGATTTCCCTTTGGATTTCAGGGTACTGATATGCTAACACTATTCTGCTTTATGACTTTATGAATAAAGTACTTTAAAATGGGAATTCTCGAAAATGAATCTGATTTATGTATGCTCTCTCATGTGATTTTGTTTGAGTGCAGGTTTGAAAGACGAAATGACTGCAACATTTCGGTCGTGGGATTCTATGGACACGATCGCAATAAGAATAAGTTAATCCAACATCAGTGAGGTCCAATGTGGATCTAGATGCGATTGCTAAACATGTTGCCGAGAGATCATTGTCCTAGATCTCAATGGATTTTATATTATTTGATTTGAATGTGATGTGGATGTTCAGTGAGTGTCGTCTTTGTGCAAGTGCTGGATTTGTGTTGTCTAGTGCGTCAGTACTTAAGAGTCACTGTCTACTGAATTGGTTTATGGCTTATGTCTGATTTTGCAACGGTAATCGAGGACGATTACAATTCTTTCAAGAGGGGGGTATGTCACAAAATGATGATGTGGCATGGCCACTCGGACAAATCCTCGACAGAAAAAAATGAGTTAAAAGTTATTCCAGCTTATGACTACTTTCCATCAGGGCCCAAGGGACACTAGAGAAATAAAATATGCCAATTGCGTAGAAGGTGCTGACGTGGCAGACTGTACAAACAGCCCTGTGTTTTACATTGATTGTTGATGTGGCAACGTACAAAAATTCCGCAAATTCCGCTAGCATCTTGGAGCGCCAGTTTTTAGGTCAAGATGCTTTTGAGTTGAATCTTTTCTTGTAATTGCTTTTGAGACGCCAAGGGCCTACAGATATGGTACCTAGAGGGCCTATTGTACTCAGATTTTTTGACGAGCAGTGAGCAAAGAGGACCCTCGGATTTTGTAACTTTGCTCAAGTATTAATATAAAAATAAATACTGAAAGGGCGCCAGACTTTGGGGCCAATACCTATGGGCATGGAACTATGTCGGCCGTGTCCAGTCTATTAATTTGTGATAAAGTTTGTGAAGTGTTTAAGTGATTCTCTTATATGTCGTGCGAGATTGCCGACTTAGGGTGTCCAAGTCTATATTACATGCCGAGTGGCCTATTTTTTCCCACCTAGTTCCAATCAATGGAATAGATCACTGCCGAGGGGCCTAAAACCTAGAAGAAGAAGTAGAAACAGAAGGAATGTCTGACCAACTGACAGATCAGCGGCCGAGGGGCCTAAAACCCTAAAAGTAAAGAAAACTTGTTTAAAGAGCTTGAAAGTGGCCGAAACGAAGCCAGACTAGTTTATGTGTTTTATGCTTTGGGCCTTTAAATATGAACCTTGGGGGCCCTCTCTGGCACTCTTGAGCGCGCAGGTTACAGAGGAGGTGCTCCCCGACTGTTGTACTTTGCGAATTAGCAATAGTAAAGAAATACCGAAAGAGGTGCTAGCGTTGGGGCCAGTGCTCTCTTGGGGCGGAACTCCGCCGCTCCCCGTGTCGTCTCGTGCATCGCTTTCAATTCAGTTGTTATTTGAAGTGCTTAAAGTTGTTCAGTATGTTCTTTTTCGTTGGCACGTGGTGCTCGTCCTCGTGACAGTTGTATCAGAGCTTCAAGTGTGTGCTTTTCTGAAAGCACCTATCAAAGAGCAGATAGAGTAAGATGGTGCTTCTAGATTTTATGGAAAATTTTATGAAAGAAGCTTTGTGTCTGACCCCGGACTTATCAGCCACTCCCACCTTTACTCTATTGCGCATCGGGCGCGTTCCCGTCTTCATTGCTCTGTCCTATAGGGCCATAAAGATCACTTGCAAGAAAAGGATCCAAGATTTTTTTGTGAGCCGTTGTTTTTCTTAGAGACAGTGCCATATAGTGGTGGATGTCTACAGCTACCAAGCCGCACACTCCAAGGACTTCGCAAGCCTTCAAGAAGTTGCATGCCTTCAGATATCTTCCTTCGGAGTGCAACTTCTGGTAGAGAGGGGTATCCCAGAATGCTTACAACTTGAAATTTCTCGACATCTCTCAGTTGGTGTCTCTTCTCAAGCTGGTAACCTTGGAGGTCCGGTGTGATCGCTGTCACGGGACTGTGACAACCACTATATATATTTGTTGGTTTCTTTTCCTTAATTTTTATTTAATTTTTGGGAACCTCTTGTTAAAATCACAAATGTCAGACATTGCATGTCAAGTGTGAAATGGCCGTTGGCCAAGAGTCTCACCGGCAGGAGTCAAGGCTAGTCAGCCACGAGATGGTTGGGCCGATCAACAATGGAATCTCACTAGTAAAGAAGTGGCTAGGCTCGGTTAAAGTCATTTAGGCCCCTCTGTAGGACTTTATAAGTTGGTGGGTACTAGGAATTAAATCTAAAGGGAGCAAACTGGACACATGGTAGTAGGAGAGCAACTTGCAGGTCAACTCTCTCCGGAAGGTCTCATCCAAGAGGGGGCGCCCATTTTTGAGGCTGGAGGCTGATTTTGAGTTATTGTGCTACATAGAGTGTGTGAGTAGTGGGTGCAGGTGATCACAGCTTTAATAGAAAGCTTGCCTTCTCCCTTGTCTCATGCAGCGCAATGATTTGCTCTGGCGCATCTCTCTCTCCCCTTTGCACGTATGGTAATGCCCCACTAGTAGGGCTTCTCAGATGACCATGTACAGTTTTGGGGCCTTTATGTGTGTTTGCCAAGCCAAGAGCCTTCTGTACAGGAGTCGGATTAGCTAATTGCTAATCCCCTACAGGTTCGTACAGTTCCATCGTTAAGGAATGCGAAAACGGAGAGTTTTCTTGGGTGAAAACTTGTCCAATTTACAAGGGAACAGTCCCATTGCGTGTGGGAGTACCTAAGACACGCGTAGACGTGTTTGCTCCGCTCAAAATGATACGAAACAAGGAATTACAGCCTGCTGTGTTTTTTTGCAGGTTTAGGGTTTCGCACCTAAACTGCAAGGTAATGCCAGGGGAGCGTGGGAAAAGCCTTGGGTGCTTGTATAGGCTGAAATTTATTGCAGGTTTAGGGTTTTGGCCAGTTTTGATGACTACAAGGTGTCGTTGTCTGCTTGGAAGCACTCTACTTTCCAAGCCGTGGTTTGTTTGAAGTGTAATTCCTAGTCACAAGCTCATTCGTGAAGTTCCTTTGTGTTGTAAAGTTCAAGTGATGTTAATCAGTGTAAAGATTGGGTGAAAGCCAAAGTCTATTGCCCTATGGGTTGGTTTCAATTGTTATGTCTTGTCACTACCATCACCGCCAAAGGAACAGTGTCTGTCCAAGAGCTGATGGACCATGTTGTGGTCGGCTACGACCTTATGGAAGGAACCTACCTGTAATTTTTTGTGTAAGTTTCAGGTTGGAAAGTCACTCGACTTTTCGAGCTCGACTGATGTCAAGTTGCTTTTGAAGTTTGAATCTGTTTGGGAAATTGTTTGGTGATCTTATTGGAAATTGTTTGAAATGGGTGATATCAGTTTTGAACTTGTATTGGTGTCGATTTGAATTGTTTGACTCTGGTTTTAATTCTGGTTACAATGATTGGTGATTTACTCCCGTATGGAGTAGTTAGAAATGTTGTTTGGGTATTGTCTGAACCTTGGAACGACGCAGATGGGATGTCTGGGGAGCGTTTTGTTGTGTGCTGGAAAACTCCGCACGACGCAGACGGGATGTCTGGGGAGGGTTTGGTTGTATGCTTGAACCTCCAAACGACGTAGGTTGCGGTCTGGGAGGCGTTTGGTTGTAAAAGGCCTCTGTATCTCCCGGCCTAGACTTTTTTAAGGTTATGCAGGAGGAGTGATGAGGGAGTCGTTGAACAACTCATGGCTCGGATGTGGATGGTTATTTGTGGGGGGAGTGTTCATCGGCGACTTTATGTTTCTATGTCTTGTAACATCTATATGTGAGCTTTTGTGTTGCATTGTGATGTGCAACCACTGAAAATATTCCTTATTGGATGAGATTCTTTTGGGAAGCCAACAACCCAGAAAATCAAGAGTTGAGATTTGGAATGAGGATATACCCCTTATCGCAAGAGATTCTTCTTGGAAGCCAACGACCGAGGAAATCAAGAGCTCCGATTTGGAATGAGAAAATTGATTGTCTCTCAGAGTGTCCCTCAAAAAATTTTGAGCTAACTTGGGTTGTTTTGCATATATGCTATGATCGAGGACGATCACTTTCTTTCAAGAAGGGGGGATGTCACAAATTGCTGACGTGTCAAGTTACTAAAGAATGGAGCCAACCTGTAGCACTGATCGAGGGGCCTAAACCCTAAGAAGAAGCAAAGATGTTTTACCAACTTATAAAGCCTTGCCGAGTAGCCTATTTTTAAAGAAGAGTTCCCACCAAGTTCCAACCAATGAAATAGATCCTGGCCGAGGGGCGAAGAAGAAACAGAAGGAATCCTCAATCAACTCACACATCAGTGGTTGAGGGGCCTAAAAACCCTAAAAGTTAAAGAAAACTTATTTAAAAGCGCCCGAAAGTGGTTGAAACAAAGTCAAACAAGTTTATGACCTCAAAATATGAAGATGTGGCACTTGTACGGACATCCGAGAATTTGCGGCGGATTTTCAGGGAAATCCAGAAATTTTAGGAAAGATATGGAAAGGGGCGCCAGACTTTGGGGTCAATATCTCTGGGCATGGAACTATGCCGAACCATGTCGTCTCTCTGAATTGTGATGAAGTTTATTAAGTGGTTTTCAATTCCTCTCACATGTGTCGTGCCAGATTCTCAACTTGGGGTGTCCAAGTCTGTTATACAAGAGCCTCTTGCACAGGTACCGGATTAGCTAACTGCTAATCCCAAACAGGTATAGGTTGATTTAGAGAGATTCCTCGTGAGAAATCTCGTCTAAATCAAAGGGCAGTTAGCCCTACAGGTGCGAGGACGCAAGGGCTACCTACAAGTGCAGTCGGCACGCAAATCTTAGCCAAAACAGAGAATTACAGATTGCTATAATTTTTGCAGGTTTAGGGTTTTGACCTTGTTTTGTGCCTAAAGGTCCTAGGAGCTTCAAGGTAGCTAGGGAACCGCCAAATAGGTGTTCTGTGAGGCCTTCTACTATTGTCATGCTGTCGAAATTGGGGGAATTTTCAAGCCAATAGAAGTGGGACAACTCGTAGAAGTCTACAAGTTTTTTCCAAGTTCAATTGGAATAAAGAAATACCGAAAGGGGTGCCAACCTTTGGGGCCAACAGTGTGTTGTTGTCTACGTGGGAGCGCTCTAGCTACCAAGTCGTGAAGTGTTTGAAGTGATAATTTCAAGTTACAGGTTTATTCGTGAAGTTACTTTGTGTCGTAAAGTATAAGTAAAGTCAAGCAACTTATAGATCGGGTGAAAGCTAAAGTTTATCGCCTTTAAATGAGGCTACAAGCCAGTTTCAAAGGATGTGGATGAATTTTTACGCACTTGTTTGGTGTGTCAAAAGGTCAAGTTTGACAGGGACAAATCTATAGGACTCCTATAGCCTTTATCTATTCCAAACCAACCTAGGAGAATATAGCAATGGATTTCATCTTCGATCTTCCAAAGACTTAAGAGTCCGCGTGATGGTAGTTGGATCTTCATCGACATATTTAGTGAGCAAACTCGCTTCACATCGGTAAAGAAGATAGTGAAAGCCAATCACTTGGCCAAAGTGTTTGTCTTGTAGATTTTCCGATTACATGGCATGCCTATATCTGTAGTGTCGGATAGAGACCCCAGATTCACAAGCTTCTAATGGAGGGTAGTGTAGAAGAATATAGGCACTCAACTTAAATTCTCATCCTCGTTTCATCCACAGATAGGTGGCAATCAGGGAGAGCCAACCTTGTGGTTTTGGACTTGTTGAAGTCCTATATCTGTGATCTCAAGACTTACTTAGAGATATTTTTCCTAGTGGAGTTTTCTTACAACAGCAACATTCAGACATCTATGGGGAAGGTGCCATTTGAGATTCTCGAGGGTGTCAGAAAGGTCCTATTGATTCTAGGCACCAAGGACATGATCTTTGAAGCAGATCAATACACGTGGGATCTAGATATTGCTTTTGCCAAGGTAAGGGAGGCTTAGCAGAAGTCTCAAGCACGGCATAAGAAGGCAGCAGACGAGCATCGACGTGACTTGCAGTTGAAGAAGAATGATTGGGTGCTACTTTGGTTTTTGTAATGGGAGGGCACCACGTGCCTACTAAAAAGAAGAGACTAGAAAAGACTTTTAGCACTTAAAAACAACTTAAGCAGAGAAAGAGCAAGAGAATCCACGTGAGAGACACAGAGTTTTGGAGTTCCACTCCCAGAGTGCACTGGCTCCAAAACCTGTTGGAAATAGGGTTGCAGGGAAGCACTCATAGATTGGAGAACATGAAGAAGCTCAAGGCACACAATAGAGAGTAGTATTACTTAGTGTTCAATGGAAAGATAAGTTAGCCCTAGAATGATGGATGTATATACAATGCATGGGGAAAAAAACCTCCTAGCGAGGGAAAAAATGCCTTGGCGGTTCTAAATGTGTTGACACACATCACTATTTTTTTGTCGTATAGCGGACATGCAAACTTCACATTGTGAAGTTTTCGTTCGGGTTACGACCAGTTGATATTGTGCTAATTCTTTCTATCTTTTGTGGTGCGTATGCCCTATCAACTACCTCATTTTTGTACTAATTTTTCCGATTTAATGCTTCTATTAGTGCTAGGCTTCATTATGGCTGAGTCTGCCCTTGATCTCCAGAGTCATGATAGAAACTCAGTACGTTGAACTTTGTGTTGATGTATGCTCGTGTGTGTGTGTGTGTGGTGTTGTGTTTGGGAGCATATGTTAGTACCTAGTTCTACACCCACTATTGGGCACTGACGACATTAGTGGGGATGTCGTGGTATTTAGTCAATACTATCCATGATGAAGCTGATGGTTATATTGTCTTGTGGGTGACTACCTTGGGTCTATACCTTGCACTTTCCTTTATGGGTGAATCTGGGCTTATCCTGGATTCATCTAGGTATATTTTTTAGTCGTATAGCGGACATGCAAACTTCACATTGTGAAGTTTTAGTTCGGGTTACGACCAGTTGATATTGTGCTAATTCTTTCTATCTTTTGTGGTGCGTATGCCCTATCAACTACCTCATTTTTGTACTAATTTTTCCGATTTAATGCTTGTATTAGTGCTAGGCTTCATTATGGCAGAGTCTGCCCTTGATCTCCGGAGTCATGATAGAAACTCAGTACGTTGAACTTTGTGTTGATGTATGCTCGTGTGTGTGTGTGTGTGGTGTTGTGTTTGGGAGCATATGTTAGTACCTAGTTCTACACCCACTATTGGGCACTGACGACGTTAGTGGGGATGTCGTGGTATTTAGTCAATACTATCCATGATGAAGCTGATGGTTATATTGTCTTGTGGGTGACTACCATGGGTCTATACCTTGCACTTTCCTTTATCGGTGAAGCTGGGCTTATCCTGGATTCATCTAGGTATATTAGTCCACATATGTATGGTGGTAACAAAACCCTTCGGTATTTCTTCATATTGCTTCAACTGGTTACACCTTCAGGGCTCTGCTCTGGTTTTCCTCAAATCTTTAAAACTAGAGTGAGACCCCCCTTCTCATATTCAAAGGACCATGGCCTTGAAAAGCATGATTTTGAAAAGCATGATTTTGAAAAGCTAACTCATCCAAAATCTTAAGAGCAAAATTTGGCGCCTAGAGGGCTGCGAGGGCAAAACACGAGTTGTACGTATAACACTGCTATGTCAGCATATTTTTTTTGTGATTTTCAAGCTGGTCCACGTCAGCCTCTCTACGCAATTTTGGAGGTTGTTCTTCTTTAGGTTTTAGGCCCCTCAGCCATAAACTGCAAGTTGGTAAGGTCCTTTGGATTTTAGGCCTCCCGGCCAAGCTCTGGAAGTTTGGTATGGTTAGGATTTTAGAGTCCCAACCCTCTTGGTCTCAGTGAAGTTCCAATCAGATTCTTTAGTTTGATAACCCAAGGGTCAATCCGAGGGTCATCCAATAATTGAGTGATCTCGTCCATATCAGAGCTCTTGATATGCTGGCGTAGCAAAGGCAGCCATCACGTTCAGTCCACGCTAGTCGGGGTGTCTCTATGCACTTGATTCATATGCTTCACAAATTACGATGCAACTCAGATGATTACAGATGCAAGCACAATACAGAGAGACATAAACTCATGAATACGTCCCTCTAGAACCAAAGTCCAGGCCATGAGATACCAGAGATGTGGATAATAGGGGTAGGCATACGGGGCCCGGGATCCAACGGTTATACCTAAGTGGTGGCGGTGGGTGAGGTGGTGGCAAAGGTGGTTGCACCGGGTAGATAGAAGTCAGATGGTTGGACGATGTTCGTGAAAATTTCCCCGATCAGAATAGAGAGTGAGTGGGTTTTCGAGAGGAATCCCTTGCACTTTTTAGTGCCAGAGGAGGAAAAACCTGGGGCAACAGAGGTGGCAACATATAGTTCAGAAACTGCTGGAAGCTTTGCTTGGGATTGCCTTGGCATCATCAGGTATGATGCTATTATTGCCATATGACAAAGACTCATTACACTCCAACTGAATAGAGAACAAGTCACAGTGCGAGTCAGATGGATGGAGGACACATCCACTTGAACTCGTTTCTAGTACTAAAAATTGAAGGACACTTTGTTTGGGTAGAATGTTTGAAATTGTCTGAACTTTTTAGATCTGGTTTGGATGTGTTTGGAACTTGCTTGGTACTGTATGAATGGGTCAGCAAGCATGCTTATTTTGTACTAGTGAAGGCTGATCATTTGCAAAGCTGTTTGTCTCGCACATCATTTTGTTGCATGGGATGCCTACATCTACCATTTTGGATAGAGATCCCTGCTTCACCAGTTTGTTTTAGTTGGTAGTCTGTGAGAATTGTGGGTACTATACTCAAATTCCTGTCTTCATTTCATCCACAGACCGATGGACAGTTAAAGATAACCAACTCGGTTGATTAAAACTTGTTAAAGCTGTATCTCTGAACTAAGTCTTAGTGGGAGCGGTATTTGCCATTGCTGGAGTTCGCTTACAACCATTTTCCACACCCTCCCAATTGGGGAACCATACTACCGGATTTGTCCGAGCCCGATTGAAGTATGATTGGGAGGGTCTAGTGTTTTACTACATTCTACGGTTTTGTGCCCCTTTGTAGTGTTTTTAAGTGTTATATGTAGGTCAATTTTAGTATGCCGTATGGAATCTGACATATGGAATCCTCGGGGGGTCTGATCTGTACTTATTTGGTACTTCCGTCGAAGTATGTTGTAAGCATAGTTTTACCCGTCTTTGCTTACCGTCTGAGTCCGATGTATGGTTGACGTATGGAAGAACTATGCTTACAACATACTTCGACGGGGAGGCACCATTCAAGATTGTTGAAAATGGTGATGTCTATACCTAAAGGGCAAGGGTCTATGTGTGTCTATAGGGCACAATTACAAGCCTTACGGACTAGATTATTTGTAAAAACCCCTAGTGACATGAGTGGGAGAGGCAAGAGATCCGGCTCAACACTAAGGGGGGGACTAAAGATTTGGCTGAGGACCAAAAGAAATGCTAATGAGCATAGATTTATGAACCTATCGTTGTAAAAATTGGAATGTCCTTTATATGTATGACCTTCACACTCATGATGCCAAATGTAACACTCATTGGGGGTGTTGAAGCACAAAAGGTGCAAGTGTAACTGAAAGCGTGAAAGAGGCTGGTAGGAAAAATCCCACATGTAAAGCATACAAGCCTATGTCGTATAAAAGGAGGCCTTATTGTCAATGCAAGCCAAGCAAGTCATTTCAAGCATCAAGTGCTCTTGAGTCCATCAAGTAAGTTGAGTTTCTTAGTACTCCTTTTTTTCCATTATGTTGTATATTGGCTATTTCGATCCTCCATAGTTACACCCAGTGCCCACCCCACCCAAGAACCCCATCTCAATCTGCCACCCAAAAAGGTAAATATGGCAAGCAAAACCATGGAAAAAGAAACAGCAAACAAAGAAAACAGGAGAAAACAAACAGCAACAAAACTCTCACTCACACAGAGAGAATAGGAGAAACAACACTAAATCAAAAAACAAGAAACTCCTTTTATCATAATAAGCCAATTGTTATGCATCTTGTACTGTTTGCAACTTTCAGTAGAGCTTTCTCCTTTTGAATGATCAGGGTGTCTTTGCACCAGATTTGCTGAAACTTTTTGTAAGCCTCCTTTAGTGTTCACAAATGACCAAAAAAAAGAAGATCATGTTAGATATGATAGTCAGTTGTAAGTTGACTTGACACTATTGTCAAATTTTGCAGTTGAATCTAGGTCAAGAGACACTTCGTGGACTATTCTCACATTGTCTGATACATAGACGGCAGAAACCAGGAGCGTTACCTATTGCAAACGGAGACCTACAATCCAGTCGTGAGGTTGGAAATGGTAACCATACCAATGGGAAAGCATCAGCAAACTTGGTATCACAAGCGACCCTGGAAAGTGGCAATCCAATTGTTTATCCAGCCTTTGACTTCTCAGCAGGCTCGTCTCCTTCAATCATTTCTGAGGGCTCTCAAGGAGGTCCTTGGCGAAAAAAGTTGTGGTTGCTTGTGGAAACTGACGATGAAAAAAATCTTCCGTCATGGTGTTTGGATTGTTTGCTGCATGGAAGGCTTCCTCCTAGGGAAAATACGAAGTATGTGGTGCTTTTTTCATATCCTTATTATTCTAAACTGTGCTTGAATGCAGTGGTATTTGTGGTGCAGCAAATAACTAGTTTGTGCCCTGTCAAAATAGGTGCAGTTTCTATTTACATCCTTATGAGGGATCCATTGCCCCTGTGATAACGCAGGGGAAGCTGAGTGCCCCTCGTATACTGCGAATCAACAAGGTACATTTTTACCTATCTATTTGGCATTGACATAATGAGCATGTATAATGACACCAAATCAAAATTTAAGAGAGCTGAAAGTGAGGCCTTTACTACAGGGAAGATTTAGTCCAGTTTACATTATCCTCTACTGACTTCATTCGACTCCATCAAAGTTTATTGATCTGGGGTCCCAGTTTCTGCAGTCATTTGTCCTAAGATAGGATTCTGAAGGTGCTCCTAGAACCCAGGCAGGGCTTTGTCTTCGAAGGTTGGGCATGAAGAACTGTGTTATATCTTGGGTACTGACATCGCAAATGATGGCTAGGGGGCTAGGTAGACAATGGCTATCAAATTCATTAAATGACTTTGTTTGTTGAAGTGCAGCTCATGAGTTGTATAATGGCACAAGGGCCTGTCAATTTTACTCCATAAACTTGGTCTCGACACTGTACCCACTATCACTAAGCTGGTTCAGTATTTCCACGACACTGTTAAAATTTTGAATGCGAGCAACATGAAAACCCTGTTAGCAACATGAGCAATTAGTTTAACACAGCAGGTGATGCAATAGGACTCAGGAGAACTTTCAAGCTACCGGAACATTTGGTGCTTGGGTTTGGGTATCGTAGAAGTACTACGCAGGCTCTTGCAGAACATGTTAAGGACCCATTGAAGAGGTGGGTAAAACGTATTAGAGGGAATTTAGACAAAGCAGTTTTTCTCAGGAGTGCCAGAACAGGCACCAAATCATGTGTACTAAGTGTGGTAGTTATATGAAGGTTTTAATCTGAAAGAGTCTGGACTGCTTTTATTAACCCGCTTTTTTGTTACGCTTTGTCAATTTTGTCATAACAAAACCCCTGGGCATTTTGCAGGTAATCAACTATGTTTTGGAGAGGCTTGTACTCGAGCGAACACCAGAGGAAACTTCTGCATCACAAAGTAGCAGCCAGCATCACACTGTGAACGGTGTGAGTTCTAGGAGTAGTATGAGGACTTGGCAGCTTGGAACGAGGCCTGAAGTTGAAATTTTGTGCAATCAGCAGGTAATTTGCACTGGACACTTAGTTGTTGAGAGAGGGATGATGAACGATAAGCAGCTTGATCATCTTTCACATCTAATCAATGTTGAATTGACAGCTCCTTCGTCCTGAAATGAGCTTGGCAACTGTCCGACAGTACATTTGGAAGAAGCCTGATGATCTATATTTGTACTACAGAGTTACTTCAAGCAAATGATACGCTTGGGTGCCTTTTTCTCTCTTATTCATCACAAAGGAAGGTAGCTTCCATTGTCATGTCTCCCCTAATAGCAGGTTGCAAGTTTATCGAAGGGGATCTGATGTTGGCACTTTGAGTATATGTATACCAACACCCCCATTGTGATTGTCGCCTTGGGGAGGGTTATGGAGACGTTTGTTGTATAATGGCTAGGACATCCAAGTGTTTTTTGTACAGAGCAGGTTATGCCATAGTTTTTATAGTTAAAGTCTCTCTCTCTCTCTCTCTCTCTCTCTCTCTCTCTCAGCCACAATGTGGGCTCTCCATTGCATTTCTCATCAGCACAATCCTTCATCAATGAGAATCACTTATCAGGCATATACACATCACATGTATCTTTGATCTCATAGGTCATATTTGACCTCGGAGGACACTAATTAAATCTCTCTCTCTCTCTCTCTCTCTCTCTCTCTCTCTCTCTCTCTCAAATTGAGCTAGACAGACAAGAAGAAGTGGGTTGCTACAATTGTGAAAAAATAAAATTGTGAGGCCCGCTTTGCTTTCAATTGGCTTAAATAGAAATATGAACTCTCAAGTTCTCCCTTATTTTGCAAAAAGATCCTCTTGTTTTGTAAAAGTTGAAAGTACACATATCGTTACCTTTTCAATTGCTGATGGTAAGGCTATTCGATGAGCATTGTATCACAAGGGTCTTTGATGAAGCTTGAGAGATGGAAATGATGGCGGTGCATAGAGATTTGCACAGATCTCAAGAGGGATGGATGGCTCACAAAATGTCAGCGGCATTGACTTCCTCGTTCCTTGGTTTGGCCTTGAACTAGGGCCCTTTGAGTGGGTTTGGTTGTCCAACACTCACACTTCACCACATGATCATGCACATGCAAAAGTAAACTTGGATGCCTTCCTATGGATGGCTGACCTCACGAAAACCATGCTTGTGTTCGACACTGTCAACTCCACAACTTTTATTCTCATTGTTTGAGCAACCATCTTTCATTGCTACATTAACACGGTCACGAATGCTACAAGCTAAACCTAAACTTTACTCATGATAGTCCCTGTGGCATTAATGATGCATCTTAATTGTTTCATAGTTACACCCTTGTTATGTTGTCACCAAGGAAGCCACACACACATATGCTCACATGTGCACACACGGAGGTTTATCATCCCTTTTGCTATAAGGTGGTTCCTACCGTACCCCTCTTCCATGTCACTATTTGTCATCGACACTAGTCTACCAAGGATATGGCAAAAGATAGTGATGACAATCATTACAGATAGGGCCATGTTGCATGACTTACACAAGCAAAACTTGAGTTGAACTTGCAAACAGACTCATCCTCTATGCAAAAGCTCAACACTAACATTCTGTTGCTTTTGTCATAAATGAATGGGCCACATCCCTTGATGAATGTGGCCCTTCAATCCCTCGTTTCCAAAAAGGTGGTATTTAGTGCTGAGGAGGGTAATTGTCATTTTATTGTTGTGCTATGACCATATTGTAAATAGAAGCTTTGATGAGCTCCTATTTGGTTCATGCTTGTGTGCTAAGTGCTATGGTTGTGGGGTGCAAAACAATAAGGTTTTTATTTGATGATGAGAAAATGAATCATCGGTTGAAGTTGCAAGTTTTCACATCCATCATCTTAAGCTCTCTTCATACCTTAGTTATTGAGGTGAACCACTATTTGATGCATCTTTGACAAGCTAAAATTGCAAAGTCCTAGCAAGAAATCCAATCGCGCTTGAACTTTTGTGGGATAAGTTTTAGTGGAGAATCCAACAAATCTTTTGCATTTTCCCCAAAAACCAAGAGGGTTGTAAGTGTCCTTTTTCTCTTGTTAGAATTTTTTTTTCCAAGTCTTGTTGAGCTACAATTTTTGGCATTGAAAGTTGGTTAAAGTTAAATTTTACGCATTAAAATTACCAAATCTCGCATTGATTTGGAGCTCCCCCTTGAGGGAGCTTGGTAAAAAGCAGCACTACACTACCTCTTACACCCACACAACCTTTTACCCCATATGCCATCCGCTTCCTTAAGTCCACAATCATTCCGTTGTTATTGCTTTTCTATCGCCCTCTACATGTCCCTGATGCGTCTAAACGTTGTTGGCCTTGCTAGTGCTGCTAAACCGCAACCTCTTGGCTTTGCGCAACCTGTCCTTGCCCGTAGTCCCCATCCACTTCAATTTCCCACAACCTTTGGTAGGCGTGCTTACCCTCCATCCCCACCTGCTTAAATTTGACAAGATGTTGTCGGAAAACTAAGGGTGAATACTTTTTCCATTGATCTCTTTGATCTACTTACATAACACAGGCTTTGAGTAGATCGATAACAGTGTAATTTTATCTCATTTTGGTATCAGAGCCAAGTTCTCTTTTCTTGCCTAAGAATAATTCCTTGAGTAATCTATGAAAGGTTGGAGTTGTTCATTGCAATAAGGTAAGTGGGACTAGGATTTATTATCTCAATTGGCATTCTTGTTACCATATACATGTAGTAGTGATGTGTGTGAACACATTAGGACCGTTGGGGCATTTTTTCCCTCTTTAGGAGGTTTTTTCCCCGTGCATTGTATATACGCCCATCACTCTAGGACTATCTATCTTTCCATTGCACACTAAGTAACACACTCTCATTTTGTGTGCCGAGAGTTTCCTTCGTCTTCTCCAAGCTGTGCGCGTTTCTTTGCAACCCTAATTCCAACAATCGGTATCAGAGCAGGTGCTGTCCTCCCAAGCTTAGTCACCAACAGCTCCATCACATGCCTTCTCACTTTCTTCGATTTCTGTGTGAGCGTTGGCTAACGTTCGCAGGTCGACAAAAATTTCGAGAATGCTCGTAGAGCTTAGTCTGCTCAGATTTCTGATTCGGGCTCATTTCAGCTTCCATTTCCAGTTCAGACAGGTTTGCACAGGCAATTTCGTCATTTTGTGCAGAATTTTTGTCAGTGCCATTTTATGCATAACAGGTCCTATACAGTCTAGTGTGGGTTGTGCTATATAAGAGTAAAGCACATTGTATGTAGAGCGTGAGGGTGATGTACTTCTCATTGTGGTGCTTTATGTAGATGATTTGTTGATCACTAGAACAAATGAGAGACACATTGTTGAATTTAAAGCTGATTTGAATGCTACTTTCAAGATGAAAGATTTGGGGTTGTTGTATCATTACTTGGGCATACAGTTTAAGCAGTGTGATGGTGGTACTGCCTTGTGTCAGAAAAGTTACATTAAAACATTGCTATTATGTAAGTTTGGACTTGAGGATTGCAAACCTATTGCCACTCCCATGGAAACAAGTTTAAAATTGATTCTTCATGATGCTAGTGATCTCGCAGATGTCATTCCTTACCAAATTGTTGTTGGATGTCACATATATGTATGCAACACAAGGCCAGATATTCAGTTTGCAGTCTCACAGGTCAGCAGACTTATGCATATCCCAGGGTCTAAGCATTGGCAGGCTATCAAGAGGATTTTTCGCTACCTTAGTGGCACTTTATATATTGGCTTGTTTTATCCCAAGGGGAGATTATTGCTGCCAGACTTACATGCTTTTTCGGACTAGATTGGGCTAGTTGTTTCGACACACAAGTGTCCACAAGTGGTTTTTGTTTCATGCTTGGCAGTTCATGTACATCATGGTTGAGCAAGAAGCAACCTACTATGGCCACTTCTAGTTGTGAGGCTGAGTACAGGGCAGTCTTCACTGCTACGGTTGAGTGTGTATGGCTTAGACGCCTTATGGCTAATTTGGGTGTTGGACAAGATACTGCCAACACTATCTACACTGACAGTGAGAGCGCATTGGCAGTTGCGAGGAACCTAGTTTTTCATGCTCGTACAAAGCACATTGAGGTGCATTACCACTATGTCAAGGAGAGGCTCTTAGCAGGAGAGATCAGCTTGGCTTATGTGCCAACACAGGACAACCTTGCAAATCTTTTCACAAAGGCATTGTCTCGTGAGAAGCTCGAAGCTTTACTCAAAGCTTTGGGCTTACTCCCCTTTGTGGACTGATCATATCCTCAGGGCTTTGCACTTCCCTTACTCATGTGCCAGCTCTCGTTCACCGCA
Source organism: Adiantum capillus-veneris (assembly GCF_014529385.1). Classification (NCBI taxonomy): domain Eukaryota; kingdom Viridiplantae; phylum Streptophyta; class Polypodiopsida; order Polypodiales; family Pteridaceae; genus Adiantum; species Adiantum capillus-veneris. The sequence continues at coordinate 150,849,557 of NC_140947.1, forward strand.
TCACTCCAGGGGGGATTTGTTACCATCATATACATGTAGTAGCGATGTGTGAACACACTAGGACCGCCGGGGCATTTTTTCCCTCTTTAGGAGGTTTTTTCCCCCGTGCATTGTATATACACCCATCACTCTAGGGCTATCTATCTTTCCATTGCACACTAAATAACACACTCGTATTCTGTGTGCATTGAGCTTCCTTCGTCTTCTCCAAGCTGTGTGCGTTTCTCTACAATCCTAATTCCAACAATTCTTGCTTGCAGGGTATGAGGGGACACCATCGAAAACTATGGTCTCAATAATGGAGTCTTTTTAGACCATTAATGATTGAGCTATTAGCCACTTGCTATAAACTCCTGCCAGCTTCGCATTGTCAAACCGACTCCTCTACTCTTTGCAATTAACAATATTCTAAACCACAGGTGTAGTTACTTGGGTGCTTATACTCAAGGATAAAGAGGATTAGTAGCCAAGGTTTTGGAAGTGCTAAGGAAAGAGCTATCATACACATACAAAGAACTCTAATCATGGCACAACATAATCAAGAGAATATAATGAATATTGACAACATGGATTTAGCACATGGTGTAACCACTGATGATGGTCGAAGAGTTATCAACTATCTTGTTGGCAAGCTTGAGATAGGGGATGTGATGAAAGGAGATAAAGATTTCAAAGGGCAAGAGTCTTGAGTCACTCCATTGATTGGGAAGTTAAGGCTCCATGTGCAAAGAAGATTTCTTCATCTCCCCACTCAAGCATGAAGATGTTATCCTAGGAGCACCATGGTTTAATCACATGGTTGTCACTATGAAGTTTCCTGAAAGAAGAGACTTATTCTCCTATAGGGGCAAGGATTTAGCACTTGATGTAAATAGTGTGGGTCACACTATACCACTCATACAGACTCAAGCTTTAGACAAAGTAACGAAAAGTTCTCTTTCTTGTTACATGGTTTTTTTCAAAGGTTCTAAGAAAGATGCATGTGTTCCTAATGAGATTGAAAATGAAACTAAAGAGGGACTAGAATCGCCTAGTTTTCTAAATGAGTTTCAAGATTTGTTTATGAATGAAATTCCGAGAAAGTTACCTCCCAAAAGAGGACAAGATTATCATACCCTAGCACTTTTGCCTGGTAGTTCACCTCGTAACAAGCCTCCTTATTGGAGTCTCACCAGCTCAATGAGAGGAGATTATGAAGCAAGTGAATGAGCTTGTGGAAAAAGGGATGGTCAGACCCAGTCCATCTCCATTTTGTTAACCAATTCTACTAGTACAAAAGAAGGATGGTACTTGTAGAATGTGTTTGGACTATCAGCCACTTAATCAGATAACCATAAAGTATAGATTTCATATTCTCAAGATAGAGGATCTATTTGATAAGCTACAAGGGTCTTCCTAATTTAGTAGGATAGATCTCAAAAGTGGCTAGCACCAGATAAGGATTATGCATGAAGTTATTCATAAGACGGCCTTTTGTACAACATTCGGTCAAATTGAATCCCTAATACTCCCTTCTGGGCTTGCCAATGCGCTAGCTACCTTCAGTAGAATGATGGAGAGGCTCTTTAGACCTCATGCATACGAGCATTTAATTGATCAATTAATTTTCCATATTCAGTGCATCGTCAATTTTTGTAATCTCTGCAAAATTGAACTGTGTGTGTGTGTGTGTGTGTGTGTGTGTGTGTGTGTGTGTGTGTGTGTGTGTGTGTGTGTGTGTGTGTGTGTGTGTGTGTGTGTGTGTGGCTTTTGTACATTAGATACTTGATAATCTTTTTCTTTAAGTCACACCACCTTTTGTGAGTGAATCTTGGTGGGAACCTCCTAATTTTAGGGGGCAAGGAAGGCAAACCCCAAAAGAGGGCACTCTCACACATTCACAGCCTGCCCACTCACTGACCGAATTCAAGTAAGTGCCAAAGCAATTTTAGATGCTTTTGGATCTACTTGACATCAACCAACATCTATGTGCCCTCTGCCAAATGTGGTGCCAAGGTCTATGCTGTCTAAAGCTCACATCTTGCCAACTATTGGCGACAATCTACTAGACCTTTGTGCTACAATCTACACACTCAAGAGCTCCCAAGCATTTTTCAAGTTTACCATTCCCATTCTTTGCATTTGGAAACACATCCAAGTGGTGACCGCTTCATTTCATCCTCTCTAGTTGAGACAACCTTGGTTGCTTTCTCATTATTGAAGCACTAAAGCGTTGCCCAAAGTTTGTGCTCTCAAGCCCCACCAAGCTAGCACCTACAATCCATAGCTCACCCTTCCTCAAGCACCTACCTCCTACTATTGATTAGCCTCGCGACACTTGGCAAGCAACCCCTCTGCATCCTACCCCACTTGCATGTATGGGTTCTCACGACTATGGTGGGCCTTGATCCCATGTGTCTTGCCACGTGTGGATGCCATGAGCTCTGTTTCAATTCTTCTTCTTTTTTGTTCCGTTAGTGGAGCACTTCCCACAAGCTCTCACTCAATAGCCGTGCCCTCCTCTTACAAGGCCTCAAGAATCTTGTGCCTCAAATCGTGATCTTACAAAGAAGTTCTTTCCATGGCCACTTTGAGCTCAAAAGGGTGGATTTGAGCTCATAGGCTTGCAGGTCTAGATGGACGCATCGACTGGCTAGCTTGCAACCCCCTTTTTTGTGACTACACCGACTGATAACTGCAGCAACTGGCCTCCAGCAAAACGAGTCAACCGCAACCTTTTGTTTCCTACCGACCTTCCAGTTGGCTAGTTTACCCAAGGGTAGCTTCCCACTGGCCAAGCATTTCAAAGCTAGCCTTGCCCAAGGCTTGATTCCCACCGACTGCCTCCACACCTAGAAGCCTCTTTGAGCTCAAATTAGAGGGGCTTCCTACTACTGCAAAACTGCCATGGCTTTCAAGCCTATCAAGGGGAATCTCTCACGAGCCTCACCCAACAAGGGCCATTACTCAGGGGGGCTTTCCCATAGCATCCACCAAGGGCTTTCAAACACCAAAGAAATGTATGTAAAAACCCCATTAGATTCACACCATGCATCTGCACACATATATCCTCATTTTTCACAAAGTCTTTGCATTCACCCTTTGCATTAGACACAAAGCACAATCACTTTTGGATTCACAAAGATGACAAAACTTGTACAAAGGAACAGACACTACCCGACACTGGGTAAGACCATCCTCACTTGCATACATTTGTACAAAATCTGGCACACGTGCCATGCTGACATTGGCATCCACTCTGAAGATTTTGATTACACAAAGCATCACTTTGCTGCTGACATCAGCAAAGCACAACACAAAGTACTTTGAAGATTTGGAGTAGGACTTTACCTTTAATCTCCAACATTAGACAATCCCCATTTGTATTTGACCTACCACCTAGTTGCCTATCATTCTCTAGGGGAGGTGTATTTTTTGCCTATACCCTTCTGTTAAATTCTCAAGGGATAGGCATCTTTAATTCTACGCCCAATTGACAATTCTCTGGGGAGGATGTTTGACTTTCATTCTACACCTTGCTGTTAAATTCTCCAGGGAAGGATACCTTTGTACTTCTGGGTGCTACTATGATACATATAGGGAGGATTGTTGGGGGTGTGTGACACATCCGCACCACCAACTAGTGAGAACCCTCTCTACATTGGAAGCCTACACTTTTGGCATCATTGCTTACATCAGAGAAGATGCTCTCTCCCAGCTCTATAAAAGAAACCTAAGCTACACACTTTGTATCCAACTATTAGCCATCATTCTAAGCCTACTTTGTACTCATGATTTGCACCTAGTTCATTATCAATCTACTTATGATTTGATATCTACATTAGTGTGCTCTCTCTCTATAATCTCTTGTAATTAACCTAATAATCACATTATGAATGGCTCATTAATGTTTCCACCATAATCACATTCCCTTTCAAGGAGATTTTCAAGCTACTTTCAAATAGTAATGCAATGAAGGATCACATCTATAATGTGGAGATTCAATGAGAAACTTTTTAAGTTTCCCTGACTTTGTAGAGTGTGAAAGGAAAGCCTTATCTTGCTTGCAAGCACCTACACTTTGTGTTTCTTTGTGTATTAGGCTTGACCCAAAATGAGCACGTGTTCATTCATCAGCCTATACTAAGGAGAAAACAATGAGGTCCACATGCACGAGCCAGTTCATATCTATGGCAATGCCAATCTATTGGTTACGTGAAAATGTATTGCACCCTTGCTTCAACTGCCCCCTTTGTCCCTTAGAGAGCAATAACACTTTATCCATCGCAAATCATTTATTACATTAGCACTCACTTTGTTGATGAGCAATGTGACACTTCAGCTCGTTGTGCATGCAGGGTTTGAGGACAAACATGTAGAGCAGGATAGCTCTTTGAGTGCACAACAGCCAGCAGTAGTGGTGACGGATTTTGAGGCTTTTCCAATCAGGGAGCAGAGTAGTCAATCACATGTACGAGATGGTGCAGTCTAAGTGTCTTTGCAGACATGTCCTTTTGCAAATGAGCTTCAAGATGTGCATGACATGTCTGTAAATGTGCAGTTAGAGCGGTCATGCTCTAACAAGACACAGCGGATCATCATTCTTAGGACAGAGATGCCTCCTACCACGAAGATGAATGATATGGAGTTCTTTGGATGCAGTGCGATGTGTGTGTGCAAGAAGGGGAGACGTTAGCCGAGGTTGCACGGTGTTAGGAAATATGACGTAGCTAAATAGATATTTGAGTAGATTACTTAATGGAGAGAGATAGATTTCACACACAAGAGATTATAGAGTAGAGAGAGAGAGAGAGAGAGAGAGAGAGAGTACACATAATATACGTGGTTCACCCAATGTGGGCTATGTCCATGAGAAAGCAGCCACTCAATGGCTTTAGTACTTCAAAACTAGAAGTAGTTTACAAAGGGATTATACCCTTAATAGAGCTCCCGCTTTGCTTCACTCTCACCACCTCACACCCACCTTGTTGCATCAACTTCACACTATGAAATGTGTGTAGAAATGGCCTCCTTTTATAGGCCAAAAGGACTGCCCTCTCTCATGAGAGGCAGCCATGTGTAACCGCCCTTGTGTAGATAAGTCCAAATCGGACCCTCCAATCCGCCCAAGTGTGGCCGCCCTTGAGAATACAAGTCTGCTTTTGAATTCGGCCACCGGCCATTGACTACCGGCCACCGGCCAACCGATCGGTCGTTTTCCAACCACTTTTCGGCCGTTGTCCAATCATAATATTCCGGCGAAAAGGAATATTCCGACGAAAATTTTGGCGAAAAGGAATATTTCATCGAGATTGGCCGTGAAAATTTTGGTTTCCGGCGAGTGATTTTCCTTCACGCATGATGGCTTCTCCTCATAATGAGGGCCTTACAAATGTGCGTTTTTACCACAAAAAATTACAAGGGGTAAATCAGGCTCCATACTTAAGACACGGATTTCATCAGCCTTCGGGACTCTCATGTACAACTTCTTAGTGTCGAGACCCAACATAGCAGCTACAATGGGAGCATTTGCAGTTAGGGTTGTCAGTTTTTCGATGATTGACCCTAGCATGAGGCATCATGGAGCAATGCAAGACATTACAGGATACCTGCAGGGTATGAATGTTGATTCTAGCAAGGATATATGCTTTCGCACACTACCAGAGCCTACACACTGGCATACATTGGCTTCGAGAGAGCCAGTGGGCTTAGGTTGAGACGAGTTTCCTCCCTTACCTATTGTACATACTACTAGGTCCTATTGTTGGGGTAAAGACGGTGTGCCTCTTACCCCAATCGGACACGCTAGAGGCATTCAAACGCCCATACTTGTACACACCTTATTACTTACTAGACAGAGGAATAAGGGGCTCTCTCACACACACATTGTGTGAAGCTTCTCCACCCACATCATGCTCTCTCTCTCTCTCTCTCTCTCTCTCTCTCTCTTTCACACACACACACACACACACACACACACACACACTCCATTCGCGTAGTCACAGAAATATTGGAACAAGAGTTTGCACCTCTAAGAAGGAGCTTTTTTCCCACTTTTTAGCTCATTTCTTGTTATGGTACTATTGGGAAAAAACAAAATCATTGGATTTTCTTTTATCCCAAGCAAAAAACACTCATATATAGTAAAATCATTTTTGTCAATTGTGGAGGGAACAAGTGATGCTACTATAGATAATCTATCAAGACATATTCTGCAATGACTTTACCATGGCCAAAGATAAAATTGAGAAACTACGTATAAGGGGTTATTTGTGTGTCATTGGATGCAAAACTAGAAAAAAGGAAAGAATGGTAAATTCCATCAAAAACTCAAAAAACTTTCGGAAGCATGAACCTAAAACCAAAACCAATCAAAATTGGATGAGGAGATTTTATTCCTAACGATCGAATAATAAACGGAGAAAATAATGTAGAATCACAAACAAAACAAAATAAAGATGGTACCCAATAAACTAATAAAGGGAAAAATGGGTCATAATTCAACTCTACCCGGTTTCAAAACCTTGAATGAATAATGCCTAATACCAGGAGATATGGGGTAGATCATGCAAGAAAAGTATGCTTTGCACATTTCCAAAAAGTAGAACCCCAATTGTGTCTAGGTTCACCCTAATGAAGGTGGCTTGGGAAAATTTTGGTACATTGTGCATCATTATGGAGCTCATAATTACTCTTATTGTGCTTGAAAAATCCTAGCTACGTGTGTGTGTGTATGTGTGTGTGTGTGTGTGTGTGTGCGCACGTGCGCGTGCGCGTGCGAGCACCTTAGTGGTGGGATCCACCTACTAGATATATAAGATATCCTTATTTTGGTCAACCCCTCTGGAATGGAGTAGCACCCCTTTCTTTTTGGCTTCAAATGAGTTTCTAGATACCATCTTTGACCAACAATCTATGGTCTAGCCCTACTTTCACAGTCAACACCATGAGGCATCTAACATCTCTCCCCGCTATTGCATGTGCACCATTAATAGCCCATTCTCAACCTATAGTTCATGCGCATCATCACCAGGCTAGACTACCTTCACCCACTTGATGCCAAGTACCCTTAGTCCGTGCATGCCTTGCCTATGTCTGCTCACAATGTATATATATCTTTTGTTTTGATGCACGAACTGATTCAAACCTGGTTAATATAAGGTCAAGGCATAAGTAATGTCTTTAGTAATACCAATAAAGATCCCATTCAAGGCATCATGCAATATTGTGCTCCCATCCCAAGTGGCACAAGGCTACAAGCTAGCCCATGCTACCCTTGGATTTTTCTTGCAAGTTGCATTGCATCATCCTTGTTGGAGCCCACACATCATTGCTTGATACACAGACCACTTTCATCACTTGAAAATACATGACCCCTTACATGTGCTCGTCAACACCCAATTTCAAATTCACTTGCATTGTTCTTGCTCTTTAACACCTACAATTTGATTGAAGTTGTTGCCTCCCTGCTTGACGACACTGGAAGTTGCCCCTCATACTACAACTCACTATCTACTAGCCCACGCTCATATGGCTACCCTCGGCTGCTTGTTGTTGCTCGACTAGCACTCATTATCATCTATGCTACCATTTTTTACTACGTGGGCTGGCCCACACACTGCAGCCTATAAAACTCTTGGCAATATTTCTTATTGGAATTTACTTTCAAGAGGGAGTTCCCACGACAGCTCTCAACTCTACTTCGGCTCCGTAAGAGCCCTTACCCCGCGAGCCTCAATCCTCATCCCTTATCCATTGGATGCCAAGCCTCACTACTCAGCTCCATTGGAGTTAAATTTTGTTCCGCCACATAATCCCTTGGCCTCATAAAATTCTTGCTATATTTGGCACTAAGACCTCGGGTCCATATTGACAAAGCAACAAGAAGCACTTCAAAGCACATCGACCACTAAACGAGTTGTGACAAAGGAGTTCAAAATTTCATTCAATTACTCTAAGCTACAAGCATTCAAGGTATTCAAGGCATTAAAGCATGAGCATTCAAGTATTCAAGCTTTGGGTATAATTGTAATATGTGTAACCAAATGAGTCATCAAATCTCCCAAATTTGCACCCATGAGCACTTGTAAGCAAATGTCTTCAAGGGAGATAGACATTGCCTATCCCAATGACATGGTAAGACCCTCCTAATTTAGTTTTGTATCTCTAGGATGGATATGTATCAAACCAAACCCAGTTCAAAGTCAAGTGAAACCACATGTGCATCATCAATTAAAGAATACCTTTGGATTTCAGAAAGAAAGGAAAATTAAAGCATGAAAGATGAGGCCACCAACAAAGTTTCCAATAGAAAGTGATGACCCACATCTTGTCAAATAGCCTCTAACTACAAATGTCATCCTAAAGTATGGATCTCATCATCAACTTGTTCCCTTTGCTTAAAACATGCCAAAACTTCCCAGCCATGCCCACTATTGGACATATATTAAAATAACTGCACTCAAAGGGACTACACTACAATCATGATTAATACATGTAGACCAATGCTCCACCATGCATAATAGTATTACTGGATAGCAGTTAGAGTTGTCATACATGTCACTCAAAACGCTATGGCAAGCATGACATCCCACAACTAGTAATCTAGTCATCAATTTTTTATTAGTGGTAGAGGAGGCGGATGCTATGGTTGCGGCATCACCAATGCTTCCACACTTGCTTGCAACCGTCAAGCACTCATACCTCCCTGCTCTCTTGGTGCTTCAACATCTGCTACAAGGTCACCATTTAATCTAGCTTTGTCCCAATTCTCATCAACATAGAACCAAAAAAAAAAGGTAAAAGGTTACAAAGAAGACCTACATAGGCTACTTCTAAATCCTAGAACATAATGTGTTTTGCATGTACCTTTGATGTGTGAAAGTATATGCATTATCCCTATTGCCATAATTACTTTCCACCTCCACAAAGAGCTCCCCACTTCCCAACCTAAACTCACACATGACTCTTAAGTTCTACCTACTATGACATTGTTTTAACACTTAAAATAATGGTTTGTTTCATATTCCCATAACAAAGTTTCTTTAGAATAGTTTCTTGAAAGCACCATTGCAAACATTCTTTGTCAAACAAACATCTTTAAACATGAAACAAGATACTATCAGCTAAACAACCATGACTCCCCTATTTTGTATATGAGCTTGTGAGGGAGTGAAATAGGGTTTCTCTTAATCAAAATGGTGTGTGGGCTTCAATATGAAAGCTCTTAAATCTCCGCAAAATCAAAAAATGATTGACGTGAAGTTGGAAGCTCGTGATTTCCTTTCAATAATTTGATTTTATGACTATGTAATTATGGGTGAGGCTACAAGATTCCATAAAAGACATTTAGGTTTTGAATGGGATTTGTGCTTATATGAGAGTTGAGGTATCATAGTTTAAACTTAAGTGTTTTTAAGTACTCTTTTTAAGTAAAATTGGTTGTGAACTTGTGATCCTTTCATTACAAACTTGCTTACAAAAACAAGCAGATTCCAAGCACAATAGGAAAGAGGGTTTGTGACTTTTCTATCACGAACGCTCTTGACTTTAAGCCATCTTTAGGAAGAGGGTTGGTAAATTTCACAAACACTTTTTCACAAAGTGTATGTGACTCTCATCACAAACTCTCACAGCCAAAGGTTTTGCACCTTCCCAGCTAGGCTGCACAACTTCCAACAACGTATATGTTGTGTATGCTCTCTCTCTCTCTCTCTCTCTCTCTCTCTCTCTCTCTCTCTCTCTCTCTCTCTCTCTCTCTCTCTCTCTCTCTATCGTGTATGTTGTATCTCTCTCCCTTTTGTACATCACTCTAATCGCTACTTACTAATCACTTAATCTTGACAACATTCTCACTTGGAGATGAGTAGAATTAAAGTGGGGTGCCAAGTTTGCATCTTCCTGCCTCTACCTTCTGCTCTAACACCCTAGATGACCTTGCTTTATCAGCAAAGTGTGTTGGGTGTGAGTATAGATACAATGTCAATAAAATTGACATATTGGTGGTGCTACCCTCCAAGCACACGTATCACGCAATGTGCTTTGCAACCTTGTGTGCCTATAGGGATTGATGAGTGGTTTGCAACTACTCTAGGGTCGATTCCAAGACATGCTTAGTCAAGTGTGGTATGAACGGATGGTAAGAGCTTTACAATATACTGGTTTCATTTTTTTTGTCTATATGAAACATACCATTATGCTACATACCACAACCACTATGCTACATACTAGCTAACACTAGTCTATATGGTAGATAACAATTATAGTATCATATCGAGCAGTGTCACCATGATATCTAGCATAGGTATGATGTTAGATATCAATGCCACCATTCTAGTTAGAAGTGTCATATGATTATGCTAGATACATGTGCCACCGTGCTAGTTAGCAATGATATATCTTTCTTATGCTAGATATTAGTGCCACCATGCTATTTAGCAGTGTCATATGCTTTATGCTAGATAAAGGTGTAGGATTAAGGTGGATAGGTTAGTGTTCCATTCATGGCATAAGCATGATTAGATAGAGTTAGCTTAGGGCTTGAAATTAGGCACACATTACAATAGAGTATAGTTAGCTTAGGGCTTGAAATTAGGCACAGATTACAATAGATAGAGTTAACTTAGGGCTTGAAATTAGGCACACATTGCAAAAATAGACTTACTTTTTATTCAACATAATGTACCTTTAAAGGATTGTAAGAGGTTCTTCACATGGGTTATTGACACATGACTTTTCTAGGTGGAAGAAGTTATTCACACAAGAGATGCAACAAAAGTCCGTATCCCAACAATCCTCCTCTATGTGGGTTTTGGTTGCATATCCCTCATACAAGATTATCCTCCCCTCAAAACACACTAGGGTGAGACACACAAAAGAGAAGCCTCCCCTTGAACACAAATATGCCTCCCCTAGACACAAAATATGAGGGTGTAGGCTCACACATGAGCCTCCCCTGGCACAAATAGAGGGTAAGGTACAACTAAAAGAATGCTCAAAGTATATCATCATATACAAAGCCAATATTGTTGTCGTTTTCTTCGTCAGAATCTTCAATGGTGGCGAGGTTGATTTTTGCTTTTGCTTTATCTTTGAAATGCTCTTTATGATTGGTAACCTATGAAGATTTATCTTTGAGTCTGCAACACTTTGTAGCATGGTTGTTTTTTTCACAAATACGACAAGGGTTGATTTCATAGAAATCCTTTGAAAGATGATTTGTTCTTCCATAGTGTTTGCACGTTAAGTTCCTTTTGTGATTTCGTTGTAGCGGTTGAATGAGACTACAAAAGCACCATTTGTCAGTTGTTGATTTCCTTTGAGTTTTTTTTCGTGCTCTTGAAGAGAGTTTATTACATCTTCAATTTTAGGGATTGGTTCTTTCTCTTTAAGCATTGTTACAATTTGACCAAAATATACATCTGATACTGCTTTGAGAAGCACAACTATTTGGTCTTCAGTATCTACAATGAATTTATTATATGTCAGTTGTGTGCAATACTTTTGAGCCTGTTGACTAGAGATGACACATCTTCTCCAGGCTCTGATACAAGTTGTAGGGTTAAGGTGGATAGGTTAGTGTGCCATGCATGGCATAATCATGATTAAAATAGAGTTAGCTTAGGGCTTGAAATTGGGCACACATTACAATAGAGTATAGTTGCAAAAATACACTTACTTTTTATTCACCATAATGTGCCTTTATATAGGCTTATACAAAGAGAAAACCTTTTGACACATGAATATAAAATGCGGTTGCCTATGCACAAACAAGATATGGCTACCTATGCACAAATACAAGTGGTTGTGCTTTATACAAAAATTGTAAGAGATTCTTCACATGGGTGATTGACACATGACTTTTTTAGGTGGAAGAGGTTGTTCACACAAGAGATGCAACAAAAGTCCGTGTCATAAAATATAATATCTAACTTTGCCAAATGATTTTCTCATATTAAATTGATCATTTAATATGGGAAGATAAAAGGGGAACAAGAGTTAGGATATAGATATGTGCTTCTAGACATATCTCAACAGAGGACCAAAAGCAAAAATGGTTGCATCTCAATAGGGTAAAGGAGACGGTCTACCATAGAGAAATGTGCAATAAGTGCTTTTAGATTTACCTCAGAGCAAGGGACCAAGAGGAGAGATGGTTACATTTCAATAGGGGTCCAAGAGGAGAGATGGTTACATTTCAATAGGGGTCCAAGAGGAGGTAGTCTATCAAAGAGCAACGTGCATTTAATGGAACTTAAAAGACCTTAGGGTTACCTTCATTAAAGACCTCCAAAAGTTAGTGTTAAAAATTCCTTTGACCTTAGGCAAGCTAGAGCTGACCTTAAGGTGGGAATCCTACCCAAGCATGAGATGCTTGTTGGCTTATTAACTAAAGTTCTTAAAGTGTTTGTGGGAACATTGCCCAAAGCTTGAGGTGATTTTTATGCTTCAATGACTAAGATTCTTGAAATGTTCAATTTAAAGATAATCTCTCAAGAGGCATAAACTGTTTCCATGCTTGAAAGACTAGGTGCTTGAAGTGTTCAATTCAAACAAAATGACTTAAGAAGCATAAAAGGCACATGTCAAAATCCTTCCACATGTGGCCCTCATGATGTGCTTGAATCCTATTGGATAGGCTTTAAAGGGGTCCAATGAGAATTTAGATGCATAAAATAAATAATTAAGTTCTTTCTCTCAAAGAAAAGAAGAGAACACATGTCCAAATGATATAATTAAATAAGAGAGAGAGAGGGGGGGGGGTGGACCAAGCATGAGAGGGAGGGGGTATACTCTCCCACACAAACAAACACACACACACACACACTCATTGTGTGAAGTGCAAAGTGAAAAGTGCAAGAGCTCCATCTCCTTCTCCAATCTTCTTGAGAAGTGGAGAGCCTACACCAACAATCTTGGCTATGGAATGCAACTCCAACTAAGAGCCATGCTTCAATGCTTAAGATTTTCGTCTTCTTCATCTTCATTACTATGCTATTATGCTATGCTAAGTAAGAAGAGTGATGATAAGTGAGGAACTATTTCTTTCTCCTATGAATGATTCTTCTTCCTCTTCCCTATCCTCATTCTCCACTAGCTCTCTCCACCTTCGAAGGTGTTTGAGGCCTTAGGACTAAGGCCTTGGATAGTTAATGCTTTTTGCAAAGTTTATGTTATGCTCGTGATGCATGAAGCTTTCCGTCTTCATAGCATCACCAAGGTCACAAGGAACACAAAGATTGTATTGTACCAAGTCTCTCTTGATGGGAGAATCTATAATACAAACGCCTTTTGGAGGAGCTCCAAGCAAATCCGGTCCTCAACTATTGTCATGTCCTCTAATACTCTCTCTCTCTTGCAAAAGTATTGTTCGTGCCAAGTTAATTAAGTACTATGTTCATGTTGCTACCATCTTTTGCTATGTTAGACCCACCCCACTACTCTCTATAATTAACCAATTCGAACCGTGGGTGTAGATGTTTAAGTGCTTATTTTCAAAGGCTAAAAGGAGTAGACTCTAAGGTTTTGAATTGCCAAAGAATACACTAAGTGAACACATAAGTATAATTAGCATGGCTAACCAAGAGAGTAGAATGAACATTGATAACTTTGATTTTTCACATGAAAGTGTTAATGATGATTCCCCCATGTTTATCAATTATCTTTGTTACTAGGTTGCATCAAGCTATGGGCAACTGTACTTTGCAAGACAAAGTTACTCAACAACTCGGTGCTTATGGGATTTCCCTTCCTCTCCAAGAGGAGAGAGAGAGAGCTTAGGAGGTCTCTTAATGAGACTCCGGAAAGAAGACTCTCTCTCATAAGAGAGGAGGAATCCAAAGAACGAGAAAGAAGAAAATCCCTAAGTTTCTCTAAATATGTGGCTTCATGAAGACGGCGGTCTAGACTATCGATCTAAACTATCTCCAACTCCTCTCACAAGGAAACGGTCAACACAAAGTCCTTCTTTTCATCACTCCAAAAGGGAAGAGAGGAAACAAAGGAAGAAAAGGTCAAGAAAGAGGTCACCCACTTCCCCTTCTTCTTCACCTTCCTCTTCTTCAAACGAAAGCTATGGCTATTCTCCTAGAGAATACAAGAGGGGAGGACATCGTAAATCATACCCTGCATGGCAAAGATCACAAAAGCTGAAGAAGTTCAAAGAGGGAGGAAAGAGTATCTCTTTTCTCCCCTACGATGGCATCTTTGGTGCCATCAACAAAGTATTGGCCTTCATCCAACAAATTGATGTGGCCTTTGGAGATGAGGGCTTCACAGTGTCCTCCAAGGTACACCATGTAGCTATGCACTTCCAGAAATCTGCTCGTCAATGGTGGGCTAGCCTTCGTGGCAATGGCAAGGCCCCAAAGACATGGAAAACTCTACGAGTTTCCATCATGAAGCAATTCCTTGCAAGCGATACAAAGGACAAAGTGATTATCGAATGGCGGAGCTTGAAGCTGCTCTTCAACGAGTCTATCCACAAATATGTAGACAAGCTTTGGGATTTACATCTCAAAGCTACAGTCTTTCAAAAGATAGACTTCTCCGAACAAAAGCAACAATTTTGTGCGGTATTACTTGAAGAAATGGCTGAGTATGTCAACTCACAACGGCCTAGCACTATCACCGAAGCCATCCACCACACTATGGTTGCTTCAAGGATCGATTTCCAACAAGGGGCGAGAAGAAATTTCAAGCTCGTGGAAAAGAAGGATTGAAATGAAGCTAAAAGGAATGGCAATGCTCAAAACTCTTCCCAAGGCAACACCAATACCAATCACAAGGCCAAGGAGAAAGGCTTACAAAGGTAAATATAAGCTCCCTCCCAAAGAATTAGAGGCCTTTCATAAAGACCATAAATGCTTTGAAGTGCACGGAATAAGGACATGGTTATCGTTTTCTTGCTCCAAAAGAAATGTACGCAATGACACTCCTAGAGCTTCCATGGTTGAAGCTCCAAAAGAGGATACTCATTGCAAAGACTCATCTCTCTCCTATGCTTGGGGAAAGGTAAGGGAACATGATGCCTTCATCTTGTTTGACCCTGGCTCTACTCACAACCTCATATCAACAGAGTTGGCCACCTAGTTGGGCATTCAAACTTTTGAGATGGGAGATACTATAACTGTTGCCACAGCTCTCAAGGGATAGCAAGCCTCCATTACTCCCTTGATTCGGAAGTTGAGGCTTCATGTCCAAAGCTACGTCGACAAAGAAGACTCTCTTTTTTATCTCTCCTCTCCAACATGAGGATGTTATCCTGGGGGGCACACCATGGTTCCATCGCATGGTTGCCAACATGAAGTTCCCTGAAAGGGGAATCTATTTCACCTACAGGGAAAAGAGCATGTACATAGATGCTAATGAGTCGGGGAACACCATATCCCTGGTAAATACACTTGCTTTTGATAAGTCAATGAAAAGCTCTATTTTTGTGTATATGATTTTTGTTAGAGAATCTGTAAATGATTCTAATGTTTTCACAACAAGTAACAATAAAGGAATCAAGAGGAATTAGAATTATTTGATTTCCTAAATGGATTCCAAGATGTTTTCATTGATGGCATCCCTAGTGAGCTACCTCCAAAACGAGGGATGATGACCATGCAATAGAGCTTCTACTAGGAAGCTCACCGCCTAATAAACCTCCTTATTGAGTTTCACAAGCTCAACAAGAGGAGATCATGAGGCAAGTGCATGAATTGGTGGAAAAAGGGATGGTGAGGCCTAGCTCCTCTTCATTCCGTTCACAAGTATTTTTAGTGCAAAAGAAAGATGGCACATATCACATGTGTGTTGACTATAGAGCATTAAATAGGATCACTATATAAAAAGATTTCTTGTGTCGCGGGGACTAGAAGATCTATTTGATAAGTTACAAGTTTTGGCCTGACAAATGCTCCAGCCGCATTCAAACTCACGATGGAAAAAAATATTCAGACCACTCAAATTCTCTTGAGGAGTACAAGTGACACCTCTGAGTAATCTTTCAAGTTGTGAGAGAGAGTAAGCTTTTCATTAATCAAAAGAGAAGTGAATTTTTTTTCTACAAGAGATTCAATATTCAGGTCACATTATCTCTCAAGATGGTATCCGTATGGATCCATCAAAGTTGAAGGTAATAAAGGCATGACCTAATCCAAGGAATCTACATGAGCTAAGAAGCTTTATTGGTATGTCTCTATACTATAGACGCTTCATAGCAAAATTCTCTCAAATAGCAGGACCATTGCGTGACTTAACTAAGAAGAATGTTAAGTACTCATGGACTGCTAAAGAACAAAATACATTTGACAAGCTCAAAGAGATGCTTACCTCTCAATCAATCCTCATGCTTCAGGATCTCTCAAAGCCATTTGAGGTCCAATGGGATCCTTGTGGTTATTGCCTTGGAGCAGTCTTGCTTCAAGAAGGGCATGCCATAGCATATGAGAGCCGAAGGCTCAATGCCGATGAACAGGTCTTGGGCATATATGAAAAAGAGCTTTTAGTTGTTCTACATGCCCTAGACACATGGAAGGACTACCTCTTGGGAACTCCATTCATGCTACGAATGGATCACAAAGCCTCAAGAAATTCATGACGCAAACCAAGCTCTCCGTCAAAAAAATGAGGTGGAAAAATTTTCTTTCGCAATTTAAATTTCATATTGCTCACATTGCTGGCAAGCACAATCAAGTGGTCGATGGACTTTCACAACAACCAAGGGTAAATGTGGTGTCTATAGCAACTCACAATGATCTATCTTTTATGATAGATGAGTATGCTATTGACCAAGACTTTAAGTAGGTAATTACAGCCTTTGCATTAGGGAAGAAAAAAAGAACCATTCACCTTGAAGGATGGTTATATTCCAAACGGAAATAGGCTATGTGTTACTCATCAATACAATAAGAATTCATGTATGAATCCCATGCTTCTCCTATGCGGGGATTCCATAATCTACTCTTCAAGGAGTAGAAATGTATTTTTGTTGGAAAAACATGAAAAGTAAACATACAAGAGTATGTTTCAAAATGCGTGGTATACCAAAAATTGAAATTTGATTGAGGGAAGCAACTTGGATTGTTTCAATTGACAGGCTTAGCAAGAAGACACACTCTATGCCTGTCAAAAAGACTATTAAGGCACATCAAATGACAACCCTCTTTAGATCTCAAATTTTCAAGTATCATGACTTGCCAACATTCATAGTGTCGGACAAAGATCTTAGAATGACCACTAATTTTTAGAAGGGTCTCTTTGAGAATCTAGAAAGTAGATTAAATTTCTCTTTTGGTCTATCATCCACAAACGGATGACCAAAGTGAAAATGCATTTTAAATTAACAATGTTTTTGTCTTATAAGACTTATTCTCTTTCTTTTATTGTGCACAAAATTTAAGAAGTATGGATGCTTAGGATCATGTTTGTGGTGACAATGTCTCCCAAACACCAAGTAGAACTTGTCACTCTACTTTGGAAGTATGATATGGACTAAAGAGCAGACATGCTTGACAGCTAAGTCTCTCGAGCACCATATGGATTAGTCATCCATTCTGCAATGATGTCATAGGGTAAAAAGGGATCCTCTACCCGCTAAAAAACATAAACTAATGATTAGGTTTTATCTTCTCTACCTCATAGTCGAGGACGACCATGATTTCAAGAGAGAGGTAATGTCATAAAATATAATACCTAACTTTACCAAATGATTTTCTCATATTAAACTGATCAATTAATATGGGAAGATAAAAGAGGAACAAGAGTTAGGATATAGATATGTGCTTCTAAACCTATCTCAATAGGGGACCAAAAGCAGAAATGGTTGCATCTCAATAGGGGTCCAAAAAGAGACGGTCTACCAAAGAGCAATGTGCAATAAGTGCTTTTAGATTTATCTCAGCATGGGACCAAGAGGAGAGATGGTTACGTCTCAATAGGGGTCCAAAAGGAGGTAGTCTATCAATGAGCAAGGTGCATCTAATGGAGTTTAGAAGACCTTAGGGTTAGCTTTATTAAAGATCTCCAAAAGTTAGCGTTAAAAAATCCTTTGACCTTAGGCAAGCTAGGGCTGACCTTGAGGTGGAAATCCTACCCAAGCATGAGATGCTTGTCGGCTTGCTAACTAAAGTTCTTAAAGTGTTTGTGGAAATCTTGCCCAAAGCTTGAGGTGATTTTTATGCTTAAATGACTAAGGTTCTTGAAATGTTCAATTCAAAGATGATCTCTCAAGAGGCATAAACGGTTTCCATGCTTAAAAGACTAGGTGCTTGAAGTGTTCAATTCAAACAAAATGACTTAAGAAGCATAAAAGGCACATGTCAAAATCCTCCACATATGGCCCTCATGATGTGCTTGAATCCTATTGGATAGGCTTTAAAGGGGTCCAATGAGAATTTAGATGCATAAAATAAATAATTAAGTTCTTTCTCTCAAAGAAAAGAAGAGAACACATGTCCAAATGATATAATTAAATAAGAGAGAGAGAGGGGGGGGGGGAGGTGTATACTCTCCCACACACACACACACACACACACACACACACACACACACTCATTGTGTGAAGTGCAAAGTGAAAAGTGCAAGAGCTCCATCTCCTTCTCCAAGCTTGTTGAGAAGTGGAGAGCCTACACCAACAATCTTGGCTATGGAATGCAAATCCAACCAAGAGCCGTGCTTCAATGCTTAAGCTTGCCATCTTCTTCATCTTCATTACTATGCTATTATGCTATGCTAAGCAAGAAGAGTGATGATAAGTGAGGAACTATTTCTTTCTCCTATGAATGATTCTTCTTCCTCTTCCCTACCCTCATTCCCTGCTAGCTCTCTCCACCTTCGAAGGTGTTTGAGGCCTTGGGACTGAGGCTTGGGATAGTTAATGCTTTTTGCAAAGTTTATGTTATGCTCATGATGCATGAAGCTTTCCATCTTCATAGCATCACCAAGGTCACAACGAACACAAAGATTGTATTGTACCAAGTCTCTCTTGATGGGAGAATGTATAATAAAAATGCCTTTTGGAGGGGGGACCACCAGCTCCAAGCAATTCGGTCCTCAACTATTATCATGTTCTCTAATACTCTCTCTCTTGTAAAAGTATTGCTCATGCCAAGTTAATTAAGTACTATGTTCATATTGCTATCATTAATTAAGTTCACCCTCTATGTTCTCAAAGTGATCTCACAAAAATGCTCACTTTAATTCTCTTAATTTCGCTATTCTAAAAGTTCATAGGCCATTTCCATTACAGCCCGCATCCCAACAATAAGTGTGCCACCATGCTAGTTAGTAGTGTCATATGTTAGTTAGCACTCCAATTTTGTAATTAGCATTGTCATTGTGCTTCTTATCAAAGTATGCTAGATGACATCGTCACCATGCTAGTTAGCACTCCAGTTTAGACATTCACACACGCTGGTTAAGTTCACACAAAGCAAGTGTGCGCTACTTTAGACATGTGGCCTAGCTAAGCTTAGTAAACAAAGACTAGAGTCAACTTGCCAAATGAGGAAGGACTAATCTAACCTTAGTCTATAGCTTTTCTCTTTCATTTAAAAAAACCATAAAGTTACCTTAATATTAATTAGCTTAGGTACAAGACCTTTGTACAAACCTTGGAGGCTTATGAAGCTGACCCAGGGGCTACAATCTACCTACTAATTTAGGAAGTCCTAAATTAGGATAAAATTTGGCAAAAATAAAACTCACCCTTTGGGCTTTAAAGTTTTCACCTCCTGTGCAAAACCTTAGCATAGTGCTTTAGAGGTGCCGCCAAGCTGCTCCCAAAACTTACAAAATTTAGAAATTTTGTGGCAAGTTAGAATTTCACCCTAAGGCTTCCCAAACTTCATACTTAGAGTCTACAGCGTTATTCTAATGACTTAATCTTAGCACAATCACTTACTATTTTTAGACTCATACAATTCCTCTCAATCATCTCCTTTGTCCTATACCTTTTATCAAGGCTACCTTGGATACATTTATCCTTCTTTAACATGTACCTATGACTTAGATAATTAATTAGCAATTAGCCTTTCTCTTTTAAGGACTTTCCTCTTTTGGTCCCAAGCCTTGATTGGTTGGTCCATTAGCACTTAATCAATTTCACTTGTTCTCTTTTTATTTTTGCTGGACTTGTTCTCTTCCTGGACTCCAGCTAAAAAATCTCTTATTTACCATCAAACTCGAGGGGTTCTTCAATTACCGGTTCTTTGGGTGGCTCGCCCTTATAAGGTTTCAATAGGCTCACACGAAAAGCTTATGAATGAGTCAAGCTTGTACTTGGTAACGTTAACTTGTATGTTGTTTCATTGATTGGCTTGAGAATTTGAAATGGGCCATAATATCTTTTTGCTAGCTTAGCATAATATTTTTGGTGACCCGTTGGGTATCTTTGTGTTCCCTTGCCTGTAGTGTGACTTAGACGTGCTTTTGGAAACTTGAGCAATACCCAATCAATTTCTTTGAAGGTCAAGGCTTGTTGAAGCTTATCAACAACAACCTTTTGCTTCTATTTTGTGATGGATATAACTTCTTTAATCTTTTGAAAAGATTCTTTAAGATCTCTACTATACTCATCAACAGCAAATATGTTCCCAAGTGTCTTGAATATCAATGGGAGTTGGGGTCTTCCTTCAATTACTTCAAAGGGTGCTTTTCCAATAGAAGTATGGACAATGTTATTGTATGCATACTGGTAAATACTCTTTCCACAAATCTCTTTAATATAGTTCTTTAACTTAGGCTTTAAGTCGATAAGTGATAGTTGAATTTGCTATCTCACTTTGGCCATCCGTTTGTGGGTGATAGTTCAAGGAGAAATTCAACTTAGTATCCAAGTTCTCAAAAAGCCCTTCCAAAAAATACTGGTCATTCTTGGATCTCTATCAGATACTATAGACGTTGGTGAGCCATGGTACTTAAAGACCAGTGAGATAAAGAGGGTTTCCATATGGTGTGCTTTAATATTCTTTTTGATCGATATGAAATGTGATTGCTTGCCAAACCGATCTACTATTGTCCATACTGCAGTGTTCCAATGTATGGACTTGGGTAATCCAAAGATGAAATCCATGGATATACTTTCCCATGGGGAATCAGGTATAGGCAATGGTTGAAGCAAGCTAGGCTACTTCCCTTTATCATACTTTGTCTTTTGACATACAGTACATATGGCAACATAATCCGGTATGTTTGCCTTCATTGTTGGCCTATAGAAGTACATCTCTATTCCCCTGAGAGTAGCTTGAATCCCTCTATGTCTCGCATAAGGTGGAATATGAGATTCATACATAACCTTTCATGTAGATTATGTGTAATGCATAGCCTATTTCCATAGAGAAGATAACCATCTTGTACATTGTCGAGCTTACTAATAGGTCAATAATGATTAAGCCATAGGCAAGTCTTGAAAGACTCCATCATTAAGACCATAGTTCTCGATGGTGTCCCCCGCTTCCTATAAACAGGCATACCAACCAAGTTAAAAAATTACAATCACACTTACCCTATTGCAATGAACAACTTCAATATTTCATAAATGACTCGAGGACCTCTCTTCTTAGGCAAGAAAAGAGAAACCTCAACTCTGATACCAATGTCAGAGTATCTAATACTTACTTTTAGATTCAACGGAGTTTAACTATGAAAGGAGAGAGTTTTTCTTTAAGAGATAGATAGTAAGGAGAACATAGTTTATGCTAGGCTGATTTCTTTACAAAAACACACATTTAAAACACTTTGACCATGCACATAATTCAAAGAGAATAACTAATTAAGATTGACAACTCAATGAGGACCGGATTTGCTTGGAGCTAGTCCCCCCTCTTGAAACACTTGTATCATAATCCTTTCAAGAGAGATCTTTCTTACAAAACATGTTTGTGCTCTTGCGGAGCCTTTCATGGTATAATCCTCCTTCCCAAACCCTAAACACCCTAGCGGGGAGAAAGGAACTGCGGGGAAAGAGGAAGATGAAGGTGGAAAGAAGTACTTTTCAAGCAAGAGAATGGATCCTTTGAATACGCTTGCTCATGGTCAAGCTCTTATCATAGCATAGTATAATAGAATATTTGCATCCATAGCCAAGAGCTTGAGCATAGACTTTGTCCCTAGAGCTCCCATGAGAGAGAGAGAGAGAGAGAGAGAGAGAGAGAGAGAGAGAGAGAGCTTGCTTTGCATATCTTGGGCACTAGAGAGAGTGTGTGAGAGGAGCAAGAAGAAGCCAAAAATCCCCACAAGCCCTCCCTTTTATGCCTTGTCCCCTCTTGCGTTGCATGCTAGAGCTCGCCCCCACTTCTATTGGACTCTTCTTGGCAAGTGCACACACTCATATACACTTGTTAAGTTCACACAAAGCAAGTGTGTGCTACTTTAGACATGTGGCCTAGCTAAGCTTAGTAAACAAAGACTAGAGTCAACTTACTAAATGAGGAAGGTCTGATCTAACCTTAGTCTATAGCTTTTCCCTTTCATTTAATAAAACCATAAACTTATCTTTTAATTAATTAGCTCGGGTGCAAGCCCTGTGCACAAACCTTGGAGGCTGACCCGAAGCTACAGCCTACCTGCTGATTTAGGACCCGATAAATTAGGATAAAGTTGCTCCCAAAACCTACTAAATTTATTTCACCCCAAGGCTTCCAAAAATTCTCACTTAGAGTGTAAAGAGTTATTCTAATGACTTAAGCTTAGCACAATCCCTTTTTATTTTTAGACTCCTATAATTGCTCTTGATAATCTCCTTTGTCATGTACCTTTGATCGAGGCTTTCCTTTTTTTGTCCCAAGCCTTGAACGGTTGGTCCATTAGCACTTAAATCAATTTCACTTGCTCTCTTTTTAGTTTCCTTGGACTTAAGTGGCCAATCTAAGTTGGAAAATACTTTTAGAAGGTTAGAAATTAACAATCTGTGTCTTTATTCTCTAAAATTGGGATCGAACACAATATGGTTACACAAGTCTACAACTTCAAGCACAAGCCAAGGAAAACCGTGAAGAATTATGCTAGTCAAGTGAGAGAATATATATCTAGATGCCTACAAAGAGAATCCTTGAGCATGAAAGAATTGTCTCGCTCTCCATAGAAGTGATGCCAAACAAAAAGTTTCATGCAAGCTTGTATAGCATAAACCATATCATTGTAGATGCTTGTATACATGATGCCATAGGTTTTGGACATAATTTTGAAATCTATGAAGAAAATTTCTAAGAAGCCAATGCAAAGAGTGATAGAAGCAAAGTTGCTATACCAACTTAAGTTGTCCCAGTGGTAAGGTTTACCCAGCTGACTAGGGATCTCCTTAATGGAAACCTCCTATGGCCCTACAACCTAAGTGGTGTGCCAAAGAGGTTGTGGATCAACCATTGAATTACTTTGGATAGCCAAGGTCATGGGCTCAAGAGGGTTCTACGTAAGTAGGGAGATGTTAATAGTTCAATCATTGATTACATCACAACTTGAGCATCATATGATTTCATGGTCCATACAAATCACCCAAGCTCTCATTGCTTAGGTCCCTTCGGAGTTTGATTTGAGGCATAATGGGAGGGTGTAGCTTCTCATCCGTCTTCTTCACCGCCTAAAGTTTGAATCCAAATTCATCTTGATACTTATAATCTAATGGTGGGCTACTAGACACACCAACTTGAGTGCTAGCATGGAATATTCATTGTCTAGGGTCTCATCTAGCCTTTTAATACTATCGTCTTGCAAGAAGTGCACAAGAGCATGTTCTTCAAAAAAATTGGCTTTTGGCTCATTAGGTCTTCTTGGTGAATTGTTTCCTAGTTCTATGGCTTGTGCAATTTCTTTTTTGCCTATAGAAAAATCTCAAATTTGTGGTTTTTTTGTCATAATCTAGAGGTGGGCTATTAGACACCAACTTGTTTGCTAGCATGGAATCATCATTATTTAGCATGGACTCGATGGATTTTCACAGAGATGCGCAGAGTTGGCTTGAGCAGGAGACTGGAGGACCGCTTCGCTGCGAGTCTGCTCCAATCCTAGGAGCAACTGCAGTGAGGCCTAGAGCAGACAGCCCCTTGTTTGAAACCCCATGGTTAGCACTCAGAGAGGCCACTTGGTTGGTAGTCGGCCTCATGTTTCCAGGGGTCCCATGGCAGAGGGTCCAGCACGCTCTCTAGGTGACTAAGTCAGTTACAGTTTTCAGGCTTGTCAGAGGAGCTTCAGGGCATTCAGTCTACGGGGCATGAGAGGAGTGCAGAGCATGTGTCCTGTAGGACATCTCAGAGGCAGTACCAGCTCAGTGGCTCACACCTCTTGAGTTAGCAGCACCGAGATGGATGGGAGCCTTCACGCAACTGGAGGTTCTCATCTCAGTTCGGGCTTGCTCAGAGACTATACCCTCCCTGTTTTTCGAGCTAGAGAGTAAGGGACACTTACACTGAGTTGCAGTAGAGGCCTCGCAAGTGGCAGAGTGTTGTTTTTAGAGGATTCACGTGGTGGGAATCTATGAGAGGACTTGTGCCATAGATCCTGACCCAGCAGCTCTTGAGACTGGCCACTCGAGACTGTGGGCTTGTGAGAGTTGTCCACTGGCACGAGTACAGTGGGATCCTGGAGAGTGGCTATGGAGGGACTCTTTCTCCTCTATAGATCATCCAGGTGTCCCTTTCTTTCAGTACACTGTTCGACTGGGACGTCACATACTAGCAGCGGAAAGAGAGGCTCGTCCTGTTGCAGCACCTCATTGGCAGGAGGAGGGTCTCACAGCTGATTTCTTGGCAGCTTTTTGGGGGAGGTCGTGGGACTCCAGACAGTCGAGACAAGTCACTTTGTTCGAGTGGTTAGTTGCACACATAGCTACAGCAGTTGAGAGCTGGCTTGTACATAGTGGTCTCTCGGCCACATGTGCAGCTTGTGACCATCTTGTGGAGGGTCAGTGTCACTGTCTTTGGGATTGTCCTTTGGCACAGCATGTGTGGCTTCGTGTCCTTTGGCTGATGCCAGCCCTTTCCACAGCTAGGCAGTACACTTGGGGGGCAGCTGCTTGGTCCACTCTCACGGGCCCGACACTTCAATTTGAGTTATATTCCACCAGCAGGATGATAGTGATGCAGGGGGGTCGACCTACACTCCAGCCTGCTACAAAGCTTACTCCATAGGAGTGGTGCACAGAGAGAGAGAGAGAGAGAGAGAGAGAGAGAGAGAGAGAGAGAGAGAGAGAGAGAGAGAGAGGAGTGTTGGGAGCTCATCAATGGCCTAACACTCTAGTTCATTTGGCGGGCTCGTTGCTTCCGCATCTTCGAGGCTCACCCTGTACCACCAGCAGAGAGTGTTCAGGATCTTTGGCTAGATCTAATCCATACTCTCAGAGGACAGTTTGAGAGACTCCAGGGCAGTTTCGACTGCATACAGGAGTGCAGAGAGGCTTTCCTTCAACTCTGGCATCCTGGGTCTTTTTTCTCCATGGTCCAGGGTGTGCTCAGATGGCACTACTGTCCACCTGTGTGGCTTTTCACTCCGCCCATCTCTTGATTTAGCCTCATTGTACCATATGTTGTTTTTTCATTGGGAGAGTCTCCCCATCATGATTGTTGTAGCCCTCTCTTGTAGAGGAGGTTGTAGCCCTATGGGCAGTTTCATTAACTAATAGAAGGATCTTTTTCTGGGGGGGGGGGGGGGGGGGGGGGGGGGGGGGGGAGATGTGCACTAGATCATGTTCTCCAAAAAAAATTGCTTTTGGCTCATTAAGTATTCTTGAAAAATTGTCCTAGTTTTATGGCTTGTGCATTCTTTCTTTGTATAGAAAAAATTATTTGAGATTCAATTTGTGGGTCTTTTCCACTACGTTCAACATGGAAATAAAATTTGTGGGGTATTTGCCACTTTATTCAACATGACAATTCTATTCTAGTTGGGTTTAAGAGATTTCTTAGGAGCATACGATGATATTGAGGAGTATTTCTAAAAATTTATAGAGGCTCCAAGAGAGTTGTTGGCCAAAGGTTCACGGTCTTCATCAATGTAGACAAGGCCTTGTTCTACATGCCAAAATTGTACTATGGTAGGGTGGCTCTATCAACTTGAGTAGACATTGCTCAAGACTTTATTAATGGTCATCCTCAAATTAGAAGTATTGTGTACCAATCATGTCCTCATAGAAGTTATCATCATCTTCTACAATTGGTTGCACTTCCATTAGTGAGATCAAACTGTCTAGCTCCAAATTAGCTTGCTTTTGGTGAGATATGGCCATAAAAATGTACATAACAATTATTAACCATTTACATCATATCAACTGCAACAATAGTGATTTCTTGGTTGGATATGGTCATTTAGAGCGGAAGAATGTTAGCCATTGTGCAGGCACAAACCACTTTTTGTGCTTGAAGTTTGATCGAGAGCAAGTAGACATGCTTAAACTACTCATGATAAAGCTATTGCTTATGGTTGAGCTTCATCCTTTGAAGGTTGCAACTCTGGTTGCAAGATTTCTAAATGTAGTTGAATTGCTACCTAAAATTCTTTGCATTCATACCCAAGATGTTACTCTACCCATCCGTGAAGAGATTTGTTACATTTTTAGTGCCCTAGGTTGTCGTTTTACAAAGGGTCAAACTCACGGTCGTGAATTGCCAAGAATCCGATTTCAATGAGCCCAAAGGAGAGCTACTCAATGTTGACAAACTAGCAATTGTAGAGCTCTTCTTCTCAATGGGGTGTGTAGAATTGGCACTCTAGTCAAACATACTTTGAAGGCGATGGTATTGGGGGTTGACCACATTGACCTAGTCTTGTACACCTACTTAAGGGTGAGTCGCCACACAAACAAAGATGTGCAAACAATGGATGTCAATATGGATGTGATGTGGTGCATAGCAGTCACAATAGAATTTCTTTTCTTTGTATTTGAATATCTTGCTTTATCTCAAGCCAACTTAATCAAAAAAATATCCCCTTCGAGTAAAAATATCAAATTTTCTTAAACATACCCAAAAAATGTAGAAATTAGGGACACATTTTTAGTGCAATTTAAACTCCTATTTGTTGCTTTTAATCATTATTTGTGCAAACTAGCTTGGTTTGCAAGTATTTGGTTTTTGTATACACATAATTCAATTGAACCAATTAGAACACGATATCAATTTTTGCAACCCATGTTCAATACTGTGATTCAATCTGAAAAATGATGCACAAAATTTCTAAAATTGGACTAGAAAAATTACATGCATACACAAGAAAAGGTTGTGTGGTCATTGTAGGGTGTCATAGGCCTAGGATACACATTCTCTAAATTGTCAATCTTAGGAGCATGGCAAACCATCTAGAGCATGGAAACATCTCACATTGTGAGAGTTGGTTGGAATGGGAAAATGACCTATTGGAGAGGTGCCATGCTAAGCACTCCCGTAGTTTCTCTCAACACCTACTCTCAGTCTCACACACAAACACCAGTTGCCTATACTTTCTCTAACCACACACAGTCCTAGTAGTTTAATTCAAATGGACACACTATTAGGCTCAAACTACATAAATAGACTCAATTTTGTGACAAATTAAGTGCTCACATTAAATAATCCCATCTACATACTCATTAATCTCAAAATATTTCAATGCAAATTTGGCATCATAATGATGTGAAAAATGCAATTAGTCAAATGTATCCATGTGTCCCTGATTTTCCCAAAGGGTTGTCAACCCATTGCACAATTATTTCTTTTGTATTCAAAGCATTTTTGTACAAATTTAGTTGGAATGAATATTCATAGGTCGAATATCGTAAGATTAGCTATCTCACCTTTCCAAAAATTACTGGTCATTCTAAGATATCTATCTGACACGATGGATGTTGGTAATCCATGGTGTTTGAAAATCTGTCATATGAAGAGAGTTGCCATTTGGTGTGCCTTCGATGAATGAAGTGTGCTTGTTTGCTAAACCTATCAACTATTGTCCATATTCCTGTATTCCCATGGATAGACTTGGGTAATCCAAAGATGAAATCCATGGATATACTCTCCCATGGTGAATTTGGGATAGGCAATGGCTGGAGTAATCCAGGTTGCTTTCCTCTATCATATTTGGTCTTTTGGCATACTACTAACGTTCTATTGGTAGTAGTCCTGCTATTTGAGAGAATTTTGCTATGAAGCGTCTATAGTATGCGCACATACCAATATAGCTTCTTAGCTCATGTAGATTCCTTGGGTTAGGCCATTCTTTTATTACCTCTAACTTTGATGGATCCATACCGATACCATCTTGAGAGATAATATGACCTAGGTATTGAATCTCTTGAAGGAAAAATTTGCTTTTCTTTTGTTCGAGGAAAAGCTTGTTCTCCCCCAATGCTTGAAAAATCACTTGGAGATGTTGCTTATGTTCCTCCAAAGACTTGGAGTAGATGATGATATCATCAACGAACACTCCAGTGAATTTACGATAAGGTCTAAAAATTTTCTCCATTAGACGATTGAACGTAGCTGGTGCATTAGTCAAGCCAAAAGGCATGACTAGATATTCATAAAGACCAAAAGTTGAGCAAAACGCGGTCTTTAGGATATTTTCATCCAGTATCCTTATTTGATGATAGCCACTTTTAAGGTCGATTCTATTGAAGTAGGTAGAGCCTCGTAGCTTATCAAACGAATCTTCTACCCGAGGCACGGGAAATCTATTTTTGATAGTGATATGATTTAGTGATCGGTAGTGCACACACATACTGTATGTACCATCTTTATTTTGCACTACAAGGACTGGAGAACAAAAGGGAGAGGAACTAGGACTCACCATCCCTTTGTATACCAATTCCTATACTTGCCTCATGACCTCCTCTTGTTGAGCTTGAGACACTCGATAAGGAGGCCTGTTAGGCGGTGAGCTTTCTGGAAGGAGCTCAATTCGATGGTCATCATCCCCTTGTTTTGGAGGTAAGTCCATAGGGATATCATCGATGAACACATCTTGGAATCCTTTTAGAAAATTAGACAAGTCTAACTCTTCTTGATTCCTACCTTTTACTTTTGAGTAAACATTAGGATCTTTTAGAGACTCTTTGACAAAAATCATGTACGCAGAAATTGAGCTCGTCATTGACTTATCAAAAGCAGGAGGATTTACAACTGGAATAGTGCGACCATGCTCACTAGCATCTCTATAGATTTTCTTTCCCCTGTAGGTGAAGTAGATTCTACTTTCAAGGAACTTCATATTGGCAGCCATGCGATCAAACCATGGTGCCCCTAGGATAGCATCCTCATGTTGGAGAGGAGAGATGAAAAAGTCTTCTTTGTCGACATAGCGTTGGACATGAAGCCTCAACTTCCCCATCAAGGGAGTAATGGAGGCTTGTTGTCCCTTGAAAGCTGTGTCAACCGTTACCATATCTCCCATCTCAAAATCTTGAATGCCCAACTTGGTGGCCAACTCCATTGATATAAAGTTGTGAATAGAGCTAGGGTCAAACAAGATGAAGGCATACTCTCTTACCTTTCCCCAAGCATAGGAAAGTGATGATCCTTTGCAATGAGCATCCTCTTTTAAAGCTTCAATGGTGGAAGCCCTAGGAGTCTCATTGCGAGCATTCTTTTTGGGGCAAGAACGATAGCCATGTCCTTGCTCCCCACACTTGAAACACTTATGGTCCTTGTGAACAGCTTCAAGCTCTTCAGGAGAGAGTTTGTTTTTGCCTTTGTAAACTCCCTTATCCTTGGACTGATTGTTGTTATTGTTGTTGGTAGTGCCTTGGGAAGAATTTTGAGCATTGGTTTTCCTCTTTGCATCATTTTTGTCTTTGTTTTCCATGGGCTTGACATTCCGTCTAGCCCCTTGATGGAAATTGATGTGTGAAGCAACCATGGTGTGATGGATTACTTCGCTAATAGTACCAGGCTATTGAGAGTTGATGTATTCGGCCATCTCTTCAGGTAATCCCGCACAAAATTGTTGTCTTTGGTCAGCAAAGTCTATCTTTTGAAAGACAGTAGCCTTGAGATGTAAATCCCAAAACTTGTCTACATACTTGTGGATAGACTCATGAGAGAGAAGCTTTAGACCGTTCCATTTGGTAAGCACTTTGTCCTTTGCATCGCTTGCAAGGAATTGCTTCATGATGAAAACTAATAGAGTTTTCCATGTCTTCGGGGCTTTGCCATTGCCATGAAGGCTAGCCCACCATTGACGAGCTGATTTTTGGAAATGCATAGCTACATGGCGTAGCTTAGAGGACTCTGTGAAGCCCTCGTCTCTAAAGGCCCCATCAAATTGCTGGATGAAGGCCAGTGTCATTAGCACCAAAAGTGCCATCATAGGTGAGAAAAGAGATACTCTTTTCTCCCTCCTTGAACTTCTTTAGCTTTTGGTACCTTCGCCATGCAGGATATGATTTACGATGTCCTCCCCTCTTGTATTATTTAGGAGAATAGCCATAGCTTTTGTCGGAAGAGGAGGAAGGTGAAGAAGAAGAAGAAGATGGTGACCTCTTTCTAGTCTTTTTCTTCCTTTGTTTCCTCTCTTCCCTTCAGAATGACAAGGAGAAGGACTGTGTGTTGATCTTTTCCTCTTGGGAGGAGTGGGCGATCGTCTAGACTGTCGTCTTCATGGAGCCACATCTTTAGAGGAACTTAATGTTTCATTGCTTTCTTGCTCTTTGGATTCCTCCTCTTGAATGGGAGAGAGTCTTATTTTGGGGGTCTCTTCAAGAGGACTCCTAAGCTCTCTGTCCTCTTGGAGAGGAAGGGAAATTCCATAAGCACAAAGTTGTTGAGTAACTTCAGCTTGCAAAGCAGGGTTGCCCATAGCTTGTTGCAAGCTAGTAATGAGATAATTGACAAACATGGGGGCATCATCATTAGCACCTTTATGTGCAAAATCAAAGCTATCAATGTTCATTCTACTCTCTTGATTATTGTCAGCCATGTTAACATAATTTATGTATGTACTTAGTGTATGCTTTGGCAATTCAAAACTTTAGTTGCCACTCCTCTTAGCCTTAAAAAATTGGCTCTTAAGTATCTACACCCACGGCTCGAAGTGGTTAATTATAGAGAGTAATGGAGTAGGTCTAACATAGCAGAGTTGCCGATGGCTAGCTCCTTTCAGACTTCTTATGGCTCAATAATGGTAAAGTTGTAGGCAAGTCTAAAAAAACTCCATTATTAAGTCCAAATCTCCCGAGGTGTGCACCATATCCCACATAGTAGGCTCAACAAAACCGATACTAGATCCCAGTTCCACTTACCCTAATATAATTAACAACATCAACCATTTATAGGCTACTTAAGGACCTCTGTTATTAAGCAAGAAAAGAGAAACCAAATGCTCTGATACCAATGTAATGGAATTGGCCTATTAACTTAAGAGTAGCAGAAATTTAATGAGAGTACTTTTGAGAAATTACTTTGTGAGCATAGCGGGTGAACATAATTGATAATAAAAACATAGGCATAGCAATTAGTTAACTTGGCATGAACAATACTTTTGCAACAGAGAGAATTTACAGTTGAGGATCGGATTTATGTGGAGCTGGTCCCCCCTCCAATAGCCATTTGTATTATGATTTCTCCCATTAAGAGAGACTTGTTACAATACAATCTTTGTATTCCTTGTGACCCAGGTGATGCAATGAAAATGGAAAGCTTCATGCATCACAAGCATAACATAAACTTTGAAGAAAGCTTTAACTATCCCAAGCCTCAGTCCCAAGACCTCAAACACCTTCGAAGGTGGAGAGAGCTAGCAGGGAATGAGGGTAGGGAAGAGGAAAAAGAAACATTTTATAGGAGAAAGAATTATATAGCATACATAATAGCATAGTAATGAATATGGAGAAGATGGCAAGCTCAAGCATTGAAGCATGGCTCTTGGTTGGATTTGCACTCCATAGCCAAGAGTGTTGGTGTAGGCTCTCAACTCTTTAAGGAACTTGGAGAAGGAGATGGAGCTCTTGCACTTTGCATAGCACACAATGAGAGTGTGTGTGAGTGTGTGTGGGTGAGTATACCCCCTAAGTAACCCCCTAGCTTGCTTGGGGTGACCCCCCTCTTGTAGCGCATGCTTGAAGCTCATTGGACCCTCCACGCCTAGCCAATCACAAGCAGGAGGCATTACAAGCAACAAGGGTTTACTTGGAACAAGTGTCCCCCTTTCCCCTTTGAGAGAGAGGACTTGATAAATGCCAAAACAATTAGATAAGTCAAGTAATTTATCATTGGACCCCTTTTAAGCGTGGCCAATAGGATTCAAGCACCTCATGAAGGTAGCATGGGTAGGAGCTTGACATGTGTCCTTGCTGCCTCTTAAGGCTTGGGGTTACCTTGAGTGTGTGTGGGTGTGTTCTCTCACTAGCCCCTACAATATGGGCTCACCCCCTCTTATGTAGGGCTCCTTTTGACTTTAGGTGCTCAAGCAACTTACTCATCAAGCATGACAAAGCACTTCTAGCTTGGGGGTGTTCCCACAAGCTTCTCAAGCAAGCATAACAAAGCACCTCAAGCACCTTAGTCATCCAGCAGGACAAGGACCTCAAGCACCTTAATCATCCAGCAGGACAAGCACCTCAAGCACCTTAATCAAGCACGACAAGTACCTCAAGCATGACAAGAACCTCAAGCATGACAAGCACCTCGAGCTGGGTTGGGTCCCCACTTCAAGCACATCCCTAGCTTACCTAAGGTCAAAGGACTTTTACGCACATTATTGGAGGTCTTTAATGAAGCTAACCCTCATGTCTTATGCCCCATTGGTTAGCCTTGCTCTTTGATAGACCATTTCTCATTTGGGCCCCTTTACCATTGGCCCTGTGTTGAAATAGACCTATAAGCACATGTCTATATCTTAACCTCTGTTCCCATTTATTCTCTCACATTAAGTGATCAGTTTAATATGAGAAAATCATTTGGGTTGGTTAGATATTAGATTTTATGACAAGGTGAAACCCAATCTACATGTAAATTCTCATTAATGAATTTGCTTTTTTTTTTTAATTTTCCTCTTTGATCTTCTTAGTAAAAGTCTCATTTTAGGTGTAAGGCCTTTTTCTCAATGGTTTAGCATCATCTCTTATAGGAATTATATGTTGGTGCATCTCTGGATCCACCCCCTTCACGGCTTTGTAAGACCAAGCAAATACATCTCAGTATTCAATACGTCTTTGTATTTTTTTACGGGTTTAATTCGTATCTCTTCTTATTCAAGGAATATGTATGTAGCAATATATGTTGTCTGAGGATCTTTATTGGGATCAACAAGATCTATTTTCTTAGCATATTCTAAACCATCATAAGATTTCCCACGTTCCTTCAACTCTTTCATGGGTTATAACATCACAATCCTTCTATATTGAAGTATATACTTTTTATTATGGGATGATACACTCATTCTAGTACTCAGTGTATCCTTCTCATAGTCCATCTCAATTTTCTAGACCTCTTTTAGTGTCTTTATCAATTCCCTATATTTGACCCTTCGTTTAGTTTTTGACAATTTGGGTTCAATCTCAACCTCAATTATCCTTTTGGGTTTCTTTTTGGGCTTCGTTTTCTTGTTTGATTTTGTGCACGCTTTTCTTACATATAATAAGTACACCCCATTGTTTTGTCTTTAAAACAATCTTTTGCCTTAACTAGCATCAAATAAAGAGTTTTGTCCTTCATCATAGGCATGGAGCATATGCACATTTGTTCAATCTTGTGTTTCTTTCTATCGTGTTTTTGTCCATTGTGTCATTTGTTTGAAAAAAAAATAAAAAATTCTGTCCCATTTTTTGCCAACAAGCGTACTCTTGACCTCTCTTTCTCACAATTTGCACCACTAGAAATGACTTGATTCCGTTCTATCTCATTCGGAGCATCATAAAAAGTAAATTTATCCTCTTGATGTTGCTCCAATAAGTCTTTGATGAATATTTTTATATATATAGATATTTGTTGTTTTTGTATCTTAGAAATTTGTATCCCCTTTTCTGGTCACTCTCGTATAAATGGGATCCTTCACACTCGAGCTTTCCCAAATCTCTCTTACTATGGACACATTTTGAATTGGGAATATATCATACTCTTTCTAGTAGACAAATCGAGGTAAGAGTGGTTTCATTTACACGTATCCAATGTTGCCATAATTTGATTCCATTCATATGGCTCAAATATGTGTTCAGAAAATGGCTCTGGAATGTACATTTTGTCTTCTACTTTTTGTGCTAAAATGCAATCCTCCCTCATCAAGCTACTATGGTTCAAAGCACCACACATCCAAAGATGTGGTCTTGACTTCAACCAAGAAGGTAGTCTTTGGATAGAAGTCTTTGACACATTTCTAAAGGAGTGATTTTCATATGATTAAACCTTCTCTAAGGTACATGTAGCGGTATCATAAATGGTATCCCTAATATGACATCATAATTGGATTTTTTTCCAAAATTCACTATTGCAAACCTATGTTGGTAGTCAATGCCACAAGAAATGACCTAGAAATCCTAG
The DNA here is from genome assembly GCF_014529385.1 of Adiantum capillus-veneris. Lineage (NCBI taxonomy): Eukaryota > Viridiplantae > Streptophyta > Polypodiopsida > Polypodiales > Pteridaceae > Adiantum > Adiantum capillus-veneris. The sequence goes on from NC_140947.1 coordinate 150,883,957, forward strand.
GATCTTTTCACTTGTCCGTCTAGAAGTTGTAGGTCCATAAGTGTTTTTTGATAGCAGGTTTTTCCCAAAATTCCCACTTTCTTTGGTGGCAATGGAAATTCTAGTCCCACTGAGTAGAAAGCCATGCATTTCATACCAAAAAGTTCCACAAGCAAAGTGGTGTTCTCATCTTCACCCTCACAATAGTCATCCCCACCTTGTTGACTAGGAGTTGACAAGCTTTCAAGAAAAAAATTGCACCCGAAGCTACATGAAGGAGTACGAGCGGAAGTGCGACGCGAGAGAGAGTGCAAGAAGAAGAGCACGACGATATGGTGAACTCGCTCTACTGTAATGTGTAGATCATAGTGAGTTCTTATTAGGTTTTTACAAAAGAATATGTGTACATATTCTTTTGTAAAAAGAATATGTGTACATACCTGGCGGCCCGCCCACTTACCTGGGCGACCACATTGGGCTTTATACCCCAACAACCTCCCACTTAAAGTCCAATGTGGTACTTTAAGTGTGAGAGAAGCTACTATACAAGCTAATATACAAGAGATGTAGAGAAGTGATGTACTACCCTACACCTAACTGCTTGCGAAAATGCGCAAAGCTCTCTGAGGGAAGTCCTTTTGTAAGTAGATCAGCAGGATTTTCTGTGGTGTGAACTTTGACAAGCTGAAGTTGCTTATCGTCGAGCATTTCCCTGATGAAATGATACTTCACATCCACATGCTTTGTCTTTGAGTGATAAACTGGATTGCGAGCCAATTGTATAGTGTTGAAGATGATGAAACAGGAAACAGAAGGAAGACAGCAACTCAGAGTAGGAAGAAGATGGAGAAGGAGAAGACACAGAGCTTGTGTACGAGATCTCTGTAGTCTCTCTCTCTGTATTGGAATATTAATATATAAACTCAGAGCTACAAAGCTTATATGAAACCCTAAGAGATAAGGTGTCCTTTCACACCGAATGTCCAGGGGGAAAAACCCAGTGGGAGAAAAGTGCCCCTGGTGAAGCGCGTATACACACTAACACTACTACATGTCTACAAATCCCCCCTGTAGTGATAGTGTGAATCCGTACAAGGTAGCAGATCATCATGTGTATAAGAGTAAGCCCAAAGCTTTTCGGAAAGCTTCAAACTTTTCTCGTGATAACGCCTTCGTAAATAGATATGCAATGTTCTCCTGTGTAGGACAGTAAGTTAGTGTGATCTCCCCTGCATGTAGCCTTTCCCTGACATAGTGGTAGTGAACCTCTATGTGCTTTGTTCTTGCATGAAATACTGGATTCCTTGCAACTGCCATAGCACTCTGACTATCAGTGAAAATGGTAGTGGGTGCCTGTTGACACTCACAAAGATCTGCCAATAACCTGTGTATCCATACACAATCAACTGTTGCCGTGAAAGCTGCCTTGTACTCAGCTTCACAAGTTGATGTAGCCACTGTGGGTTGCTTCTTGCTTAGCCAAGATATACATGCATTTCCCAAGAAAAAACAATTGCCACTTGTGGAATGTCGTGTGTCAAAATCACCAGCCCAATCTGAATCGCTGTAACCAAGAAGCTGCATAGAACTGTGCTTTCCATACATATCCCCCCTTGGAAAGAACATGGCAAGATTAGGGGTACCTGAAAGGTAACGAAGTATGCGCTTCACAGCCTGCCAATGATGCATACCTGGGCTGTGCATAAATCTGCTTGCTTGTGAAACCCCAAATTGAATGTCTGGACGAGTGTTGCCTGCCAAATATATCAAGCAACCAACCGCTGCTGCATAAGTATGTACATCAAAAGGTTCTCCAGCATCGTGCATGCTCAACTTTGATCCAGTTTCTACGGGTGTAGAGATTGGCTTACAATTTTGCATACCAAACTTGTCCAAAATTTTATGCAAATATTTTGCCTGCAACATGTATATGCCATCCTCTGATTGCACAAACTGAATACCCAAGTAATAATGTAGCAAACCAAGATCAGACATCTCAAAGGTTTTTCTCAAAGCATCTTTAAACGCTTCAATTTCATCTGCAGTATTGCCTGTAAGAAGCATATCATCCACATAAAGTGTTAGCATAATGAGAACTCCATCTCTCTTTTTGACATACAAAGTACTTTCTGCTGGACTATTCTGAAATCCCTGGCCAATCAAATAAGTATGTATCTTCTCATACCATGCTCTTGGAGCCTGTTTGAGACCATACAAAGCTTTACGCAATCTACATACCTTTTGCTCTTGACCTTTTACAACAAAACCACTTGGTTGACTTACATAAACTTCTTCCTGCAAATCACCATTCAAAAAAGCAGTCTTGATATCCAACTGATGCACTTTCCAACCATGATGAGCAGCAATTGCAACTAGTGATCTAACTGTGGACGCACGAGAAGTAGGAGCAAAGGTTTCATCATAATCTATGCCTTTCTGTTGCGCATAGCCTTTTGCCACAAGCCTTGCTTTGTACCTATCAACAGTACCATCTTGTTTCCTTTTTACCTTAAAAACCCACTTTGTACCAATAGGCTTTTTACCTGTAGGCAAGTCCACTAGATCCCATGTATGATTCTTATGAATAGAATCAATTTCTTGCTCCATAGCATCTTTCCACTGAACACACTCTAAAGCTTGTTCAAATGAATCAGGCTCATCTGCATCACAAAGAGTGCTAAAGCAAGCCAAATCTACTTGCTCTCTGCCAAAAGTAGTACCAGCACGTGTTTTCCGTGGCAGCGGTACATCCAACTTGCTATCCTGCAAAGTTTTCTGAACCCATTTAGGCAAGGTTCTTTCTTCCCTGAGAACTTCTTGCTCTTCACGCACAATTTCCTCTACATCATGAGGTGTCACATGCTGATCAAAAGATTGATCAAGATTATCAACCTGTTGTGATTCTTGATTCTCCACAAAAGAAGGAAGCAAACCTTCAAATACATCATGTGTCTGCATATGAGGTACATCAAAAGCAGCCATAGGTTGAGCAGTAGTTTCTGCAAAAACTACATCACGACTTTCAAAAATCTTGTTTGTAGCAGGATTGTAAAGTCTATAACCTTTACTTCCACTACTGTACCCCACAAATATACATTTGATTGCCTTATCATCAAGCTTCCCACGTAACTGCTGAGGGATGTGAGCATAAGCAAGACAACCAAAAACACGAAGATAACTGACTGAAGGTTTTTTGTCATACCAAGCTTCATATGCAGTAATGGTCTTCAAGGCACGAGCAGGACACCTGTTCAAAACATGTGCTGCACAAGCAACTGCCTCCATCCATAGTTTATGAGGCAAACTCTTAGCCTTGATCATACATCTAGCCGTCTCCATTAAAGACATGTTCTTCCTTTCTGCAACACCATTCTGTTGTGGTGTGTATGGCATAGTGCATTGGTGTTTAATGCCTTTCTTTCCCAAAAAATCCTTAAATGCACCTGACATGTATTCACCTCCTCGATCGGTACGAAGAGTCCGTACTTTGCAACCTGTTTCATTTTCAACCATGGCGACATAATGTTGAAAAACTGCAAACACATCTGACTTTGCTTTGAGTGGATACACCCAACAAAACCTGGAAAAGTCATCAATGAAGGTCACAAAATAAAGGGTGTTTCCCAAAGATGGCGTCCTCATAGGACCACATACATCACTGTGTACAAGCTGCAACTTTCGTGTCGCTCTAACTGAACCATCCTGCGAAAATGCAAATCTGTGCATCTTTCCAAGAACGCAACCTTCACATACATGTCTTGGTGGCATCTCCAATAAAGACAAATCATGCACCATATTATGACGTTGTAAAGTCATCAAACTGCCATAACCAACATGCCCAAATCTAGCATGCCACAACTCAGCATCCTGCATGGCCTGAGTCTTTGTTTCTGCAATACATACCTGAATCTGCTTTTCATAACGATCTAGCACAAATAGTCCATTTTCCAGCGTACCTGTAGTGATAAGAGAATAACCATTCTCTCGATCTCGTACAACACATCTGTCATCCTCAAAAATGACCCAAAGACCATTTTTTGCAAGAGAGGATACAGACAACAAATTCTTCTTGATCCCTGGAACATATAAGACATCTGGCAAGCATAAATCTGAACCATCTGAAATGGTAATCAAAATCTTACCAACGCCTTTGATTGGATAAGAAGCATTATTTGCACATGTCACCTTCTTTCCTGCTGGAGCTGCATCCAATGAACAAAACAAATCCTTCCTTGAAGTAATATGCCTGGATGCACCACTATCAAAGTACCAAATCATTTGTGTCTTGTCAACACTGTAAGCAAAAAAATTTGAACATACTACAAAAGCATAAGAATCCTGCACAAAGTTTGCAGACTCTTCTTTAGCTGTAGAAGAATCACCAGAAGCTGAAACAACCAAACTTGACTCTTTCTTCTTTTCTTTAGCAATTCGCTTTTTACACTCACTAATGTAGTGACCAGGTTTCTTGCAATAGTGACATTTACCTTTCTTCTTGGACTTGTCGGAATCACCTTTAGACTTCTCTGAAGATTGTCCTGCACTAGACTTGGAGTAATGAGCACTCTCTTTACCCCTGTTTTTGTTTTGTACAACAAGAGCATGATCCATACCATCCACCTGTAAAGACTTGTTCTTACGTGATTGATCCTCCTGCAATAGCAAAGCCACTAACTCTTCAAAATGAAGAGGGTCAGGATTAGCTCGCAAAGACAGAGTCAAAGAAGTCTAAAAAGTCAAATAAGATGGTGGTAGTGAATTGAGTGTTTTGGAAACCAAGTCCTTCTCTGGAATCACTTCATCAATGCTAAGCAATTGCTCTTTAAGATCCCTGATTTTTGTAAGATGCTCGACAATATCGTCACTTTCGTCCATCTGTATTTTGTCAAGTTGTTTCTTCAAAAACTCTATTCTGGCAGCATTTCTTCCTCCAAACATAGCTTGCAGAGTGTTCCAAGCATCCTCAGAAGTTCTGCAAGATCTGATATGTGGTGTGATTGTCCTCTTTATGGTTAAGGCAATCACAGCCATAGCCTGTGCATCTTTAGTATCCCATCTCTTTTGCTCTGGAGTGACTTGTGAGGGTCCTGCACCAACAGCTGCACCACGACCAGGCGTGGCAAGTGCAATGCTACCTGGACGAACTTCATCTCCAGATACATAATCCCACAATCCTTTACCAACCAAAACATTTTTTGCCATAAAAGACCAAAGAGAATAGTTGGTACCATCCAATTTGTCTTCGGCTGTAAACGCACCAAAAATCTCTTTCTCCGTAGATTGAGCCATACTGTAGATGCACACAAGAGAGCAAAAGAACCTCCAAGAGATTCACAAATCTCCTCTCCAATCCAAGCAAAACTCTACACAAAATCTCAGCACAAAGCTAAAACAAGCTGCTTCCCAAAATAACTGTTTACCTGAAGAAAATCTGTCAAAAAGCACACCCTCTTGATCTAAACGCCTCCGAAAAGTAACTTCTGCTACGCTGCTCAGAACAAAATTCTGAGGGCTCGAACGGCTTCGAAAGGGGGGTAAAAGCACAGGTCACCTGCTCAGAATACTCCCGGAACGTCGAGGATGCTCCCACGAACAAATTTTCCGAAAACTGCCTGAAAACTGTGATTGTGCGCGCGGACGCGAAAACGCAAGTAGAGGCTCTGGAAATCACCTTGCTCTGATACCAATTGTTGAAGATGATGAAACAGGAAACAGAAGGAAGACAGCAACTCAGAGTAGGAAGAAGATGGAGAAGGAGAAGACACAGAGCTTGTGTACGAGATCTCTGTAGTCTCTCTCTCTGTATTGGAATAATAATATATAAACTCAGAGCTACAAAGCTTATATGAAACCCTAAGAGATAAGGTGTCCTTTCACACCGGATGTCCAGGGGGAAAAACCCAGTGGGAGAAAAGTGCCCCTGGTGAAGCGCGTATACACACTAACACTACTACATGTCTACATATAGCACTTTGACTATCACAATATAACACAGGCATCTCTTCTTTGATTCCCAAATCTGTTACTAGTTGATTAAGCCAAATTGATTCTTTGCATGCCTCTGATGCTGCAACATATTCAGCCTCTGTAGTAGACTGAGTAACACAATCTTGTAATCTAGAACGCCATGATACTGCTCCACCAGCCAATGTAAAGACATACCCTGACATAGACCTTCGGTTGTCTAAGGCACCTGCATAATCTGAGTCCCATAGCATATACGCATACTCTTTGTAGCTCCTGACTCCCATAGCATATACGCATACTCTTTGTAGCTTTCTAGTATCTCAATATTCCTTTCACTGCCTCCCAATGTTTCTTGCCTGGGTTTGACATGTATCGACTTACTACTCCCACTGCAAATGCAATGTCTGGGCGAGTAGCAATCATTGCATACATCAAACTACCCACTGCAGACGCATATGGAATCTTATCCATTTCAGCCTGTTCTTCCTCAGACACAGGACAATCTTGTTTGCTAAGTTTCACATATGGTGGCAATGTGGAACACTCAGTGCCTTTCCCTTCTCCATATTGAAACGTTGCAAAACCTTGTCAATATACTCTGTTTGAGATAACCAAATCAACTTCTTTGATCTGTCTCTCTCAATGCGCATACCAAGTATATGACTTGCCTCACCCATGTCTTTCATGTCAAACGATTTTGCCATCTTTGACTTCAAAGCTGAAATTTCTTCCAAGTGCTCGCCAACAATCAACATGTCATCCACATACAAAATAAGGATCAGCCAACGACCATCCTTAGCCTTCTTTGTATATAGACAGTGGTCGAACTCACTACGTTTGTAGCCTTGAGAAAGCATAAACTTGTGGAATTTATGGTACCATGCCCTCGGTGATTGTTTTAAGCCATAAAGACTCTTTAACAACTGGCATACCCAATCTTCCTTGCCTTTCTCAACAAACCCTTCTGGCTGCTGCATGTAAATTTCCACATCTAAATCACCATGCAAGAACGCTGTCTTGACATCCATTTGGTGCAACACCAAATCTAATATGGCAACCAATGCAAGAAAGCATCTCAATGTAGTCATCTTGACCACCGGAGAGAAGACTTCATCAAAGTCACTGCCTTGTTCTTGCTTAAAGCCCTTGGCAACAAGCCTTGCTTTGTACTTTGGCTGACTATCATGAGCGGTGATCTTATACCTGTAAACCCATTTACAAGGTAGAGCCTTTTTGCCCTGTGGTAATTTAACTAGCTTCCATGTCTTGTTTTTATGCAGAGCTGTCATCTCTGACTGCATGGCCAATTGCCAATTCCCGGAGTCCTTCATTTGCACTGCTTCCTTGTAACATGAAGGCTCATTGCAATCAGTCAACATGACATAGTTCATAGATGGAACAAACCTATCAGGAGGTCGCATGACACGTCCAGATCTACGCACAATAGGTGGCTCAGGCTCAGCCACAACCTGTGGTTCCAATCTATCCTGTCCTTGCTCCTCTTGAGCCCTGACATTTTGTCTTGCACGTGCAGGTCCATCTTCTTGGAAGACAACTCTTCTAATCTCCTCAACCCTCTCTGGTTTAGAATGATATTTGGATTCATTAAAGTGAACATCATTGCTGCGGACAACCTTTCTGGATTCGGGATCCCAAAGTCTGTACCCCATCTCACCAGAATTACCATAGCCTAGAAAGATGCACTTTCTACTCTTTGGCTCAAGTTTGTTCCTAAATTCCTTTGGAACGTGAGTATATGCCTCACAGCCAAAGACTCTGAGATGCTTGTATGAGGGCATTTTGCCTGACCATACCATCTCTGGCACTGAATCCTTCTGCAAAACCTTGCTAGGAGATCTATTTACAAGATGAACACCTGTTGATACAGCTTCAACCCAAAACCCATTTGGCAGTTGTGCATTAGACAACATACTTCTGACCTTCTCTTGTATGGTCCTATTCATCCTCTCAGCAACACCATTTTGAGGAGGATTGTAAGGAGCAGTAAGTTCACGTTTTATACCTTTTGACTCACAAAAGTCCTGAAAGGCCTTTGAAACATACTCTCCACCATTGTCAGTGCGTAAGCATTTAAGCTTCTTGCCACTCTGATTCTCCACAAGTGTCACAAACGTTTTGAAAACACTAAATGCTTCATCCTTGTGCTTGAGAAAGTAAACCCATACTTTCCTCGAGTAATCATCTATAAATGTCATAAAGTAAGAAGCTCCTCCTACAGATAGGTTAGGCATAGGTCCACACAAATCACTATGAACAAGTGCCAACTGTGTATCTCTTCTACTGCTTCTATGCTTATGTGGCTGCTGTGTTTGCTTACCATACAGACAATGTTCATAGAATTCAAAATCATTAAATGAAAAGCCAGGCAAATAACTAGAACGAGACAAGATTTCCATTCCCTTCTTGGACATATGTCCTAACCGGCTATGCCACAAAGAAACGTTCGACTGCTCGGTTACATTGATTACATTTTTAGAGACATTTGATACATAAATCATGTAAAGTCCTCCAGACTTTACTCCATGTGCTACTGTCATAGAACCCTTGGATATCTTCCACATGTTCTGTCCAAAAGTGGTGACGTAGCCAACATCATCAAGTAAACCTGTGCTGATCAAGCTCTTTGTAATTGTGGGAACATGTCTCACATTCTTTAGTGTGAAAGAAGAGCCATTCTAAAACTTCAATTGAACATCTCCAACACCTAAGATCTCACATGTCTGCCCATTGCCTAGCCGAACATGATCTTTAGTGGTCACATAAGAAGTAAACCACTCCTTGTTTGGAGACACATGAAGTGATGCCCCTGAGTCTATAATCCAGTCACTCACTGCATTTCCATCAGATGCTGTAAGAAGAGCTAAGTCCATTGTATTCTTCAAGAAGTAGATGTCTCCTGACACTAGATTGTCATCCTCTGCAACAGTGTTTGTCACATTTATTTCTTGAATCTTCACTGAGGACTTGTTCTTCTCACCATGGTCTTCAGCTTTCTCTTTGCCTTTTTCTGCTTTCCATTCTCTGCAGTCTCTTTTCATGTGACCCTTCTTGCCACAATGGTAGCATTCTATGTCACTCTTGCCTTTAGCACTGCGGGACTTGCTACGAGACTGATTCCTCTTTCCACCTTTGTACTTTTCTTTGGTCCTTCCCCTGACAACTAAGGTTGTTCCTTTGCCTTTGTCCATTGTCTTTCTATTGGTTTCTTCAGTAAGCAGACTTCCTTCTACACCTGCTATGTTCAAACCATCTGGAGGTGCAAAATTACTCAAAGCTGTGCGAAAAGTGTCCCAACTTTCCGGCAATGTGATCAACAGGAACATAGCTCTAACAGGTTCATCAAACTTGACACCTTGAGCTGACAACTGACTGTAGATTGTGTTGAATTCTTTCATATGATTGGACATAGGTGTCCCTTCTTTCATCTTCAAGTCAACAAGCTTCTTAAGCCAGTATACCTGTGAAGCTGCACTCTGCTTCTCATAAAGATCACTCAGCTTTAACCATGCTTGATAAGCCGACATCTTGTCTGCTACATTGAAGTAAACGCTTTCTGCCAAAGTCAGCATAATGGTAGAAAGTGCCAATTCATCCATTTCGCTCCATTCATCTTCGTCCATATCTTCTGGTTTTATCCCCTTGAGCTTTATAGGTTTTATCTGCTTCTTTTGTACCAACACGTGCCAAATCTGCTTCTTCCACAATGGGAAATTGGTTCCATCCAGCTTCTTGATATTGTAAAGAGCAGTGTCCTGTGATCCAGCCATAGCTACACTTCACAGTGATTTACTTTCCTAGGAAAAATTCGGCAGAGTTTCCCCTGTAAACTGACCTCTGAACCAATATCAACCTGTCAAATGAACCAAGAAAGCTTCAGATTCTCCATAAATTTTGGCAGAGTCTCCTTCGTAAAATGGCTCTGGTGAAACTAAAAAAAAAGACCAAAAAACAGCTCAAAAAACACTGTCTCTCTGACACTGTAAGCTGCAGGTAAACCTGTCCTGCACCTGTACAGTCTCTCACTGTCCTGTAAGCATAGACTGCGACAATGCCTCAACAGCAGTAAAGCAAAGATGCAATCCCAACCGTCTAACTCACAGTCAATACATCCTAGCTGCCTATCTAAGGGTGCTCGAGGGATCGCTCCAAGACCTGTATCACCGAAAGGATCTCAACATTCGAGAATCCCCCAGCTCAATAAAACCTCACTCGACCCTCAACAAAGGCTGCAATAAATCTGACAGTACATAGACTTCCCACAAAGTCATACATCCACAAATTTCCCACTGTATGCTGTAACCGCTGCGGCGGTTGTTTGCTGCGTGACTCACAGCCAGAAAACCCTCAACAGACATACATCATCTCTGACAATACATCCCATGTGGAAGTACCTGCAATGTTAGGATGAAATCTGGAATATCAAGCAGCAAACACAAGCTACCTGATGAACTAGTGGATGTCGCCTACAGTCTGTGTGTAGATGCGCCCGTGTCGTATGTGACACTCCTCCAAGAACTGTGAGCCGTCCTTCGATGTGTAGACAGCCACAAATCAACACTCTGGGAGTGTCGATATCCTCAGCACCTGCAGTGGTAGGCCGAAAACCCCAAATTTGCAGAGTCGGATCTGCACCCGTCGAGACCACGTAGTCGAAAATGGCCTGAGCAGACCTTTGTCGAAGCCGAACGGTGGCCGAGATGACCTCAGAATGAAATTCTGACAACACCAAGCCCTTCGGGCTTACCCACGAGATTTGGGGCCGTGTCTTCGCCTGTCGAATTTCACTCCAATCTGAGTTGGTGACTCTAGCCTCCTGCAGTGCTGCCCCGAGCCTCGATCTGAGCTCTGATACCAGTTGAAGGAGTACGAGCGGAAGTGCGACGCGAGAGAGAGTGCGAGAAGAAGAGCACGACGATATGGTGAACTCGCTCTACTGTAATGTGTAGAGCATAGTGAGTTCTTATTAGGTTTTTACAAAAGAATATGTGTACATACTTGGCGGCCCGCCCACTTACCTGGGCGACCACATTGGGCTTTATACCCCAACACTACATGACCTCCCTATTTGAGGTATAAATTCTGGCAGAATGGGGTAACTTGAAAATGCTTGCCACAAAAACCATGGAAGACTACAACAAAAGGTTCTTTCTTTTTTCCTTCCAATGTCTTTCTTCAAGGTGATTCGCGTGGAGGACCAATGAAAATGCTATACAATCATCACCATTATAGGAATATTGTCTCTCTAAATAAGTATCTATCATCCAAGAACGCATGGACCATGTTGTGTTTGGTTAAAAACTTATGAAAGGAAAATTGGAATTTGTTAACAACCACTTGTAAAGAGAGCCAAAACTATGGTGGGACTTGTCCTCGACATTTACGGCATCACTTTGAAAGGTTCCAATGTACTATACAAAGCTTATGAAAAGATAAATGGCTTTAAGGCACTTATCTTCTTTGACCCAAGAGCGACTAAAAAATTAATCCATATCAAATTCGTGAAACAAATGGACTTTGAATATGATCAACTTACTGGAGAACTTGAAGCTAAGCTAGCCATTGGGAAAACTCAAAAAGTTGTGTCTCTCATTGATGCTCTTGTTTTTCTAGAGACAGTTTTTGTTTCATTTCATTGACATGCTCTTGAGTTGGACCCCTAGTTCCCATTTTTCCTAGACTCTTGTGCAAATCATTCCATAGGCTTGGTCTAAGTTTAAGAAGCTCTCCCAATCTTAAAGTGCATTTTATCTCCATGGACATGATTGAATGTAAGTTACCCATGTCCAAAATCTCCTTGGTTTTCACCACTTTGGTTACCTTGCAAACTAAGGATTCCTCTTCATGCTCACTTATATATGATGGCAAGGTTTTAGGAGTGTTTCCTTTTGAATTTTCAAATTTCTTTGAACCCCAACCCCATATGATCATTGCATGTCTACCTCCATGAGTGGATGGCCTAGGCACAACTCTTCAAATGGTGCAGACTCTAAAGTCTAATTACCATAAGTTTCATTTCTTACTGCAACTTATGGTAATTAGACATGTCTTCTACCACATGTGGAATCTTGTTTAGTTCATCCTCTGTATCATGCACAATAAGATCTCAAGCTCTTTTTCTTTCACGTCATCCACTTTTTTTTCTACCACACGTGGAATCCCGTCTAGTCTATCCTTTGTATCATACAAAATAAGGGTTGGTTCCCCTACGAGATCAGTTTCTTTTTCTTTCACTTCACTAATTTATGATTCTTCTTGTTTTGTTCCAACTAGTGTTAATGGTCCTTTCTTCTACACTTCCAGAAGTTCACCAACCTTTGATAAGCTTAAAGCTTAGATTTTTCTAACTTGAGGTTCAAGTAGTGTAACCTTTACCTTAGTATGGTTTTAGTGCAGCATTTATTGGCTCAAATACTTTGTCGATCAAAACTAAGACTCTCGCGTGGTCAATGGATTCCTCATTCTTATCTTGAATAGTGGACTTGGCCCTCTTCTCAAGTGTTCTTCCACTTTCATGGCTCTTTAGACAGGGACAAGTGTTCTATTGTTGCTAAAGGGTGTTCTTCGAAGGAAGGTGTTGGTTTTGATGAGACTTTTGCTCCCATTGCACTACTCACTACCATATGCTTTATGATTCCACTCATTACACATTATGGATGGCATGTATATCAACATACGTACATCAAGTCTACTTTCTTGAGTGGTGATTTAGAGGAGGAAGTTCATGTGTAACAACCCTTGGGTTTTTCATTGATTGTGAGGATCGTGTCTATTAGTTGAAGAAGCATTATTTATTGTATGGGCATCAATGACATAATATCTAAAAGAAGATAGTTATTTGATTGATTTGGGTTTTGAGCAAGCTCATGTCGATGCTAATCTATATGGTGAAATTTGTATCATTGTTGTATATGTCAATGATATTATCATCTCATGTTTAAAGGAGAATGTTGTTGGTTGGGTGAAAACTCAACTCATGTCTACCTTTGCTATGATAGACCTTAGTTTGTTGCAATATTTTTGTGCGTTTGGAAGTACTAGAGCCTCTTAATGGCATTTTCATCTCTCAAAACAAGTATGAGTAATTTTTTTTGCACAACTATAGTATGGACAACTAAACTCTCATCTCTTGTCTTATGGATCCACATTCCAATTTGTTGAAGGATGATAATACTCCTTTGGTGGATGCTACATAGAATGGCTAGCTTATTGGTTCTCAAGTTTATTACTACTACCTCATCTTCGACTTTGCCTCATCTCCACCCTTTGCTTCTTTTCATTCGCTTTCCCATTAAACATCTTCCAAGATTTGTGCTAAACAAACCGTTCTAGAATCATTTAGGCATACTTGCAAGTAATTTACAATAGGTTATAAAAGCTTGTGGGTTTAAACTTTCTATTTGAAAGTGTCACACTAGGCAACTATCCCTCCTATTCCCAATTCAAGTGATGGTATGTTTGTGCAATGGACATAAGTAACAACAATTTTCACATTAGAATTGTAATAGCATCCAATAAAAATTTAAGTGATATATATATATATATATATATATATATAGATATATATATATATATATATATATAGAGAGAGAGAGAGAGAGAGAGAGAGAGAGATTGGAATTCTACAAAAGGAGGCTAAGACTTACCGCCTTCAAACAAGCTTAACAAAAAGTCTTGTAAGATTGTAATGCACTTAAGCCGGTTCTTGCCAAACTTCTAGGGGAGAGGTTTGTTTATGATGAAGAAGGAGGCGAGTCAAAGCACCCAAACTAAGAAGTATCTAATTACACAAAAAATCAATAAAGATACAACCATTCCCTTTCACACGTGTGATTAGAAGAAGAACGACACAAAAACCAAAAAGTGTGAGATATCCAAACTAAGAAAAGGGCTGGCACTACACTAGCAACTTGCACCGCGTGTACATGTGCTTGCTAAAGAAAGCTAAAAATCCCACAAAAAGAAAGCACATGCACACTTTTGACACACAGAATCATGTCCATATGTACATATTTACAAAAAATGGGGTGTCCAAAATGCGTGCAACAATGTGTGTTCAAGGACTATTTGTAAAACCCATTAGTTGTGAAGTTTTCATCAATAAAAGGGATCATTTTTCTATTCAATCTATAACAACTTTTCCAATATCATGTTTTCAAAACCCTTCTATGTATGAAAATGTGAGAAAATATAAAATGAAATAATTCCTACTATTGAACCCATGTGATAGGCATTTTTTTATTGTAGTGACCCGCGAGAGTTGGCAATGGTTGTACTGAGGCACTTGGCTGGCTAGCAAAGGGGGTGTATTTCCTCCTTCATACCCATCGGGTATTTTGACAGGGTTGTTTTGATGTTTACAGTAGGAAGTGAATGGGGTGTACATAAGGGGCTCTTTATTTGGTAGTTTAAGGAAATTCTTAAGGCTTAAGCCAGGTTTGACCAAGGCTAGTAGAGTGGGGAAAAAGGCCTATGTCGAGCTTTTTTTTAAAAGCTATTTCTGTATTTTATCTTTTAAATAGACAATTTTTACCAAAAAGACAGGTGGATACCTTCATTTTATAATATGTATTTCAAAATTTTAAATTGTCTTTTTTTCACCCCTCCACTCTCTCTCTTTCATTGAAACCACTCTCACTCACTAAGGCTATTAAAGAAAGCACTTTTCAACCCTCCACCTATCAGAAAAGCATATTTTTCACATTCTCTCTTTGCACTCTCCCTCTCTCTAAAACTTGAGCTAACTCTCTCTCTCTCTCTCTCTCTCTCTCTCTCTCTCTCTCTCTCACCTCGGTGTATCAGTGTCACTTCCCTCTCCCAATCATTGAAGAGATATTCTTTGCTACTTACATTTGACAAAAAGTGGATATCTCCTAAGGTTGTAGATTTGCTCTCTCTCTCTCTCTCTCTCACGTTTCTACATCTCCACCCCCTAGCTTAGAGCAATGGGAGATTCTATTCTACTTATATGTAGTAGCATTTCTCTCTCTAGCACAACCATGAGCAACCATTTGAATTCAAAGGAGTCTAATCAGCATTCCCTCCCTCTCTTCTATCCACAACATCATCCAAATCTTATATCTTTGAGCTCTCTCTGGTCCTTTCCTCCATAGCCAACATCCTCTGGTTGTAGCTGATACATTGTGAATCACCATTACACCTTGTCTCTTTAATTAGCTTGCTCAAGCTTACTCTAAATGTCATTCAAGTCCCCTTTCATTTCATGACATTACTAATAGGTCAAGACGGTATCGTCCAAATGCTAATTTGGATTAAGAATATGCAACCGTATGAGTTGGCACATACAATCCCAATGATATAGATCAAGTACAAAGCATTGGGTAAAAAACAACCAATCTAAGAGTTGATGGTCATATTTACTCAAGCAATCGTCTCTAAACACCGCCACCATTTTGAAATGTCATTGAGCTATTACATTTTGAAGGTGATGGAAAAGAAGGCCTATTTGACTACTGCAGAAGATTTTATTCTGTATTTTTTTATGAAATGGAAGCAAGCAAGAAACTCTTTGTTGCATGTTCGACAATTCATTATCTTGGAATATTTTGGACGTGATGTGTTCAAAGTTCAAGAATCCCCTTCTTTTAAGGAACAAAGTTGAGGGTAGCAAATTCGAAGTGTATCCAATGGAGTGTGGAACAGCTAGGGTGTCCATGGTAGCTTCTTCATCGACTCGGTCTCACTATTTATGTCCACTATGAGTTGCAAAGAGGGTGTTAAAGTTATGGCATCTCAAGTGAAGTGCCCAATGTGATTCCAATATTTATTTTGGATTTCAGGTATTTATTTCAATTATTTGTCAAAGTTTGGGTAGGCCAATTTACTGGGGTGGCTATATATGCACACCTAACATTATCATCAATTCACTGCCAAGGTTGGTTGGTCCAGTAATCTCTCTCTCTCTCGCTCTCTCTCTCTCTCTCTCTCTCTCTCTCTCTCTCTCTCTCTCTCTCTCTCTCTCTCTCTCTCTCTCTCTCTCTCTCTCTCTCTCTCTCTCTCTCTCTCTCTCTCTCTCTCTCTCTCGTGTATTCTCCCCATTGCTCTACACTTCCGCATCGTCGACTTTGACACAACGTACTAGTGTTTGAACCAATGGGTCGGAGTTCAACGCACATACATAGATGGGAGGGAACCAATCAGACATATGTAAAACACTATGGATGACTGCACCAATCCATTGTTGTTGGTCACATGATGGACAGGATTTGTTCCAAAGTTCATTATCTTGGAGTATTTTGAACGTGATCTGTTCACAGATCACAATGGGGATTCTTAGACATAATATGCTTTGCACTTCAATTTTCTACAAGGCAACCGATGCTCAAGATGGCATTCTACTATGGTAAAAAGTTGGAGGTAACATATCCGAGGTGTATCCAACATGATCGGTGTTGCTGGGGTGTCCATGGTAGCTTTTTCATCGACTTGATCTCACTACTTATGGCCACTATGAGCTGTAGAGAGGGTGTTAAAGTTATGGCATCTCAAATGAACTGCCTAATGTGATTCCATTATTCATTTTGGCTTTTAGGTATTTATTTTTGATGGGTGGTCCATGGTAGCTTCTTCATCGACTTGGTCTCACTACTTATGTCCACTATGAGCTGTAGAGAGGGTGTTAAAGTGACCTACCCAATGTGATCCCATTATTGATTTTGGTCCTTTAGATATTTATTTTACTTATTTATCAATGTCTGTGTAGGGCAATTTACTTAGGTGGTTATAAATACAACCCATTGCCCCCATTGTGTAATCATCAGTTATTCATTACCAATGTCAGTTGGTTCATGAGACTCTCTCTCTCTCTCTCTCTCTCTCTCTCTCTCTCTCTCTCTCTCTCTCTCTCTCTCTCTCTCTCTCTCTCTCTCTCTCTCGTGCTTTATCCCTTTGGTCTCTATAGTTACACATCCTCGACTTTGACATATCTCCCACCAAGTGGACCTTTCCTCAGGGATTTGGTAGGGTCTCACACACACACACACACATTACATTGATTGACTCCAACTGCCTACAAGGTTGATAACCATATACACACTCATACACCCCTTGAAGGTGCCCTTTCATAAACATACGCACACACTGACTTTCAAAATGTTTTGGACTTTCATGACTGCATACAAGTTTGGCATATACATGAACACACCTACACCCCTCATAAATATCTTAATATACGTATACTAATGCTTGGAATTATGATGCTCATGGTGCTAGCAAAAATATCTGGTTTTCAAATACCAAATATTTGGTTTTAGGAAGTATGGATTAACTTGGACACCAGGATAGGCATGTCCCAGTGGCTTCTTTGACAAAATCCAGATTTTACATCATTTCTACATACTTTGCCTTCTTTAAGTAATGTTGACACCACCCGAAGCACCTATTTCTTTGCTTTTTCATTTTGCCAATAAATTCCACATGGCTTAGATTGTCTACAGGGTTTTTCTTTCACTCGTGTAGAGATTACTCTCGCATAATCTCTATCTCACATCACCTAAAGTGTTCTTGAGGTGGAGACACATATTCTCACACAGTTATGCAACTATGTATGCATGCTATGGTTTATGGTGCTTGCTCTATTTGACAAGTATTTTAGGCCTTGGACAATTCTAATCCTAAACAATATTTGTGTGGGTAACACATGCATAATAATCAATGCAGATTTGTTTCCAATGTGCATTGCATATAAGAACATGTTGGGATGAAGGAGCACTACTACATGTAAACATTTGCGCCATCTACACTTGATTCGGTCGCCCTTACTACTCTATCTTATTGTGCTATCTAAGGAGAGACCCTCTCTAGGGTACTGAGCACACACATACCAATGTACATGT
The DNA here is from genome assembly GCF_014529385.1 of Adiantum capillus-veneris. NCBI lineage: Eukaryota > Viridiplantae > Streptophyta > Polypodiopsida > Polypodiales > Pteridaceae > Adiantum > Adiantum capillus-veneris. The sequence continues at coordinate 150,901,776 of NC_140947.1, forward strand.
ACACACACATACACACTAATATTCGTGCAAGCACACACAACTACTACGACGAATTTTGGTGGTTGCGTTGCAACTAAGTTGTCTTCTCATAGATCTTCGATCATTGCTCTTCATCGATGTTGGGTTTATGGACTTTGGCCTAGCACCGACATCTGGCACATGAGAACCATCTCTTGTACAATAAACAGTCTAGTTAGCATGTAAGCATGTGAGGGCACATGGCTTAGCACATGTGGCAGATGATTTTCGCAAGAGTCCAAATGCCATCCCTTAACATGGCTTTTCGACATTTTATGGAGCCACTCTTGACCTTTGAAGAGTTGCCCCTTGACCCTTGGGAAAAGCTATATGCGACCCTTGTGAGGTGCATCTAGCCATATGAGCTACTATATAAGTAGAAAACTCTTCTACACATTCCCTCTAACCTCAACCTAATCATTGTATGCATGTATGTCATCAGATCATGATTAATCAAGTTGTGATTTGAGTCTCTACTCTCTCTCTCTCTCTCTCTCTCTCTCTCTCTCTCTCTAATTACTAGTGTAAGTATCAATGCTACGACCATGAATGCTAGTCTTGTTGATCCACCTAACCCAACAATCTCAATTGTAGTTTTTGAAAAAATAGCAACAAAACAAACGAAATGTTGATTTTTTTTTATAAAATTTGTTTACTTAGTATGCATGCAACATTGATATATTAACTTGGAAAGGTACGATGATGTCACTTGTTGGCATTATATATGTTCACTATTAATAAGATTCTTTTAAGAAACGACTAACCCAACTAGCAAATGGATACTAGGAAATTCAACTATAATAGAACTCCTTCATAGATATTGATTTAAAAATACTAGTTGATTTTAGTTTGATTGATAGTAATGTCATGTTGACTGTCACACACAGGAATCTATAAAATATTTGGTAATACCTCATATGTAGGCCTGTTCAAACAAGATACCTATGTAGAAGGTTTTTGAAAAACTATGGCCCCATCCAACATTATAATGCATGGATGTTTGGTCTATAAGAAGGAACTCTCATATTGACACTATTGTAAAAATGCTTGCTGGTTTTGATTGGATATGATATATCTACATTCAATGATTGTTGGTTGTATCATCATGTAAAAATTGTAAATACTTGGCTTATATTGTATATGAATACATAGAAAAGTGCAAGGATAGTCGTTACTATCTACAAACCTCGTGTGAGTGTCCCTAAGCAATAGAGAAATGAGGTTTTTTGGGTGGACATTCAACACAATCCAGCTATCGAAATTCTTATAGATTTTAGCAACACGTAGTATATCATTGTAGGGCACCTCAAATATGGCAGAATATGATGAGAAGAACATCATATAGCATAATAGTATAGGAAAATGGTTGATTATGCATAAGAATGCGAACCAATTTATGCTGCAGGTTTTTGAACACTTGATACTTGTTGGTTTGATTATAGCATGCATAGCATCAATATACATCTCATTTACAACCTATGGTTAAGCATCTATAGGTAAAGGTAATATCCACAAAAGTTCTTTCATAAAAGGGAAACCTTAAGAGGGGATCCCATTGAGTAACCAAAGGAGATTCTATCAAAATTTTGGTAGACTTTGGTGTAAACATAATAACCATGAAATGACCATATATGTGGTAGTGATGTGTGTGAACACACTTAGGACCGTCATGGTATTTTTTCCCTCACTATTAGGTTCCCCCCCTTTGCATTGTATATACGCCCGTCTCTCTAGGGCTATCTTATCTTTTTATTTGTGCACTAACCAATATACTCTCTATTGTGTGCCTTGAGCTTCTTCGTCTTTTCCAAGTTGTGTGTGCATCCCTGCAATCCTAATTCCAACAATTGGTATCAGAGCAGGTCACGTCCTCCTGATAATGTCGTGAGCACCCCTTCGCTCAGATTTTTCATTCAGGCTCATTTCAGCCGCTATTTCCACTACAAGAAAGAATGTGCATGCAATTTCGTCCTTTTGTGCAAATTTTTTCTCAATGCAATAGTTTGGAGAATAGGTTTTTTATAGTCCTCTTCGGGTTGTGCTATAGAGCATGTGTTAGTCCTACATCGTTTTTCCTCTTTTGGGGCAGCTTTTACATTAGGTGTAGTGGCTCGCTATGGTTCACAACAACACAGATGTTTTCAAAAGATTTGTTGTTGAGGATAAATTGGATAATTACTCAATGTGGGATTACATAATGACACGTGTTCTTGTCTCAAAGGACCTCTGAAATGTTGTGCAAGGTATTGATGTATGGTCACCTCCTGTGGATACATGCTCCATTAAGGAAGTTACAGGTTCTAGCAAATCTATTGTTGCTATAGTTGTTTTGTCTACAACTGAGCAATCTCGTTGGGATGTTAGAGATTTGCAGGCTCATGCATTGATTGCATTATTCGTGAATCACACTATTACTCCACATTTGCCAGCAAAACAAGCTTGGGATACTCTAGCAGGTCTAGGCGATTCGCAATGAGGTAAAACCTGTATTGCTTCGTAAAGAGCTAGAATCTAAGTCTGTGCAAGAGGAAGATGACATGGACTTTTTTCTGTTGGTATCAAGGATATCAATGCGTGACTCATTTGTGCAAGTAGTCATTGCTGACAGTTCACTTGTACAAACTATCCTAGATGCATTGCTAGACACTTACCAAACTTTTGCTAGTCCTTATAGAGTTATGACCCCGGACATTCAGAACACTAACCAACGAGCCGTAAGGTAATGCGGCAAGCTCTATGCTTGCCGCATTAGAGTACGGCTTGCCGGCCTTAGAGTACGGCTCGCCGATTACTACGACTTTCCGGCAAGCTCTATGCTTGCCGCATTACCTTACGGCTCGTCGGTTAGTGTTCTAAAGGTCCGCCTTGCGTCTTTCAGTGGTTTAGATTGTGTATTTAAGCATTGCGGACCTTCAGAGCACTAATCGGCGAGCCGTAAGGTAATGCGGCAAGCATTAGAGCTTGCCGGCAAGTCGTAGTAATCGACGAGCCGTACTCTAATGCCGGCAAGCCGTACTCTAATTCCGGCAAGCCCTACGACTTGCCGACAAGCTCTAATGCTTGCCGCATTACCTTATGGCTCGCCGATTAGTGCTCTAAAGGTCAGATACGACTTGCCGACAAGCTCTAATGCTTGCCGCATTACCTTACGGCTCGCCGATTAGTGCTCTAAAGGTCAGATACGACTTGCCGACAAGCTCTAATGCTTGCCGCATTACCTTACGGCTCACCGGTTAGTGCTCTGAAGGTCCGCAATGCGTAAATACACAATCTAGACCACTGAAAGATGCAAGGCGGACCTTCAGTGCACTAACCGGCGAGCCGTAAGGTCATGCGGCAAGCATTAGAGCTTGCTGCATTACCTTACGGCTCGCCGGTTAGTGCTCTGAAGGTCTTCCTTGCGTCCTTCAGTGGTTTAGATTGTGTATTTATGCATTGCGGACCTTCAGAGCACTAACCGGCGAGCCGTAAGGTCATGCGGCAAGCATTAGAGCTTGCCGCATTACCTTACGGCTCACCGGTTAGTGCTCTGAAGGTCTGCCTTGCGTCCTTCAGTGGTTTAGATTGTGTATTACGCAAGGCGGACCTTCAGAGCACTAACCTGCGAGCCGTAAGGTAATGCGGCAAGCATTAGAGCTTGTCGGCAAGTTGTAGGCACTTGGAGACGTGCCCATGTTCCCCGCATCTAGCTCGTCACCCAAGGCCTTCCCTTCCTACACCTCCCAATACATGAACCTCACCATTGCCACCGTAAATGTACAGAGAAGACCCTTTGTGTGTGTGTGTGTGTGTGTGTGTGTGTGTGTGTGTGTGTGTGAGAGAGAGAGAGAGAGAGCACGGTTGGCAGTGAGGCCCCGAGCCAGTAGCTTGGTGTTACCATATACATGTGGTAGTGATGTGTGTTAACACACTAGGACCGCCGGGGTATTTTTTCCCTCTTTAGGAGGTTTTCTCCCCCATGCATTGTATATACACCCATCGCTCTAGGGCTATCTATCTTTCCATTGCACACTAAGTAACACACTCTCTATTGTGTGCCTTGAGCTTCCTTCGTCTTCTCCAAGCTTTGTGCGTTTCTCTACAACCCTAATTCCAACAATTGGTATCAGAGCAGGTTACGTCCTCCCGGGCTTAGTCGCCAACAGCTCCAGACACTGCTCACTTTCTCCGATTACAGTGAGGTTTAGTGAGCGTTTGCAGGTCGACAAATATTTTGGGCGAGCTCATAGAGCTCAGTATGCTCAGATTTTTTATTTGGGCTCATTTCGGCCTCCGTTTCCACTACAAGCAGGTTTGCACAGGCATTTCGTCATTTTACGCAGAATTTCTGTCAGTGCCATTTTCTGCATAACAGGTGCCTTATAGTCTTCTGCGGTTTGTGCTATATAGCACGTGTTGTTCCCGCTTCGTTTCTCCTATTTTCGGGCAGTTTTCACAACAAGTGCAGCATTTACCATGGCTGACAACAACAACACAGATGTGTTCAAGATGTTTGCTGCTGAGGACAGGTTGGATGGGGACAATTACCTTATGTGGGCTTATATGATGCAGCACGTTCTTGTGTCAAACGGCGTCTGGAATATTGTGCAGGGCATTGATGTACATCCTGGTTCTGAGGATGCAGGCGATGTTGAGGATGTTGCAGGTCTTGCTGCAAGGATTGCTACTGTTAGAGTTGTTTTGCCTACGGCAGAACAAGCTCGTTGGGATATAAAGGATGTGCAGGCTCATGCATTGATTGCGTTGTCTGTGAAGCGCAACATTGTTCCTCACATCCGTTCGGCAAAATCTGCAAAAACAGGCTTGGGATATTTTGGCTGGTCTTTATGCAAGTCGCAATGAGGCTAAAATTGCTTTGCTGCGTAAAGAGCTGGAGTCGAAGATTATGCATGAGGAAGATGATATGGACACTTTCCTTGCTAGTGTCAAGGATATCAATGAGCAGCTTATTTTTGCAGGTGAAGTCATTTCAGACAGTTCCCTTGTGCAGACTGTTCTTGATGCCTTACCAGATTCTTATCAAACTTTTGCTAGTACTTGGAGACTTATGACCCAAGGAAATCGAGAAGTTGTCAAGTTTGATGCATTATGCACATAGCTGTTACAAGAGTCACTTTCCTGAAAAAACAGGACTAGACAGCGTGCAGTTGAACATGCTTTTATTGCTTCTCAAAGAAAGGGTGGTAACAACAATGCAGCCACTTCTTATGATTCTGCTGCGAGTGGCAAAACTAATGTTCCTAATGCTTCTGCTGGCAGCACTTTGTCTGACAATTCTTGTGATAAGGGCAAAAAGAAGATGCGTTGCCATTATTGTAAAGCTAATGATCACTTGATCAAGTCGTGTCCTAAGTTGAAGGCCAAAGAGGCTAAGAAGAAAGAGGGTGGTTCCACTACAAATGCAGCCATTGTTGAGTCTTCTGTGAAAGGAGACTGTAACGCTGATGTTGATGCAGAATGGGGCTTTAGTGCAGAGTGCACTTACAATCATGCTGTCCATGATGCATGCTTGTCAGTTGCTGCAGATTCACATGTGTGGTATTTCGATAGTGGTGCTACGAAGTACATTACCTCACATCGTGAATTGTTCACCTCTCTCGAGTCTGTCCCTCATGGGAATTCAGTCACTTGTGCCAACAATGCCTCTTACCCGGTTCAGGGAGTTGGAAAGATTGTGCTTACTGTTGCAAATGGCAGTTCCTTCACACTTGTTGATGCACTTTATGTACCTGGGATCAAGAAGAATCTCTTGTCTGTATCCGCACTTGCTAGACTTGGACTTGTAGTCAAATTTGTGGATGACAGATGTACAGTTCATGATCTCAGTTTTGGTGATGAAATTGTTGCATCTGGCCTTTTGTGCCGTGGGCTGTATAAGCTCACTTTGTATGACAAGTGTGGATAAAATTTTGCAAATGCTGTTGCAGATTTAAGGGCTATTTGAGACGCAAAACTTTGGCATGCATGTTTTGGTCATCTGAATTTTGCTAGTTTGCTGCGTTTGCAGAAATATGATATCGTTGTCTCTTTGCCGCCTCGTGAAGCACTGGTCAAACATGTTTGTGAAGGTTGTGTTTTAGGAAAGATGCAACGTTCTAAGTTTCCAAAGGATGGTTCAGTTCGGGCCACATGCAGGTTCCAGCTTGTGCATACTGATGTTTGTGGGCCCATGCAAACTCCGTCCTTGGGCAATTACCTATACTTCGTGACTTTCATTGATGATTACTCCAGGCATGGATGGGTATTTCCGCTTAAAGCGAAGTCCGAAGTTTTTATGTGCTTCGAACAATTTCTGGCTATGGTTGAAAATGTCTCGAAATGTACTATGGGCACCCTCCATTCCGATCAGGGGGGGGAGTATATGTCTCATGAATTTAATGCATTTCTGGCTAGTCGTGGGATAAAACACCAATGTATAGTGCCTTATACACCTCAGCAAAATGGTGTTGCTGAGAGAAAAAACAGGTCACTGACGGAAGTGGCACGATGTATGGTCAAAAGTCAAGCTTTGCCGCATTCTTTTTGGCTTGAGGCCATCATGTGTGCCACTTATGTACTTAACATGTGTCCTACGAAAGCTTTGCTGTCTATCACTTCATATGAAACATGGCACGATAGAAAGCCTTCTATTGAGCACATGCGTGTTTTTGGCTGTTTGGCAAATGCTTTGGTGGCACAAACACAACGTAGAAAATTGGATGATAAGGCTGTCAAATGTATTTTTGTTGGTTATAGTGTTGAAACCAACGGTTACAGGTTATATCATCCCCAAACAAAGCGTATTCTAGTTTCACGAGATGTAGTGTTTGTGGAAGATTCTGTTCAGCCCTTGTTGTCATGTACTAGAGACAGTAATGTAAGCTCCAGGACATTTATGACACTTTGTTGCCTCTTTTCAGTGGAGGAAATACGAATGTAATTTCCAATGAGGCAAATGTACAGCCTATGGGGGTTTCTGAAAATGTTATAGATCAGCCTATTACTGATGCAGATGTACATGAGGTACTTAATGAGGAAAGGGCTGAAAATGAGCAGGCTAGAGGTATGCCAAATGACTGGTGTACACTTTGCGTGACAGTAAATTGGATGCACCTTTGTCTAGTCGTACTCATTCAGGCTCTCGCCATGCATCAGATTGTTATGCTTTGGCTATGTCTAGCTTACATGATGTTGAGGAGCCTCTGTCTTTTGATGAAGCACAGAATTCAAAAAATTTGATGGCTGCCATGCGATCAGAATATGATGCACTTATAGAAAATGGCACATGGACTCTATGTGATTTGCCTCCTGGCAAAAAGGCCATTGGTACGAAGTGGGTTTACAAGTTGAAACGCAAGTTGGATGGTGAGATCAATCGTAATAAGGCTCGACTTGTTGCAAAGGGTTATGCACAGCAAAAAGGCATTGATTATGAAGAGACTTTTGCTCCCACTTGTCATATGACTACTGTGCATTTTCTATGTGCATTGGCAGCTCATTTTGGTTGGGATGTACATCAATCAGACATTGTTACTGCTTTCTTGAACGGTGACATATTTGAGGAAGTTTATATAACGCAGCGTTGCGGTTTTGTCGTAAAAGGACAAGAGGACAAAGTGTGCAGATGTAAGAAGGCTTTGTATGGGTTGAAGCAATCTCCTCATGCTTGGTATGAGAAAGCTGACACTCATTTGGTTAAACGAGGCTTTCGTAATAGTCCAACGGAAAGCACATTGTATGTAAAGCGTGAGGGTGATGTACTTCTCGTAGTGGTTCTTTATGTAGATGATTTGCTGATCACTGGACCAAATGAGAGACATGTTCCTGAATTTTAGGCTGATTTGAATGCTACTTTCAAGATGAAAGATTTGGGGCTATTTGTTGGAATTAGGGTTGCAGAGAAACGCACACAGCTTGGAGAAGACGAAGGAAGCAAAAGGCACACAATAGAGAGTGTGTTACTTAGTGTGCAATGGAAAGATAGATAGCCCTAGAGTGATGGGTGTATATACAATGCTCGGGGGAAAAAACCTCCTAAAGAGGGAAAAAATTCCCCGGCGGTCCTGGTGTGTTCGCACACATCACTACCACATGTATATGGTAACAAATCCCCCCTGGAGTGATGCGGTAAACGAGAGCTGGCACATGAGTAAAGGGAAGTTCCATGCCTTGAGGACATGATCAGTCCACAAAGGGGAGTAAGCCCAAAGCTTTGCGGAAAGCTTCAAGCTTCTCACGAGACAATGCCTTTGTGAAAAGATCTGCAAGGTTGTCCTGTGTTGGCACATACGCCAAGCTGATCTCACCTGATGAGAGCCTCTCCCTGACATAGTGATAATGCACCTCAATGTGCTTTGTGCGAGCATGAAAAACTGGGTTCCTCGCAACTGCCAATGCGCTTTGACTGTCAGTGTAGATAGTGTTGGCAGTGTCCTGTCCAACACCCAAATCAGCCATAAGGCGTGTGAGCCATACACACTCAACCGTAGCTGTGAAGACTGCCCTGTACTCAGCTTAACAACTCGAAGTGGCCACAATAAGTTACTTCTTGCTCAACCATGATATACATGAACTTCCAAGCATGAAACAAAAACCACTTGTGGACACTCGCGTGTCAAAACAACCAGCCCAATCTGAGTCCGAAAAAGCATGTAAGTCTGGCGGCAATGATCCCCCTTGGGATAAAACAAGCCAAGATGTAAAGTGCCACTAAGGTAGCGGAAAATCCTTTTGACAGCTTGCCAATGTTTAGACCCTAGGCTATGCATAAATCTGTTGACCAGTGAGACTGCAAACTGAATATCTGACCTCGTGTTGCATACATAAAGGAGGCAACAACCAACAGTCTGGTAAAGAGTGGCATCAGCAGGATCGCCAGCATCATGTAGACTCAATTTCAAACTTGTTTCCATGGGAGTGGCAATAGGTTTGCAATCCTCAAGTCCAAACTTACATAACAATGTCTCTATCTAACTTTAGTGACACAAGGCAATTCCACCATCACACTGCTTAAACTGTATACCCAAGTAATGATGCAACAGCCCCAAATCTTTCATCTTGAAAGTAGCATTCAAATCAGCCTTAAATTCAACAATATGTCTCTCATTTGGTCCAGTGATCAGCAAATCATCGACATAAAGAACCACAACGAGAAGTACATCATCCTCACACTTTACATACAATGTGCTTTCTGTTGGACTGTTACGAAAACCTTGTTTGTCCAAATGAGTGTAGCTTTCTCATACCAAGCATGAGGAGATTGCTTCAACCCATACAAAGCCTTCTTACATCTGCACACTTTGTCCTCTTGTCCTTTTATGACAAAACTGCGAGGCTGTGTTACATAAACTTCCTCAAATATGTCACCATTCAAGAAAGCAGCAACAATGTCTGATTGATGTACATCCCAACCAAAATGAGCTGCCAATGCACATAGAAAACGCACAGTAGTCATACGACAAGTGGGAGCAAAAGTCTCTTCATATTCTATGCCTTTTTGCTGTGCATAACCCTTTGCAACAAGTCGAGCCTTATGGCGATCAATCTCGCCATCCAGCTTGCGTTTCAACTTGTAACCCCACTTCGTACCAATGGCCTTTTTGCCAGGAGGCAAATCACATAAATTCCATGTGTCATTTTCTATGAGTGCATCATATTTTGATTGCATGGCAGCCATCCAATTTTCTGAATTCTGTGCTTCATCAAAAGACAGAGGCTCCTCAACATCATGTAAGCTAGACACAGCCAAAGCATAACAATCTGATGCATAAGATGCATGGCAAGATCCTGAACGAGTACGACTAGACAAAGGTGCATCCAATCTACTATCACACAAAGTGTGCACCAGCCATTTTGGCATATGTCTAGCCTGCTCATTTTCAGCCCTTTCCTCATCAAGTACCTCATGTACATCTGCATCAGTAATAGGCTGATCTATAACGTTTTCAGAAACCCCCGTAGGCTGTACATTTGCCTCATTGGAAATTACATTCGTATTTCCACCACTGAAAAGAGGCAACAAAGTGTCATAAATGTCCTGTGAGCTTACATTACTGTCTCTAGTACATGACAGCAAGGGCTGAACAGAATCTTCCACAAACACTACATCCCCGTGAAACCAGAATACGTTTTGTTTGCGGATGATACAACCTGTAACCTTTGCTTTCAACACTATAACCAACAAAAATACATTTGACAGCCTTATCATCCAATTTTCTGCGCTGTGTTTGTGGCACCAAAGCATATGCCACAGCCAAAAACACGCATGTGCTCAATAGAAGGCTTTCTATCATGCCATGCTTCATATGGAGTAATAGACTGCAAAGCTTTCTTAGGACACCTGTTAAGTACATAAGTGGCACACATGATGGCTTCAAGCCAAAAAGAATGTGGCAAAGCTTGACTTTTGACCATACATCGTGCCATTTCTGTCAATGACCTATTTTTCCTCTCAGCAACACCATTTTGCTGAGGTGTATAAGGCACTGTACATTGGTGTTTTAACCCACGACTAGCCAGAAAAGCATTAAATTCATGAGACATATACTCCCCCCCTCGATCAAAACGGGGGGTGCCCATAGTACATTTCGAGACATTTTCAGCCATAGCCATAAATTGTTTGAAGCACATAAAAACTTCGGAATTCGCTTTAAGCGGGAATACCCATGCATGCATGGAGTAATCATCAATGAAAGTCACGAAGTATAGGTAATTGCCCAAGGACGGAGTTTGCATGGGCCCACAAACATCACTATGCACAAGTTGCAACCTGCATGTGGCCCGAACTGAACCATTCTTTGGAAACTAACAACTATGCATCTTACCCAAAATACAACCTTCACAAACATGTTTGACAGGTGCTTCAAGAGGCGGCAAAGAAGCAACCATATCAGATTTCTGCAAACGCAGCAAACCGGCAAAATTCAGATGACCAAAATGTGCATGCCAAAGTTTTGCATCTGAAATAGCCCTTGAATCTGCAACAACATTTACAAAATTTTATCCACACTTGTCATACAAAGTGAGCTTATACAGCCCACGGCACAAAAGGCCAGATGCAACAATTTCATCACCAAAAATGAGATCATGAACTGTACATCTGTCATCCACAAATTTGACTACAAGTCCAAGTCTAGCAAGTGCGGATTCAGACAAGGGATTCTTCTTGATCCCAAATACATAGAGTGCATCAACAAGTGTAAAAGAACTTCCATTTGCAGCAGTAAGCACAATCTTTCCAACTCCCTGAACCGGATAAGAGGCATTGTTGGCACAAGTGACAGAATTCCCATGAGGGATAGACTCGAGAGAGGTAAACAATTCATGATGTGAGGTAATGTGCTTTGTAGCACCACTATCGAAATACCACACATGTGAATCTGCAGCAACTGACAAGCATGCATCATGGACATCAGGATTCTAAGTGCACTCTGCGCTAAAGCCCCATTCTACATCAACATCAGCATTACAGTTTCCTTTCACAGAAGACTCAACAATGGCTGCATTTGTAGGGGAACCAGCATTTGCAGTGGAACCGTCCTCTTTCTTCTTAGCCTCTTTGGCCTTCAACTTAGGACACGACTTGATCAAGTGATCATTAACTTTGCAATAATGGCAACGCATCTTCTTTTTGCCCTTATCACCAGAATTGCCAGACGAAGTGCTGCCAGCAGAAACATTAGGAACATAAGTTTTGCCACTCGCAGCAGAACCATAAGAAGTGGCTGCATTACTGTTACCACCCTTTCTTTGAGAAGCAATAAAAGCCTATTCAACTGCCTAGTCCTGTTTTTTCTGGAAAGCAACTCTTGCAACATCAATGTGCATAATGCATCAAACTTGACAACTTCTGGATTTCCTTGGGTCATAAGTCTCCAAGTACTAGCAAAAGTCTGGTAAGAATCTGGTAAGGCATCAAGAACAGTCTGCACAAGGGAACTGTCTAAAATGACTTCACCTGCAGAAATAAGTTGCTCATTGATATCCTTGACACTAGCAAGGAAAGTGTCCATATCATCTTCCTCATGGATAATCTTCAACTCCAGCTCTTTAAGCAGCAAAGCAATTTTAGCCTCATTGCGACTTGCATAAAGACCAGCCAAAATATCCCAAGCTTGTTTTGCAGATTTTGTTGAACGGATGTGAGGAACAACGGTGCGCTTCACAGACAACGCAATCAATGCATGAGGCTGCGCATCCTTAACATCCCAACGAGCTTGTTCTGCCGTAGGCAAAACAACTCTAACAACAGCAATCCTTGCAGCAAGACCTGCAACATCCTCAACATCGCCTACATCCTCAGAACCAAGACGTACATCAATGCCCTGCACAATATTCCAGACGCCCTTTGACACAAGAACGTGTTGCATCATATAAGCCCACATAGGATAATTGTCCCCATCCAACCTGTCCTCAACAGCAAACATCTTGAACACATCTGTGTTGTTGTTGTCAGCCATGGTAAATGTTGCACCTGATGTGAAAACTGCCCAAAAATAGGAGAAACGGAGCGGGAACAACACGTGCTATATAGCGCAAAACGTAGTAGACTGTAAGGCACTTGTTATGCAGAAAACGACACTGACAGAAACTCTGCACAAAATGACGAAATAGCCTGTGCAGCACTGTCTGTAGTGGAACCGGAGGCCCGAAATATTTGTCGACCTGCGAACGCTCGCCAAACCTCACTGTAATCAGAGAAAGTGAGCAGGTGTGTGCTGGAGCAGCTGGCGACTAAGCCCGGGAGGACGCAACCTGCTCTGATACCAATTGTTGGAATTAGGGTTGCAGAGAAACACACACAGCTTGGAGAAGACGAAGGAAGCTCAAGGCACACAATAGAGAGTGTGTTACTTAGTGTGCAATGGAAAGACAGATAGCCCTAGAGTGATGGGAGTATATACAATGCTTGGGGGAAAAAACCTCCTAAAGAGAGAAAAAATGCCCCGGCGGTCCTAGTGTGTTCACACACATCACTACCACATGTATATGGTAACACCGTTGCATCATTACTTGGGTATACAGTTTAAGCAGTGTGATGGTGGTATTGCCTTGTGTCAAAAAAGTTACATAGAGACATTGCTATGTAAGTTTGGACTTGAGGATTGCAAACCTATTGCCACTCCCATGGAAACAGATTTTGAAGTCGAGCCTACATGATGCTTGCGATCTTGCTGATGTCACTCTTTACCAAACTGCTATTGGCTGCCTCATTTATGTATGCAACACTAGGCCAGATATTCAGTTTGCAGTCTCACAGGTCAGCAGATTTATGCATAGCCCACGGTCTAAGCATTGACAGGATGTCAAGAGGATTTTCCGCTACCGTAGTGGCACTTTACATCTTGGCTTGTTTTATCCCAAGGGGGGATTATTGCCGCCAAACTTACATGCTTTTCCGAACTTTGATTGGGCTGGTTGTTTTGACACGCGAGTGTCCACAAGTGGTTTTTGTTTCATGCTTGGCAGTTCATGTATATCATGGTTGAGCAAGAAGCAACCTACTGTGGCCACTTCGAGTTGTGAGGTTGAGTACAGGGCAGTCTTCACAACTACGATTGAGTGTTTATGGCTCAGATGCCTTATGGATGATTTGGGTGTTGGACGGGACACTGCCAACACTATCTACACTGACAGTCAGAGCGCATTGGCAATTGCTAGGAACCCAGTTTTTCATGCTCGCACAAAGCACATTGAGGTGCATTACCACTATGTCAGGGAGAGGCTCTCAACAGGAGAGATCAGCTTGGCTTATGTGCCAACACAGGACAACCTTGCAGATCTTTTCACAAAGGCATTGTCTCGTGAGAAGCTTGAAGCTTTCCGCAAAGCTTTGCCAGCTCTCGTTCACCGCATCACTTCAGGGGGGATTTGTTACCATATACATGTGGTAGTGATGTGTGTGAACACACTAGGACCGCCATGGCATTTTTTTCCTCTTTAGGAGGTTTTTTCCCCCGTGCATTGTATATACGCCCATCACTCTAGGGCTATCTATCTTTCCATTGCACACTAAGTAATACACTCTCTATAATGTGCCTTGAGCTTCCTTCGTCTTCTCCAAGATGTGTGTGTTTCTCTGCAACCCTAATTCCAACACTTGGCAAACTTCCACAACTCCGCTACCGTATGACCCATGCCACCTGCCTACGCATCATCTTAAAATCGTGCACACATACTTCCGAAGTTCTCCTTAAAATTCATGTACAGATACTTCCAAAGTTCTCTAAAGTTACATACCAATGGGCACCATCTTTTTGGGGTGGGTGGACGTGTTTTACACACTTGCCTGCCCAAGTTGAATTCATTATTAATTAAAGGGGAAATTACCAAAATACCCCTCTAATTTGTGGAAATTCCCAAAGTACCCCTCAAATTTTAAAAAATCCCAATATACCCTTGCAACATATTGGGATGATTTGCCTGGATTTTTGCATATTATGATATGCATGACAAGAGGGAGTTCACCAATACACTCGTCTAAAAATGATAAAAATGATGAATAATTTCATCGGAAGAGCCCACAATACCATACAAAATCCCTCATCTCCTATTGAGGAAGAACCAATCTTTCTTTGAAGAGTTGCAAAAAAAATTGTCTTTAGAGATGTTTATGGCGTTAACGAGGGGAATTTAGGGTCAAATACGAGGGGTATAATGAGAATTTTTTAAATTTGAGGGGTATTCTGGGAATTTCCACAAATTAGAGGGTATATTTTTGTAATTTCCCCTTAATTAAACGATCCCGTTTTCAGAGAATTGCGAGCAGTGAGGGGTATATTGAGAATTTTTTAAATTTCAGGGGTATTCTGGAAATTTCTACAAATTAGTCTTTAATTAAACGATCTCCTCTTCATAGAAATGCCAGCAGCGCATTGGTTCAGTAATCCTGCTGGCGCTCTCGAATAACGAGCTCCATCCCCGCCCAGCCTTGGGCAGCGGGGTTTCGCTGTCCATCTTCTTGGGCGCTGAACCTTTTGCAGGCCGAATAGGAGCTCGCCGTCTGTAGTCCACGCAAGCGCCCAACTTTGGGCAGACAATCTGTAACCGCCCTCAGTGCCAAAGAGATGGCTACCACGTTTATGCGCTCTCGACTCGTCGCTCCCGCTGATCATGGGTTCCATTCGAGTGGCAGCAAGAGGTTGCCGTTCCGCTTGGTCACTCACAAGAAGACGTGGCTGCTGGCCGTCGCCACAGCGTCAGCCTCTGGGCAGCGCAGCATCT
The DNA here is from genome assembly GCF_014529385.1 of Adiantum capillus-veneris. Taxonomy (NCBI): domain Eukaryota; kingdom Viridiplantae; phylum Streptophyta; class Polypodiopsida; order Polypodiales; family Pteridaceae; genus Adiantum; species Adiantum capillus-veneris. The sequence goes on from NC_140947.1 coordinate 150,916,995, forward strand.
CTGAGCTCAATGAGGGCATCGCCCACTTCTACGACTCCTCCTCTTCCGTGTGGGAGGATATATGGGGTGAACATATGCACCACGGCTTCTACGATGTAGGCCTTCCCCTCCCCGCTGCCCTTTCCGCTGATCACAGAGCCGCTCAAGTCCGGATGATAGAGGAGTCCCTCGCTTGGGCTGGCATTTCTGGTAACTTCAGCTACTTTGTACTGCAATTGTCCTTGCGAGTTGTTTGCGTCATTGGACCTATGTAGCAGGTGAGAGCAAGGTCAAGACTCAGCCTCAAAGAATTCTAGATGTTGGCTGTGGCATTGGAGGAAGCTCTCGGTATCTCGCTCACAAGTATGATGCTCATGTTTTGGGCATCACGCTCAGCCCTGTGCAAGCCAAGAGAGCAACCCAGGTCACCTCCTCTGCTGGGCTATCTGATAGGGTATGCACCAAAACCAGCAAGTGTAATGTCGGCTAGGCGCTGGGTGTACTTTTTGCCACTCTACACCTTAAAGCTGAGTGCAATGTTACTGCTATTAAATGTATTTAATGGCGACTTTCGGAAAGCATAATCAACTGCCACGTTTTTGAAACATTTTATCTTGGTACTCAGGTCAAATTTCAAGTTGCAGATGCTTTAAACCAGCCATTTCCTGATGAGCAGTTTGATTTTGTGTGGTCCATGGAGAGTGGAGAGCACATGCCAGATAAGGAAAAGGTATTTATATTCTCTTGTTATCGATAATTAGTTTTGCGAACTTGATGGCAGCAATGTAGTCAGCAAACAATGTGTCCGCAGCAGCATTCAACATTGCTCAGGGGCTTTTGTTAAAAATGTTGATGCTTTGACCATTTGTTGGCTTAGAGCGAGACTTATGCCAGACATTCTTAATCTGCATGAAACTTTGAGCTTCTATTGACCTAGTGAACATTTTTGCATTTGACAAAGCCCACTCTTTTTTGAATAAAACGTGTGACAAAGCGATCTTTCTTGTCTTGTCAAGTTATTGATCTGGATGTCTCTGTCTCGTTCGTGTGTGCTCATTCTTTCATGCATGTCACCTATTGGTTGATATATTCTTGGTTTTTGTGTGTTTGGCTGCTTTCTTTGTTTGCGGGGTTTTTATTTGTGTGTTGTGTGTTCTTGCCGGTGGTTTGTATGTGCGTGTGTTCTCCTAAACTTAGTTTTGGTGTGGAGTTGGGGTGGCTTTGTGCTTCTCTCCCTTCAAGCAGTTTGTTATCCTTTGTTGCTGATGCCTTTGCAAGCTCTTATTGCCACCAGTTGTCTTGCTCTTTTGAAGATTTTTTGCAAGTTTGGGCGATCTTTCTCTTGGTGATCTTCATTGCCTTGTCCTGCTCGTTTTGAAGAGTCTTATGCAGTAGTGAAGATGGTTATTGGGCAGTGGTTTTTCTGGTGTTTAGATCTTTGATGCAGATCTGGTATGCGGAGGTGATGAGCTCCAGTGTTGGAGTGCACCTTTCGGCCTTGAAGCTCTGGAGTTTCATACTAGAGATACTTAGGTGGAGTTCCGGGTCAGCTGATTCTGCTATAGCTCTCTTTTACAGTTTCCCTTTACTCCCTTGCCTCCAGCTCTTGATGCATATCTGCATCCCTTGTGTTTTCCCCCCTATGGTTTTGTTGTCCTGTCATATCTCAGGGGTTTTTTCACCGACAATGATGGTATCTGTAATGCCTATGGGCTTCTTGTAATGCCTTTCAGCCTTTTTGTAATTCCCTTATGTAATACAAAGGGTCCTTGCCTGCCACCTGCTTGATTGCGACGTTGACGCTTCGCGTTGCAGCTGGGGTTGGGTGCAGACGTGTACCAGCAGAGCCCTAAACCTTTGTATTTTTAGCAATTGACAATCTCTATCCCTTGGGGCTCAAGTGAGAAAGAGATCTATCCCTTGGGGCTCAAGTGAGAAAGAGAGAAGAGAGAAGAGAGAAGAGAGAAGAGAGAGAGAACGCATGAGAGCAAGGATTCCCACAGTTTTGTCGGTGTTCACTTTTCCATTGTTGCCACCGCCAGCTGTGGTATCCCTTGCCGTCTTTTTGACGAGGTCTCTTCGTCGCAGTTGTGCCTGTTGTGGCTGATGCCGTCGATTCTTTGGCGCCATTGCAATTATGCCGCCTTGGTCTCTGATGTGCTTTTGTCTTCTTTTGCTATGGTGATCGCTTGCCCTTGTTATTTGTCTTCTTTGGCTTTTTTTCGGCTTACATTTGTTTTTCTTTTTGTTTGTTGACTTTGTTTTTGGTGTATGCTCTTGATCAGCGCATTCAACCTTGCTCTCAGCTGTGTGTTTTGTGGTGGTGTGTAGGTGCATGCAACTTGTTTGTTCGTGCTGGTCGTTTTGTTTTCTTTCCGTTTCCATGCTTTGAATCTTTCTTTTGGATGTGTGTGGGATGGGCATGTCATTCCTCTAGAATTACAAGTGTATAGGCTGAACTTTTCAGCGTCGAATCACCAACAAACAAGATCAAACAAGTACTTGGTTATCCCTCGCTTGTACCTGCGGTCTCAACCACACACACATACAACTGTTGGAACCTGGAGTAACTCACCTGTTTGCGTGCGCTTCTCCAAAGGCCTACCAATGGGCACACAACTGGTCGTCTTCTCCGACACTTTGAACGCACGGGAGTCTAGTCGTTTGATGCTGAAAATTCAATTAGTCTTCAATCAATTGCCTGCTTGCGATCAATTCAACATTGTTGTGTGTGTGTGTATAGAGCTTCTACACCCTTCAATTCTTCACGGGAGCATGAGAGAGCGCGTAGGCGTGCTCTCTCTCTTCGCCAAAGAGTAGAATGAGAGGGGAGAGCTTCTTTATATAGAGGTAAGCGTATGTTGTCTCCCAATCCAAAAAGGGAAAGGATGACCTCCATGCAGCTCTCCTCTTTGGAAATAGTAAGAAGGTGTTGTAACTTGCGTTCTATTAAAAATTTGAAGTTAAAACTTGTTGAGCTTTTCACGTTGAGCAGATCTGTTGCCATGTCATCACCAGACCTGAATTTTTTTATTATTATTATTATATTTTGGACCTTGGGGTTTGCGACTGTTCTAATTCCAATTCTGGTTTCTGGTTTTGCTATGTCTGAACGGAAAGGTGAGAAATAAGTTGCAATATGAAAGACCTGAGAAATGACAAGTTAGTGCTCAAAATAGCATTTTTATGCAACGGATACTTATCCTTTTGCAAAATACAAATCGTGTGATCAAAAGGTGTTGTAACTTGCGTTCTATCAAAAGTTTGAAGTTAAAACTTGTCGAGTTGTTCACGATGAGCAAATCTATAGTCATGTCATCACCCGACATGAAAATTATTATTATTATATTATTTTTTGGATCTTGGGGTTTGCGACTGTTCTAATTCCAATTCTGGTGTCCCATTTTGCTAATTCTGAACGGGAAGGTGAGAAATAGGTTGTAGTACGAAAGACCATAGAAATGACAAGTTAGTGCTCAAAATAGCATTTTTATGCAACAAATACTTATCCTTTTGCAAAATACAAATCGCGTGATCATCAGATAGCATTCGCACATCCAATGAGCATTCGTGCATTCATTCGATGCTTTTATGCATGAATATCTAATGCTTGAGCATTTTTAAAACAACATTCAATGCAAGTCATCATTCATTTCTTGTTGTGTGTGCCTAAGGTAGATTCCACACGTTCCATACACTTGTATCCATCGATCTCTCTTCCAATAAGGTAAGAGCACAGAATCCTTCATGCTTTCCAAGGCATGTCAATGGCCATTCATATGTCCCACTTAGGGATAGAAGTATGTCTAATCAATCATGGTTCTGTAAACACAAGAACACATGTCCAATTATGTAATCTACAATCGGAAACATATATAATCTTTTAGAATTTTTCTTTTGATACATGGGTTTCGTATACAAAGGCTGATGACATACCTCCCCCTAAATTTCAGTTGTTCTCAACCGAAAGGCTTTCAGATAGGGGTTTAGTACTTTTGGATAAGCCTATGTTCAACTGCAGTTCTCAAGGAAGCCGTCAATTTGTTTGGCTTGACAAGATTGTGAAGTCAAAAGCAAATGCACGAGTTCACTAGAGGACAAAGGCAAAGGCAAGCTTAACAAGGACGACAATACCAATACTCAATTAGCTGCTCGGTTCCCTCGAGGTTCGACAACCGCTGCCGTGAATGTGACACGATGCTTTGTTTGGCTCAAGAGTTTGAAGCCAAAGACAAAAGCAGGAACTCACAAAGAGACAAAGGCAAAGGCAAGCTGGACAGAGATAATGGTGATAAAGATTTGACAGAGGGGATCTGCATGGCACACGTGGAGGCGACCACAATGGCCACGGCGTCAGATTTCTAGTCAAGAAGTCGTTGCCGCGACTAGCTTCAGCCAGAGAGAGGCTTGTGTGTGGCAGAGAGGGGTAAACAATGCTCTCTATAAATAATTTGGACCCTTGTGTTGGAGTTCGAGTTATCGGTGTTTGAACTTGTGGGTCCGAGTTCAAGGCACATGCATCTTGCACGGAACCAATCAGACATATCTAAAACACTATGGATGTGCATTGTTGTTTGGTGGATTATGGACAAGATGTGTTTCAAAGTTCATGATCTAGGAGTATTTTGGACATCATGTGTTCACAGTTCACGAATGGGGATTCTTGGACGTAGTGTGGTCTACAGTTCAATTTTCTAAAAGGCAATTGATGCTCAAGATGACATTCTTCTAAGGAACAAAGTTGAGAGTAGCAAATTTGTGTATTTAGTGGAGTGTACAATTGTTGGGGTGTCCATAGTAGCTTCTTCATCGACTTGGTCTCACTATTATGTCCTTCTGAGCTGTAGAAAGTTATGGCATCTCAAGTGAACTGCCCAATGTGATCCCATTATTTTGGCTTTGAGGTATTTATTTCACTTATTTGTCAAAGTCTGGGTAGGGTAATTTACCTGGATGGGTATATATGCAATCCTTTGCCTCCATTGTATAATCATTAATTCATTGCCAAGGTTGGTTTGTTCAATAGTTTGAGTCTGCCCTTGATCTCCGGAGTCATGACAGAAAGTGAACTGTGTTGATGTATGCTCATGTGTGTGTGTGTGTGTGTGTGTTGTGTGTTGTGTTTGGGAGCATATGTTAGTACCTAATTCTACACCCACTATTGGGCACTGAGGACGTTAGTGGGGATGTCGTGGTATTTAGTCAATACTATGCATGATGGAGCTGATGGTTATATTGTCTTGTGAGTGACTACCATGGGTCTATACCTTGCACTTTCCTTTAAGGGTGAATCTGGGCTTATCTTGGATTCATCCATGTATATTTTTAGTTGTATAGGGGATATGCAGACTTCACATTGTGAAGTTTTTGTCCAAGTTACGACCAGTTGATGTTGTACTAATTCTTTCTATCTTTTGTGGTGCGTATGCTCTATCAACTACCTCATTTTTGTGCTAATTTTTTCGATTTAATGCTTCTCTAGTGCTAAGCTTCATTATGGCTGAGTCTGCCCTTGATCTCCGGAGTCATGACAGAAACTCAGTACGCTGAACTTTGTGTTGATGTATGCTCATGTGTGTGTGTGTGTGTGGTGGATGTTGTGTTTGGGAGCATATGTTAGTACCTAGTTCTACACCCACTATTGGGCACTGACGACGTTAGTGGGGATGGTCGTGGTATTTAGTCAATACTATGCATGATGGAGCTGATGGTTATATTGTCTTGTGGGTGACTACCATGGGTCTATACCTTGCACTTTCCTTTAAGGGTGAATCTGGGCTTATCCTGGATTCATCCATGTGTATATATATATATATATATAGTCTCTCTCTCTCTTTCTCTCTCTCCCCCCCCCCCCACATTCTGAGGGTCATCCAATAGCACACCTAGACCGCGCTGATCTGTAACAGGTGTCTCATTCCATATCGGAGCTCTTGATATTGTGGTATACCAAAATTAGCCATCACACCCAGACCGCGGTGATCACTACCGGGTGTCTTGATGCACTAAAATTACATACCCAGGCAATATCACTCAAATAGGAATACTCAGTTGTTGGCACATCACATTGCAACACAAATGCTAACATATACATGTTGCAAGGCATAGAAACATAAAGTCACCGATGAACACTCCCCCGGAAAGTAACCGTCTTGGTCCAAGCCATGATCTGTTCAAGGACTCCCTCATCACTCCTCCCTAAAAAGATTTGGTCCATGAGATATGGATGCCTTTTACAATCAAACGCTCCCCAAACCGCAGCCTGCGTCACTTGGAGGTGGTGAGAGTAACCACTACTCATACTTCTTAATACTCCCCGCATAAATAACCATCCAGGTATGAGCCATGAGTAATAACAACAATACTCCCCCCGTAAATAACCATCCAAGTCCGGGCCATGAGTAACAACAACAATACTCCCCTCGTAAATAATCACAAGGGTCCAGGCCATGAGTAAAAACAACAAGAGACTGAACCCATTGCACTTATTTTAAGGCCCTGGGCCTATCTAAAAGCAGTACATGAAAAGCATCCACCAGTTCTAAAAGCGTCTGGTCTTCAAAAGCTCACGCAAATCAGCTAGCGTAAAAGTAGGAAATCCATACAGCTGCCATGTCAGCATTGCCCGCAGAAAATATATAAAATTGCCATGTCAGCATTGTCAGCGTAAAATCCAAAAATCTACCACGTAAGTAGTCGGCGCATATTCAAGGTCGTCCGTATAGTATATGCCACGTCATCAGTTGATTACGCCATAGATTTTGTGCGTGTGATCCTGCTTTATTTATGGTCTTTAGGTCCCCTAGGCCCCATTGGATGGGATCTCATAAGTTGGTGGGAACTTCTTTAAAAATTGCCCCATTTGGCGAGGTTCGGTAAGTTGGTAAAAACTTCTTTTGTTGCTGCTTCTTCCTTTGTTGCTTCTTCTTAGGGTTTAAGCCCCTCGGTTGGGATCTGCAAGTCGGCTCAGGTCTTCAGTGGCTTGGTTGGTTCCTTTGGTTTGGTTGGCTCCTCTGCAGTTTTCTTGTGCCTTTCTTCTTCTTACACTCCCATGCCACGTGTCCTTTACCGACGCATTTGAAACAGTTTCCTTAATTCGTCTCTCCATTTCTTTCTTTGGCAGCTTGCTGAAGGTTGGTCTTTCTTGTTTGGGCATCTTTAGAACTTGAGGATCTATAAGATGTTAAGGCTTCTTTCCTCGAGTCTCGTCAATCTTCGCTCTCTTTGATGACCCTTCATTCGTTGAAGAACTCTTTTGCTTTAGCATCCACTTCATATCACGAGCTTCCGCATTCAATGTTGACTCCATGCAATCCTTCAAAGTTCCCTTTTTTGAGACATTCATAAGAGGATTCAAAAGTGGATGTAGTCCGCCTTCAAACTTGCAGATAACTTCGTCGCGCTTACATTGATATATTGGACACTCTTGAGTATTCTATTCCAAAAGAGGTCAATATACCCTTTCATAGTATCCTCTTTCTGGTCCAATTTATCCCCACGTCCTTCTTGAAATTCGTTGGTAAAAATTTAGATGTAAACATCTCTTTGAATTCCTCCCAAGTTTTAGGATTTGCATTTTCGGTTACATGCGTTAGAGACCAATTACTAGCAACATCTTTGAGATGCATAGATACCTGATGCATAGACTCTTTAGAGAAGTACGATTCTTGAAGGCTAAATCAAATTCTCTGATGAAGGCAAGCAGCGCCTTTGCAATGTCCATTCCCTTTCCATCAAAGTAAGGAAGTTTCACGCTTGTCTCCCAGCTTGCAGGTTTTTTTCTTATTCTTCTCTGTTTCCGAGTTGTCTATCATCTTCTCCTATGTTGGTGGCTCCGTTGAAGAATGATGAAAAGAGGCTATTGCATAGGGCTACACGAAAATAGCATTTCGAGATGAGTCTGGATTGATAATGCCCTTCCTTAATAGATATTCAACACAATTGGTTCTCCAAGATCGGAACTTCTAATAAAATCTTCAAAGTGAGATACCTTCAAATTTCTGATTGCCTTCCTAGCGACCACTTATTGCACATTAGGATCTGACGGCAAATTCTCCATCTCTTTAAGAAGCTTCTCGTCAAGCTTTGTCGATCCATCTTCTCTATGACTTTGAGCATGAGATGGTGGTGGAGTCTTTTCTCTATGTCGGCTAGCTGATTGCTCATGGCTGCTACTCTTGAAAGAGTCTTGAAAGGGGATTCTCTCTTTGAGGAAGGGGAATCCTCTGAACAATTGGAGTGTGTCAATGACCTCGATCTCTCTTTGTGGCTTGACAGCTCTATGGCAGCAAAAGTCTTCAAGTCCAAGACCACCTTTAATTACCTTGAAGGTAAGGAAGGTAACTCTGCTCTGATACCAATGAAACTTGCCTTGGATACACAAGTTTATTATTGCCAATCAAAGCTTTGCACAAAAGCTAATTACCAATTTTTGGCTAGAGATTGAGAGAGGTGTATATATGTGTAGAGATATAACATAATAGATGCTTATAGATATGGATAACTTGAAAGATTAAGAGAGACAAATTAGAGCGCGAGGGAGAGAAGATTGAGAGTGATGCAACGTTAACCCGGCACAACCGGGCCCCTTCACAGGAATATGTTTTTCCTCTAGAATTACAAGTGTATAGGCTGAAAATTTCAGTATGAAATCCTTAACAAACAAGATCAAACAAATACTTGGTTACCCTTGCTTGCATGTGTGGTCTCAACCACACACATGTACACGTGATGGATCTTGGAGTAACTCACCAGTTTGTGTGAGCCTCCCCAAAGGCCCACCAATGGGCATACAATTGGTTGTCTTCTCTGGTGCTTTCCCAAAGGCCTACCAATGGGCACACAATCGGTTGTCTTCTCCGGCGCTTTGACCGCGCGGGAATGGAGTCGTTTGATAATTATAATGTCTTCCAACCACTTGTCTTCTTGTGATCCATTCGACAACACTCCATCTTTGTGTGTGTGTGTGGAGCTTCTACACCCTTCAATTCTTTACGGAAGCCTTGCGGTTTTCGATTGTTTTGATTCCATTTCCGATGTTCATTTCGGCAAATTTTGAATGGAAAGCTGAGAATTAAGCTGCAATATAAAAGATCTTGAAAATGACAAGCTAGGGCTCAAAATACCATTTTCATGTAACAGATACTTATCCCTCTGAAAAATACAAGTTGCTTGATAATCAAAGAGCGTTCATGCATTCATCGGATGCTTTTACACATGAATACCTAATGCCCAAGCATTTCCAAAACAATACTAAATGATGAGTTCTATATACTTGTATCCATCTATATGCTTTTTAAGCATGTCAATGGCCATTCATACTTTCCCACTTAGGGATGGAAGTATGTCCAATCAATGACGGTTTTGTAATGTCCAATCACGTAATCTCTCAAATCTAAAGGACATATATAATCTTTCAGAAATTTTCTTTGATACGTAGGTTTCGTATACAAAAGTTGATGACAATATAGAGATATAGTACCATTTTTTTGTGAGAAGACCAAGTATAGCTCTATTCAACTAGACTATTTTCCTGCGTCAGATAACCCTGTTGATATCTTCACCAAACTTGCTAGCTCCCTTGGATCGATTCTCAGTGGAGGAGCTGAGTGGGGGTGCTAAGAGTTACACCTTCTTGTCTAGTGCTGGCTTCAATATCTCCCATGAGCAAATGAGGAAGTGTGGGCTGTTTTGTGGCTGTGTCTGGCTGAACGTGAGGTGGACGTATGAAACGTCTCTGCCTCATCGTTTTGCTTGTGATCTCACATTCTCTCTCTAGCGCTCCCCTCTTCTCTTGTAGTTGTTGCTTGTAGGTGTTGCACCCTGAGGGTTGTATGGTGTGTGGTCGACACATGTTGGACGTTGCGGAGGAGATATGTCGCGAGAGATTTGAGATCCAGTGGCTACCTGGTTCCGAGAGGAGATTTGCTTGCGATATCAGACATAACCCAATTCACCTTCTCCGCTACACCTTTGATAAAGGCGTAGGCTTTCTGTTGTCCACATCCCCTGCATAATTTGAATTCGTGTAGCTATGACGAGTTTTATGTTAGGGTTTCTGTAACCGGCCTGTTCAATCCAAAAAGGGCGGTAGACTTTACTTTAAACCTTGATTTAGCTTTCACCCATTATTAGTCGTCTATTTTACCTGTACTTTCAAGACACAACAAAGGGGAGAGGGATACAGGCTGCTAGATTGCACCTGTATGAGTGGACAGACACCAGATTGGCCCCTAACTTAGGCGCCCCTTTCGGTATTTCTTTATTGTTCAAAAGAGGGAATAAACGCTGTGGTTCCTACAAGCTGCCCCGCACAAACTCGGCTGAATTTCCACTGTTCCAGCCCGATTTCGGCAGCATAACTGTACTAGAACCTTTCACGGTCAGTATTCCCACGCATTGACTGACTTTCCCGACGCATACGGGCACTTTGCAAAACCTGGCGAGAATCTGCAGCACGCTGAATTCTCTGTTTTCAGCCCTGAAAATGCGCCAGATCGCCTGTACAGCGGTCCCCTTGCGTCCCCGAACCTCCTGGGGGTATTAGGGTCCGTTTAGGGCCAAAACCCTAAACCTGCAAAAATACACAGCAGGCTGTAATTCACTGTTTCGGGCTCCGTTTCGCGTGCCGGTCGCATCCCTAGCAAGTCCTCGAGCTCCCGCACCTGTAGGGCTACTTGCCCTTTGAATCGGACGAGATTTCTGGCGTGAAACCTCTCCGAATTCACCTGTACCTGCGGGGGGATTAGCCGCTAGCTAATCCAGTACCTGTGCAAGAGGCTCTTGCCTCGGCAATCGCGCATGAACCCACACAACTGTACATTGGTCAAATGAAGAGCCCACTAGAGGGGCATAACATACTGCCAAAGGGGAGAGAGAGGGCAGTGCGTAGCGTGCAGGGCATCACTCCTGGCACCGCACTGTGCATAAGAGGGAAAGCAAGCACTCCATAGCTCTTAACCTGTGACAGAGACTTGCAAAATGAGCCTCCCAGCTATAAATCACGTTTTTGCCTTCTCTATAAGTAGTAAACTGGCCTCAAAGTGCCAAGTGTCACTCATTTGTGCATTTTCCCGCTTTAGACCCTCGGGTCTAAAAATATCTCACCTGCAGCCTCTGTTGACTTGGCCACAGAGTAACAAAATGATCCCCATGTCAAACTGCACATAATGACGCGAAGACATTTTCAGGTCCCAAAATAGCAGTTCCCTAAATTTTAGGAGATGCTGCCATTGTATCTTTCTAGGTCATCCGACCCTCTTTGTACACTGCGGCCACATCCAGAACTGAAATGTAGCCTCTGTAGCAAAGGATTCCACTTTGGCTAGTCAATGACCCCACTTGGCTAACCATAGTCCTTGTCCAACCTTAGTGCTCTCTTGCCCTCAGGCCCGGACTCCCTCTGGACAGTTCCACACTAGCTATGCAATGCAGGGCAGTTAGATTTCCCGAGGGGTGTTTCCAAAAAGTGAAGGTAAATAGATAATAAGAAAGAAATCAACAAAAAGGATAGATAGTAGTCACACGCTGGTGACATACCCCCCTCTTGAAATCTCAAACGTCCTCGTTTGCATCTATGTCGTCCATGCTTACTGTCAACACTGATGTATTCAACACATGTCGACACATATACGACACATACATGCTCATTGTCAACCCTGGTGTATTCAACACCTCGTCGACTCATGTATTGCCTGCGTGTGAACCCTGTCCCAATGACATAGTGGTAGCTTCGCACTCTGCCATTGCTTTGAGTCACTAACTTTCCAATGACAAAATGGTAGCTGCACATTTTGCCACTGTCTTATAGTACACGTTGGATCCCGTAACACTTTCGAGCATACCCAAACCGACAGTTTAAGAATGCAGTTACACATGTACTCTTTAATAGAAGCAATCACTGTATCCTTGACAGACTGACAAGAAATACTCACTTCTATAGCACTAACCAAACTTTTGGACATTCCATAAGAGCAATTGCCAAACTGACAATCTGTACAGCTCTAACATTCATGTAACAGGTATTTGATTTGAGCTCACTTTAAATACCATGTACATCATTTGTTTCAAAAGCCATTGTCACACTGACAATCCATTTAGCTTTGAAACTCAAGGGGTCAAGGTAGGTTGCAAATCGAAGGCTTCCAGGTAAAGTGATAACACAGTTGGTGACTCTGCAAGTTCACCTTCTTCCATCCACTTAGCATCCATTGGTGGATAGTTTCTGAACTTTACCAAGTAACGCCTCGCAACCTTGCCTTTCACTTTCCTTTCTTTGTGTGCCAAAATCTGTTCAGGGAGCAAGATCTCGTCAAGTTCCTCGACTTCCGGCTGATGTTCAGCTGGTATATCTTCTGGCACATCACCCACATAGGGTCTGAGAAGACTCACATGAAACGCATTGTGAATCTTCCAACTGTCAGGCAATTTCAGCCTATATGCAACATCACTGATTATGTCGCACACTTGAAAAGGCCCATAGTAACGCATGCTGAGCTTTGGAAAGAGTCTTTCCTTGCCCTTCATCTTCTTTAACCTTGCCTTTTCAAACCGTAGAAGCACCCAATCACCAAGTGAATATACCACTTCACGACGGTGACGATCAGCTGCTTTCTTTTGCTTTGCCTGAGTCCTTTCTAAGGCCACTTTGACCTTCTTGTACATTTCATCCATGTCTTGAACATACTTATCTGCTTCAAATATCTTGTCCTTTGTATGCAGTATGGGAGGAACTTTCTTGCCACCTTCAACTATCTCAAAAGGTGCCTTGCCAGTTGATGAATGCACTGTATTATTGTATGCATACTCCACCAATGGCAAATACTGCTCCCACTTTCCTTTATGCTCTGACACATAGCACTTGAGCAGATCTAGGACAGTAGAATTTGCCTCTTCCGACTGCCCGTCTGTTTGAGGATGAAATGACGAAGAGAATTTGAGCGTGGTGCCCATATTCTCAAACAAACCTCTCCAGAACAAACTTGTCATGCGTGGATCACGGTCGCTAACAATCGACTGTGGCATGCCATGATACTTGAAAATATTGCTCATAAACAAGCGTGCCATCTGATCTGGCTTTATCTTCTTCCTGACAGGAATAAAATGAGCCTGTTTGCTGAATCTGCAAATAATGGTCCAAATACCATCATTTCCTGTCTGCGTTCTTGGAAGATCAAAGATAAAATCCATAGCAATACTTTCCCATGGTTTATCTGGAATAGGTAGTGGTTGCAATAACCCTGGTGCCTTTTGCCTGTCAAACTTGACCTTTTGGCATATTAGGCATTCTCGCACAAAGGCATCCACATCCCTTCTCAATGTAGGCCAATAGAAGAATGTCTCTACCGCTTTAACTGTAGCATCGATACCACGATGCCCTGCATACGGTGGGACATGACTCTCTTCCATAACTTTGCGTCGCAATGGCTTTGTGACACACAATCTGCCATGCATCATCATGAACCCATCTTTAAGAAGATAGTGTTCATGATGTTGTCCATCCATTAGTTGCTCGAAGACCCTTGCAAAATCTTCATCATTTGCATACTGTTCTCTCATATCATCAAGTTCATGATGATAAGGAATCGACACAGCTGAAATTTGTGGCTTCCTTGACAAGGCATCAGCCACAACGTTCTTCTTGCCTTCCACATGCACAATCTGAAAATGGAACATGGACAAGATATTTGCCCATCGCATATGCTTCTCAGATAACTTTGTTTGTGTCAAGAAGTATCGCAAGGTCTGATGGTCCGTTTGGACAACAAAGTCTGCACCTAGCAGGTAGTGTTTCCAACTTAAGAGCGCATGAATCACAGCCAGTAACTCTTTCTCATAGACCTGCATGGTCATCTCTGGCCCTTGCAAAATTCTGCTCTCATAGGCTACTACCCTGCCATCTTGCATTAGCACAGCACCAATGCTACTACCGCAGGCATCACATTGGACCACAAATGACTTCCTAAGATCTGGCAAGACAATGACTGGATCTGAAGTCATCTTTTCCTTTAAGAGATTAAAAGCTGAAATCTCTTTCTATGTCCATCTAAAGGTGACTGCCTTCTTTTGAAGAGCATGTAAAGGTGAAGCAATCTCAGCGAAATTTCGGATAAACCTTCTGTAATAGGAGCATAGTCCCAAGAAGCTTCGGACATCATGCACCGTCTTCAAATTTGGCCATGACTTGATCGCTTCAACTTTTGCAGGATCCATTCTGACACCATCCTTTGAGACAATGTGTCCCAGAAAGTGAATCTCTTCCAGAAAAAACTCACTTTTCTTTGCATTGATGAGCAACCTATGACTGCGTAGCTCTTTGAACACAATGGCCAAGTGATGCCTATGCTCCTCTTCATTCTTTGAGTAGACTATCATGTCATCAAAGAATGTACCAACAAACTGCTGGTGTGGACGGAAAATTCTGTCCATCATCCTATTGAACGTAGCAGGAGCATTTGTGAGACCAAAGGGCATCACTAAAAATTCGTAAAGGCCAAACGTTGTTCTAAAAGCAGTCTTGTGCACATCCTCTGATCTAATGCGGATCTGATGGTACCCACTCTTTAGATCTATCCTGCTAAACATAGCTGCTCCTTCTAATTTGTCCATAATATCATCAATTCTAGGTATAGGAAACCTATTCTTGATGGTATTCTTGTTCAGTGCACGGTAGTCGATGCACATACGCCATGAGCCATCCTTTTTCTGCACCAACAACACTGGAGAACAGAATGGAGATGAACTGGGCTGAATCAGCCCTTTTTCTAACAGCTCCTGTACTTGGCCCATTATCTCTTTCTGCTGAGCCGCACTAACCCTGTACGGAGGCTTATTTGGTGGGCTACTGCCTGGCACCAAATCTATCGCATGGTCCTCGGGTCTCTCTGGCGGTAATTGAGACGGTAATGAATCGGAAAAACAGTCACTATACTGTTGTAAAAACATTGACCTTTCTTTATCTAGCACAGATAAATTTGATTCATCACAATCTGACACTTCACGTGCAAAAACCAAGTACGCAGAAAGATGCTTTTTCATTACAGAAGTAATAGCAGAAGCTGATACAGTAGGAATAGACTCCCCTTTAAGCTTTACATCCAGAATGTGAGTCTTTCCCCTGCTCTGTACAGTGATCTTTTTGTTGTAGGCATCCATGATTCCCTGTACACGAAACAACCAAGGAATACCTAACAACACATCACATCCGTCCAGTGGCATGATGTAAAATTCTTCAGCATCTACATAGGACTGGATATGTAGACGCAACTTTCCAATGATGGGTGTCACAGCCTCTGTATGGCCAGGACATGCCAAACCTGCCTCTGCTGTATACCCCATCTCTTCAGGTCTGATTCCCAACTTTGAAGCCAATTCTGGGGAAATAAAGTTGGCTTTGGCACCTGGATCAAAGAAGATAAGCACTGTTTGATCCCTAACCTTTCCCCATGCTCTGCAAAGCTCACTTGCATCTGAATTTGGCTTGTCGCCCACCATATCTGGCACTAGACCAGCCATGGGCTTCTTTCCTTTCTTGTCTTCCTTGTCTTCAGAATCAGCTGGCCTTTTCTTTGTAGGACAGTTGTAAGCGATGTGGCCAGGCTGCTCACATATAAAGCATTTGTTCTCTGTCCTCAGGACCTTCTTTTGCTCTTCTGACTTGCGAGGAAAACGTCTTTTCCATTTCTTTGCTGGTCCTTTTTCTGATTCAGCCGTAGCTTTGTCTTTCCCTGTGTTGGCCGACTCCTGAGTCCCTTTAGGAGCCTCATTGGGAACGTGCTTCTTGGCTGAATTTTTCTTGCCTGATCCTGCCTTGACGCCAGTGTTAAATTCACAATCTTCTCCCTTGAGCAAACCATTGCCAGTGTTTGCTACCTCGATGAGCTGCGTCAAAGTAGTGACTTTGGTCTTTGTGCAGTATTTTCTCAATCCTTTGGGTAGGCCACAACAGTATTTTTCTATCTGTTCTGTCAATGGCACAAACCTATAGGAAGTTACTGGAAGTAGAGCTTTCCAAAACTTCCGATTGTAATCATCCAGATTTCTGCAAGTGGCAGCATTAAGCTGGTGCCATTCTGTCATGACATCTGCTTCGAAATCATCAGATAACCAAGCTGCTGCAAAAATCTGCTTGAAGTAAATCCATGTGGACGGAGCTTGCCCTTGAAGCAATAAAGTTGTCCACCATTGTCCCGCATTCCCTGTCAAGAAAGTGGCTGCCTTGCGGACCTTTGAAGCCTCTGTAAAGTTTCCCCCTGCATAGGCCTTATCAAACTGCTGGAGGAATGAAAGAGCCTTCTTCCTGTCATCAAACCCTGTAAAGGTCGTGAATGACACTCCTTTGCCACCTTCTTTGTACGGAGTTGGCCTCTCCAGCGGCGTTAGATTGTCATATGGAAGTGACTGAAACATGGGAACACTATTAAGGTTCATCTGTGTTCCTTGGCCGCTATTAACTTGACCTGGAAATGCCATATTTGGCTGCTGATTTGTAATTCCAGCCATACCAAAATTTGCTTGTGGCATCCCAAATTGTCCCTGAGTGCTTTGAAACCCTGGTTGCATACCCATGACACTGTACATGGGGTTAGGCATCATCGTTTGAGCACCCCCGAACACTGTTCCTGGCGTATAAAACTGATTTCCAGGTGCATGACCAGCCATGCTCTGAAATACCGATCCACCTCCAAAATAGCCAGGGTGTACTGAAGGTGGTGGGAAGACCTGTTGCATAGCCTGTAAGTTGCTTCCCTGCCCATTAGAACCAGCTATAGGCTGCTGAAAGGTGGCGGGCTGAACTGGTACAGCTTGAAAAACTGGCATCTCAGCCACCTGTTCTTGCACCTTAGGCATACGTTGTGGAGACTGCATGTTCTCCGTCAAGTGTACAGGTGTTTCCATTGACTGTGCGGTATGAATCACCTGTGTTCGAGCCTTAACAGGCTTTTGAATATGATCCAGTGACCCAACTTGCTGAGACGGAACCGGAGGTTGCAGAAAGGCTAAAAACCTCGGATTCTGCATTACTTGTGTGAACATAGCCACAGCAGTAGCCAACTGGGTCCTGAATATATCATCATCAGTCTGTGGTGGTCTTGAGGACTCACCCACTTCATGTGTCTGTTGACCCTGTGAAGAGGAAACCTCTTCAGTCACATCATCTGGTCTATCAGCCATAATTGCAATTCCCTGTGTCTGGTCTATGATCCCCTGTGTCTTCAAGCCCAAAACTGACCAAGGCTCACTTCTATGGGAAAAAGTGATTTAATCCCGTCGATGGAACCATGTAACCGGCCTGTTCAATCCAAAAAGGGCGGTAGACTTTACTTTAAACCTTGATTTAGCTTTCACCCATTATTAGTCGTCTATTTTACCTGTACTTTCAAGACACAACAAAGGGGAGAGGGATACAGGCTGCTAGATTGCACCTGTATGAGTGGACAGACACCAGATTGGCCCCTAACTTAGGCGCCCCTTTCGGTATTTCTTTATTGTTCAAAAGAGGGAATAAACGCTGTGGTTCCTACAAGCTGCCCCGCACAAACTCGGCTGAATTTCCACTGTTCCAGCCCGATTTCGGCAGCATAACTGTACTAGAACCTTTCACGGTCAGTATTCCCACGCATTGACTGACTTTCCCGACGCATACGGGCACTTTGCAAAACCTGGCGAGAATCTGCAGCACGCTGAATTCTCTGTTTTCAGCCCTGAAAATGCGCCAGATCGCCTGTACAGCGGTCCCCTTGCGTCCCCGAACCTCCTGGGGGTATTAGGGTCCGTTTAGGGCCAAAACCCTAAACCTGCAAAAATACACAGCAGGCTGTAATTCACTGTTTCGGGCTCCGTTTCGCGTGCCGGTCGCATCCCTAGCAAGTCCTCGAGCTCCCGCACCTGTAGGGCTACTTGCCCTTTGAATCGGACGAGATTTCTGGCGTGAAACCTCTCCGAATTCACCTGTACCTGCGGGGGGATTAGCCGCTAGCTAATCCAGTACCTGTGCAAGAGGCTCTTGCCTCGGCAATCGCGCATGAACCCACACAACTGTACATTGGTCAAATGAAGAGCCCACTAGAGGGGCATAACATACTGCCAAAGGGGAGAGAGAGGGCAGTGCGTAGCGTGCAGGGCATCACTCCTGGCACCGCACTGTGCATAAGAGGGAAAGCAAGCACTCCATAGCTCTTAACCTGTGACAGAGACTTGCAAAATGAGCCTCCCAGCTATAAATCACGTTTTTGCCTTCTCTATAAGTAGTAAACTGGCCTCAAAGTGCCAAGTGTCACTCATTTGTGCATTTTCCCGCTTTAGACCCTCGGGTCTAAAAATATCTCACCTGCAGCCTCTGTTGACTTGGCCACAGAGTAACAAAATGATCCCCATGTCAAACTGCACATAATGACGCGAAGACATTTTCAGGTCCCAAAATAGCAGTTCCCTAAATTTTAGGAGATGCTGCCATTGTATCTTTCTAGGTCATCCGACCCTCTTTGTACACTGCGGCCACATCCAGAACTGAAATGTAGCCTCTGTAGCAAAGGATTCCACTTTGGCTAGTCAATGACCCCACTTGGCTAACCATAGTCCTTGTCCAACCTTAGTGCTCTCTTGCCCTCAGGCCCGGACTCCCTCTGGACAGTTCCACACTAGCTATGCAATGCAGGGCAGTTAGATTTCCCGAGGGGTGTTTCCAAAAAGTGAAGGTAAATAGATAATAAGAAAGAAATCAACAAAAAGGATAGATAGTAGTCACACGCTGGTGACAGTTTCTGCGTCGAGGTTGTAGATGCATCCGATTATTGCTTTCATTTGGCCAATCACAGACTCTTTTTTTCTAAAAAGGTGGTCCATGCAAAATTCTTTGTCAAAGCTAGAATCGTTTATTCCTTGCATTTGCTCTCTCTCTCTCTCTCTCTCTCTCTCTCTCTCTCTCTCTCTCCCCCCCCCCCCCCCCCCCCCCCCCCCCCCCCCTCTCTAGAATTTGTCGATTTTCTCTTTCTAGAACAGAGCAAAATTTTCTTTCTTCAAAAATGAGTTTTTCTCTCTAAAACTGATTTTGAAAGCGCTTTTCTCTTCTTTTTAGAACTTTTTCAGCACTAGGGGGCGGCACCCTATTTTTTTTTGAGCCTTGATATTCGTACAAATCCCCAAGGCCTATAAAAGCACCCTCCAAGGCCTACTCACACTCACACATTTTGCAGATTGAGATTGAGTGACGGCATGAGTACCTACTGCTGTGCTTCGCCCTGTGACTCCTTGTACAAGAACAATTCTAATTAATGAAGAAATACGTTAACAACGCAGTTGACTGTGGCAGTTTAGGGACATTGACTGTGTACAGGGGCATCATGCTCTGACATCTTTGTCTCCTTCTACTCTCTTTTCCAGTCTAGTTGCTTCAATTGTTTAAAGTAATAAAGTGTTCCAAAGTGTTGCAGATTGTAGTTGTCTTTGTGTTTTCGTTCGACGCCTCCTAGGAATTGATTACATGTCAGAAGATTCAATTGCTTCTTTGCCCTTTGCAACAGAAGGACGATCCTAACAACATGGATGGGGAACACGGAGATTATTAAAATGGACATGGCGAAAATCAAGAGTCCTTCCACCTAGAAACTTTTGGAGGAGAGCCATGTAAGTATGTGGTACAACAATTGGTTTATCTGGCCGAGCAACAAAAGCAGAACTCGATGGATGATTTGATTTGGAGGCTTTGCACAAGTACTTGGGTTCTCTTTATCCTCATGTTACCCCTGCTATTCCTCCACAAAATTCTCAGATTACTCTTCTCTTCCTCATTTCCCTTCTCAAAATTCCCTTGTTGCCTCGTCATGACAGATTTGGGGAGATGTTTCCCAATTTCTGGGAGCAATTTGTATGACACATTACTCCTGGAGTGCACCTTCTGTTGCCTTTTGTGCCTCCACCTTTGGCTCCACCACTAACACCACCACCACCTCTGTCACGTGGCACATGGTCCTAGTGGAATATAAATGGCCCACCATAAAAGCGGGACCAAACTTGGGTAAAAAATCCACGCCAATGCTAGAAAAACAATTAGCTTAAAATTAGCTACAAATTATGTTGCCATGTTGCAATTTTGTACGGCCAGCCGCTTGGGTCTTTTGCGTGGGAGATTTTGGACGCATAGTGTCACAAATTACTGAAGTGCCAAGTCATTGAAGACCGAGAGGGTTAGGACTCCCTAGCCCTAACCCTAGCCAACCTGCAGATCCTCGCCAGGGTGCCTAAACCCTAGAAGAAGGAGAAGAAGATGAAGTCCTCACCAACTTTCTGATCCTCGTCGAGTGGCCGATGGGACCCCGGTCGATGGGGCCTAACTTATTGAAGACACTCACACACAAATTATTGCGTAGCAATTGATGACATGGTAGGTTGTACAGACGATGGTAGATTTCGTTGACATGTTGACGTAGGTGTACAGATTTCTGCAAAACGTGCTGGCTGCCCATAGTGCGAGCTTTTGGGACTAGATGCTTTTCATGTAAATTGCTTTTGAGGGCCAAGGGCTTTTATATATGAACCAAGGGCTCACTCTATGGTATTCTTCCTATGGGAGATGCATAGCAATTTTGCAAGAGTTGTAAGTCGTTGAAGCAATATAAAGAAATAGCGAAAGGGATGCCACAGTATGGGGCTAATGCTCTCTTGGGGTGAAACTCCACCACTCCGTGTCTCGTGGGAAGTGTATCTCTTTCAGTTCAGTTGTTTTGAAGTGTCTAATGTCTGTTCTTTTTGTTGGCACGTGGTGTCGTCTTGTTACAGTGGTGTCAGAGCTCCAGTCGTGTGCTTTTCTGAAAGCATATCGGTCCTTACAAGAACATACAAAGCAAGATTTCATTTTTGGATTTTATAGAGTACATGCAGTTTCTTCTCGACAAGCTCCACGACATACTTTCGTGACATCCTGACTTCTTCAAGCAGATCGACTTTGTCTACTATTTACAAGCTGGAGAACTTGCAGCCGAGCTAGCCACGAGGCAAGCATAGAAGGTGGTACCTTTTATTGTTGCTCTTCGAGTCACCATCCAAGGATACCATGGAAAGGCAAGACTTTCACATCATGAGCTTGGGCCATTGCGATGCTCTCTTGGGCATACCTTGATACGACAAGAATGATGCGACACTCCATATCCAAAAGCGTATCCGGAAGTGTACGATCACTTTGATGCAGAAGGACAAGCGAGTCGTCCTTAAAGTTCGACTAACCGAAAAGAACCCCGAATAAATTTTTAATTGCTTTGTATTTAGATACTTTTTGAACTTTGTTTGGAACTTGTTTGAAATGGATGTTATTTGTTTTGAACTTGTATTGGTGTCGATTTAAGATTGCTTGATTTTAGTCTTACTAGTGGTTTCAATATTTTTGGGAACACTTTGGATACTCATGGCTCGAGCTTTCTCGAGAGGAGTACCAAAGAGAACCAATGATATTTGAAAGTGCCTGAATATACTTATGGTGTGGACCTGCCTGGATATACTCATGGCGTGGACCCTTGTGGTTATTTACGGAGGAGTATTGAAAAGAAAATTGAATATAGTATGAGGAGTTTTTGCTCTCGGAACCTCTAAGCGACGTAAATTGTGGTCTAGAAGGCCTCTATATCTCATGGCGTGGACCTTTTAAGGTTATTTGCGGGAGGAGTGATGATGGAGTCGTTGAACAACTCTTGGCTCAGACCGGGATGATTATTTGCGGGGAGAGTGTTCATTGGTGACTAAATGTTTCTGTGTCTTGTAACATGTATATGTAAACATTTGTGTTGCACTGTGATGTGCCATTCTACTTGATTGAGATTGCTTGGGTATGTAACTTTTGTGTATCGAGACACCTGTTGAAAGAGTGCGTGTGTGTAGATTGTGTGCGCGGTGTGGTGCAGGGAAGGGGAGAGGAGAGGAGTATGCACGGTGCTGTGGGTGGAGCAGACCTCTTAGGAAGAAGAGGAGTCTCTTATTCTTTTTGGTATATGAAGAACAAGGTAGAGTATGTACACATAGAGGTGCACATCGAGTGGCAGGCGGCCACAGAGCCACCCATCAAACCGACACTCAAGAAACGTCCTGCTCCGAGGATGTTTACTGAGCAAGAATTGGAAGAGGTGGTTGATACACGGATCAATCAGCTTTTGGACGCAAACAACAAAGCCAAAAAGCATGACAAAAAGCAGAAGAAAGGAACCGATTTCCCAGGTTATTTGGGTCGTCAATCTACCTTTGCATCGGCAAGAAAGCAGAAGAAGCGTGTGCGATTTGAAGGAGTATACAGTTCTTCTTCTTCTTCTGACAGTTCTTCTAGCTCTTCTGACTCGAGCGAAGAAGATAGGAAAGGGAAAAAGGGAAGCAAAAAGCAAAGCTTCGCAAAGGGAAAGAAAAAGGCAAAGAAGCCTAAGTTTCGCCCAGTTTCTGACAGTTCTGCAGAGGACTCGTCCTCAGATAGTTCGGACTTCGATGACCACAGATTTTACGCAAAGAAGCAGCATTTCTATAAAGCCAACCAGTATGAATTCCTCGAAGATAAAAGCAAGAAAGTTAGAGAATTTAAAGAAGGTGGACAATCAATTAAGTTTGACACTCTTTCTGAATTCCGAGATGCTTCGAGGGCTTTGGCCTTCATACAGTAGTTTGATATAGCTTTCTCTGGAGGGCATTACTTAGAGCACTCCAAGATTCAGAGGGCTACCTCTTTCTTCAAGGGAAATGCTCGAACAAGGTGGTCCACCCTTTTACTGAACAAGGAAGCTCCGGTTAAATGGTTGAAATTCAAAAGGCTTTTTTTTTTCCTTCTTGGTTGACTCGGGAGTACGAACGAGATATACGAACTGCTTGTAATCATCTTTGGATGACCAAGAGAGATTCTCTAGACGCTTATTGTGAGAGATTTTGGAGCTCTTTTCTACCAGCTTCTTCATTTAAGAAGATCTCGTTTAAAGAATAGATTGAGCGGTTTTGCTGCGGACTTCCTATAAAGATCCGAGATCATTGCTTAGAACAAAAGTCAGATTCTATTCAAGAATTTATGGGTCATGCGAAACGGGGTTTTGCCATACATTCAGGCAATGTGACTTACCCCACAGATGAGATCTCGACTCAGAGAATTGAACAGAGTAATAATGAAAGTACAAAGAAAAAGAGTCCCCAAGAAAAGAAAGATAAGGATTCACGACCCCGGCTCACTCTTCGAGAGAGGGCCAACTACACCAAAGAGGGGAAGTGTTTTGGATGCGGGGAACATGGGCACGTCTCCGCGAGGACTGGTTCCAGATTGCATGGGTACTGAACCAAGCACGATTGATGAAAGTACAGAACTTTGCCGAGCTAGGGGCAAAGTGAAAGATCAAGAAGCCCTGATTTTCTTTCATGAAGGAGCCAAGGCCAACTTCATTTCACCTGAATTGGCGGCGTCGCTTGAGATTATACCTGTTTGGATGGGACCACAAGCAAAGGTAGTTCTAGCAGCACCCGGCAGGGACGTGGCCATTACACCTGTCATTGGCATACTTCGGTTGCATTGTCAAGGGTATTTGGGCTACGAGGAGTTCTACATAATGCCCTTGGAAGGTTGTGATGTCCTTCTGGGAGTCCCTTGGTACCATAAGAACAACGCCGTGGTCGATTGTTGGGCGAAGAAAGCGACATTGACTACTGAAAAGAGCCGAAAGATTGTACTTGATGTGAAACTGAAGGGCGAGTCTGTCCCTATTGTATTGGCTTCGGCTGTTTCGAAATTAATGAAATCCAATCTGTCTGTTTACTCGGATCTTTTTGAAAGAGTTGAATGATGAACATAGGACACATATGTCGGGACTTGATAAAGAACGCAAAAATTTTCTCCACACTCATGCCGATTGCTTTTCTGAGGGCTTGTCAGGCGAGTTGCCACCAGCTCGTCTTGAGGATCATACCATTGATTTGATACCTGGAAGCACACCACCGAACCGGCCACCTTACCGTGTGAGCCGAGCCCAGAATGAAGAGATTATGAACCAAGTGAAAGACCTCCGGTGCAGGAACTATTAGACGAAATGACTGTAGCATTTCGGTGTCTTACTGCTCTCCGGTGTTGTTGGTTTTGAAGAAAGAGGGATCTTGGAGAATGTGCATTGATTATAGAGCTCTCAATAAAATCACCATCAAGAACAGATCACCGATTCCGTGGATCGATGATTCTTGACCGACTCAGAAATGGTTTTATGATGATGCATGGCAGACTTTGTGTCACTAGGCCACTACGACATAAGGTCATGGAAGAGAGTCATGTCCCACCGTATACAGGGCATCGTGGCATTGATGCAACAGTTAAAGCGGTAGAGACATTCTGCGGCAAGGTTAAAGAAAATGAAGGTCAAGGAACGGCTGTTTCCTAAGCTCAGTATGCATTACTATGGGCCTTTTCAAGTGCTTGACAAGATCAGCGATGTGGCTTACAGGCTGAAATTGCCTGATGCATAGAAGATTCATAATGCGTTTCACGTGAGTCTTCTAAGACCCTTCGTGGGTGATGTGTTCGAAGATATGCCAGATAAGGATCAGCCGGAAGTTGAGGAACTTGATGAGATCCTGGTACCTGAGCAAGTTTTGGCACATAAGGACATAAAAGTTGAAGGACAAGTTGCAAGACGCTATTTGGTGAAGTTCAAGAACTATCCGCCTATGGATGCAAAGTGGATGGAAGAGCATGAACTGTCAGAGTCACCAAATGTATTGCAGCTTTACCTTGAAGCCTTTGGGTTACAGCCTACTTATGCCCCAACCCAATGTGTGCAAAGGAGGGGTAATGATAGAGCTAGGACATCAAATGTACATATGAATTCAGTGTAATAGATGGAAATGACAAAAGTATGAAGGTCTCATTAAGCCATTTGTATCTATGTGTTACGACCTTTCTTGTGGATACATGCGATGATAAAAGAGTATTGATAGCACAAGATCATCGGTGGCGTGTATTTATGGTATGCAATCGAGGACGTTTGCGATTTCAAGAGGGGGGTATGTCATGGGGACGTGGCAAGTGCTAACTTTAGTTGTTGATTTCTTTCCAATGGGTTTTGTTTTATTTTTGAGACTCTCTTCTTGAAGTAGCAAACGGTCGGACATTGCATGGCCAATGTGAACGGTAGTTTCACTCGCAAATGGGTAGTGGTCGACACTGGAATTCGTATGGTAAGAGGATGTCTAGGCTCATAGCAAGATCATATAGGTCCCCCCGTCGTACTTAGCAAGTTGGTGGATACTAGGAAGTGAACTCAATAAAGGCCTAAAGTCAAGGTGTGACTACCAACAAAAAGTATCCGACAGTTGGGCCACATTGCACTTTTGGATGCGGTCCCAATGAGGATAGATGGTGTGATGACCAGTGGGAGCCCAACGGAAGCATCTCCTAAAATTTAGGGAACTGCTATTTTGGGCTGTGAAATGTGTTCGCGTCATTACCTCCGGTATGACTAGGGGAACATTTTACAACGCTGCCGCGAAGTCAACTGGGCAACCGGTCGGGAGATTTTTAGGCGGCAAACCTGAAACAGGAAAATGCTCGTAAATGCGCCAAGTGTCAATTTTTCATGCACTTTCCTCCTACAGAAAAAAGGGCGCTGATTTTTAAGTTGGGAAGAGGCCTCATTTGCAAACTGTCACAGGTTAAGAGCTATGGAGTGCTTCCTTTCCCCCTTATGTATAGTGCGGTGCCAAGAGTGATGCCCTGCACGCTACGTACTGCTCTCTCTCTCCCCTATGAGCAGTATGTTATGCCCCTCTAGTGGGCTTTTCATTTGACCAATGTACAGTTATGTGGGTTCATGCGCGATTGCGGAGGCAAGAGCCTCTTGCATAGGTATTGGATTAGCTAGCGGCTAATCCCCCGTAGGTACAGGTGAATTCGGAGAGGTTTCACGTGAGAAATCTCGTCCGATCAAAGGGCAAGTGGCCCTACAGGTGTGGGAGCTCGAGGTCTTGCTACAAATGCGACCGGCACGTGAAACGGAGCCCAAAACAGGGAATTACAGCCTGCTGTGTATTTTTGTAGGTTTAGGGTTTCGGCCCTAAAGGGACCCTAATACCCCCAGGAGGTTCGGGGACGTGAGGGGACCGTTGTACAGGTGATCTGGCGCATTTTCGGGGCAGAAAACAGAGAATTCAGCGTGCTGCAGATTCTCACCAGGTTTTGCAAAGTGTTCGTATGCGCCGGGAAAGTCATCTATTGCGAGGGGATACTGACTGTGAAGCATCCTAGCATAGTCATGTTGCCGAAATCGGGCCAGAACAGGTGTTTCTTTGCTTGGAATGTGCAGGGCAGCTCGTAGGAGATCACAGGTTTTATTCCCTCTGTTAAAGAATAAAGAAATACCGATAGGGGCGTCGATTTTGGGGCCTACAGGTTGTCGGCGTCTGCTCGGAGCATTCTAGCTTCCGAGCCGTGTGTGTTCTTAGGTGTTAATCCCCGTTATAGGTTACTTTTGCTAAGTGCTCTGTGTGTGTGTCTAAAGTAAGGAATTTCGGGTGAAAGCCAAAGCCTACCGCCCCACGGGTCTGTTTCACCAGGCTTTAAGAAAAGTTTGCTATCTGTTGGCCAGTTAGATGCACATGGTTTTACTACCATCTTTATTGGGGGTTCATGGAAGTTTCTTAAGGGCTCTATGCTTGTTGCAAAAGGGTCTAAAAACGGTACTTTGTCTGGCAAGTTTCTTGTTGTTGCTGAAGTTGCTTCACATACGGAATTGTGGCATAAGAGACTTGGCCATATGAGCCAAAGGGGTATTGATATGCTTTTCTCTTTGAAGAGGGTTAATGTAAAAGGCAAAAACTTAGATTTTTGTAACGATTGTCTTTATGGAAAGCAAAAGAAATCTTCTTATTACTCTGGTGTCTTTCACAAAGCTAATCCTCTTGATCTTATTCACTCCGATGTATGCACTATGCCTGTTGGTGGTGCATTGTATTTTGTTACATTTATGGATGACTGTACTAGGAAAGGATGGGTGCATTTGTTGAAAAGTAAGAGTGAGACTTTTAATGCTTTTAAGAAGTTTCATGCTTTTGTCACTACTCAAAAGAGTGTTACGCTTAAATGCCTCAGGCCGGACAATGGAGGAGAATATGTATCTGTTGAATTTCAGCGTTTTTGTGATGATAATGGGATCAAAAGGAAGTTGACAGCTCCTTATAATCCGTCTTTGAATTGTGTGGGTGAGATGTACAACCATACTTTATGTGAGAGAGTGCGTTGCATGTTGTCCACCGCTAATCTTTCTCAAGAATTTTGGGGAGAGGCATTAAAAACTGCAGTTCATATTTGCAATCGCTCTTCGAATAGTACACTGGAAAATGACATTTCAGAGGAGGTTTTGTCTGGTAAACCTGTTTCTTATGATCATTTGAGAGTATTTGGCTATGAAGCTTTTGTTCATGTACGCAATGACTTGAGAACAAAGCTTGATATGAAGTTCATTAAGGGAGTCTTCCTAGGTTATGGGGAAGAAGGTGAAATGAGCTATAGTGTGTGGTTACCACAATTTAGAAAGGTAATTCGCAGCCGAGATGTAGTATTCAATGAGGCAAAATTGCTTAAGAATGCTACAAAATCTGATTCTGAGTAGAAAACATTCAGATTTCAGCCTTTAGTGCTACCCATTGATGTTAAAAAAGAGCCTCATGATGCATTACTGCAAGTTGAAATTGATAATCAGCCAGTTAATCTTGAGCCAGAAGAGGTAGGACATGATATTGATGCTCCTAATGAGGATGGACAACTACGTGAATTGGCTGAAAATGATTTTCAGTAGCATGATAGAGCTGAAAACGAGTTGCCTCATGATGTAGAACCGTTGCCTGAGAATGTAAATCATTCATTTGATAAGGGTGAACCTCTTAGTTATAAAGAGGCTAAGTCATGTGAGGCAAGCAATAAGTGGGAGCTTGCAATGCAAGAGGAAATGAAATCCTTGTATACAAATGTTACTTGGGATCTTGTGCCATTGCCTAAAGGGAGAAAGGCTCTTCCTAACAAATGGGTGTACAAGATTAAAGATCGTGGATGAAAAGGAAGTACAAGGCAAGATTGGTTGCAAAAGGATAGGCACAGAAAGAAGGGATTGATTTTTAAGAAATCTTTTCTCGTGTTGTAAAGCTTATAACATTACGTGTCCTTTTTGCTCTCGTTGTGGTGCTTGATTTGAAATTGAATCTAATGGATGTAAAGACAACGTTTTTGCATGGTGACATTGAAGAGGACATATACATGAAACAACCTGAGGGTTTTGTAGTTCCTACATGCAAGGAACTAGTATGCAAACTGAAAAGGGCTTTGTATGGTTTGAGACAATCATCACGGCAGTAGTTTGACACTTTATGCTGTCTCAAGGCTTTAAACGCAGCCATTCATATCGTTCTTTGTATACGAAAAGGGATGAAGATGGTAGTCTCATCATACTCGTTCTCTATATTGATGACATGCTGCTTGCCGGGAGACATAAAACTAGTCTCGATGCTTTGAAGCGTAAGCTAAATTCAGCTTTTGCTATGAAGGATTTGGGTGATGCAGAGAATGGGCATGCGTATTAAAAGAGATAGAAAGCTGAAATTTCTGTTTTTATCTCAAGAAAAGTACATTGCAAAAGTACTTGATAGATTTAATATGGTTGATGCTAAGCCTCTTGGAGTACCTTTACCTCCATACACCAAGCTTAGCAAAGCAGATTGCCCAAAGGATGAGGTGGCATTGAAAGCAATGAAGGGAATCCCTTATGCATCAGCCCATGGTTCTCTTATGTATGCTATGGTTGCCACTTGTCCCGACATTGCTTATGCAATGAGAGTTGTCAGTCGATATATGTCGAATTCTGGCAAAGCGCATTAGAAAGCTGTCAAATGCATTCTCAGATTTTGCAAGGTACACAATCAAAGTGTATTTGTTATGGCAAAAGTGACTTAGAGTTGTAGGGATATTGTGATGCAGACATTGCAGGTGACATGGATACCAACAAATCTACCAGTGAATATGTATTTGCTATTGCTCGTGGTGCAGTCTCTTGGTGTTCTAGGTTGCAGAAAATTGTGGCACTGAGTACTACTGAGGTTGAATACATTTCAGCCACAGAGGCTTCAAAGGAGGCCATTGGTTGGGCAAACTTGCAAAAGAACTTGGCATGCCTGCTCATATTCCAGTGTTGCGATGTGATAGCCAGAGTGTTGTCTATTTAGCCAAAAATGCCATGTTTCATGCGCGTACCAAACACATAGATGTGCGGTACCACTTCATACGTTAGGTATGGGAGGATGAGTCTTAGTCACCTTGACTAAGATCAATACACAGGATAACCCTACAGATGTTCTCACCAAGAGTCTTGCCAAGGCTCAACATGAGCATTGCATACAGCTGGTGGGAGTTGGTTAACTTAAAGGCGTCATTATGCCTTTAAGTGGGAGGTTGTTAGGTTAAACGCCTAAATAATCCCTTTTGTACATTTTTATACTTTGTCGAGGTTCACATTTGAACCTGGACACATTTTTTAAAGGTCACTTATAATAAAAGTGAGAAAGCCCACAAACATTAAGTGAGTTTTTCCCAAATCGTGCGAGCTCTCTCTCTCTCTCTCTCTCTCTCTCTCTCTCTCTGTGCTTTTGATCCCTAGCGCTTCTGCTCTCCTGCACTCACGTTTGGCTCCCGGTAGCCTCTCCTTCGCGCTTTCAGTACCCTAGTACTTAGTGCATGGTCAGTACCAGAAGCGGAATGGATACTTTGCCCAAAGGGAAAAGAAGGCTCAGCGAGCCGTGGTCAGAAGGGAATGCATGGGTCTTGAGAGGGTACGTGAAGCTCAACGCATAGCGGCTGAAGAAAAGAGGGTAGCTATGGAGCTAGAGCGTGAGGCAATGCGGGGTCAACGCCTGAGACTTGGCTTTTCACATGCTCTCTTTGAAGAGCAATCCAATCAAGGAGGCCGGCAAGTCATTTGGTAGACTAGGTAGAGACGACGATTCCAACAATCGAGTCACTGAAAAGTAAGATGGATGCATCTATGATTTATTCTTGGTTGCATCAATTTAACGTTTACGTTGCTACTAACAAGACAAGAGTAATAGTAAAGTTTTGACAACCGCCATGTATTTGTCGGGTGATGCCATTAATTGGTATAAGCCTGGCAAGAGGCACAATTGACCCAGCACCTTGCGCATGCCGAGGATGACATCCCAATTTCTTACAGTTGGGCCGACTTTCAAGCTAAGCTCAAGGATCGCTTTATACCACCACAATACCTTGATCGGTTGAAAGAGGAAGGTCGAGATCGCAAGCAAAATGGGACTCCAAGTTATGTCTTTTTCTAACCGTGTTTTGCAAATTGGTTGCGTAAGTAAGCGTAAGGAGCTTTCCTCTTTGGTTTAGATGAGGACATCAAATACGATGTGAAGGTCTTCCGTCCTACTGCTAGAAAAGTCAAGTTTTGATCGTATTTTTTGCAATCACTCTTGGAAAGTATGGCACTCCGTCACATTTTCTTTCACCCTCAGTATTTTAGGAAGCATAGTCCATTTCTAGTTATGAAAAAGGTAAAGGATGTGTGTATGAATTTGCGGTTTTCCAACTCATGGTGAATGCACATCATTTTTCGGGGTTTTTTGGTTAGCGTTGTTTTAGAGAGATCGCTCAAAGGAGATTCTTGAAAAGGAGGAACCCAAGCTTGTAGAAAAAGTTGATTACATGGAGCCGGAACAGATTATCTTGTATCGCTTTCGGCGCAGCTCAAAGAAGCAAGCATTCTAGTCCTTTTTGAAGTTCCAAGTATTGCGACACCCACACACTAGAGTGGGCCGACGAAGATTTCTTCACAAATTCCCCAGAGTTGTTGACTGACTACACGGAACAGCTCGGTACCAGTACCTCACCTAGAAAAGGGGGGGCTGTCACATGCACATTTAACCCTATGTGTATGTGGACAAGCTAACTCCTACTTCTAGGGTTTAGGATAGCGTAGGAAGTGTTCAGGCATCTTTGTGAGCTTGTACGTGTCCAGGCACGTTAGCGTAGTTGCATACCCTCTGATCGCACATGAGCACAGCCAGTGTCTGCTAGGTGTAGGCAGTGGGGTGTGTTCCCATACAATTTGCATTAGTGCCAATCTTAGGTAATAACTGCATACGAAGCACCTCTTATTAGTAGTTCATCAACTTATTATTAAGTGACATGTTAACATTATTTTATAAAGTCGTGGAGGCTCAATCTGACACTGCTCGACCAAGGCTTTATTACCTATATCGGAGACCTTAGAGATCTCCTCTCCAGTCAGAGAAGCAATACTTGCAGTACCAATACTCAACAACACAAGTACCACCTGGTGTTTTTTGCCAGCACATCCAGCACCCATAGCGTTTTCAGCCTACAATACCGAATCAGCCCAATACGAGCGTTTTCAGGTTTTCAGCCCAAGACAGCAGATCAGCCAGTGTTTTCAGATTTCAGCCCATCGATATCGTCATCATCAGCACCCTTGACATCGTCATTAGCAGATCAGCCCATAGCCTTGCCAATACTTGCAGATCCCATCAGTTCCACCAGCGTTTTTGCATTTCAGCCCTTAGCCTCGCAGATCCAAGCATTGACCGCAAGATCCCATCAGCATCTCAGCATCTAGGAGCATTGTATATCAGTATTTGTGTGATGTAAAGCAGATACCCCTATCTAGCGATAGAGAGGGGGGACTCGTGGAGGGGGGTTTGGGACCTCATCTGGTGTTAGTGTTCTCTCTCCCCTTCACTCACCAAACTTTCACTTAGAGTCTGTGTGTGTGTGTGTGTGTGTCCATTGCAGATCTCTCACACGAGGTAAAAGGGACCCTCTCATGCTGTAAAAGGAATCTTGAGTACTTCAAGCACTCATCTTGAGCATTCACCATCAATCACTTCCATTGCACATCACAACAATGGTTCTTTCTCTTGTTAAATTTAGGCTTTTTGAAACTTTAATTACTGTGATCTGATCATTAGAGGCCCATAAATAATACATAAATCTAATTGATTTCATGTATATCACGAGTTTAACCTACCTAAAACTCATACCGTTCAGTACTATGTACCTGACTTAGTACATTTCCACCTCGGTGATTAGAGCGTAACAATAGAGAGAAGAAATTAGGTTTTTGGAAGGTTGACAAACTGAAAAGCAGCCATGAACTTTTAGCACATAATTGCGAGCTAAATCTACCGACATAATTAAGGTCTAGTAATCGATCAATTAGAAGTGCCACAAGTCAGTAGTTGGAAGCTGAAAATCCTCTGATTTGGTGCACTCAACACAGCAGGTTGCTTAAAGGAGAGAGATTATAGGAGGGCTGATTTGTCATTTAAAGCAGGATAATGACAGAAGTCCTAGATCATTGATACATGCTGTTTTTCCTCTCTCAGGCGTGTGCAACTAGTTTTGATTCTCTTACGTGTAGTTTATGGCAGAACTTGTTCGTGTAACTAAGCCAGGTGGGCAGATTTTGATAGTTACTTGGTGCCATCGAGAGCTTCAAGCAAATGAGACAGCACTGACTTCAAAGGAGCAGGTATGTAGCTGTTCTATTGGTGCATATTAATCTGTAGAGGCACAGACAGCTGACTTTGGTGCAAGAGCAATTTGAAGGAATGTAAAGGCAATGAATCTGTGAGGGACTGTCTTTCAGGAGCTTTTGGATAAAATTTGTGAATCATATTACTTACCAGCCTGGTGTACTGCGTCGAAATATGTCGACATTGCCCAAAGCATGGGACTTGAGGTACTTGTGTACACTAGGTTTCGATCAATGATCTTGAATGTGCTAATGCATCTCAGCCATCAATTGTACAGAACATCAAGTCTGCTGATTGGTCCAAACATATAACACCGTTTTGGCCTGCCGTGATTGTGTCTGCACTCAGCTTTAAGGGGTTGCGTGGTCTTGTCACCTCAGGTGAGAACACAGCTTCTTAGGTTGGGCTTGATGGTTCTAGTGCGCTCAGCTGTTGTGCTCTCCTTTTTATTCTTGCCAGGGTGGACGACTGTGAAGGGTGCTGTTGCAATGGCATACATGGTGCAAGGCTACAATACTGGATTGATCAAGTTTGCCCTCATTACAGCTCGAAAGCAATCCTGAATTTGTTGTCTTTGTAATACGTACATGGCTAGTAAGTAGAACACACCAGTTGTCTCCTCATTAGAGGCAAGCCATTGTGTATTATTGTTGCAACAACTTGAATGAGAAATTTCTGTGAACCTCTTGATGGATTTAATTCTCCTCACAAAAATGTGGAGGAGGTAAATAGTTGAAAATACGGGACTTCAAACGAAGTTTACGTTGAGCAACCAAAGTGCTTGCATATGCAGCAGCCAACCTGCGACTAGATTGCACTAGCAATAACATGGTATATATTTGGAATGTCCTTGTTACCTGCAATTTGTTATTTGTTTTTTCTGTGTGTGTGTTTGTTTGTGGGGGGGGGGGGGGGGGGGGGGGGGGGGGGGTACGGGGATTGAGAGGGCTGGCTTGTGTGTGTGTGAGAGAGAGAGAGAGAGAGAGAGAGAGAGAGGAGAGAGAGACTATTACTGCTTTCCACAGGTGAGTTTGCATAAGAAAGAAAACGGTAGGGGAAAGGATTGATTTTTCTGGTCCCTGGAGCAACCCTGAAAAGGTATGGCCACATGAGCCGATGCCCCTGTAGACGGTGTGCCTATGTGCTCAGCACAAGAGGCACTCACAACTCATCACGCTGCAGTAACCACCTCACCAATTGAGTTTCGGTGTTTTAAAACCGTCCGCATTTATTAAAACTGAAGTAATCTTTCGTAGCTTCCCCTTCTACAGCAGCTACCTCCTCTGTGCACGGCCCTTAACCCCTGCCGACAACTTGCTCTCCACCTAGCCTGATGCCTGATGCCTTCACCTTCGCCTTCGCCTTCCTTCGCTTGCATCAAGAGAGATTCCTGTTTTTTTTTATATTTAAAAGTTTCCGGCCGGTGTCTGAATTCACAGCCAGCCTTGTTCACATAAAAATGTTTGTTGTGCTTATGTGCTCGTCCTCTTGGGTGGCCGGAGGCAAATCTGTGAGCGGCTGTGATTATGTGCTGAAACTTGCAGGCTAAACACCCATCAGGCCAGATTTCTTGTACGGTTTTATGTGCTCAAGCTATCCATCCAAGATCAAATTCAGCCTGGTGGTTTTTGGTTGGTGCCCACACAAGGGTTGGCAGTGATCCGAGGGAATCAAACAAGGGAGGAGCCAGTAGTAGTAGGTAGGTAGTAGTAGAAAATTGAGATTGATTAGAAATGGGAAAAGCCCTTGACCTTAGAACGCACAAAATTTCTCCATTGATTGATTTGGGAAAGTACTAGCTCTGGCGACCAAGCCTCTCCCATCCTAGCCTAGCATTTAGTGCTTTGTTGAGTGTCGGCACAAATTTTTAGAGGTATTGTGCTACTATTTGTTCTCTGTTTTAGACCTAGATGTCTACCGAAATGTACAACCATTGTGCCTCTACATACCATCACACTAAAAGTTTGTATATAGAAACATTTTGAACCTCTCAGAGTTGGTTTTTTGAGTAGACAGTAGGCTGAAAGTCGCTTGTTTGTGCATTGGATACGTGTGCATATTGATTAGACACCATCAATGGTTGTCCATGTGGTCTATCGCTGATTCTTGTTCTACTTTGGCTTGATCTTTCCTACGGCTATGGAACCTTAGGATCCGTTCATTCTAGCTGTCGACATCGGCAGTCATTGAGTCTAAAGGAGGTACAACTTGTGGATTGCTTTAGATATACCTATGACCATAAGGGTACTTTGACATATGCAATCCTCATTCGAAGAACCAAAACCAAAACCATCTTATCCTTCCTCAACTTGGCTCAATGATTTTGAGCCTCATGAGACCAACCAATTTGGGGTTTCTTGAAACAAGATCAACCAGTGGGAGGATAATGATTTGAGGCTTCACTCTTATAATGCTCACTCTATGCAAAACAATATTGAAGGAGGTTCCCAAATAGGAGCATGCATATGGACTTTGGTAGAGGATTCTTGAAGAGTTGGAGGACAAGTCTTTTCATGGATACTTTGACTAGAATATTTGACTTGCAAGATGCAAGATATCTAGGATGACCTCATTGCAACTGAAAGAGACATTTCTATGGTGTGCATGCTTCTTGAGCGAGACTTCTACCTTTCAAGCTTCCTAAGCTGTTTGATCCCTACTTCTAGAGTTTACTCACTCCAATTGTGCCCCGAGGAGAGAGTAACCTCGCTCAAGCAAATTGAGCGCCACTTTGAGTATTGTTGGCGAGGCTCTTGGCATGGAAAGAGCCCTTATTGCTAAGGATGCAGGAGGCAAACTCAACAAGAAGCTCAAGATGGGGTGATTCAATAAAGAAGAAGAAGAAGAGCAAGGACATTCAATGTTGCCACAAGGAAGTTGAATATCAAAAGAAGAAGGCAGGGGGTAAGCTCGTTACCCACTGTAGCCGCTCCCCCCACTCTTTCCAACACCCCACCCCTCAGACGAACTCGCCCACCTCTCCTCTCCTCTCTGAATGTGTGTGTGTGTGCACGCGTGTGAGAAGGGGGGGGGGGGGGGGGGGGGGGGGGGAGGGGGGCTCATGTGCCTTATTCGGACCAGTGATCAACAAATCATCTATATACAAATGACGTTGAGATGTACATCACCCTCACATTTGACATACAAAGTGTGTTTACTTGTATAGTCACGAAAGCATTGTTTAACCAATTGAGTGTCAACTTTCTCATACCAAGCATGAGGAGACCGCTCCAAAACATATAGAGCTTTCTTGCATTTGCACACTTTCTTTTCTTGTCCTTTCTTGACAAAAAGGCAAGGTTGTGTTGCATATACTTTTTGAAATGTATCACCATTCAAGAAAGCAATGACAATGTTTGATTGATGTACATTTCATCCAAATAGACGGCTAATGTACATAGAAAATGAACAGTAGTCATAAGACAAGTGGGAGCAAAAGTCTCTTCGTAGTCAATGCCTTTCTATTGTGCATAACCTTTTGCAACAAGTCTTGGCTTGTACTGATCAATCTCACCATCTGACTTACGTTTCATCTTGTAAACCCACTTTGTATAAAAAATGATCTTTTGCCGGGAGCCAAATTACATAAAGTCCACACTTCTTTTTGTACAAATGCATCATATATTTTTTGCATTGAAATATGTGCATCATCAAAAGACAGAGGTTCCTCTTCATCACATAAACTAGAAATAGCCAATGCGAGAGCTTGAACAAGCACAACTAGACATAGGAGTACCAATTTACTAGCACACAAATTATGCACCAACTGTTTACCCCTAGTCTCTTCATTCTTATCCCTTTCCACACATCAATACATTATGTACATCTACATCAATACTAGGATGATCCGTGACATTTTTGAAAACTCCCACCGATTGTACATCTCCTTCACAGAAACTTACATTGAAGTTTCCACCATTATAAATAGGCAACAAAGTGTCATAAATGCCCTATGAGCTTACATTACTCTTTGATACATAATAACAAGCCTTGAACGGAATCCTCCACAAATACATCTTGTCGTACACAAACCCCCAAAAAAAGCTCCCCATCTATATTTAGGCAAGCTCTCTCTCTCTCTCTCTCTCTCTCTCTCACACACACACACACACACACACACACACACACACACACACTGTGGTATTACTAAATGCTTTACTTTCACCCTCCTATATATTTTCCCCATCCCCCCCCCCCCCCCCCCCCTCTTCTGAAGCACTCATGGGACACTGATTCATAACATGCCACTCATTGTTAGGAAATAAGACGTAGCTAAATAGATAATTGAGTAGATTACTTAATGGAGAGAGACAGATTTATATACACGAGATTATAGAGTAGAGAGAGAGAGAGAGTTAATGGAGCTCCCACCTTGCTTCACTCTCACCACCTCACACTCACCTTGTTGCATCAACTTCACACTATGAAATGTGTGTAGAAATGGCCTCCTTTTATAGGCCAAAAGGGCTGCCCTCTCTTATGAGAGACAGCCATGTGTAGCCGCCCTTGTGCGAATAAGTCCAAATCGGACCCTCCAATCCGCCCATGTGTGGCCGCCCTTGAGAAGACAAGTCCGCTTTTGAATTCGGCCACCGGCCACCGGCCATTGACTTCCGACCACCGGCCATCAGCCATTGACTACCGGCCACCGGCCAACCGACCGGTTGTTTTTCGACCACTTTTCGACCACCGTCCGACCATAATATTCCGACGAAAAAGAATATTCCGGCGACAAAAAAAGTCTCAGGGGCCTCCGCTCCCGAGGCCTTTAAAGTTGCCCCTGATTCTTGTCTGTGAAAATTTTGGTTTTCGGTGAGTGGTTTTCCTTCACGCACGATGGCTTCTCCTCATAATGGGGGCCTTACAAATGTGCGCTTTTACTATAGAAAATTACAAGGGTAAATCAGGCTCCATACTTAACAATCTCCCACTTGGAGACTGATCTCCAAACCAAACCTGTGACTGCTTTCCATTCTGGCTTCTTATCCTTGAATGCTGATTGAAGATGAGCAAAAGCTCAACTTCTCCTTGTTGACCACCTTTGTAAACATGTCTGCAGGATTTTCACTTGTATGCACCTTTCCTAGCTTTAGTTGTCCCTCTTCCAAAAGAGTGCGTATGAATTGATATCTCATCTCAATGTGCTTTGTCCTTGAATGAAAGGCTGAGTTCTTCGCAAGATGGATAGCGCTTTGGCTATCACTGTACAAGACACAATTGTCTTGTTTGAATCCAAGCTCTTCTAAGAATCTGTGAAGCCACAGAATTTCTTTGCTTGCCTCCGTCATTGCTACATACTCTGCTTCCGTGGTAGAAAGTGAAACCACTTTCTGCAGCTTTGAAGCCCAGCTTACTGCTGTGCCTCCAACCGTGAATACATAGCCAGTAGTGCTCCTTTGAGTATCTTTGTCACCTGCCATATCTGCATCACCATACCCTTCTAGAAAAATATCAGTTCCTCCAAAATACAAAGCATTTGTTGTTGTCCCTTTTAGATACCTAAGTATCCACTTCACAGCTTGCCAATGCTCTTTACCTGGGTTGTCCATGAATCTACTCACAACTCCCACTGCATGTGCAATGTCTGGCCTTGTCCAGACCATAGCATACATTAGAGAACCTACCGCTGCAGCATATGGAACTTTAGACATATAGGCTATCTCCTCTTGTGTCTTTGGACACATATCCTTCGTTAGTTTAAAATGACCAGCCAAAGGTGTAGAAATTGGTTTTGCATTTTGCATTGCAAACCTTTCTAGTACCTTGTTGATGTAATCTTCTTGAGATAGCTTTATTGTTTTCTTCGTCCTGTCCCTTGATATTTTCATACCAAGTATCCTCTTTGCAGCACCTAAATCTTTCATTGAAAAAGATTTGGACAGCTCCTCTTTTAGGTCTTTGATGTCCTGCATATTAGCACTTGCAATCAACATGTCATCAACATACAACATTAGGATGATGAATTTCCCATCTCCCAAATTCTTCGTGTAGACGCAGTGATCCGAGTTGCATCTTGTGAATCCATGATCCAACATCCATCGATCAAACTTCAAGTACCATTGTCTTGATGCTTGCTTTAAACCATACAAGCTCTTCTTTAATCTGCAAACCATTTTCTCCTTACCTTTTACTTCATACCCCTTTGGTTGAAGCATGTAGATTTCCTCCTCTAACTCATCGTGAGGGAATGCCGTATTTACATCCATTTGCTTGAGATTTAGATCATGAGCAGCCACAAGGCTTAAGACAAGCCTAATTGAGTTCATTTTTACAACAGGAGAAAATATTTCATTGAAGTCAATACCTTTCTTTTGAGAAAAACCTTTTACCACAAGCCTAGACTTGTACCTTTTCTTCCCACCTTCTTCTTCCTTTAGCTTGTACACCCATTTGTTTTGAAGTGCCCGCTTACCTTTAGGCAACTCAACCAACTCCCATGTTTGGTTGCGATGTAGTGAGTCCATCTCCACTTGCATGCTCTTCGTCCATTCTTCTTTGGATTCATGTTGCATAGCTTCTTCATATGATTCCGGCTCTCCAGAATCTGAGATCAAGAGATGATTGAAGGAAGGAACAAACCTTTCTGGAGGTCTACTTGCTCTTGTAGATCTTCGGGGAATAGGTTGAGGCTCCTCATTTGGTTGACGTTGTTGCACATTGTCACCGTTTGCAGTCCTTGAGTCTTCACCGTCCTCAAGCTCCATGTACTCATCACCTGTTTCTTTTGTTTGTTTTCTTTCCAAGTAATCTTTGTACATATTTTGTTCGTTAAAAATTACATCCCTACTCCTTAAGATTTTACCATCTTCAGGATTCCATAGGCGATACCCAAAGTCTCCTTCTCCATAGCCAATGAAGAAACACTTTTTGGACTTTGCATCTAACTTTGATCTTAGGCTTCTATCTATGTGCATGAAAGCCTCACACCCAAACACTTTGAGAAATGCATAATTCACCGGTTTACCTGTCC
Organism: Adiantum capillus-veneris; assembly: GCF_014529385.1. NCBI lineage: Eukaryota > Viridiplantae > Streptophyta > Polypodiopsida > Polypodiales > Pteridaceae > Adiantum > Adiantum capillus-veneris. The sequence goes on from NC_140947.1 coordinate 150,956,491, forward strand.
ATGCCTCTTCTGGAACTCCCCCATCCAATGCCGTTGAGGGTGACCGATTGATTAAGTACACAGACGTACTTACAGCTTCCGCCCAAAGCTCAAGCGGTAGGCCTGCATGTAGCCGCATGCTTCGTGCTCGTTCCATGATTGTCCTGTTCATCCTTTCCGAAATCCCATTTTGTTGAGGTGTCCTTGGGGTTGTCCTTTGCCTCCGAATGCCATTGCTAGCACAAAAGCTTTCAAAAGCTTGGCTGCAATATTCGCCTCCATTGTCGGATCTGAGGCATTTAACCTTGGTACCTGTTTCATTCTCCACAAAGGCTTTCCACCTTTGAAATATGGAAAATACATCGGATTTATTCTTCATGACATAAACCCATGTTTTTCTAGTCGCATCGTCTATGAATGTTACATAGTACAATGAGCCACCAAGTGATGGTGTACTTGCAGGACCCCAAACATCAGAATGAACCAACTCAAGTTTTTTATTTTTTCTTTCATTTCCTGATTTTTGAAATTTTACCCTCTTTTGTTTACCATAAACACAATCTTCACAGAACTCTAAGTCCACTTCTTTCAAACCTGGTAGAAGCTTCTTTGTTTGAAGGATTTGCATTCCTTTGGCACTCATATGCCCAAGTCGGTAGTGCCACACCGCACTGTCAACTTCTGTAGTTGCTGCACAAGATGAAGGTTGCGTGCTAACAGTACACAAGTAAAGTGTAGCGACTTTTTCACCCTTGGCAACCACCAAAGATCCCTTTGAGATCTTCCACCGTTTGTTTCCGAATGCAATGTTGTGACCTTCATCGTCCAATTGTCCTGTATAGATCAAATTTTTGCGAAGAGAAGGAACATGCCTAACATCTTTAAGCTTCCATTCATTTTCGTTAGCATTTTTGACAGAAACTGTACCTTTGCCGACAATCTCACAAGCTTCATCATCTCCCAAGTATACATACCCAAAATTACCTTTGGTGTAGTCTTGTAAATGTTGCTTGTGTGGTGTCGCATGGAATGAAGCTTCGGAATCTACTATCCAAGAATTAGACACATTGTCTAATGAGAGAATTAGAGCATCTTGCTCTACTTTACCTGCCACATTGGCCTCCGATGTTGGCTTGTTGTCTTGAGACTCTGTCTCCTTCTTCTTCTTGGACCAGCAATCCTTCTTGACGTGGCCCTTCTTGCCGCAGTTCCAACATTCAAGAACTGACTTTGTTCGTGATTTGCTCCGTCTTGAGTGATCACGACCCTTTTGGTTTTTGAACCTCTCCTTAGGCCTTCCTCTTGTTTCCACTGATAGTGCAGCACTTGATGATTCTCCTTCGCATTTCCTCGCTTAGGAGAACACCCACAACTTCATAAAACTTAAGAGTATTTGTGCCAGAGATAGAATTACTTACAGCCATCACAAGGCTGTCCCAACTATCCGGTAGAGATGATAGTATAAGGAGAGCTCGCACTTCGTCATCGAAATTGATTTTCACTGATCGAAGTTGACTTATGTTTGTGTTAAAGTCATTTAGGTGTTCTGCAACTGAACCATTTTCTGCCATCTTTAGATTGAACAAGCGCTTCATAAGAAATACCTTATTGGATGCCGATGGTTTCTCGTAGAAGTCGTCAAGTGACTTCATCAAGTCCTCCGTGGTCTTCATCTCCGAAACATTGAAGGCCACCGTTGATGCCAAGCTTAACCGGATTGTTCCCAGTGCCTTTCGATCAAGGACAATCCATGCTTCATCTATCATTGTTGCGGGCTTCTTCGCAAGACCGCCTAGTGGCAAATAGAGGTCCTTCTGGTAGAGATAGTCTTCAATCTGCATCTTCCAATGTCGGTAGTTTTTGCCGTTGAACTTCTCAATCTTGAGCTTCCCTTCCTCCGCCATAACTCCCACTCAATTCAAGGAATCCTTTCCTTGAGATAATTTAGCTACGAGCAAACCTTGCTCTGATACCAGTTGTTAGGAAATAAGACGTAGCTAAATAGATAATTGAGTAGATTACTTAATGGAGAGAGACAGATTTATATACACGAGATTATAGAGTAGAGAGAGAGAGAGAGTACACACGATATACGTGGTTCACCCAATGTGGGCTACGTCCACGGGAAAGCAGCCACTCAATGGCTTTAGTACTTCAAAACAAGAAGTAGTTTACAAAGGGATTATACCCTTAATGGAGCTCCCACCTTGCTTCACTCTCACCACCTCACACTCACCTTGTTGCATCAACTTCACACTATGAAATGTGTGTAGAAATGGCCTCCTTTTATAGGCCAAAAGGGCTGTCCTCTCTTATGAGAGACAGCCATGTGTAGCCGCCCTTGTGCGAATAAGTCCAAATCGGACCCTCCAATCCGCCCATGTGTGGCCGCCCTTGAGAAGACAAGTCCGCTTTTGAATTCAGCCACCGGTCATTGAATTCGGCCACTGGCCACCGACCATTGACTTCCGACCACCGACCACCGGCCATTGACTTCCGACCACCGGCCATCAGCCATTGACTACCGGCCACCGGCCAACCGACCGGTTGTTTTCCGACCACTTTCCGGCCGCCGTCCGGCCATAATATTCCGGCGAAAAAGAATATTCCGCCCCCGAGGCCTTTAAAGTTGCCCTTGATTCTTGTCTGTGAAAATTTTGGTTTTCGGTGAGTGGTTTTCCTTCACGCACGATGGCTTCTCCTCATAATGGGGGCCTTACAAATGTGCGCTTTTACCACAGAAAATTACAAGGGTAAATCAGGCTCCATACTTAACACTCATGGCCGGTGGGACTAAGCCCTTGCATAAAATAACTCTCCTAAAAATAGACGTAAGTAAAAACATTGGGCTCTCATGAGGCGGCTTGCGCATCCTGGGCTGAGATCTCCCCTTGCAAAGTTTCTGTGCATCACTTGAAGACGCTTAGCAGGAGGGCGGCTTGCCTCTCTCACCGATCATGCTCAGGAAATGAAGCTCAACCTCTATAAATAAGATGAGGGCGCACCCTGCCCCTCACTTAGCTCTGGAGTAGGTATTTCTTTCTGTTTTTTTTCGCTACTGTCTGATCTTGCCAACATGGAGCTCGCAGCTCAAGTGACACAGGTACCTTACTAAGCTAAGGATTTTGTTCAAGTAATGTTGCAATACCTTGCATAGTAAGAAAGGAATGAAGTTGTCTGAGCTTTACACTGTGTACTTCTTGCTTTGCCTAAAGCACTTGAGCAAAATAATGGATTCTTTTTCCTGCATATAATCGGCTTAGAAAGTAGCCGCTGCATAATTTTGACTATTGTACTGTGAGGTTTTTTTGAGCCTTGGGACTGCTTGTGCATACAAAGCATAAGGTTTTTTTTGCAGACTGTGTATAAATGTTATTTTTTGTTGATGTTCTTTTACAAAGCTTGATATGGTAAACACCCCCGCCTTGTATAAAAGCGTCTCCTGACCTCGGAATGAATAGGTCGCCTCTGTAGTATACTGAAGGATATGTTGATTCTTGTAAATTGTTGTAGGATCATGAGCTTGACTGGTTATTTTGCTAAAGCCTTGACATCATGGCTGGCCTTGGGTCTTTTGTGCATAGAAAACGTTGGTCGGTGGTTGTTTTGCAATAAGGGTAGCCTCAGGAAGGTATAAAGGGCTTCATCTCCGCATAAAGCTACTTGTGCATATATGGGAGTATGTGTATGTATGTATATGGTTGTGAACATCATGGTTGGCTTGATGGCCATTCCTAACACATGCTACAGTTGGATGTGGATACAAAAATCGGGACTGATACTGTGTCTCGACTGTATAAATGGTGGCAACATAGGGGTTATGGCCAATGGGCCACTTGGCTCTGACACTGGCATAAATAAACTGCTTTATGACAGGTTTTTTTTCGCTTTTATAACTGGTTTTTTTCTCTCTCTCTCTCTAAGGAGGTAGAGGCATCTAATTGCTGGCAGCTTTCGAAAAATGGTTGGTTTTTTCTATGATTAACTGGTTATAACTGTGGCTTATCACAATTGGTAGCTCATATCAGGCTGGACACTAACAGTCTGTGATAACCTGGAATTTTGTGAAGGTAAGTATACATCAGCTCACACAATTTTTTGGCTTTGGAAAAAAGCTATGGTTGGTAGGGCCGAACATTATTGTTCTTGAAAACTACTAATGACTGATGAAAATAAAGGTAAGTATATGGCCGGGTTTATTTTGGCTTGGGTATAGCTCCCAAGCTTTTGCCAAAAAAAAGAGGTTTAAAAAAAGAGCGGGTCTTACTACTCTCTTGACCGGTTACATGGTTGTCTTATTGGTTTTAAACATAAAGGTTGTCACTACCCTCATCCGTGTTTTTATACATAGCTACTAAGCTATGGCTCATAGTTTTACTTTTGATGGACTTCACCATAGACTATAAAGTGGTATGAAAGACTGCTAAACATACCAAATCTAATGAATAAACTTGCTTGTCTAAAGTAATTAAAACCTATAAGATGGACATGGATAACAATTGATATAGTCCATTGATACCTGTAAAACACATCCAAGGCTAACAGAATTGTTGTCTTGTTTGGATGGATGCAGGGAAGGACTCTATTTTATCTTGGAGGGTTTTCTTTTCTTTGGCAAGCAACATTACTGTGATGAAATACCCACTGAGGAACGGGGAGGTTTTTTTACTACCAACCCTACTGAAAGAGGACCTCTTTCTTACAATCATTTTACCTAAATAATTCTGATACTGAGTTATTTTTGTACATATCAGCTCATTGTTCCTTGGCTAGCTGTCTTTTGAATGTAAAAATTCAATTATGTCTTATTAGTTAAGATTTAAACAGCCACACACACACACACACACACACACACAACACACACACACACACACACACACAGATGTAGCCATGCACACAAACCCTAAAAAAAGCTCCCCATCTGCAAATCTATTGCTACTCCAATAGCATGCTTGAACTTAAGTCTTCATGATGTTGGATATCTTGCGGATGTCACTCTTTATGAGACTATTATTGAATTCTCACAAGTCAACAAATTTATGCATAGCCCATGGTCTAAGCATCTGCATAATGTCAAAAGGATCTTTCGCCACTTGAGTGGCACTTTACATCATGGGTTGTTTTTATCCCAGGGGATCATTGTTGCAAATTTGCATGCATTTTCAGACTCATATTGGGCCGGTTGTTATGACACCCAAGTGTCCACAAGTGGTTTTTGTTTTATGCTCGGTAGTTCATGTATATCGTGGTTGAGCAAGAAGCAAATTATTATGCCGACTTCCAGTCGTGAGACTAAATACAGGGCAGTCTCCATAGCTAGATTGAGTGTGCATGGCTTAGACGCCTTATGTCTGATTTGGGTATTGGACATGACATTACCAACATCCTTTACACTGATAGTCAGAGTCTATTGACAGTTCCCAGGAACCCACTTTTTTGTACTCGCACAACGCATATTGAGGTGCATTATCACTATAACAAGGAAAGATACTCAACAAGAGAGATCAACTTGGCTTATGTGTTGACTTAGAATAAGCTTCAAATCTGTTCACAAAGGCATTGTCTCGTGAGAACTTCAAAGCTTTTCACAAAGCTTTCGGCTTGCTTCTCTTTGTGGATCGATCATGTCCTTGGGGCATGGAACTCTATACACTATGTACTAGTTCTCATTCACCGCATCACTCCTAGGAGGGATTTCTTACCATATATGTGGTCGTGATGTGTGTGAACACACTTAGGACTCTCAAGGCACTTTTTCTCTCACTAGGAGGTTTTTTCCCTCGTGCATTGTATATACACCCATCACTCCAAGACTATCTTATCTTTTTTTTTTTGGGCACACTAAGCAATATACTCTTTGTTGTGTGCCTCGAGCTTCTTCATCTTCTCCAAGTTGTGTATCTCTCCAACCCTAATTCAAAGAGTTGGAGCTGGCTTTACTTCATCTCCTGAATAGGTTAATTTTCAGGAAAAGGAGCTAACCATGAATCTCACCAACAAACGCACCGCTAGAAGTATAGACACCGATAAGCTGAAAATTATATAAAAAAACTAGCAATTAGGGCATGCCAAATGTGCTTGGCAATCCAATCTCCAGTACATAATAGGACTAGACCATATTTGGATAGAACTACCTAAAAGATTGAACAACATCCTGACTAAACTTTGTTATGTATTCACTTGAGTGATCGAGGGGGTCTTCTTGGGATTGAGCAATCACAAGCGGCTAGGGTGGCCTGGTACTCGTCTTCACACGATGTCATATTGTGTTCTAATACGTTTGCCTTGTTGGATGTGGACATGTACAAACTTCAACCTTGTTTTGTAGAGTGTCCATCGCCACAACATGTGTTTCAATATGATGTATTTGTAAATTTATATCAATTTAATCTTTGTTGTCTTATGGTGTCGTGATTTTTGAACAAATGGTGTAGGGTATAGTATGATTATACGATTTTTACAAAGGAAACTTTCATGTCAAACATACACACTCACTCATTTACTCCCTCCTCCCTAGCAAGATGCCCCCCCCCCCCCCCCCCCCCCCCCCCCCCCCCCCCCCCCCCCCCCCCACACACACACACACACACACACACACACACACACACACACACACACACACACACACACACACACACACAAAGACTTGCAAGAAATTTGTTGTGATATCGAAATTTTTGTGCTGCTTTTGTGGTACGAAAGCATAAGCTAAGCAACCAAATATGTTCATGTGATCAATAGATGGCTTCTTATCATGCTATACTTTATAAGGAGTCTTAGACTGCAAGGCTTTGGTAAGGCACCTTTCAAGTACATGAGTAGCACACAGGACAGCCTCAAGCCAAAACGTATGTGGTAAAGCTTGAATCTTGACCATACAATGTGCCATCTTCGTAAGAAACTTGTTTTCTCTTTTGGAAAAACTTTTTTGCTGAGGTTTATACAACACTGTACATTGGTGTTTTATCCCATGACTAGCGAGAAATGCATTAAACTCATGAGACATATACTCCCTTCCTGTATTTTAACAGAGGGTGCTCATGAGTTTAATGCCATAACATTGTACATTGTGGATTGTACGGCACTGTACATTGGTGTTTTACCCATGACTAGCTAGAAATGTATGAAACTCATGAGACATATACTCCCCCTCTCCATTTGAATGAAGGGTGCTCATGAGTTTAATGCCATAACCAAAAATTGCTTGAAGCACATGAATACTTTGGACTTAACTTTAAGCGGATACATCTCATGCATGCATGGACTAATCATCAATGAAAGTCACCAATTGCATGTAACTACCTAAGGATGGAGTTTGCATACGTCCACAAACATCATTATGCACAAGTTATAACATGTATGTAGATCTTATTGAACCATCCTTTGGAAACTTTGAATGTTGCATCTTACCCAAAGTACAATCTTCACCAAAATGCTTAGAAGGTCCCTTAAGAGATGGAAAAGAAGAATCCTTATCAGACTTCTGCAAATGCAACAAACTGGTAAACTTGAGATGCCCAAAACGTGCATGCCAAAGTTTTGCATTTGAAACAACCTTTGAATCCATAATTGCATTTGCAAAATGTCCCACATTTGTCATGCAAAGTGAGCTTATACAACCCACGATACAAAATGCCAGATGCAACAATTTCATTACAAGAATTGAGATCATAAACTGTACAGCTGCCATCCACAAAATTGACAACAAGACCAAGTCTTGCAAGTATAGCTATAGGCAAAAGGTTCTTTGTGATCCCTAGTACATAAAGTGCATCAACAAATGTGAAAAAAGCCGTTCACAGCAGCAGTTAGTACAATCTTTCTAACTCCCTTCACTAGATAAGAGGTATTGTTGACACAAGTGATCATATTCCCATGAGGACAGTCTCGAGAGAGGTAAATAGGTCACAATGCAAAATAATGTACTTTGTAGCACTGCTTAAGTACCAAACATGTGACTCTGCTGCAACTGACATACATGCATCATAGATAGAAGGATCATAAGTACACTGTGCATTGAATGCCCACGATGCGTGTACATCATCATCACAATCTCCATTTTTAGAAGATTCTGCAATAGTTGTACTGGTAGAAGATCCACCCTCTTTCTTCTTGGATTTGTTTGCTTTCAACTTAGGACATTGCTTTATCAAGCTATCATTAGCCTTGCAATAATAACAATGCATCTTCTTCTTGCCTTTTTCACCACAATCCCAAACGAGTTGCTGCTAGTAGAAGCACTAGAGTGACCTTCTACTCATTGAAGAACCACAAGAAATTGCTATTTCCACCTCCTCTTTGAGCGGGGCCTATGCAACTACACACTGGTTATCTCTATTCTTTCTTGAAAGTCACTCGTGTAATAGCAATGTGCATAATGCATCAAACTTGATAGCTTGAGGGTTTCCTTGGTGCGCCTTACGTAAATACACAATCTAAACCACTGAAAGACGCAAGGTGGACCTTCAGAACACTAACCGGCGAGCCGTAAGGTAATGCGACAAGCATTAGAGCTTGTCGGCAAGTCAAGAGCACTAACCAGCGAGTCGTAAGGTAATGCGGCAAGCATTAGACCTTGCCGGAAAGCATTAGAACTTGCCGGCAAGTCGTATGGCAAGTCATACGACTTGCCGGTAAGCTCTAATGCTTGCCGCATTACCTTACGGCTCGCCAATTAGTGCTCTGAAGGTCCGCAATGCGTAAATACACAATTTAAACCACTGAAAGACGCGAGGTGGACCTTCAGAACACTAACGGACAAGCCGTAAGGTAATACGGGAAGAATTAGAGCTTGCCGGCAAGTCATACGACTTGCCGGTAAGCTCTAATGCTTGCCGCATTACCTTACGGCTCGCCGGTTAGTGCTCTGAAGGTCCGCCTTGCGTCCTTCAGTGGTTTAGATTGTGTATTTACGCAAGGCGGACCTTCAGAGCACTAACCGGCGAGCCGTAAGGTCATGCGGCAAGCATTAGAGCTTGCCAGCAAGTCAAGAGCACTAACCGACGAGCCGTAAGGTAATGCGACAAGCATTAGAGCTTGCCGACAAGTCATCCGACTCTAATGCTTGACGCATTACCTTACGGCTCGCCGATTAGTGCTCTGAAGGTTCGCAATGCGTAAATACACAATTTAAACCACTGAAAGACGCAAGACGGACCTTCAGAACACTAACCGGCAAGCCCTAAGGTAATGCGGCAAGCATTAGAGCTTGCCGACAAATCAAGAGCACTAATCGGCGAGCCGTAAGGTAATGTGGCAAGCATTAGAGCTTACCGGCAAGTCGTACTAATGCTTGTCGCATTACCTTACGGCTCGCCGGTTAGTGCTCTGAAGGTCCGCCTTGCGTAAATACACAATCTAAACCATTGAAGGACGCAAGGCGAACCTTCAGAACACTAACCGGCCAGCCGTAAGGTAATGCGGCAAGCATTAGAGCTTGCCGGCAAGTCCTACGACTTGCCGGTAAGCTCTAATGCTTACCGCATTATCTTACGGCTCGTCTTACGACTTGTCGGTAAGCTCTAATGCTTGCCGCATTACCTTACGGCTCGCCAGTTAGGACTTGCCGACAAGCTCTAATGCTTGTCGCATTACCTTACAGCTCGCCGGTTAGTGCTCTGAAGGTCCGCCTTGCGTAAAAAGTGGTTTTACGCAAGGCGGACCTTCAGAGCACTAACCGGCGAGCTGTAAGGTAATGCGACAAGCATTAGAGCTTGCCGGAAAGTCTTAGGTCTTTTAGTGATTTAGATTGTGTATTTACGCATTGCGGACCTTCAGAGCACTAATCGGCGAGTTGTAAGGTAATGCGGTAAGCATTAGAGCTTGCCAGCAAGCCGTATCGGACCTTCAGAGCACTAACCGACGAGCCGTAAGGTAATGCGGCAAGCATTAGAGCTTGCTGGCAAGTCACTAATGCTTGCCGCATTACCTTACGGCTCGCCAGTTAGTGTTCTGAAAGTCAACCTTGCGTAAATACACAATCTAAACCATTGAAAGACGCAAGGCGGACCTTCAGAACACTAACCGACGAGCCGTAAGGTAATGATATTTTAAGCAAAATATAGTTAAGTTAAGTTTGGTTATGATATGTTTTGTTAAACTTAGTTTAACTTATCTTGGTTTAAGATTTGTTAGCTATATGTTAAGTTTATGGTAGATTAGTGCTCACTTTTTCAAGTTATTATTCATGGATGTTAGTTATGAAAAGTATTTAATGCTTGCTCACTTTTTCAAGTTATTATTTAATGTTAGTTATGAAAAGTTTTCCTTAATTAGCACTTTATGATTTAAGGTTTGTTACTCCTTGCTTACGACTCAAATGTGCATAAAGTAATTTATTCTATGTTTATTTAGATTGAATATGGAGGAAAGAATGGCATGTCCTTGTATGCATTGCAAGCATGAGATCTTTCGAAAACGAAAGATTTGTGATGAACACATACGTAAGAATGGCCTTTTTTCCACAGTACGAGAATAAGATCTACGTTTTCAGTCTCATGGCAATGAGATTGGTCACGAGTCTCCTCTCATAGATCTTGCCTCTACCTCACGGACGCAACAAAGAAGGCGAATATCGGACGAACCAACACCAATCGAGTCCACACCACAAACACATGATCCTCCTCTCCAAGAATTTGAGATGGAAGAAATGTTGGAAACCAAGGTGTACAGGACTAGAGATGGAGCTCCTATTATGGATAGGGTCGGAAAGGCCATGTGACAGCGGATTCTACAGCTGTGCACTATCCAGTTTGCCCATATAGTGATGGAGCATTGGGATGCTCAGGACGATGAAAGAAAGAATTACATATGTGGTACCATCCATAGGGAGTTCAGGCCAGCTGAGGGGTATGACGCAGTGACAAATGAATGGATCATGAGCGTGGCGATTGGGACGATGTCCCATCATCAATCAGAGGCAAGGGATGCGTACAAATCTGGCAAAGCCGGACTGGTTAGATGCAAAGGAGTGGACATCCATTCATCGAGAGCTACAGGAGCATCCTGACAGGTTGCAGCAGCAGAGGGACGCGGCCAGAGCACGCATGGAGTCTGCTGGATTGTCGCATCTCGGGAGTGGAGGATACGACACTTTGCGATATGAGTTCGTAAGTGATCTAAGTTACTTATTATTATTACATGTATATGTTAAAGTCTTGTTAATCATATAGTTACATTTTTCTTAATTGCAGGAGCTCGCCATGAAGCGTCCTCCAAACAGTCGGGAGGAGAAGTATGCTTACAAACACGGACTCGTTACTCTACTCAATCAGCTGCTCTGCAGGATGAGGGAGAGGCGGTTGATTGGGAGTCATCGCCCACATCATGATTTGTAAATTATTATTTATGTACATATATTGCTAGCAGTGTTATGACATTCATGCATAGTTTTGTTATTTTGTATACAGATTTAGGATTTTGTTTATGGTTATCATATGTTTGATGTTTATAGTTATGTTATGGTTATGCAAATTTGTTTATGGTTACAGAAGTACGATAATGTATGTTTATGGTTAACTTATGGTAATGCAAACAATGTTTATGGTTAAACTTAAGGTTGATGTTTATGGTTACGCAAGTTTGTTTATGAATAACTTCGTTCGTTCATGTTTATGGTTATAAAATGAGGTTTATGCTTACAGACAGACAGTTATGTTTACGCAATGATGTTAACAATTTATGGTTAAGTTTATGTACGCAATGATGTTTATGTGGGTTGTGCTTGCAAGTCTTTGTATGATTTCGGTACTTTTTATAGAGAAGTGGATAAAATCCACTAGGTGGAGTACGGTTGGTGTAATTCTCCTTTTGGGCAGACAGTAAGTGCCTACTGCTGCTGCAGTTTATGCAGCAGCACCTTCACTTGCTGTCTGCCCAAACAAAATTTGCAGGTTTAGGCATCGATACAGCCGTCGGTATATCCGTCTGTATAGGCGTCTATATAGGTGTCTATATGCGTCTCTGTACAGGGGTCGGTATGTGCCTCTGTATAGGCGTCGGTATGTGCCTTTGTATAAGAGTCGGTATGTGCCTTTGTATATGCATCGGTATGCGCCTCGGTATAGGCGTCGGTATGCACCTTTGTATACGCGTCGGTATTTGCCTCTATATAGACGTCGATATCTGCCTCGGTATAAACGTCTGTAAAGTATTTTAATTCCACCGCTTATACTGACGTGTATACCGTTGTTACGATACCGACGCTTATTTCAGCATCTATACCGACGTCGGGGATTTAAAATTCTTTTGTACCCGCGTCGGTATATCTGCGCGCCTTCACGCGACGTGTTGTAGTGCATGTGCACGCTTGCCCTCGCTTACGTAGTAGCATAGCTCCCTCTCTCTCTCTCATTGCATCCCATGGCGATGAGCTATGGTGTAGTTGGTCTGTGTGTGTGGGCAAAGGCAGAGAGGAGTGAGTAGGTGATAGCATCCTTTTTTGGGGGTGGGAGGGTAGGAGAATATGCACCGAGAATCTCTTGAACACGGGTCTTCAATGCAGCCTCCGTCATGGGATCAAAGGCGGACAGGCACATGCACAGATCTCAAGGTGTGGACTGACGCCCAACAAAAAAGCACTCTCCATATGAACCCACCACCTAGGTTGTGGCAGCACAATGAGCTAACCATGCGGGCGTGTGCGTTTCGTTGTCCACAATGCCCAAACAATATCCTATAAAGTAATCTCCAATAGGAAAAAATAAATTAGGAGAAAAAAAGAAAACTCGGACATGTCTCTTTAAAATCGGATGACCAACTCTAGCATCTCGTGCCTCTAGCTCCCCACGATGGATCCTATGACAGGGTCTTCGTTCAAGATCCCGTGTTCTTTAGTCCTAAGGTATGCAACTACTTTATTGGCATGTATATGTGTGCACGGTTCTAGAATCAGTGCAGGTTCTGTTTCATGCTTGATGGGGATGGGAACTTCTAAAGCAAGAGAGAGAGCTTGCAACACACGGTAGCGAGAGTGGAGAGCGGTTTGGTGCTTCCAGTTTGCATGTCGGTGTGCTGTTTGCAACTTCGTGGAAGTCCCAAAACGACTTCCAATCTCTTCCTCCAAGTCTATATGCTAGCTATGGTGAGCAACCCACGAAGCACGCTCTCTCTCTCTCTCTCTCTCTCTAAGGGAGTGCAGGAGAGGGCGATGCACAACCAACTCTCTTTGTAGCTCGTCCATGATCCACTGAGAGAGCTCTCTCTCTGAAGTGGTGGGCCCAAGCTCTCCATTGAAGCTTGTTCGCTAGGGACGTGTCACTCTTGTCAGTGGTTGCGCGAGGAGGGGCTGCAAGGCAAAGAGACGTTTCTCTGGCTCGCATAGGGGTGAGGGTGGCTCCTGCCCATGAGGAATTTTTTTTTTTTCTGGGGGGGGGAGGGGGATATTCGCAAGGCATCTCTCTAATAAGTGGGTTTTTATTACTAGAGAGCGAGCATGAGAGTTTACTTTTGTGTGTGTGTATTGCTCCCTAATGGCTCATCTGCTACTCGGACCTTTTCCTAGCTTTTATTCAGAATCTTCATAAAATCCTCGAGGCTCATCCCTCATTTTGCGTTGCGTGGGGACTAAAATTACTTTTCAAGAGCAAGTATCGAACTCTAAACAACGAGCATAAAGACCAGACTTCTTTTCAACGACCAGTCCACCCAAATGCGTCACGCTTGTCCGTTGGATTGTTTCCCCACCTTGCCCCTACTTCGCCACCACATGCCCTCGTACACTGCTTGCCACTTGCCCCGCATGCTTTGTGCTGCCAAGCTGCCCTCACCTGGTCACCAACTATTCGATTAGCCAAGCCCGCGCCACCTGCCCTCACGAGGTTCACCCTTTCCCTTGTAGCTTTCCTTGGCCTTGGTTTTTCCAAGGAATCTCCACAGATTAGGTTTAATATGGCTCCTTTCTAAATTTAGTTTCTTCGCTAGATGCTACCGCCGCTGCTCATGCACGCGCTCCACCTGCAGCACCTAAGAGAGAGAGAGAGAGAGAGAGAGAGAGAGAGAGAGAGAGAGAGAGAGAGAGAGAGAGAGAGCACCTCTGTTGCACCCTCCTCCCTCTCTGCGAACCTGAACGACCCCCCTCATACCTCATCGTGAGAGAATCCTGCGCCCATCGTTCCCCCCCCCCCCCCCCCCACTGTTCCTGCAAGGCAACCGGTTGGAGCAGGCTCTCTCTCTCTCTCTCTCTCTCTCTCTCTCTCTCCCCAGCTCTCATGGGATGAGCAACCAGGGATGCACAATAACAGGTGACTGAGAGAGAGAGAGAGAGAGAGAGAGAGAGAGAGAGACTCCAACCCCCTTGCCCTGTAGGACGATCCTAATATGGAAGAGGGACCGTCGGCAAGCAACCGCCCACCGACCTTGAGAGCGCCGCCTCGTAGAACTTTTGAGAAAGAAAAACTGAGAGAGAGAGAGAGAGAGAGAGAGAGAGAGCATCTTCTTGAAATTCGATCTAATTCTTCTTTTTTTTCAAAATCCACCACACATACTAAGCGTCTCTACTAGTGGGAGCTTTAAAATAAAATCCATTAGTTCCAAAATCCTTAGAATCTCTCTCGACGAATCGTGAAAGGATGAGGAGGGGGCGAGCTGAATGCCATGAACGCAGGTAGGCCTGCCGCGTGACGTGAGAGAGACAGAGAGAGCGTGGGCGTCTACTGCGGCAAGCAACCTAGGCATCCACTCTCGCCAGCAACCTAGGCATCCATGCTCGCAAGAGAGAGAGAGAGAGCCTTGGGAGTCGACTCCCGCAAGCAGCATGCACGTAAAGGAGACGCAAAGCCAGCACACCTGCAAGGTAGAGAAAGAGAGCGAGGTTTGGCTCTCTGTGCGACGAGAGAGAGAGAGAGAGAGAGAGAGAGAGAGAGAGAGAGAGGGCCTCAAGCCTTGCACTGCGCCATCCAGAAGAGGAAAGCGTGAGAGAGAGAGATGTAATGCGCACATGCACAGTTCACTCTCAAGGTCGTTCACTCTTGAACGGGTGCTGGCCGATTGCAAGATTGCGCACATGCAAACAGTCGTTCATGGAGCAAATTGCTGATTTTCTGCCAGGCATATCACTGCAGGTGGACGAATCAGGACGATGGGCTATAGAAGCTCCACGTTAGCATCTTGCAGCTTTTGCACGTCTGTCAGGCAGTGCAATCTTCTTCCCGCCGTGCCAACTTTTGGCGAACGCTTCAGAACGTGATGAAGGGAAGGTGCTCCATTACGATAGAGACGTTCACATTCCGGTTTTTTGAGGACAAGGGCGTGGCGGGTCTAGTTTGATGTGGAGTGCACTTTTCGGCCGAACGAAGCGTTGAACGCACACATGTGCGCACCATAAGAGAGAGAGAGAGAGCCACACATATGTCGGCACTCACCCTTCCCTTTTCCCCTTCCAAAATCCACTTCCTAATCACCCTTCCCTTTTTCTCTCCTTTCACTAATGGCTCATTTTTGGATTTTTTTTCCAGCCAGTAGGGGGTAAGTGTTTGTGAGAGAGAGAGAGCCACACGTATGTCGGCACTCACCCTTCTCTTTTCCCCTTCCAAAATTCACTTCCTAATCACCCTTCCCTTTTTCCCTCCTTTCACTAATGGCTCATTTTTTGATTTTTTTCAGCTGGTACTCCCTATTGGGAGCTTTGATAGTTTATTCATATATAGGGAAGATTCCTCCCCTATATCAGGGCTGCAAACCATCATGGCCCCTTAACCTTTTAAAAGGTGCTATGAAAGTTTCGAACTCACACGGTTTCCCTCGGGAGACATTCTCTGTAGCCAACCCAGCCGGTGCGAGGTGTTGTTAACGCAGGGAAACTTTAAAACAAAAAATTACTATAGACGTCATCCCTTCCCTGCAACGTGCGACCCCCTCGTGCCCCATACCTTCTTCGTCTATTGCATCTCGCCTCGCTGACTCCTCGCATCAGTTGTCGCTCACTGCCTCGCTGTAGAGGGTATCAATTCGAATTCATTTCTTTTTTTCGATTTTTTACAGCTGGGTACCCCCTACTTGTTTTTCATTACCTAGAATCTTTGTAGATTTTGTTTGCATACAACATTGTAGGTCAACTAAAATTCTCAAGCTCGTGCATCTAACTTTAGATGGGCTATCGCCAAAGATGCACCTTTCTTGTTTAAAAAAAAATGTTTGTTCGCCAGCATCTCCTCCCTAACCTTGCTGTTACTGCCATTTACATCACCCACACATTGTCTTCTACCGTCATCCGCATGTCCTACTCCTCGCCTCGTGCCCAAGTGGTTGGCCATGCAGTCTCAAGGCCGTAGCTCACCACCCACCCCCCTACCCCTCTCTTCCTTTATTTGCCTAACTCTTTCATTTGCTCCACCATTTCCTTCCCTTCCAATATCAACGCATCTCTCCATATTCTTTCTAATTAACCATGCTTAGAATCATGACAACTTACTGCCTCATCTTTAAAAAATACAAGATTCCTCTTCCTCTTTGCTTGCAGCCTCATCTTCTCTCCCCTTCCCCAGCCACTTCCTCTTTCCGCCCTTCCCATTCCTCTTAACTGTCAAAGCCACTTTATCCATAGAAAACAGCCTAAAGCTTCCTTACCACCCAACATATCCTATAGAAAGCAGTTTTGGCATACATACCATCCAAGGCACCACCAAACAAGACCTTGTTTTGCAATACCAGCCTTTAACTACCAATGTCACCCTACATTCTTATCTATGTCTTGCTCAATGCCAAATGTGTTCAACGTGCAAAAGGAAGGAGAAGATGAGAGAGAGAGAGAGAGAGAGAGAGAGAGAGAGAGAGAGAGAGAGAGAGGGGGGGGGGGGGGGGGGAGTTGCAAACAAGAAGTACCAACAAGTCGTAGACAAGTAGAGCATACTAGGAGATTGCACGCTTGCTCTACTTGCCAAACAAGCAAGAGATGTCTTCAACTTCAAAGGAGCTTACACAATAATGGGGACAGATTCTTCATAAACAAGATTAAAAGAAAATGGGAACTCCCTATTCGTTAAGTATGCATAAAATTAAACTCATTCAGAGGCCAGTCCTCTTATCAGGTTAACATATTAGTGGAAGATGGCTTTTTTGCCTGTAGAAGGCCATAGGGTCCTGGTGGAGAAATCGTGCATGTTATAAGCTGTTCATTTCCGAGGGCTAGATGGTTGCCATGCGTCTGTGAGGGCTCCTAAAGTTAGGGCTCAACTACCTCATGTGTCCTTTTTAGGCCAGGTCTGAGTCTAAATCGTGAGCATGAAGACGGGCGCTGTTTCTACAAAGCCAGGGGTCATGAATGCTCCTACGGGTGATGGGGAAGGCCTGGCTTGTCGCGTAGTTCAACAGGAGCTTTATCCCTTAGCATGATTGCTACTGTACACGCCCACACGACATGAAGAGTATGCTTTGTTTACAGGTGGCGTGGCTCGATTTGCTGTCGTTGGCGTACTCTTTGCTTTGGGGCTTACTGTGTATTCAATGTCTCCTGGGAGTGCGGTCAAAGCCAGGAATGGGTATCTTCTCTCAGCTCTGTGTTGTTGTGCATTCAATGCGTGATGGGATGCCACTCAAATCCAGAAACGTGCAGGCCTGAGGCTTCTTGGGACGAGTTTCGTATGCGTGCTCAACATTTAGTGAGCGCTTGAGTGAACTAGATGGGCAAAAATGGTATTTGATGTACCTCGAGACCAAGAGTAAACGGTATAGCTCATGGATTTTGAGGGCTAGAACATGTCCATGATTCCATTGAGGATAGCTCAAGAGACAACAATGTTCTTTAAAATCAGTACCCCGAGAGGCTTGCGTATGCAATTCTGTACAATCCTCCTAAAGTATTCAAAATATTATGGAATGTAAGTTCTATTTTTATGGACTTTCTCTTGTCAGTATCAAGTTATCCATGGATCCAAGGTTTTCCTGCTCAGACTTTGTTGTCTTACCTCCCTCTTTATCTACATTCTGTGCTCGTTATTTTCACCCGATGGGCTCAAATATATATATTCTGTTGTGGTTGTCCTGGCTTTTTTGGTGAGATAGGGGGTTCTCTTGTCATCAATTTATAATGTTATTGAAATTTGTTGTGATACTTCTATAATGTCCTCACTATACATGCTCAATCAACGATGTTTGCTTGATGATTTCTACATTCAACAAGGTGTCTGAAAGCAACATTTGAGAAGATGAAGTTTTGTACAGGTTGTTAAGCCATTTGCTGACCCCAACACTCAAAATAAGGTGAAATTTGCCTATGTGAAGGACGGGGAAAGCCAGAAATCGATGGAAAGTTTGTTTGATTTAGAAAAGCTTGAATCTGCATTTGGACGAAGAACTGCGTGCATGTTCGACAACGAGGAGGCCAATTTTTGAAGGTAGTGTACAATCATCTACAACAATGATCAAACATACAGTCATGGACAAGCTTGTCCAGAAATGTAACCCTCCTTTTTGAACTAACTCATGTTCCTTAAGAGAAAATTCATGTTGCTCATGATTTTTGCATATGCGATCTGGGGCTAAAGCTGAACAGAGCGTCCTTTTGTGAATAAGGTTCTTTTGACGCTATGATGATTGCCACACCATAGAAACTTTCTTGGGTCCTTTGAACCTTTCTTTTATTGCATTTTGGCATGCATTTTATTTCTTAAAGATGTGCGGGGCTATTGTGTTAGAAAGGGGTTTTAGCAATTGAGCTTGTATGTTGGCTATGGCCACAAATGCTGCTCATGCCAAGCGATCTAGTTGGTTGATTCGTGCAAAATTTGAGTTTTTTGCTCTTGGGTAGCTGGGGTTTTTACATGAAGGTCGAAAGCCTTGAGGACGGTTGCTGTAAGAGTGGACGACAAAGCAGGAAGGCTATGGAAGCATCTCTGTAAAGCCTGGAGAATATGAGCAAGGTATGTATTGGAGCCCACAATTCTCTTTGGCCTTGCCATAGCCATAAACTTGGAGGAGGAGGAGAAGAACAAGTCCTTGCACATGGAGCACTATGTCGTCTTTGGCACGTATTTCTACAAACAGAATTTACACCTCATGGGTGGTGGTCAAGAAGCTAACTCAAAGCATAACCTCATTCATGCCAACTTCCCTTGTAGAGAGAGACTCACTCACATGATACTTAGAGAGAGAGAGAAACAAACGTAGAAAGCCCTATTGTCGGTTTGAGGATGGTAGCTAGCTTGGATCCTCTGCTCAACTTGAGGAGTGCAGAAGCTAAAAGGGGAGATCAGAATCTGGTAATGGGTATATCTCTCTCTCTAGAGAGAGAATGCTCATGAGATGTGGTGAGCAACGAGGTGTGCTTACTACTAACACAGATGAAGAGAAAGCAAGATGACGTTTACAACAGAGGGATGATTTTGAGGCGAGCATTCCAAGAAGCCCGCCGTCAGAAAATGCGAAGAGTCGACATCTCCTTACTCTCAAAAGTAATGAGAATAGTGGAAACGAAGGGGGATTTCTTGGAGGCAGGTCTACAGAAGAGTCCATTTTCTATTATGTCAACCCTTTGTCTTCTAACGATTTGCAGACTGTGGTCGATAACATTTCCTGCCCGCCCCTGGTGAAGAATTTTATGGAGTGCAATCTTTGTAAATACCTTCTAGCTGTGGGCAAGGATATACTACATGTACAGGTAATTCACACATACCGTACCTTGATTTTCATTTGTTTTAGTGTTGCTTGCTGAGTAAATGAGATAGTGCTGCAACTTTTTTTGGGCGTATTTTTACATCTTACTAATACCAATCCTTGAGTAGAGAGTATTGGTGAGGTATATTTACAGTACTTGTCATAACAACACCAAAAAAAAAAGCAAGTCTTGTGTTTTTTTGGGTTGTTGTGATGGGCTGCAGGACAGTGAATCAAATGTGCGAATCTAATGAAGATTCGGTGCTCATAATAAAAGCTTTATCCTAAACACTAGGAAATCCTACACATGAGAAATTATAGGTGAAATTTAACCATGTAGGAAGGTTTTGAAGTTACTTACCCAAATTTTTTGTAAATTTTATAGGTTATCTCACCGTCAAATTATAAATTGAGCGGTATCTTTCATATTTTGTATGTAGAATTACACTAAATCTAGGCTTTTTAAACCACAATTGCTGATTGTAAAGCTTGACAATGGGTGTGTTTTTTGCAAAAGAGTCCAGTCTCCATTCCAATCACAGAAGTGGAGCTTTCTATATTCTTTGATGAGAAAATAAGCCAGGTTCTCACCCTGCGTTTTATTTTTCAGAGGGGATCAAGCATTTTGCAGTGCTAAGGGTAGATACCAACAAATAATGAGTGATGAGGGCAAGGATTCATGAACATTTGAAGACTATCTACATTTATAAGGTTTGACGCTCATCCTAGAAGCCAGCATCTTGTGACACAGGGAAAGAATAAAGAGCTCTATTATCCCCTACTTTCTACATATGGTGCTATGATCCTTCTAGCTTCATAAGGCAAAGAATTGCCGTGCATTTTGTACATAGCACATCCTCCCTTACACCTACCTCAATGAATGTCGATTCGGTACATGTACACACATGCTGCACAAAAGCACTATTTGTGTGTGCTTGTACTCGTTCTTTCTTGCACATGTTTCCAAATGGAGTGGACAACCATGTTAGTGGGAAATTGTTACATCATCAATGTGGCCTTGAGGCCTTGTTAGGAGTCTAATTGCTAATATGAATGCAAAAAGTGCAAGACGGACTAGTGGATTGCTTGCCGTTGCTATCATTTCAACTTCACCAGACAAAGTGGTTCCAATTGTCTCACGTTAATAGACAGGTGCCTTAAATCATGACATGGAGAACTTGCATTGAAATGTTATGGAAGCATTGGCATAACAATATGTATTGGATTTGTCTTTAGAAGGGGTTACCAAGAGGCTAGGCTGTTACAAAATTTAAGGGCTATGTACAAGCTTTGTTTTAACAATCAATGGGGCTCTTCATCATTAGTACTTGTGCTTGATCTAGTGGACAGAGTTTTACTTATTAGTAAGTTAAAAGAAATACTCGTGTTTTAGGAATAGTAGGACAAAAATATGTTGTCTTATTTTTTTACAATTGAACAATAGTTTAGACTGTTTCTAGTAAAATTATGGTTCCACACAAGGTAGGTAGGTTGCAAATTTGTCCCTTGACGTGTGTGCAATGCTAGTAATTGAGTGGGAGTTCTCACCAGATATGCTCATGTGCCATACAAGGTGATGCTCAAGAATGCCTACCTCGAGTGACTCATTTCTCCTCAAATTTAGATTATGTCAAAACATGATAAAATGATCAAAAGATTCAATTGGATAAGTTCACATGTCAAAGTGTTTGTGGACGTTTCCATTAGTATTCTTGTATATTTCATGGAGCGATATGGTATTACAGAGTTGTGCATGGGGATGTGTAGCTGCACATTTCTCGTCTCTATCTTGGAGTAAACTTCCTATTTTGTTCATGTACGGATTTTGAGTTCAAATAGATGTGCTGAAACATGGTTTTACAATTTTGCAATCGTGTACATCATCTAAATCTGGGCAGTGGCCGAGTTAGGCTTTTCGAAGACGATATAATCTCTCTCTCTCTCTCTCTCTCTCTCTCTCTCTCTCTCTCAACCTTGTCAATCTTTGCCTTGAATTTTACAAAGATCTTCATGCTTACATCAAGAATGATTGCCAAATTCTTTTGATTATCACTTGTATGCCCCAAAACCATTCTAAGGACACAAATGGTTAACCATATAGAGGATGGAAGGCTCTGTTAAAAAATCCTCTAGCACTAGGCCTCTTATTAGGAGAGTAGCAAAATTTGAGTGGGTGTCCTCTCTCTCAATCCGTTGTAGAAATGTGGTGTATCTATAATGGTAGAGCGAGTGCCCTTTACACATGGTGAAAACTGCGATATGAAGGCTAAAGTCCAAAACGAGAGAAGCTCCTCTGCGCAGGATAAGGGGGGGGGGGGGGGGGAGAGAGAGAGAGAGAGAGAGAGAGAGAGAGGCCATGTTTACTGCAAATGGTAAAGGAATTGTAAAAAAAAAATCCTTGTGGACACCCTTAATATTGGTACTCCCCATTCCTTTGATCTACTGCAGGCCACCGTGCCATTAAATATCTAATATCTAACCAACCCAAATGATTATCTCATATTAAACTGATCATTTAATATGGGATAATAAACGGGAACAAGGGCTAGAATATAGACATGTGCTTACGGATCTATCTCAACATGGGGCCAATGGTAGAGGGGCCCATATGAGAGATGGTATGTCAAAGAGAAAGGTTAACTAATGAAGCTTAAAATACCTTAGGGTTAGCTTCATTAAAGACCTCCAATGGTTAGTGTTAAAAGTCCTTTCACCTTAAGCAAGCTAGGGTTGAGCTTGAGGTGGGAACCCAACCTAAACTTAAGCAAGTTAGGGCTGTGCTTGAGGTGGGAACCCGACTTAAACTTAAACAAGCTATGGTTGTGCTTGAGGTGGGAACTCCACCTAAGGTGCTTGCCATGCTTGATGACTAAGGTACTTGAGGTACTTGTCACATTTAATGAGGAAGTTGCTTGAAAAGCTTCCTATGCATGGGGGGTAAGATGCTTGAGTCAAAAAGAGAACCTACACACTTAATGAGGAAGTTGTTTGATAAACTACCTGTGCATAAAAATCTCAAAGTTAGGGGAATTCTAAAAGAGCACATGGGACACATGTCAGACTTTCACTAAGCTTAACCACATGGTGTGCTTGAATGATATTGGTTGGGCTAAAGAGGGGTCCAATGAGCTTCTACTTCCATCTAACAAATATCTAGATATTTCCAAGCTCTCTTCCTCTAAGGGGTAAGGAGGACACGTGTCAAAAGACTACCCATGTACTTGACTGCATGCTGCATGTGATTGGCTAGGGGGAGAGGCGTCCAATGAGCTTGCAACATGCACAAAGAACACCACTCACCCAAAGCAAGGAGGGGGGGTGCTAGGAGAGATATACTCCACACACACACACACTCATTTGGAAGGCTATTCTCACTTGGTGAAAGTTGAGGAACACCACCTCCTTCTCCAAGCTTGTGAGAGTGAAAGCCTATACCAACACTCTTGGCTATGGAATGCAAATCCAACCAAGAGTCATGCTTCAATGCTTAAGCTTTCCATCTTCTCCATCTTCATTACTATGCTATTATGTATGCTAGCAAGAAGAGTTATGATAAGTGAGGACTATTTTTTTCTCCTATGGAATGTTTCTTCTTCCTCTTCCCAATCCTCATTCCTCGCTAGCTCTCTCCACCTTCGAAGGTGTTTGAGGCCTTGGGACTGAGGCTTGGTATAGTTAATGCTTTCTTCAAGTTTATGTTATGCTTGTGATGCATGAAGCTTTCCATCTTCATTGCATCACCTAGGCTACAAGGAACACAAAGATTGTATTGTACCAAGTCTGTCTTGATGGGAAAAACTATAATACAAATGCCTATTGGAGGGGGGACCGGCTCCATATGAATCCTGTCCTCAACTATTGTCGTGTTCTCTAAACTCTCTCTCTTGTAAAAGTATTGTTCATGCCAAGTTAACTAAGTACCATGTTTATGTTGCTACCATCAATTAAGTTCAACTGCTATGCTCACAAAGAATCTCTCAAAGGTGCTTCACCTAATTTTCTAATTCCTCTACTCTCAAAGTTCATAGGCCATTTCCATTACATTGGTATCAGAGCATTTGGTTTCTCTTTTCTTGCTTAAGAAGAGTGGTCCTTAAGTATCCTATTAATGGTTGATTTTGTTAATTATGTTAGGGTAAGTGCGGCTGGGATCTATTATCGGTTTTGTTGAGCCCACTATGTGGGATATGGTGCACACCTCGGGAGCTTTGGACTTAATAATGGAGTCTTTTTAGACTTGCCTACAGCTTTACCATTATTGAGCCATAATAAGTCCGAAAGGAGCTATCCCTCGGCAACTTCGCTATGTTAGACTCACTCCACTACTCTCTATAATTAACCAATTCGAGCGGTGGGTGCAGATACTTAAGTGCCTATTTTCAAAGGCTAAGAGGATAGCAACAAAGGTTTTGAATTGCCAAAGCATACACTAAGTAAACACATAAGTTTAATTAGCATGGCTGACAATAACCAAGAGAGGAGAATGAACATTGATAACTTTGATTTTGCACATGAAGGTGCCAATGATAATGCCCCCGTGTTTGTTAATTATCTTGTCACTAGGTTGCAACAAGCTATGGGCAACCCCACTTTGCAAGCCGAAGTTACTCAACAACTTCGTGCTTATGGGATTTCCTTTCCTCTCCAAGAGGAGAGAGAGCTTACGAGGCCTCTTGAAGAGACCCCCAAAAGAAGACTCTCTCCCATACGAGAGGAGGAATCCGAAGATCAAGAAAGCAATGAATCCCTAAATTTCTCCGAAGATGTAGCTCCACGAAGAAGGAGGACTAAACGATCGCCTCCCAAGAGGAAACGGTTAACCCATAGTCCTTCTCCTTGTCACTCAAAAGGGGAGAGAGGAAACAAAGGAAGAAAAGGACAAGAAAGAGGTCACCCTCTTCTCCTTCTTCTTCACCTTCCTCCTCTTCCGACGAGAGCAATAGTTATTCTCCTATAGAATACAAGAGGGGAGGACATCTCAAATCTTACCATGCATGGCGAAGGTCACAAAAGCTCAAGAAGCTCAAAGAGGGAGGAAAGAGTATCTCTTTTCTCACCTATGATGGCACCTTTGGTGCTACTGACAAAGTATTGGCCTTCATCCAACAATTTGATGGGCCTTTGGAGACGAGGTCTTCACGGAGTCCTCCAAGCTATGCCATGTAGCTATGCACTTCCAAAAATCGGCTCGTCAATAGTGGGCTAGCCTTTGTGGCAACGATGAAGCCCCAAAGACATGGAAAACTTACGAGTTTCCATCATGAAGCAATTCCTTGCAAGTGATGCAAAGGACAAAGTGCTTACCAAATGGCGAAGTTTAAAGCTTCTCTCTTAATGAGTCTATCCACAAATATGTGGTCAAGTTTTGGGATTTACATCTCAAGGCTACTTCTTTCAAAAGATAGACTTTGTCGAGCAAAAGCAACAATTTTGTGCGGGATTACCCAAAGAGATGGTCGAGTATGTCAACTCTCAACGGCCTGGTTCTATCACCAAAGTAATCCACCACACCATGGTTGCTTTGCGCATCAATTTCCAACAAGAGGCTAGACGGAATGTCAAGCCCATGGAAAATAAAGAGAAAAGTGATGCCAACGGAAAAACCAATGCCCAAAATTCTTACCAAGGCTATTCCAACAACAACAAAAATCGGTCCAAGGAGAAGGGAGTTTACAAAGGTAAATATAAACTCTCTCTTGAAGAGCTAGAAGCTATTTTTAAGGACCACAAATGTTTTAAGTGTGGGGAGCAATGCCATGGTTATCGTCCTTGCCCCAAGAAAATTGCCCGCAATGAGACTCCTAGAGCCTCTATGTTTGAAGCTCCAAAGGAGGATGCCCAGTGCCAAGGATTTCTCCTTTCCTATACTTGGGGAAAGATGCAAGAGCACGATACATTTATTTTGTTTGACCCTGGTTCAACTCATAACTTCATATCCATAGAGTTGACCACCAAGCTAAGCATACAAGCCCACGAGATGAGAGATGCATTGAAAGCCAATGGAGCTATCAAGGGACAATACATCTCAGTTACTTCCTTAATTGAAAACTTAAGGCTCCAAAGCGATGTGGACAAAAAGGATTTCTTCATCTCCCCTCTCAAACATGAGAATGTTATCGTTGGGGCACCGTGGTTTAACCGCATGGGTTCCAACATGAAGTTCCCTGAAAGGAGAATCTACTTCACCTACAGGGAAAAGAGCATGTACATAGATGCTCATGAGTTGGGGAACACCATATCCCTGTAGTAAAGGGAATCAAGAGGAGTTAGAGTTGTCTAGTTTTAGAAACGATTCCATGATGTTTTCATTGATGACATCCCTAGTGAGCTACCTCTAAAATGAGGGATGATGACCATGCAATTGAGCTCCTACCAGGAAGCTCACCGCCTAACAAGCCTCCTTATTAGTTTCACAAGCTCAACAAGAGGAGATCAAGAGGCAAGTGCATGAATTGGTGGAAAAAGGGATAGTGAGGTCTAGCTCCTCTCCATTTTTTTCACCATTACTTTTAGTGCAAAAGAAATACGACACATATCACATGTGTGTTGACTATAGAGCACTAAATAAGATCACTATCAACAATAGATTTCCTATAATGCGGGTAGAAGATCTATTTGATAAGTTTCAAGGTTGGCCTGACACATGCTCCAGACGCATTCAAACTCATGATGGACAAAAGTCTTTAGGCCATTCAAATTCTCTTGAGGACTACAAAAAAGAACGTTAAGTATTCATGGACTACAAAAGTGCAAGAAGAAGCTTAAGGAGAATCTTATCTCTCAACGTGTGCTCACACTCATTTGAGGTCCAATATGATGCTTGTGGTAATTTCCTTGGAGCTATTTTGCTTCAAGAAGGGCATGCCATAGCATATGAGAGTCAAACACTCAACTTCGATAAGTGAGTATTGGGCAAAGAGGGAATCCATAATCTACTCTTCAAGGAGTAGAAATGTATTTATGTTGGTCTACCATGAAAAGTAAACATACAAGCAAATGTTTCAAAATGCGTGGTATACCAAAAGTTGAAATTTGCTCGAGGGAAGCAACTTGCATTATTTCAGTCGACTGGCTTAACAAGAAAACACACTCTATGCCTGTCAAAAAGACTATTAAGGCACATCAAATGGCAACCCTCTTTAGATCTCAAATTTTCAAGCATCATGGATTTCCAACATCCATAGTGTCGGACAAAGATCCTAGAATGACCAGTAATTTCTAGAAGGGTCTCTTTGAGAATCTACGAAGTAGATTAAATTTCTCTTTTGGCCTATCATTCACAAATGAATGACCAAAGTGAAATAACTAATTTAATGATTCTTGATATACTAAAAGCCTATGTCATGGAAGTAGATCAACGTTCTCAATGAGAGAAAAAGCTACCTCTTATAGAGTATATGTACATTGAAATTGTACATACTTCTATAGGGAAATCACTTTTCAAAGTTAAAGAGGGAAGATCCAAAAGTCCCTTACTACTTAAAGTACATGGGAAGATCTTTGATACTACTGGTGAATATAGTCGAGACTCACAAGAATCTTTTCCAAAGATTAAAGAGGTTATATCCATCTCAAAGCAACGACAAAATGGGATGCTACTAATAAGCACATAAGAACCTTAGCCTTTAAGAAAAATGATTGGGTCTTGCTAAAGTTTCTCAAGGCTCGTCTAAGGCATACTACTGGCAAGAGTCCTACCGACCACCAGGAGTATGATACTAAACTAGCAAAAAGATACTATGGTCCTTAAAATTCTTAAGCCAGTCAATGAGCTGGCTTATCAATTGAAGTTGCCCAACCATTGGCTCAGGCACAATGTTTTCCATGAGAACCTACATAAGCCTTATAAAGAAGCAATAGTTGCAGACCCTCCAAAAATCGAAGATCACAAAGAAGTACTTCAATCTCAGTTCATCCTATGATATGAAGACAAGGTATTAAGAAATGGTAAGATTATCTGACGATATCTTATTAAGTTAAAGAATTATCCTTTTAAAGATGCTAAATGGATGCAAGGAACCTAGCTTAAGGATAATATGAACCTTGTCAACGCTTACAATGCTACATTAGAGTAACCAAATGTACATGTTTCTTTTAAATGATCAATGTTTTTGTCTTATAAGACTAATTCTCTCTTTATTGTGCACAAATTTAAGTATTATGCATACTAAGAATCATGTTTGGGATGACGACATCTCTCAAACACCATGTATAATTTGTCACTCTACTTGGGAGGATGAAATGGACTAAAGAGTAGACATGCTTGCGGCAACTATGTCTCCCAAGCACCATATGGATTAATCATCCATCTTGGAATGATGTCGTAGGGTAAAAAGGGATCCTCTACCCGCTAAGATAAATTGACTAATGACTATGACTTTATCTCTTTTACCTCATAATCGAGGACGACTATGATTTTAAGAGAGAGGTAATGTTATTAAATATCTAATATCTAACCAACCCAAATGATTTTATTATATTAAACTGATCATTTAATATGGGATAATAAACGGGAACAAGGGTTAGAATATACACATGTGCTTACGGATCTATCTCAACACATGGCTAATGGTAAAGGGGCCCAAATGAGAGATGGTCTGTCAAAGAGCAAGGTTAACTAATGAAGCTTAAAAGACCTTAGGGTTAGATTCATTAAAGACCTCCAATGGTTACTTTTAAAAGTCCTTTGATCTTAAGAAAGCTAGGGCTGAGCTTGAGGTGGGAACCCGACCTAAACTTAAGCAAGCTAGGGTTGTGCTTGAGGTGGGAACCTTAAGCAGGCTAGGGCTGTGTTTGAGGTGGAAACCCGACCTAAATTAAACAAGCTAGGGCTGTGCTTGAGGTGGGAACTCCACCTAAGGTGTTTGTCATGCTTGATGACTAAGGTACTTGAGGTACTTGTCACATTTAATGAGGAAGTTTCTTGAGAAGCTCCCTATGCATGGGAGGTAAGATGCTTGAGTCAAAAAGAGAACCTATACACTTAATGAGGAAGTTGCTCGAGAAACTTTCTATGCGTAAAAATCTCAAAGTTAGGGGAATTCTAAAAGAGCACATGGGACACATGTCAGACTCTCACTAAGCTTAACCACATGGTGTCCTTGAATGCTATTGGTTGGGCTAAAGAGGGGTCCAATGAGCTTCTACTTCCATCTAACAAATATCTAGATATTTCCAAGCTCTCTCTCTCTCTCTAAGGGGTAAGGAGGACACTTGTCAAAAGACTACCCATGTACTTGATTGCATGCTACATGTGATTGGCTAGGGGCAGAGGGGTCCAATGAGCTTGCACCATGCAAAAAGGTCACCACTCGCTTAAAGCAAGGAGGGGGGGTGCTAGGGGGAATATACTCCACACACACACACACTCATTTGTAAGGCTATTCTCACTTGGTGAAAGTTGAGGAACACCACCTCCTTCTCCAAGCTTGTGAGAGTGAAAACCTACACTAACACTCTTGGCTATGGAATGCAAATCCAACCAAGAGGCATGCTTTAATGCTTAATATTTCCATCTTCTCCATCTTCATTACTATGCTATTATGTATGCTAACAAGAAGAATAATGATAAGTGAGGAACTATTTCTTTCTCCTATGGAATGTTTCTTCTTCCTCTTCCCTATCCTCTTTCCCCGCTAGCTCTCTTCACCTTCGAAGGTGTTTGAGGCCTTGGGACTGAGGCTTGGGATAGTTAATTCTTTCTTCAAGTTTATGTTATGCTTGTGATGCATGAATCTTTCCATCTTCATTGCATCACCTAGGCTACAAGGAACACAACGATTGTATTGTACCAAGTCTCTCTTGATGGGAGAAATATGAATCCGGTCCTCAACTATCTTCATGTTCTCTAAACTCTCTCTCTTGCAAAAGTTTTGTTCATTCCAAGTTAACTAAGTACCATGTTTATGTTGCTACCCATCAATTAAGTTCAACCGCTATGCTCACAAAGAATCTCTCAAAAGTGCTTCACCTAATTTCCTAATTTTGCTACTCTCAAAGTTCATAGGCCATTTCCATTACACACCGTGAACTTTCACCTTGTTTGCTTTCTAAAAGAAGCCTTAGAGGAGAAGAGAGTAGGGAAGACGTTTTATATTTATTTTTTCCAATACTGATTGGACATGTGTTTTTATGTGAATGATTGATTTTTGGACTACATAAGTAGTAGTCCTTGGTAAAGGGTTGGATTCTGGGTGCATCTTTGAACCATTGGATAAAGCTTACGGATTAGTGCCACATGGCAAGCTAATGACGACAAACTTTTTTTAAATTTTTTTTGTAGGTCCTTGTGAGAGGGTGTTGCCATTTGTTTACTTCCCTTTAAAAAAAAGGACACTGGATAATGGGTTATACACAATATCAATCTTTCCCATCCCATTTCACTTTGTTTTTTTCTCAATTTCTTACAATGCTCCAAGTGTTTTTTCATCCATCATTTTTTGGGTGGATTTTGGGTGCAAATTGTGGACCGTGGATGCAAGTCGATTGGATGGAGGAGACATATATAATTGCTTGTTTTTAAAGATTTTTTCTAGGTTTTTGTGAGAGGTGTTGAAATTTGTGTACCTCTTTCTTTAAAGAGGACCATTGAAAATTGGGTCACAGAAAGTCTTTTTCGTCCTCTTCCACTCTTTTTTTTGTTATTTTAGGTTGTAAAAAAATCATTTCATTTAAGAGCATGGGCTCCATTTAATTCAAAAAATTATTTTATCTTTGTTTATTTGGACTGCTTTAGAAAACCTTAAAGAACAAAGCATTAGTAGTACATTCATAGAATTTTGACCCTGCTATGTGAAATGTAATATTTTGATTTGTGAAAAAATCTTTTCATTTAAGACCTCTTAAAAGGACATGATGTGAAATAATGTAATATTTTGATTTTTAAAAGAATCTTTTCATTTAAGACCTCCTAAAAGGACATTTCATGAAATTATTTTTTAATTTTTTAATCTTATTGAACTTACTTTTTCTTAAGAATTTGTTTAATTATTATCTATGCTTATTAGATCTACTTTTTAGTTTGTAATGGGCTCTCTTTATTTTTTATTTTTTAATTATTGTTTTTATTTTACTTTTTTACTTTATTTTATCTTAACATGTCAATGTGATCTTTTCACCTTGTTTAACTAGACCCATCGTAGCAGACAAGGCATCTCTACTACTTCTTTATAGAGTTTGGAAAAAATAAGTGTCATCTTAAGGACTACTTCTTTATAGAGTTTGGAAAAAATAAGTGTCATCTTAAGGACGATTCAATTTTTTTCATTTTGAAGGCCATAAAAAAACTCCCCTTTTCTTTCAACATTTACATAAACTTTAACCTCACTATTTGTTGACCATTTCACCTCTATGTAGATGTGTGTGCATTTGTGTGGGGGCCCTAGGGACAAAGGGAAAGTGCATTTTCCATAACCATAATCTATTGGCAAAGGCAGTGATGGGGGCCACAACGATCGATAGGCCAGTTTGGAACTGCTAGTTTCTAACGCCCGTGTCACATTGGGACATGTTGACAACGTTTATTCTTTTCCCAACCAATCAACGGGTGTGTCGACGGAGTCACTTGTCACACTAGGATGTTGTCCATGTTTCCCAACTTAGTTGGCCATCTAGCTTAGTGACACACTTTTTCCATAACTGTATCGACCTCCCATGCCCGCCCAACTTCAACCCCAATACTAATCCTGCCGTTGGATTGGACGCGTAGCAACTTTTCTAATTTCTCGCACGCGCTCAGTGTGACAACATTTTTGCCAGCTATTGTAATCAGAACTCTTCTCATGCAAGAGCATGTTGATCATGGTCATCCAACTCATGATGGACATGCGGCCCAGTGTGATAGGGGCCTATTTTGTGTGTATATAGACAATACAATTCTATATCAAAACAATACAATTGCACAACTGATTGAGACTTTCTTTCGATAAATCTTCCTCCTCCCCCCTTACCTTCAGCAGACCATCGTGACTCCTCACCTTGTTTATCTTTTGGAATATATTGTAATATGAGTAGTTCATTGTTACATTTCTTTTCAATAATCTAATACTTTATTATGACAACAAATGTTTTAAAATGCTGTGTCACTTCTGGTTTTCTCTCTCACAAAGAACTCTCTTATAATTATCAAAGCCCTCTCGATGGCCTTATGTAGGCCATAGTGAACTTTCACCTTGTTTTTGGACTATGTAAGGAGGCCTTAGTGAAGGGTTGGATTTTGGGTGCATCTTTGAACCATTGGATAAAACTTGTCGATTAGTGCCATATGACAAAAAACTTGCTTTCTTAATATTTTTTATAGGTCTTTGTGAGAAGTGTTGGCATTTTTGTACACTTGTCTTTAAAGACAGCCATTGAATATTGGGTCACACAATCTTTCCTCTTTTCTTTTCTTTTCTTCATTTTGCTATAATGCTTCCAAGTGGTTTAAAGCTTTTGAAATATGTTATAATCTAAATAGTTTATTATTATATTTTTAAAAAAACACAATATTTAATTGTAAAAACAAATGTTCTTAAAAGTTAGCATCTCTTTCTTGCGCTCTCACAAAGAACTTTTATTATTAATTTTTTTTCGAGGTCTTAACCCTTTGTAGGCCATAGTGAGCTTTCACCTTGTTTTAAGTGTCTTTTCATTTCATAGCCTTAGATTGTGAACGATTTAAGCTTTCCTTTTCTTTTCTTTTGTTCATTTTGCTACAATGCTTCCAAGTGGTTTAAAGCTTTTTAAGTATGTTATAATCTAAATAGTTTATTGTTATATTTTTTAAAAAACACAATATTTGATTGTGATAACAAATGTTCTTAAAAGTTAGCGTCTCTTTCTTGTTTTCTCTTACAAAGAACTTTTATTCTTTTCTAGATCTTAACCTTAAGCAGGCAATAGTGAATTTCACCTTGTGCTAAGTGTCTTTTCGTTTCAAAGCCTTAGATTGTGAATGATTTAAGCCTTCTTTTTGTTTATTGTCTTTTCATTTCATAGCCTTAGATTGTGAATAAATGAAGTCGTCTTTTGTTTATGTTGTCATTGGGTTTTTCATTTTCACAACAATGATTTGACTTCTCTTTGATTTTAATGCCATTGTAAACTTTCACCTTGTTTTTGGTTTTTTAAAAGAAGCTTTAGTGTTGAGTCGAATTATGCATCCTTCCAATGTTTTCAATGCCAACGATGGAAACTCATTTTAAATGTTGATGAAGTCTGTCAAATGGATCCTTTTCATTTCATAGTTTTACAAGACTTTTTAAGACTGTCTTGTTTTTTTTTTTTGTCTTTGCTGATCTTATATTATTTTCAACACGAACACACAATTTATACTTGTTCTTTTTTCTTAGGATGGGACTACATTGCTTTTATTTTGTGTAACTTTTTATCTTTAAAGCTTTTAAAGAATAAAGAGCTTTTTTCACAATAACAAGCGATTGTGACTCTCTCTCTCTCTCTATATATATATATATATATATAGTATTTTTATTTTTCTCATATCTTGATTTCCTTTTTGGAAAGCCATCGTGAAATCTCCCCTTGTTACAATGTAAGTTTGTAAATTGATTAAAAAAGGCAAAAAAGTACATCGAGATCAAGGAGTGGATTTAGTGAAGTATACATTTGGTGGGGGTTTTGTGTACAAAAAAGGGGTAAGGCTGAGGTTTTCCCTAATGCTAGGAGGTATGTAGTACAATAGTTCTTTTGGGAAGAGTATCCAGTCGTTTAAGTTGGTGTTGGCTAGTACCTCTTGGGCTTGGGACAACTCATACTAAAATAGAGCCAGGTCTTGTTCAATATCATGTTCCCATTTATTGTGGATGTTGTAGCCTTTGGTAGGTATCTCATTAGCTCTCCCTTGGGCAATCAACTCACCATATCTTGCAGCATAGATTTCTTGCACCAAAACAACTACATTAGGAAAGAATCAGTTGTTCTTACTACAATAAAACATCATTAAATTGTAATCTTAGACAGGTCTTCAACAAAAAATTTACACATAAGGGAGAGTCCATCCCCTAGCCCTAATCTGAGCAATCCGAAGCCTATCCAAATGGCCTTGTGGAGTACCAGACAAGAGAAAGGAAAACTTCTTTGGGAAGGAGGCATGAGTCCACATTTTCTAAAATTTAAATCACCACTGACATTGATCGAGCTCAACTTTCCATCTTTTGTTAAGAGTGATGAGCAGTGTGCGGGGAGGGGTTGGCAGCCTGAACTTGTGGATGGGAGAGGGTGAACCCCCCTCTGTAGAAGCGTAGAGCTCGAGAGAGAAATACATGTGTGTGTGTGTGTGTGTGTGTGTGTGTGTGTGTGAGAGAGAGAGAGAGAGAGAGAGAGAGAGAGAGAGAGAGAGAGAGTTGGTGAACCGACCAACTGGGCAATGGAATTTATCATTATACAATGGGGGCTCACAGTGCACTTTTATACTTTCTTGGGGGCCTTAAGTACCCCCATTAGCAAATTGCCCTTCTTCGAATCATGTCAAATAATTAAAATAAATAGCTAAAGAGAAACAATTAACCAAGAGCACATTGGGCCATTTACTTGAGATGCATTAACTTTAGCATCCTCTTTGTACCACATGGTCGACATATGTAGGAAGACACGTGTGCCGTACCGATCTGCTTGATGGAATCTCTGCCTTTACTTTCCCTGTCAAGCATGCCTTTGTGTTTGTCCATTTTCATGACAAGAAAATGCCCTTTGAGACTAATGCACCTTCCATTTCAATGAGAAAATAGCCAAGACCGTGAAAATCCAACTTTTCCTTTGTGATTTGCAAGTGTAGTGCCGTGGTCACAATCTCCTACTCCTCTAGTAACTTTCCAAGTAGCAGAGTACTAGCCAATGCAGTATCCATAGCAGGTAGTTCTATCACCTTTCTCATTGTTGATGACCGTACCTTTCCGTTGCCTCTCGAGTAAGCAGGAAAGCATCCCCTCTTTGAGCCTTTGGAAAAAGCACCATCCCTTGAAGGCCTTTCCAACTGCATATCAAAACGCAGCTCTCCTAAGAGCTTGAAAACACTGCTCTCTTGGTTGTTGGCTGCTAAAGACCATTGCTCTAACTTGCATTTCAAAGTGGATGCTTTTGAAGGCAAGAGATTCACCGACACAAAGATCTTCTCTGTTTACTGTGTCTCAAAACGCTGGCTAGACTTGGGGGCAGAGGGCACACGTATCAAAACGCTAAAGGATTTTCCGCCAATGTACAACTTCTACCTGCATTTCAAAATGCAAGTAGTATCAAGGGAAGCAATACCAACGGGGCCTACTAGAGTGCTACACGTTTCAAAACGTTGCCAGAGAAGAATTCTTATGGCACATAACGCTGAGCATTTCAAAATGTAGACAATGGAATTACAAAACTCTCCTCTGTCCCCGGCCCTAAGCGTTTAAAAATGCAAGCTCTGAGAGTTTTTTTCCTACTGCGGGTTGCTCCTCTTCTTCATGTACTAGTCCTCTCTTTGTGGTCAAAGAGCCAAAAGCTCTGATACCATGTAAGAGTTGACGATGCGAAAGCATAGAGTTTGAGAGAGAAATGCAATAGCACTCTAACTATCATAGTGCAACACTAGATCTCATAAATGTGAGGGCTCCCACTAGACAAGCTAACCATACATCTTCCTTGCTAGCACCAAAAATTTGCAACATACTTTGCCTCTGTGGTGGAAGACAAAGTGCCTGGAGACATGATCTCCATGACACAACTGCTCCAACAAATAGGAATACATAGCCATATGTTGATATTTGACTATCCACACAACCCACATATTCCGCATATGTGTAATGCACTATGGATACATAAGCGTAAGCAATTGCTTGCCATATCCTTAAGGTATCTAAGAATGTGCTTCATTGCTTCCCAATGCTTTTTGCCAAGAACTACCATAAATTTGTTAACTATTCCCACTACAAATGCAATGTCTGGGCTGGTGGCTACTATGGCGTACATAAGACGACCTTACTACTGAAGAACATGGCACCTAGGCCATTTTTTCTTTCTCAACATCATATTTGGGAATATTCTTGCTAAGTTTTGCATTGGGGTACTCAATGTAGCCTTCCTTCCCTACACATGTCTGCATTGGGGTACTCAATGTAGCCTTCCCCCCTGCATATCAAAACGTTGCAAGACCTTATGGATGTACGTTTCCTAAGATAAGTCCAATATTCCATGTTTTCTATCCCTCTTGATACACATACCAAGAAAGTGACCTGCATCTCTCGAATCCTTCACAACAAACGTCATGCTGAGTGACTTTTTCAAGATTGCAATATTGCCTTTAGACCTCCTACTAATGAGCATATCATCGACATAAAGTATCCAGATGATAAGTGAAATGTCGTTCAACTTTTGAGTATACAAGCAATGATCTTCTTGGCTCCGTACACAAGCTTGGCATGTACTTGTCAAATTTTCGGTACCACTTCCTTGAGCTTGCTTTAAGCTATGCAATGCCTTACATAGTCTACACATGAATATTGCCCTTGTAGGCTTTTCAAGTTCAACTTCAAAACCCTCTGGTTGTTTTATGTAAACATCTTCTTCTAGATCCTCGTGTAGGAAGCAGTCTTCACGTCCATCTAGACAAGCTAGTCCAAGCACAAGATGCAATTTCATCTTGACTACTAAAGAGAAAATCTCATCAAATTCCGCGCCTTCTTTTGCTTGAATCCCTTAGTAACCAACTCAACCTTATACTTAGGCTTGGGATCTTCTGATGTATATTTCTTCTTATACACCCATTTGCAAGGCAAGGCTTGTTTATCCTCTGGCAACTTTGTCAATTCCCAAGTCTCATTTGCCATAATTGAGTTATATTTTGATTGCATTGTTTGCTCCCACTTCACGCTATCTTCCATCTGAATAGCCTCTTGGTAGTAGGTAGACTCCTCGTAGTCAATGATTAACAAATAGTCTAACCCTAGCTGAAAATGCTCAGGGGCATGAGATTTGCATAGATCTCCTCACTTCCTGACTGCTAGACTCTCCCCTCTCTATCAAGCACTGCTAGTGGTAGGAATGTCACTAGTAAATTAAGTTGTGTGCTTGATCTCACTTGAGGATACGTCCTCAAATCTGACCTTGGATACTCAAACTCTTTGACAAGTTGTCTATGTATCCTTGACTCATTGAAGATAACTTGTGACATGAGAATGACTTCTCTAGATTTTGGGTACCAGAGATAATAGCCCCTTTCTCCATCTACACCATATCCAATGAAGATGCATTTATGTGATTTGGGATCCAGCATCTTACGTAGCTCTTTAGGGACATGTGAGAATGCCTCACACCCAAATACATGTAGTCTATTGTAGTTTGGCTTCTTGCCAGTCCATATTTTTTGTGGAATCTTATAGTTCAATGGTGTACTAGGTGATCGATTGATCACCAAAATTGCTATCATAACAGCCTCTCCCCAAAACTCTAGAGGTACGTTTGCTACATACAACATGGATGTGACTATCTCTTGGATTGTCCTATTCATACACTCAACAATGCCATTTTCAGCAGGTATGTACGTCATAGTAAACTGTTTTCTAATGTCCCATTTTCTACAAAAAATCTTGAAATTAATGGAGACGTACTCTCCCTCGTTGTCAGTGCGCAAAGCCTTCAGATTTTTTTCTGACTGGTTCTTTACCATTGCAAGGAATTTTTGAAATATAGAAAAAACTTCGTCTTTCCTCTTCAAGTGAACCTTATGGTCCACTCAAGACCTCTGACCGCACATTTGCATTTTTGCAGCCGCATTGTCCTTTACATCAGTCCCAAAATATTCCTTTACATTATTAGTATACGAGCTCTTCAACTCATAAAAAACAACATCCATGCTCTCCCTCTCTCGTGGGTTGTAACATATATACCTTTTCAGCTCAACACCTCAATGAACACACATTTTTTAGCTTTTGAGTCCAACTTTGTTTGCAACTCATTCAGGACATGCACATAAGAAATACATCCAAACACTTTAAGCTACTCCAATTTAGGTTTTTTACAAGTAAACTTTTCCTCAAGTGCTATATTGTGTATGATAGAAGTAGGAATCCTACTCATAATGTAGACCGTTCATCATTGCCCTTGCAACATACAATACATTAACCAAATACTTTACTTTTCCATCTATTGAGGACAATGGTACATTTCTTGCATGTGTAATAGGATGTGTTGTATCATCCCTAGTTTCGATATAACTTGGACTATCCAAGGTTTGCATGTCAAGAACCCATTCACCATGGCTATTCATGTGATTCGATGCACCTGAATCCACATACCATACATTTTCACCATACACCTTGATACATTTGTAGACATAGTGTTCACCATATGCTACATAAGAAATAGGCTTTCTGGCTTATCCACACCTCTACTAGTACCTACAAAGTTGTTTTGGTACAATCTTTGTGGATACTCATGCTTGAAGTGGTCTTGATTGCCACATGTCCAATATCCCCTATTATTATTCTATGCATGATTTCTGCAAAAATTTCCATGGCCTCTTTGATTCCCCCTTCCTTGGAAGTCTCCTCTACCACTTGTTTTCTACCTTTGATTGTCAAATATGTGTTGATTGCCCTGATTCTAATTTCCATGACCACGACCATCTCCTTGGCCTCCACCACATTCTCTATCTCTTTCTCTATTGCTATTGTATAATACCTATTCAAAATTACCAACACTTTGTGAAGATGAATCTTTATTAACATTCTTCTCTTCCAAATTAGTAATGACACAAATTCCTTGTACATTGGCAACAAGCACACATGCATTTCCACATTGCCATCATCATCAACCATAACACCAATCGATGCACAGATTCACATTCATCCATTTTTCAAGACATAATCATTCAATGGAAAGTCCATCTTCTTCACAATGGTGAGCTATGTCTTCAATTGCATCTTCTTTACCTTGTTCTTGTTCACATATAGTGAGAACAAATTGTTCCATGCCTCCTTAGGAAAAATTGCATCTTGTATATACCCCATTATGGCATTCTCCATAATGGCAGATAATTGGTACATAACCTTATGTGCTCCCTGGTTCCAATCCTAGAACGCCTTCAAGTGCTAAGCAATAGGATTTTCCTTGGGCAACATGAGTGCGTCTTCATGTGACCTTCAATGTACCCTGAATAACCTTTACTTGTAAGTAAATTGGTCATCTTAAACTTCCAAGCATGTAAGTTGTTCTTGTCTACCTTCTTGCTAACATTCTATTGATTCCATAATTGTTAGACATGTTTGCACAAAATCAAAATTTTGAAACATGCAATGGAAAATACTAGCTTGTACTTGTCACAACCCATGACCACATTATGCATACATACACCAAACCCAACACCTCATTCTATTATACAATAGCTGTGAAAAGTGCAAGATCAACCTAGCTTCCTACTACACCAAATTGGGAGATTTGCAAAATCTTGAAACTTTGTATTATGGCAGGCAAACTCCACAATGAGGCCAAAACGTGCCCAAAACTAGAATTTGGTTGCAAAATTATCCCTAAAGTCCACAAAATCTTGAGCTACATGATCTTGAACAAAAATCACCAAAATCGAAGATTGTTGTCTTACCCTCAATTGCTCCTTAGCCACAATGAGGCTCTGATACCATGTGAAGAGATAGAGAAGGAGAGAGCTTAATCTCTTGCAAGAAAGTGCACTCGCGTGCATACACACACACAACCAAGAGAGCACACAATGGAGATGGTGGCACAAAACTACTTCTTCTCCTTCACTACTCAAATGATGATAAGATCTACAACAAGTGGGCGAAAAAGTATCATCATAGTCAATGCCTTTCTTTTTTGTATACACTTTTGCAACAAGTCTAGCCTTGTAGTGATCAATCTCACCATCCAGCTTACATTTCAACTCGCAAACCCAATGGCCTTTTTTCAGGAGGCAAATCACATAAAGTCCATGTTTCATTTTCTATAAGTGCATCATGTTTTGATTGCATTGCAACCATCAAATTTTTGGAATTATGTGCTTCATCAAAAGAAAGAGGTTCCTCCTCATCACATAAACTAGAAATACCCAAAGCATAACAATCCGACACATATGATGCATGGTAAGAACCTGAACGAATACAACTAGACATAGGTGCATCCAATTTACTATCACTCAAAGTATGCACTAGCAAATTTGGCATACCCCTAGCCTCTTCATTCTTAGTCCTTTCCACATTAATTGCATCATGTACATCTACGTCAGTAATAGGGTGATCTCTAACATTTTTGAAAACCCCCATCAGTTGTATATTTTCCTCTTTGGAACTTACATTCAAGCTTCCACCATTAATAAGATGAAACAAAGTTTCATATATGTCTTGTGAGATTACATTATTGTCTCTAGTACATGATAAAAAAGTTGAATAGAATCTTCCACGGATACAATATTTCATGAAACCAAGATACGCTTTGTTTATGGATGGTATAACTTGTAACCTTTGCTTTCAAGATTGTAACCAACAAAAATGAATTTGACAGCTTATCATCCAATTTTTTGTGTTGTAATTGTGACACCAAAGCATAAACTAAACAACCAAAACCACGCATGTGTTCAATAGATGGCTTCTTATCATGCCATGCTTCATAAAGAGTCTAGTTCAAGGACTCTAGATTTCTTTCAATCATAACCAAAAATTTCTTGAAACACATGAATACTTCAGACTTAGCTTTACACGGATACACCCATAAATTTCTAGAGTAAACATTAATGAAAGTTGCAAAGTGCAAGTAATCACCCAAGGGTGGAGTTTGCATAGGCCCACAAACATCAGTATGGACAATTTGTAACCTACATGTAGCCCTCACAAAAAATCCTTAGGAAACTTTAAACATTACATCTTACCCCAAATACAACCTTCACAAACATGCTTAAAAGATGCCTCAAGAGGTGGCAAAGAAGAGACCATATCAAATGCAAAGTTTGGCATCTGAAAAAGCCTTTGAATTGACAAGTACATTTGCAAAATTGTGCCCACACATGTCATACAAAGTGAGCTTATACAACTCATGGCACAAAATGCCAAATGCAACAATCTCATGACCAGAATTGAGATCATGAAATCTATATCGGTCATCCGCAATTTTGACAACAAGACCAAGTCTTGCAAGTGCATATATAGACAAAAAGTTCTTTTTTATCCATGGTATCTAAGGTGCATCAACAACTATGAAAGAACTATCATTTGTAGTAGTTATTACAATCTTTCCAATTCCTTTGGCTAGATAAGAGGCACTGTTGACACAAGTGATCGTAGTTTCATGTGAGGGACAGCCTTGAGAGAGGCCAATAAGTCATGATTGAAAGTAATGTTCTTTGTAGCACCACTATCAAAGTTTAAAACATGTGACTGCAGCAACTAATATACATACAACATGGACACAAGGATCAGACGTACACTCTGAACTAAATGCCCATTTTGCATCTACATAAACATCACAATCTCCACTTTCAGAAGATTCTATAGTAGTTGCACTAATAATAGATCCAACCTCTTTCTTTTTGGCTTCTTTTTCCTTCAAACTTAGGGCGCCTTATCAAGTGATCAATAAGCTCACAATAATGGCAATGCATCTTATTCTTGCATTTGTCACCAAAATTCCCACACGAGTTTTTGCCAGCAAAAGCACTAGACATAGGTGATCGGTTACTCGTAGAATTACCACGCAAAGTGGCTGCATTGTTATTATCACCTCCTCTTTGAGTAGCAACAAAAGCCCATTTTTCAACTACATGCTATTTAGCCTTGTTCTTTTTTGAAATTGCCTCATGTAATAGCAATGTGTATAATGCATCAAACTTGATAGCTTGAGGGTTTCCTTTGGTCATAAGTCTCCAAGTACTAGCAAAAGTCTGGCAACGTATCAAGAACAGTCTGTATAACTTTTTGTTCAAAAATAACTTTACTTGTAGAAATGAGTTTTTCATTGATATCCTTGATACCAGCAAGAAAAGTGCATGTTATCTTCCTTTTGCATAATCTTCGACTCCAGCTCTTTATGCAACAATGCAATTTGAGCCTCATTGTGACTTGCATAAAGACCAACCAACGGTATCCCAAGCCTATTTTGCTAATTTTGGTGAGCGAATGTGAGATGTAATAGTGTGATTCACAAATAATAAAATCGATGCATGAGCCTACACATCTCTAACGTCCCAATGAGATTGCTCACCTATAGGCAAAATAACTCTAGCCACAATAGATCTACTAGAACTTGCTTGCAACATCCTCAACAAAATCTATATCCACAAAAGGAAATT
The DNA here is from genome assembly GCF_014529385.1 of Adiantum capillus-veneris. Classification (NCBI taxonomy): domain Eukaryota; kingdom Viridiplantae; phylum Streptophyta; class Polypodiopsida; order Polypodiales; family Pteridaceae; genus Adiantum; species Adiantum capillus-veneris. Next base: position 150,998,321 of record NC_140947.1, read on the forward strand.
ATATATCAATTCCTTGCACAACATTCTAGATGCCCTTTGACACAAGAACATGCGTCATCATGTAAGCCCACATTGGGTAGTTATCCCCATCCATTATGTCCTCAACAAGCATCAACAAACATCTTGAAAACATATGTGTTGTTGTTAGCCATGGTGAGTGATTGAATCCGATGTGAAACCTTCCCTAAAAGAGGAAGAACAAGTAGGATTGACATGTGCTATATAGGACAACCCAAGGAGGATTGTAAGCGACCTATTCTATAGAAAATTGTATTGAAAAAAATTGGGCACAAAAGGATAAAATTGCATGCATAGTACTAGTTGTAGTGGAAATGGAGGCCAAAATGAGATTTCTAGAAGCACCACTTGACCTACTAATGCTCACCAAAGATCACCCAATTCAAAGAAAGTAAGCTCGGGAGTGCTGGCACCTATGTTTGGGAGGACGCAACGTGCTCTGATACAAATTGTTGGAATTAAAATTGTAGGGATGCACGCACAACTTGGAGAAGATGAAGAATCTCAAGGCACACAACATAGAGTTTATTGCTTAGTATGCAAGATAGAAAGTTAAGTTATCCCTAGAGTGATGGGTGTATACACAATTCATGGGGGGAAAAACCTCCTAGGGAGGGAAAAAGTGCCTCGATGGTCCTAAGTGTGTTCACACACATCAGTACCACATATGGTAACATCTTTTACTGTATTCTCTAAAGTCTAGAGCATTTGGGAATAAGGTCTCAAGCTCCTATGAGGATGAGATTTGAAAATTTTGATCAGAATAAATCTCTACTAATTTTTTAAAAAAATGACAAGCTAGTTCAAACAGATTATGTGGAGCTTAATTTCTTTTAACAAAATCTTTCTTCTGAGGATATTTTGCAATATTGATCTTTATTTAATAGTAAAGAACTTTCTAAACTTTCTAATCTTTGCTCATAAAATATGGTATTTTTTTTCACTCAAGTTGTTTCAGAATTTGTTTTTTAAAAAAAAGGGGGCTTCTCTTATTACAAACATATTAGCATTGGGAAAATTGAGTACAAACTTTAATGTCTTTTTGGAAGAACCACTTATTGCCATGCCCATCAAAAGGGGCGATGGCCTTTTGATGGAAACCAAGACATATAAATAAAAAAGAAGAAATAAATGGTAAACTATAATCTTAAAAAAATAACATTTATTGGAACCTCTGAGGATGTCCCTGTCTCTCTATGTCCCAATGTAGCTGTTTTTAAACCCTTTTTTGGACCAAAGAAATGCCTAAATCTTGAAATTTTGAACTAATAGGCCTATATTTATTCTAAATATGTTTAAGTTTTAACATGGATAACAATTAATAATCTCTTTGACACTTGTAACACGTATCCAAGGGTAACAAAATCTATTGTCTTATCTACATGGATGCAAGTGAGAGTCCTATCCTTGCTTAAAGATGTTTAGGTTAGCTACAATCCCAACCTTGAAGATGAAGAACTAGTTCATCTATAGACCTACTTCTTGTCATGATATATAGGATAATTAGAACTCAAGACTTATGTTACCGAAGTAGATCAACGCTCACAATGGGAAGAGTACTTACCTCTTGTAGAGTACGCCTACAATAATATTGTACATACTTCTACGGGAGAAGCACCTTTTGAGATCATTGAGGGAAGACCTAAAAGTCCCTTGCTACTCAAAGTACATGGGAAGATCTTCACCCGTCGATGAGTATAGCCATGACCTACAAGAATCTTTTCAAAAGATTAAGGAGGCTATATCCATCTCTCAACAAAGGCAAAAAGCTGTTGCTGACAAGCACAGAAGGGCCTTAACGTTCAAAGAAAATGATTGGGTCTTACTCAAGTTTCCTAAGGCTCGATTAAAGCAAACGACGGGCAAAAATCCTACGGGCCATCAAAAGTATTATGCTAAGCTAGCAAAAAGATACTATGGTCCTTTCCAAACCTTGAAGCCCATCAATGAGACGGCTTACCAACTCAAGTTGCCCAACCATTGGCTCATACACAATGCTTTTCATCTGAGCCTACTTAAGCCCTACAAAAGAGAGCCACCAAGTGAACCAATTATTGAAGACCCTCCCGAAGTTGAAGACCAAGAAGAGGTGCTACAATGCAAAGCTATCCTTCGGCATGAAGATAAGGTACTACGACATGGTAAGATTATCCGACGATATCTTATTAAGTTAAAAAATTATCCTTTTGAAGATGCTAGATGGATGCAAGGAATACATTTTAAGGATAGAATGAACCTTGTCAATACTTGCAATGTAATGTCATGCTTGAGGTCCTTGTCGTGCTTGATTAAGGTGCTTGAAGTGCTTGTCCTGCTGGATGATTAAGGTGCTTGAGGTGCTTGTCATGTTGGATGACTAAGGTGCTTTGTTATGCTTGCTTGAGAAGCTTGTGGGAACACCCCCAAGCTAGAAGTGCTTTGTCATGCTTGATGAGTAAGGTGCTTGAGCACCTAAAGTCAAAAGGAGCCCTACATAAGAGGGGGCGAGTCCATATTGTAGGGGCTAGAACACACACACACACACACACACACACACACACACACACACACTCAAGGTAACCTGAAGCGTTAAGATACAGCAAGGACACATGTCAAGCTCCTACCCATGCTACCTTCATGAGGTGCTTGAATCCTATTGGCCATGCTTAAAAGGGGTCCAATGATAAATTACTTGAATTATCTCATTGTTTTTGCATTTATCAAGTCCTCTCTCTCAAAGGGGAAAGGGGGACACTTGTTCCAAGGCTACCCTTGTTGCTTGTAATGCTTCCTGCTTGTGATTGGCTAGGCCTGGAGCGTCCAATGAGCTTCAAGTGTGAGCTACAACGGGGGGGGGGGGTCGACCCAAGCAACCTAGGGGGTTGCTTAGGGGGTATACTCACCCACACAGACTCACACGCACTTTCATTGTGTGCTATGAAAAGTGAAAGAGCTCCATCTCCTTCTCCAAGCTCCTTGACAAGTTGAGAGCCTACACCAACACTCTTGGCTATGGAGTGCAAATCCAACCAAGATCCATGCTTCAATGCTTGAGCTTGCCATCTTCTCCATCTTCATTACTATGCTATTATGTATGCTACCAAGAAGATTTATGATAAGCGAGGAACTAATTCTTTCTCCTATGAAATGTTTCTTCTTCCTCTTCCCTACCCTCATTCCCTGCTAGCTCTCTCCACCTTCAAAGGTGTTTGAGGTCTTGGGATAGTTAAAGCTTTCTTCAAAGTTTATGTTATGCCCGTGATGCGTAAAGCTTTCCATCTTCATTGCATCACCTGGGGCACAAGGAATACAAAGATTGTATTGTATCAAGTCTCTCTTAATAGGAGAAATCATAATACAAATGCCTATTGGAGGGAGGACCGGATCCACATAAATCTCAACTGTTATCATGTTCTCTAAATTCTCTCTGTTGCAAAAGTATTGTTCATGCCAAGTTAACTAATTGCTATGCCTATGTTGTTATTTTCAATTATGTTCACCCGCTATGCTCACAAAGTAATTTCTCAAAAGTACTCTCATTAAATTTCCGCTACTCTCAAGTTGATAAACCAATTTCATTACACACCTATTGTGGTAGTACACAAAAAGATGACACAAAACATGTTCTGGAAAGGGTAGCAAGACAGGACGTATATAGCCATTTGAATGGATTCTCAAGATATAGAAAACTAGCTATACACCCTAGGAATCAACACAAAATAGAGTTTGCCACTAAATGGAGCATTTTTGCTAATAGAGCCGTGCCATTTGGATTGACTAATGCTTCAACCATTTTACAAAAATTAATGAGTCATACCTTTAAAGAATACCTAAGAATCTTTTTAGAAATTTGTATGGATGACCTATGTGTTCATTCTTCTTTGTGGGAAGATCATTTTGACCATTTGAAGAAGGTCCTTGAAAAATTGTCGCTTATGTAGGATTTGTTTGAATCACAAGAAGTGTGTATTTATGATACAACAAGGTAAAGTTTTAGGGCATATAATGTCCAAAAATGGAATATCAATAGATCCTAAAAAGATCAAGGCCATCATTGAGTTGGCAGGACCTACCATGATTCAAGAAGTGCAGGTATTCATAGGACATTGTGTATATTATAAAATATTTATCTACATGTATGCCATAGTACCAAAGCCTCTCCGATGCTTTGATTATTAACTTTAGTTGAATCGACGAAGGTGAAGAGTCTTTTTAAAAGCTAAAAGATGCTTTGGTAATTACACCAATCCTAAAGGTACCTGGCTGGAACAAGATTTTCCATTTGCATGTTGACACATCAAACTTTGCTATAGGTTGTGTTTTGACTCAACCTAATGAGGGCACAATGTTTTTCCAATCTACTATGCTAGTAGATAGTTGAACACTATAGAGAAAAAATACTCCATCATTTAAAGGGAAGGGTTAAGAATGATATATGATGTGAATAAATTTTGACATTCTCTATTGGAAAACAAGTTTATATTCTTTGTAGACCATCACACCCTACACTATTTAGTGAATAAACCAGGTAACATGGGCAAGATTGTGAGATAGTTTATAATACTATTGGAATTTGACTTTACCAATCTGGTAAAGAAGTTTACATTAGGGCTGATTATCTTTCTAGGGTTCCATCATTAGGAGAAGTATCTAGAGGGGTGGATGATGATCTACCAGATGCTTATCTATTGTCTATGGAAATGGTACCAAAATGGTTTGAAACAATTGTGACTTTGATGACCATAGCACAATTTGGCATTGAATTTCCTATTCCCTTAAAACCTAAGATAGTTGAACAATTGGCAATGCTTCAATTACTTGTGGGATATTGTATTGGAAAATCTTGATGGGATTATGAAGCAATGCATTTTTGAACCACATGACTAGTAATTCTATTTGAGACAAGCTAAAGAGACCATAACAAATTGACACTTTGCTAAGGTCAAAATGTTAGAAGGATCAAATTGTTTGGGGTTTATTAGCCATCGATCAAAACAGATGCCCATAAGTATATTGAGAGATGTGAACAATGTTGTGAGGTGGAATCAATACCATCTACTATGCTGTTCAAGATTTCAAGTGTACAACAATGGGGGCAATAGTTGGTGGAATACCTCTCAACACAAATCTTTATTGAAACTTGGAGTAAATGGTAAACAATGGACAATTGCAATAGAGGCTTAGGAGATTATACTCTTATTGAAGGCCAACTATATAGACTAGTTAAGGACCAAAATGTTTGCTTCTGTGTCGACTAAAACAAATATATTCCTATCTTAGAACAAGAACATGTAGGACTAGCAGGAGAACATTTTTTAGTCAACATCACTTCTAGATCAATTATGATGGCTAGAATTTGGTGGCCGACTCTATTTTTTAAATTCCAAGGAGTACATTAAACAATGTGATGCTTACTAGAGGGTAAATTTTCCGTAGAAACAAGATATTATGACATTAAAAACAATAATGGGGGCTAGGGTTTTTGCCAAATGGTGCATAGATTTTGTGCGACACATTCAACCACCATCATATAAAAGCAAAGGCCAATATATCATTGTGGCTATTGACTATTGGACTAAAGCAGAAGTCACAAGGAAAAATGTGCGAGGATTACAACTTTCTTTCTGTATGAATATTTCTTTAGAAGATATGGTTTGCCAATTGAAATTGTAAGTGTGACAGGGGCACACACCTTCTAAATAAAGTGATTAAACACCTATCAACTCATTTGATCACATGATCAAATGAAAAGTCTGCACCCTATCATCTGCAAGCCAATGAGCAAATAGAACATACAAACAAGATAAAATAGTAAATCCCAAAAGAAAGGAATTGCAGTTACATTCTACAAGACTGCTTTGAACACTACACCATTCAGTCTATGGCTTAGATGCTATTTTGCTAATAGAATTCTTGCTACCTACATTGAAAGTGGCAAAAGAACCAGGATGGATGGGCCATGAATTAGTAGAAAAGGTGAAGGAATTCGAACAACTAGATGAGAAAATATTGGAAACCATTGAACAAATATTGGAAATCAAACAAGTCATATTGGAAACCAAACAAGTCATGCAAGGAACCAAGTAGATATGGGTGCCTAAAAAGCTACTATTAACAAAGTCCAAATCTATTTGAGTGCTTGTAAACTGCAAGAAGACACAACTACAACATGAAGAGTCAAGATTGCTATGGCTACCCAAAAAAAAAACCGACAACCATCAATACCAAATCAATCTCAAGGGAATCCAATAGTAAATTGAAGAAACTCTAGATGGTGTGGAGGAAGAAGGAGCCACTCAATAACTAGTTCTAAAAGTCAATATAGCCTCCTAGAGCCACCATGTCAACCAATCAAGGTATGGAAGCTCAAAAATAATCTTGCTTAGGGTGTTTGATCCAAAAGCTTCACCATCAAACACCCTTGAGCACATTGCTCAAGACCCTCAGCTTGCATCGTATAGTGTTCTAAATTACATTGATTTTAGTTGCATGATAGAGCCAACCAAGGCTATGTATAGACATGTGGTTTTTCCCATGCATTGAATTCTAATGACAGCTCATTGTCATTTGAGAGGACTCCAACTAGGGTGTGGGGGGGCATTCCAAATGCAAACCCAAGTTTTATTTAAATAGATAGCAATGGGCATTGTTTTTGCACCAAATTGTCATTTTTTGAGTTTTTTAACTAAACCTTTCCACTTTGTGCGCATATGCCTAGTAGATTGAGTCCAATCACAAAATAAGGAGATACACGTAAAAAATGATCCCCTAAGTGTGTGTAAATATGTAAATGTTGCTATCTTTTTGCTTATTTTTTGCTGATTTTTTGCCAAGACTGCCCAAAATTAAGCAATCCACCAAAAATATGATTGGACTTTGTCCAATCACAAGATAAGGGGCAAAGGCCAAAATGGAGCCAGGATGGTAGAGAGTCATGGAGACTCTTTTGAGAGCAAAGGCCCATTACTTCTATAAGCACACGAAGAGAATATGCAACTAGTCTCTATAGAATATCAGCTCAAGCTCCCCTACCATTTCCATCGATGTCTCAACCCTATACTTTCACTTTCACTGTCTCTATGATACATGATGCCATTGATAAACTACACATAGGAAGATCACATGATCATGATGGTCTAGTTTATCGAGCATTTGTGTCATGGACAAGATAAATTAGCACCTTTTTTGGCACACGTGTTTAATAGAGCCATATCTTGAGATCACAAACACTTTTGTGCAAATAATGAAGAGTTGGGATACATAATCCCTAGTAGCTATCATAGCATCATGATAGGTCACACATTGGCCAAGCTTTATGCTTTTGTGATTGAGCATGAGTTGAGTCATTGGGCAAGCAATAAGAGAGGGTGTTTGAGCATGTGAACAAACTGGATTTAGGAAAGGATTCTCTATGTCTTGTCGTATACTTACACTTAAGTCTATCATTGAGGAGGAATGAGCACATAGATTGTATGATTTTGAATTACATGGAGTATCTTTGCACTTTATGAGATGATGAAAAGTATAGTGGGTCTTCCAAAGGGGCCATTAAGGATAATTCACTGCATCATTGGAGTGAGGAAGGTATGTTCGCTCTCTCCTACTCTTTTTGGTTTGCATAGTGATGAAGTATCATACCATATAGAAAAAGAGGGTGATAGATGTGCATATTTATCAGGCATTTAGATACAATTTTCTTTGCTCTTCTTTTTTCCTTGCCAAAGGGTCTACCAAGATAGTTAGATGCATTACAAGCTATACACAAAATAGAGATTTGTCTATGATCCTTGAGAAGACCAACGTGATGACATCTAAGACAACACCACAGTGGAAGAGGGCATCAATACAAATATCTACTTAATATAGTTAAGAAGAGGTGAAGTATGTAGAGTCCTACACATATCTAGGAGTCATCTTTACAAGACCATCCTTCTCTATGAAAGAGGTAGCAATTTTGCTATTTACTATAGAGAGTACATGGATGACTCCTCCTCACATGATGGGGGAGGAAATGGATTTTTACAAAAATAATTTTCTTCACATTACTAAGGTTAGGTTCATGGTAACAAATCCCCCCCTAGGATTGATGCAGTGAATGAGAGCTAGCACATAGTGTATACGAAAGTGCCATGCCCTGAGAACATGATGAATCCATAAAGAGAAGTGTTAGCGGCTGGACACACCCTACGGAAAATGACTGCTCGACGGAATATTATTTTTTGTAATTATTTCATTATTGAGAAAAACCGACATTTCACCTTTGTAAATATTGGGGCTTACAGAAGTTTCCAGATTGTATCCCATTTTTGACATTTAGATTGAGTAGATCGTAAAATTGGAACATTAGGGTTTGAGATTGTAAGGTATTTATACCACTTTTGACCTTAATGAAAAAACCTTTCTCATTTTTAAAAAAGCTCTATCTGTGAGTGAGCGTACTGTGTACGAGAGAGAAAGTGAGAGTTTCATCTTGACTCTACACGCGCACCGGTGGTCGGAATCGAGTGCGGAGAAGTGCAGCGTGTTGCCCCCGACGCGAGCTACGCGCCAATACCTACATTGTGGGTGTACGGTCTGGTTTCACAAGCTCGATCTACGAGCTTCATCTGGTGATTCGGTGAGCATACATTATCCATTTTTGCATTTCAGCATATCCACGCGTTCGCATTGAGTAGAGCTACACATTAGGCACTTTAGTTTTCAGAAACGACGATGTGCAAATTTCGACTAAACATCCTCCGGGATTTTGCACCAGGTGTTTAGGGTTGGGATTTTGGTTCATAGATCTTAGGGAGAGCGACCTATTGGTGATAGTAGGGTCTCCTTCAAGTTCTGTGGCATTTCGAGAACGTTTGATGGGTATTTGGCTCTTGGAAGCGTTGTAGGAAATCTCCTCTTAAGCACTCCTGAAGGCTGTAGCTTAGACATTGGGTAGAGACCTCTGTAGGAATTAGTCGAGAGTCGGTCGAGTGTAGATTGACATTCTATGCTTGCTTCCACGTGCCTGCAGGTCGAGCTTCGTCCTTAGCTGGCAAATCTTGTTAGGAGAGTTCTCGCTGTGCTAACGTCCGTCGCAACATATCCGCCAACATTGGCACCACTGTCGGGGACGAAAACCCTAGGTAGGTGACCGAGACTAGTCCTTGAGGACAGGGATTCTCTGGCTTGCCAGAGTCTTGTTTTACATTTAGATAGGATCAGAGGGTGGAGGACTCTCTAGGTCTTAGAGGGAGTCTAGGGAGCGTGTGTCTGGCCTAGATCCTTCAACTTAAGTAGACTTAGGTAGACTTAGATAGTTTTTAGGTCTTAGTTGAGTTGATGAATAGGAGTTGGAGTGGTAGAAGGGGTGAAAGGAGAGCTTGAGAGTCCGGAGAGCCCAAGAAGCAACTGAAACACCAATATCACCATTTCACATGATGAGTAGGAGTAGGGTAAGTAGGACATCATGATTCATGATCTAGAGCACTTCATGCATGTTATACTTGCTGTTAGGTTCATCACAAGGTTGTAAAAGATGCAAAAGAGTGTTTGAAAGCTAAAGTGAAGTTCAAAAGTTGCTGTGAGTGTTTCTGAGAGAGCTGCAGAGCATCATGAGCATTTCTGTCAGGAAAAAAAAAATTAAGCCAGGAGACATCCGACGTGACATCCTACGTGTAGGATGTCTACAGGCTAATCTGGTGGGAATTTTGAAAATTTGAGTTGATCAGTGTGTTCAGAAGGTAGGTTTTACCCCATTTTCACCTGGAAAGTGGAAATTAGACCATATCTTGACAGGATAAGGCCAGATAGACAGAAATTGCCAGACATCCTACCCAAATAGTGCCAAGGCATTATTTTAAGACCAAAACCATAGGATGGCTGCATGAGCATGATCTGCATGATTTATTGAGTGCCTGAGAAGGGTTTCATCTCAATTGGGTGAGAAAATTGGGTTCTAAGCAGACTTTAGCATCTTTGACTGAAAAGGGCTAGAACATCTAAAATTGGGGTCTTTTGAAATCCAAACCAAAATCTAAGCATAGCACTGGGTTGCTGACATCAAGGGAAAGCTATGGCTCAAGTCTGCGGTCAAACAGGCCAAAAAGACATCCTACACGTAGGATGTGTTTTGTGTGATTTGGCACTCCAAACCTAATATTGAGCATACCAAAGTGATCAGCACCTTAAGGGGAGTCTGTACTTTGCATTTGAAGCAATTTTGAGCAATTAGACATGCTACGCGTAGAATATCTAATGCATAAAATTGAAGCCAAAAGCTGACTGTAGGCATAGCAGGGTGTTGTATAGCCTGAGGCAAGCCTCCTAGTCAATTTTGGCCCAAATTGGAGTTGATTTGACTGGTCATACCAACATCAGGCTACTGGAACAGATTTCTGATCCATTGACCAGCTTGTAGGTGTCCAAATCAAAAAGTAAAAGTAGCTGTGGACTCAACACATCAAGGGGAGTCTATAGTGCAAAAAACCAGGCAAAACAGAGAAGGAGACATCATACGCGTAGGATGTCTACTGGGGCTTAGGGAAGTGAAAAACTGACTGAGGACATACAGTGATGTTCTAATTGACTTAAGAGTTCCAGATTTTCTTTCAGAAGTGAATTTGGACCTTGTTTGACCTTTTGACAGAGCAAAGGCGGAATTAAGACTTTTCAGGTAAATTGACCAACATCCGAGGAAAGTACAGTTCTAGATTAGCAGACCTAATCAAGAACATCAGAAGTGTATAAAATACAGTAGTGGTTGAGGTTAACACTCTAGTTATACCAATCATTACTAAGACCACCTCTAGCGGTTAAATGCTTTGATTTGATTGCCGAAATTAAACGCTTGTGTACATGTATATTCAGCGGCGGCAAAGAAAGAAGTTGTGCGAAAACTGATCCTTTGCCAGGTGAGTGGTTGGATTTGTGTTAAATTGCAGTGCTAAGTTTGATGAATTTAAGATTAGGAAGATACATTCTTAGAGACCAAAAGGTGGCAGGTGATCAAGGTAGCTTAGTGTCCACCGAGGATAGTGTAACTCAGGCAAGGCTAGATCCACTAGCACCGATTATTGAGGAGGGTAGTGATACTGACACTTCATCCGATACATCCTTCTTCATGATGGGTAGTCAACAGCCAGGAGGTTTCACCTATGAAGGACCAATGCCAGGAGGAAGCACGTCCCTAAATCCTTTGAACGATTCCAAGTTCGCTATAATCTTCTTAGAGGGAACAAACTCAAGGGGAGCCCTAGTTTATTCTGACTATCAAGGGCGCAAGTGTATTTGTATTGAAGAAAGACCTGCTCAGAGACTGGAGATAATTTGAGTCTATGATAATGGAGAGAGATTCCGAGATGAAAATGGGAACCACTATCTAATAGTTAGTAACCCTCAGGATTACAATAGATATGGAGATAACGTGGCAAAAGGAAAATTGGTTTCAGAAACTCAAGAACCGCCTCCAAACATTGATCGACCTGGAGCGCTTTTTATGTATGATAAGAAAACAACCAGGGTCTCTACTCATAATGAGAATGTGGGAATTTACAAGCATGAGAGAGAGGGAATAGTCTCTTACTTCCGATGCAAAGAACCCTATCCAAACAAATTAATCAAAGACAAGGTTCTTTACTTATTCTCTTATGAAATTGCTATGGGGAAGGATATTGTTTTTGTTGACAGGTACGGGCGAGAATACAAACGTATTCTCCCAGAGGAGGTAGAAAAGGCAACAGTTCCAGAAGCATCAACATATGTCCCAGAAGAAGTGCCAAGAGCCACCTACACCCCTAGCAAGTCGACAAATCCATTTTCAGAAGAGTACAACGCGACCTCACATTCTACCCAACAACAGACGTTCAACTACCAGAACCAACCAGCAACCCAACCATCATTGCAGGCATGGCTTCGACAGAGTGCAACATTAGAACAAAACCAAAACCAAGATGGTTATCCAGCCACACGAGGGCTAAGGGATTTACAAGAACCACCACTCTATTCACGGTATCAAGGCCAGAGTAAGCGAGCTTGGAAGACCACCCATAGAGCGAGTTCGAAGAGATGAACCATCTCTTGCAAGAACCGTTAGAAATTACAGCTTAGGAGCACCATTGGGAGAGGAACCTGCCCACTACCGAAGGCCAGAGGAGGTATATAGATTGGGACGATGAGATCCAATGATGAGATTTGTAGACCATCATAGAATTAGACCTTCTCAAGTGCAAAAATGGGTAAACAAAAAATACACGGGAAACAGAGATCCTAGAGATCATGTAGCAGCCTTTGTGCGTGTAATTAGAGCTGAAGAGGTGTTAGACTTCCCTACCCAATTTGCAGGGTTTGGACTAACCCTAGAGGAGGATGCTGCCACTTGCTTTGACTCTGTGGAGCGTAGAGACTCTGAGTCTATGGAGGAGGTGTTTGACGAGTTTAGTGAGAAATTCTCACAAAGGGGGATAGCTCATAATACAGTCTCACAAATCCATAAATTCAAACAGAAAGAAGGGGAGTCTGTGCGAAAGGCAGCCCTACGACTAAAAAGATATGTTAAGTTCTGTCTTGTGGAAGAAATGTCAACTCAGTCCAGACTTATGCTTATATTTATCCAAGGACTGAGGAATGCAGATCTCCAAAAGGACTTACATATGAAGAGGAGCACGACGTTAAATGAGTTAACTAAGGAGGCTCTTTACCTTGTAGACAATTGTGCGGTCTACAATGAGAAAGAATTCAAGGATCTTGACGACGATTCATCCTCACAACAAAGTGGAAGCAAGTCCGCTAAGACGGCACCGAAAGGAGAAGTAGCTGTAAACTAGGAGCAGCTTGTAGAGGAGGTGCTAAAAAAGATTAACCTATACGCCAAACCTCAGGCTAAACAGCCTTAGTGGTGTGCTATTGAACAAAAATGGACAAACCATGGGACGGAGGAATGTTATTATAACAAGGGGTATGTGAGAGAATGACCTTATGCTCCCCAAGCTCAGGTAGTATCTCCTCCACTTCCACCGATGCCGAGGTATCAAGCAGGCAGCCTACCAGGACCTGTAGGTGTAGAAAGACCACAACCAGTGTTGGGGCAACAACCACCCCTACCAGGATTACGACCATTCGGCATAAGATACACACCAACAGTAACCGAACCAAAAGAGAAGGCTTTGGTTCCTATGCATGCATATTATGCATGCATATTATGAAGATCCCAATGGATATGCTGCAAAATCTGTCTATTATCCACCAGAAGAACCCTCAACGCCAGAACCATGGAGCATGATAGGAAGTGCATGACCACCAACAGCTGCACAGGCAGCAGGAGAAGGAAGATATAGCTTAGATGAACGAACATTGTTGTTCATAGCCAACGTAGGCATGGGAGGGAAGAGACATGCATACCAACAAAGAGGAGCTCAAGGAGCACCTCAACAACCTAAGGGACCCTGCTACAAGTGTGGTGGAGACCATTGGCTAAGAGACTGTCCTCATGATGAAATCATTAGAGTCAATGCATATTGCACCGAGTGTGGAGTTACTCATTTGATTCCTGATTGCCCTAAGAACCCGAGCAAACGAGCAAAAACTACCTTGAACATGCTGGAAGCAGTGCCTTCCAGTGGAGGGTCAGAAAACGAGACAATAATACCTATTCAGGTAGTGACACGAGCCCAAGCTCAAAGAATGACAAACGAACCCATAATTGAAGAGCCAAAAACCGATGCCCCAAGTTAAGAAGTGAAGAATCATAGAAGCACTTGGAAAGCTAGAAAGGCACGTATAAAAGCCATGAGAGAACGAGAGCAAACGGCTCTATCCGAGGAGTTAAAACACACAAAGGATAGATTAGAGCGGTTAGAGGATCTAGCTAGCTTAAGCTCACACACTGCGGCAACCATAGCACCCATGGAAATAGCAGAACCCAAAAGTGCAAGATCAGGAGGATCTGTGTTAGTAGAAAAAGGTAAATGAGCAGTTGGACGCACTTTTAAAAGCTTACGAAGCCAGACTAAAAAACAACCAAACCCAAGAGCAAAGATGGATGACTTATCCATATGTAGAAATAGAAAAACAGAGGTTGGAAATGTGTCGAAAGATGATTGAAACAGCTCAATCCTTGATAGAAAACCCGCTTGGTAAACCTGCAAGTTGGCATGAAGTACCAGCTCCAACCCCTATCAAACCAACTTTAGAGAAACAAGTAGAAACAAAGGAAAGACTCACGAATGCCTCTGAGTCTAGGGGAGAGCCTATCATAGTGCCAAATACAACAGATGAGACAAGTGACGGGTTCCAGCCTAAAACATTGAAAGAAATGGGTAGGGATTGTAATGGTCTACATGACCTGTGGAAGCAAATCCGTGATGCCAACAAAGCTAACAGGGTGAGTTACCACATGTATATCACGAAAAAAGAGAAAAATGAGATCTTACCTCCTATTGAAGAATTTGAGGCAAGATCACAAATGAACTTTGATATGCATTCACAAGGGGGACACCAGGGATCAATTAGTTCGGGGCACAGCCAACCAGACTCACTAACAAATATACCCTCTTACCTAGGAGAGTATGAAGCCAAGTCTGAGGTTAGAGCAATCCCATCCCAAGGCTTTCTTCTAACAGAGTGATGGATTCACAAGGGTTGATTGAATTGCTATCCACCCCTATGGCATGTATAATCACATTAGCCGAACTCCTGAGGTTACGAACAAACATGTGGACCACCGTAGGCAAATGCTTAGAAAAATTTGAGTGAAAGACCCCACCTAGAAGCTTCAAGAAGGGATCAGAGAATTGGACAAGCCTCAACTAAACACTAGGACAGTACCTTTAAACAAGGTTGGAGAATATTGCGAGGGGGAAGATGGAAACACCACGCTACCAATAGAATTCCAGGGAGTAATTTCCAAAGCTATTCTAGACAGTGGAGCAGGAGTCGCTATTGCTACTAAGGAAATCTGGAAAAAATGGGTAAAACCGGCTTTGAGAGCTACCAAAATGAAATTGCAATTGGCAGATGGGTTCATGGAAAAGCCTTTAGGACTCTTAGAAAAAGTAATTGTCACCTCGTGCGGAATCGAGTATGAGCATACATTTGCAATAGTCGATTTCGATAAAAAGAACAATTACGAGATCGTCTTGGGAAGACCATTCATGAGACAATAAGATGGTCCAGGATTGGGGTTATGACCACATATACCTCAGACATGGCGAGACAACAACCAAATTCACCTGAAAGACCATAGTTACAAAGATGTGAACCAGGCACCAGTGGAAGAGTTTGATTCAGCTACATTGGCAAGGTCCGAACTCCCAGCATGGTTAGGGCAACAGAAAGAGCAATGGATGTGCGGAGCTTCACATTGTGGGAGTTTAAAAAGAGAGGAATGCGTATTAGAAAGAGCTATTGAGGACAAGGATTATATTCCAGAACCTTTTTCTGAAGATGCCTTGGAGCCTCTGGAATGGGAACACATACTAGCAACGTTGGATGTCTGTACCATTACAGATAGTCCAACGACAAAGTGCGAAGGGAATGGACGCAAGAGGAAATAAAACAAGTAAGGAAAGCTAAAACAGAAACAAAATTTAAAAAAACTCAAAAATCAAAACACAAAAAAACAACAGACCCAGTGTGGACCAAATTGGAGCGTAAAAAGAAATACCAAGAACTAAAACGGTCTTTACGAGAGGTATGGACTACTGAGGGAGAAAGTGATGGTAAGGAGGAGTGAGAAAAAGGAAACATGAATGTACCATCACACAATTCACCATCCAGAACAGAAAAATCATAATGACACCACCAATCAGGGAAAGAATAAACCAGGAATCTTACGATGGGCCGAAAAATGCCAAACGGATAGACCTCGTTGAACCAGGTGAAAAGCCTCAGTCGATCTATATCACAACTGATTTAGAGCTTGAAGAAGAAGAACAGTTAACACAACTTCTCAAGAAGTATAAAGATGTGTTTGCATGGTCCTACAAAGACCTCAAAGGAGTTGATCCATCAATATGCCAACATACAATTCCTTTGAAATCAAATGCCAAACCGAGCAAACAACATCCTTATACATATAATGACACATTTGCTAAACGAATCAAAGAGGAGATTGACAAGCTGATGGATGTTGAATTCATCTATGAAATCGAGCATACAGATTGGGTGTCACCCATTGTGGTTGTCCCCAAAAAGAACGGAAAGCTACAAGTGTGTGTGAACCTCAAAAAGGTTAATCCAGCCACTATAAGGGATAATTATCCCTTGCCGATCACAGAACATGTACTTGAGAGGGTGGGTGGAAAACGGGCTTATTCCTTTCTCGATGGGTTTTTAGGGTATAACCAACTGGCAATTGCAATAGAGGATCAACACAAAACAACGTTTGCCACAGAATGGGGAATATATGCGTATAGAGTTATGCCTTTTGGCTTAACCAATGCACCAACTACCTTTCAGAGGTTAATCACTCATGCATTCAAAGAATACCTGAGAATATTCTTAGAAATATATATGGTTGATCTTTGTGTACACTCTCTTCTACGAGAAGAATATATTGACCATTTACAAAAGGTATTTGAGAAGAATATATTGAACATTTACAAAAGGCATAACATATCGAATCTGTCTTAACCCGGAAAAGTGTATTTTTATGGTTAGGCAAGGCCGCATCTTAGGACACATTGTCTCAAGAAATGGCATAACCACTGACCTAGACAAAATCAAAGTCATAGTAGACCTGCCCAGGCCTACTAATGTGAAACAAGTGTAATCCTTCATGGGACACTGCGGATATTATCGAAGATTCATATAAATATATGCAGTCATCGCACAACCTTTGTATCGGTTGTTAGTCAGTTTCGACTGGACAGAGGAGTGTGAAAATTCATTCCAAAAGCTTAAGGAAAACCTTGTATCAGCACCTGTACTTAAGGCACCAGATTAGGAAAAGATATTCCGTGTTCACATTGATGCATCTACATATGCAATCGGGAGTATTCTGGCTCAACCTGGAGACGAAACAATGGATTTCCCAGTTTGTTATGCAAGCCGACAGTTAAACACTGCAGAAAAGAACTACACAACCACTGAAAGAGAGGGTTAGGAATGATTTATGCTGTAGAGAAATTTCGGCATTATTGCTGGCAAAAAAATTTGTGTTCTTCACAGATCATCAAGCTCTTTTGTGTCTGGTAAATAAACCATGCAATACTAGGAGAATTGTACGTTGGTTTATTATATTGCTAGAGTTTGATTTCACAGTGGTGGTCAAAAAGGGTAAAACACATCTACGGGCGGATCATCTTTCAAGGCTACAAAACGGGGAGGCTCTTGAAGGAGTAGATGATGACATACCTGATGCTTATCTTTTCAATATTGAAATAATACCCAAATGGTCTCAGGAAATTGTTAGCATTCTTCCCTTTGGAGATAGATTTGATAGCAAGGAAGACAGATCCAAACAACAAACAATTCGACAAACAAAAAACTTCCAGTTGATTGGAGGAAGGCTGTATCATCTAGGATCGGACTAGATTCTATGATTATGTATAAATCCGGAGGAGTTTGAGTGTTATCTTGAAGAAGCACATGTCCAGGATTGTGCATTTCATTGTTCAACAATGAAAACACACCAGAGACTGAAACAATTAGGGATTTATTGGCCAACTATGTATGCTGACACACATGCTTATGTTAACAATTGTACTATATGTAGTGCCAAATGACCAGTGGATCACGCGACATTGTTTTAGGTAAACATTGCACCTGCATGGAGTCAATATATCATTGATTTCTTAACCACAAGGAAAACATAACAAGAGCACGGAAAAGGGTTATAGAGCTGGAGGCTCACGACTATAATTTAATTGGGAACCAACTCTATAAGCGAGGAAAGGACAATCAACTTAGAATCCGTGCAAGTGAAAGTGAATACCTGCTGATTCTAGAACACGCACATGGAGACATAAGTGGAGGCCATTTTTCAGGCGATAAGACAGCAAAAATTGTCTTAACTGCACGAATATGGTGGCCTACATTCATATGGATGCTGAGGAATTTGTAAAGCGTTGTGACGCATGTCAGCACACCAAGGTGCCGATAAAGAGAGATAAGATGCCACTTCGAGCTCGACCTACGAGCTTCATCTGGTGATTCGGTGAGCATACGTTATCCGTTTTCGCATTTCAACATATCCACGCGTTTGCATTGAGTAGAGCTACACATTAGGCACTTTAGTTTTTGGAAACGATGACCTGCAAATTTCGACCAGACATCCTACGCGATTTTGTACCAGGTGTTTAGGATTGGGATTTTGGTTCATAGACCTTAGGGAGAGTGACCTATTGGTGATAGTAGGGTCTCCTTCAAGTTCTGTGGAGTTTTGAGAACGTTTGATGGGTATTTGGCTCTTGGAAGCGTTGTAGGAAATCTCCTCTTAAGCACTCCTGAAGGTTGTAGCTTAGACATTGGGTAGAGACCTCTGTAGGAATTAGTCGAGAGTCGGTCGAGTGTAGATTGACACCCTCTGCTTGCTTCCACGCACCTGCGGGTCGAGCTTGGTCCTTAGCTGACAAATCTTGTTAGGTGAGTTCTCGCTGTGCTGACGTCCGTCGCGGCGTATCCGCCAACAAGAAGCAAGCCCACAGCTTTACAGAAAGCTTGAAAATTCTCACAAGGCACTGCCTTTGTGAATAGATCTACAAGTTTGTCCTACATCGGCACACAAGCCAAGCTAATCTCTCCTGGTGAGAGTCTCTCCCTATCATAGTGATAATGTACCTCAATGTGCTTTGTGCAAGCATGAAAATTGGGTTTCTAACAACTGTCAATGCACTCTGACTGTCAATGTAGAAGATGTTTGTAGTGTTTTATCCAACAACCAAACCATCCATAAGGAATGTGATCCATACACACTCAACCATAGCTATAAATGTACTCAACTTCAGAATTGGGAGTGGCCACAATATATTGATTCTTGCTCAACCATGATGTTCTCTCTAACTGTCAATGTAGATGATGTTGGCAGTGTCCTGTCCACCAACACCCAAACCAGCCATAAGGTGTCTGAGCCATACACACTCAACCATAGCTGCAAATATTGCAATGTACTTAGCTTCACAATTAGAAGTGGCCACAGTATGTCGCTTCTTGCTCAAACATGATATGCATCAACTGTTGAGCATGAAATAGAAACCACTTGTGGACGCTTGTGTGTCATAACAACCATTCCAGTCCGAGTCCCAAAAAGCATGCAAATCTGGTAGCAATGATCCCTTCTTGGGATAAAACAACCCAACATATAACGTGCTACTCAAGTAGCAAAATATCCTTTTAACGGCCTGCCAATGCTTAGACCCTGTGCTATGCATAATTCTGTTGACCTGTGAGACTGCAAATTGAATATACGACCTTGTATTGCATACATAAATAAGGCATCCAATAGAATTCTGATAAAGAGTGACATCAACAAGATCTCCAACATCATGAAGACTTGATCTCAAACCTATTTCCATTGAAATATCAATAGGTTTACAGTCCTGAAGTCCGTAGTAATGTCTCTATGTATCTTGCTTGACACAAAGCAATACCTCCATCATACTGCTTACATTGTATGCCCAAGTAATGATGCAAAAATCCAAAGTTTTTCATCTTGAAAGTAGCATTCAATTTAGCATTGAATTCAACAATGTGCATCTCATGGGGACCAGTAATTAGTAAATCGTCTATATACAAAAAGATAATGAGATATACATCACCCTCCTGTTTAACATACAAAGTGCTTTCAATTGGTGGACTGTTTATAAAAGACTTGTTTAACCAAATGAGTGTTTGCTATCTCATACCAAGCATGAGGAGACGGCTTTAACCCATACAAAGCTTTCTTGCATTTTCACACTTTTGTTTCTTTTTCTTTCTTGACAAAATCATGAGGCTGTGTTACATAAACTTCCTTAAATATATCACCATTCAAGAAAGTAGTAACAATGTCTGATTGATGTACATTCCATCCAAAATGAGCTACCAATGCACATAGAAAACAAATAGTAATCATACGACAAGTAGGAGCAAAAGTCTCTTTATAGTCAATGCCTTTCTGTTGTGCATAACCTTTTGCAACAAGTTTAGCCTTGTAGTGATCAACCTCACCATCTAGCTTACGTTTCAACTTGTAAACCCACTTTGTACAAATGGCATGAAGATGAAGAAGATGGCCAGCTTAAGCATCGAAGCATGGCTCTTGGTTGGATTTGCATTCCATAGCCAAGAGTGTTGGTGTTGGTTCTCAACTTCTCAACAAGCTTGGAGAAGGAGATGGAGTGTGTGTGTGTGTGTGTGTGTGTGTGTGTGTGTGTGTGTGTGTGTGTGTGTGTGTGTGTGTGGGAGAGTATACCCTACAAGCAAGTCCCCAGCTTCCTTGGTCAACCCCCCCCCTTGTAGCTCATGTTAGAAGATGATTGGGCCCCTACAAGCCTAGCCAATTACATGCACGGTGCATATCAGGCAACCATGATAGGCTTGGGACAAGTATCCCCCTTTCCCCTTTGAGAGAAAGTACTTGAAAAATGCATAATCAATAAAACAAATTAGCTAATTTATCATTGGACCCCTTGAGAGGCCAACCAATAGGCTTTAGGCACACCATGAGGCCAACATGGAGAGGACCTTGACACGTTTCCTTGTTGCCTCCTTGGACTAGGCTTGCCTTGTGTGAGGGTGTGTGTGTACTCTCTCTTGCCCCTACTTGTAGGGCTAACCCCCTCCTTGTAGGGATCCTTGTTGTCCTTTTGAACACCTTAAGCCCCTCATGCTTGGAGAAGGTTCCCACTTCAAGCATGACTCTATCACACTTGGAGAAGGTTCCCACATCAAGCTCAGCCCTAGCACCTTAAGCACCTTAGTCATCGAGCACGACAAGCACCTCAAGCACCTTAGTCCAGCAAGCACAACAAGCACCTCAAGTTTGGTCCGGGTTCCCACCTCAAGCACAACCCTAGCTTGCCTAAGTTCAAAGGACTTTTAACACTAACCTTTGGAGGTCTTTAATGAAGCTAACCATAAGGTCTTTAAGCTTCATTAGGTAGCATTGCTTTTTGACATACCATCTCTCATTTGGACCCCTTTTACCTTGGCCCCGTGTTGGGACAGATCCTTAAGCATTTGCCTATATTCTAACCCTTGTTCCAATTTATTCTCCCACATTAAATGATCGATTTAATATGAGAAAATCATTGGGTTGGTTAGATATTAGATTTTACGACATTATCTCTCTCTTGAAATCATAGTCGTCCTCGACTATGAGGTAGAAGAGATAAAGCCTTAGTCATTAGTCGATGTTTCTTAGCGGGTAGAGGATCCCTTCTTACCCTACGACATCATTCCAAGATGGATGACTAATCCATTTGGTGCTTGGGAACGTAGCTGTCGTAAGCATGTTTGTTCTTTAGTCCATTTCATTCTCCTAAAGTACTTGGTGTTTGAGAGACGTCGTCATCACAAACACGATTCTAAGTATGCATACTATTTAAATTTGTGCACAATAAAAAAAGAGAATTAGTCTTATAAGACAAAAACATTGATCATCTAAAAGAAACATGTTCCTTTGCTTACTCTAATGTAGCAATGTAAGTATTGACATGGTCCATACTATCCTTAAGTTGTATTTGGTCGAATTAGGGTTGGAGAAACGCACACAACTTGGAGAAGACGAAGGAAGCTCCAAGGCACACAATAGAGAGCGTGTTACTTAGTGTGCAATGGAAAGATAGATAGCCCTAGAGTGATGGGCGTATATACAATGCTCGGGGGAAAAAACCTCCTAAAGAGGAAAAAAATGCCCCGGCGGTCCTAGTGTGTTCACACACATCACTACCACAGGTATATGGTAACAAATCCCCCCTAGAGTGATGTGGTGAATGAGAGCTAGCACATGAGTAAAAGGAAGTGCCATGCCCTGAGGACATGATCAGTCCACAAAGGGGAGTAAGCCCAAAGCTTTGCGAAAAGCTTGAAGCTTCTCACAAGCCAATGCCTTTGTGAAAAGATCTGCAAGGTTGTCCTGTGTTGGCACATAAGCCAAGCTGATCTCTCCTGCTGAGAGCCTCTCCCTGACATAGTGGTAATGCACCTCAATGTGCTTTGTGCGAGCATGAAAAACTGGGTTCCTCGCAACTGCCAATGCGCTCTGACTGTCAGTGTAGATAGTGTTGGTAGTGTCCTGTCCAACACCCAAATAAGCCATAAGGCGTTTGAGCCATACACACTCAACCGTAGCTGTGAAGACTGCCCTGTACTCAACCTCACAACTCGAAGTGGCCACAGTAGGTTGCTTCTTGCTCAACCATGATATACATGAACTGCCAAGCATGAAACAAAAACCACTTGTCGAAAAAGCAAGTAAGTCTGACGGCAATGATCCCCCCTTGGGATAAAACAAGCCAAGATGTATAGTGCCACTAAGGTAGGGGGACAACCTGCCAATACTTAGACCCTGGGCTATGAATAAATCTGCTGACCTGTGAGACTGCAAACTGAATATCTGGCCTCATGTTGCATACATAAATGAGGCAGCCAACAGTAGTTTGGTAAAGAGTGACATCAGCAGGATCGCCAGCATCATGTAGACTCAACTTCAAACATGTTTCCATTGGAGTGGCAATAGGTTTGCAATCAACAAGTCCAAACTTACATAGCAATGTCTCTATGTAACTTTTTTGACACAATACAATACCACCATCACACTGCTTAAACTGTATACCCAAGTAATGAAGCAACACCCCAAATCTTTCATCTTGAAAGTAGCATTCAAATCAGCCTTAAATTCAATGAGAAGTACATCATCCTCACACTTTACATACAATGTGGTTTCTATTGGACTGTTATGAAAGCCTCGTTTGACCAAATGAGTGTCAGCTTTCTCATACCAAGAATGAGGAGATTGCTTCAACCCATACAAACCCTTCTTACATCTTCACACTTTGTCCTCTTGTCCTTTTATGACAAAACGAGGCTGCGTTAAATAAACTTCCTCAAATATGTCACCATTCAAGAAAGCAGTAACAATGTCTGATTGATGTACATCCCAACCAAAATGAGCTGCCAATGCACATAGAAAACTCGCAGTAGTCACACGACAAGTGGGAGCAAAAGTCTCTTCATAATCTATGCCTTTTTGCCAGGAGGCAAATCACATAAAGTCCATGTGTCATTCTATATAAGTGCATCATATTCTGATTGCATGGTAGCCATCCAATTTTCTGAATTCTGTGCTTCATCAAAAGATAGAGGCTCCTCAACATCATGTCAGCTAGACACAGCCAAAGCATAACAATCTGATGCATAAGATGCATGGCGAGAGCCTGAACGAGTACGACTAGACAGAGGTGCATCCAATTTACTGTCTAGCAAAGTGTGCACCAGCTATTTTGGCATACCTCTAGCCTGCTCATTTTCAGCCCTTTCCTCATCAAGTACATCGTGTACATCTGCATCAGTAATAGGTTGATCTGTAACATTTTTAGAGACCCCCATAGGCTGTACATTTGCCTCATTGGAACTTACATTCGTATTTCCACCACTGAAAAGAGGCAACAAAGTGTCATAAATGTCCTGTGAGCTTACATTATTGTCTCTAGTACATGACAGCAAGGGTTGAACAAAATCTTCCACAAACACTACATCCTGTGAAACAAGAATACGTTTTGTTTGCAGATGATACAACCTATAACCTTTGCTTTCAACACTATAACCAACAAAAATACATTTGACAGCCTTATCATCCAATTTTCAGTGTTGTGCTTGTGGCACCAAAGCATATGTCAAACAACCAAAAACACACATGTGCTCAATAGAAGGCTTTCTATCATGCCATGCTTCATATGGAGTAATAGACTGCAAAGCTTTTGTAGCACACCTGTTAAGTACATAAGTGGCACACATGATGGCCTCAAGCCAAAAAGAATGCGGCAAAGATTGACTTTTGACCATACATCGTGCCATTTCCGTCAGTGACCTGTTTTTCCTCTCAGCAACACCATTTTGTTGAGGTGTATAAGGCACTGTACTTTGGTGTTTTATCCCACGACTAGCCAAAAATGCATTAAATTCATGAGACATATACTCCCCCCCTTGATCGGAACGGAGGGCGCCCATAGTACATTTCGAGACATTTTCAGCCATAGCCAGAAAATGTTTGAAGCACATAAAGACTTCGGACTTCGCTTTAAGCGGAAATACCCATGCATGCCTAGGGTAATCATCAATGAAAGTCACGAAGTAAAGGTAATTGCCCAAGGACGGAGTTTGCATGGGCCCACAAACATCACTATGCACAAGCTGCAACCTGCATGTGGCCCGAACTGAACCATCCTTTGGAAACTTAGAACGCTGCATCTTACCCAAAATCAGATTTCTGCAAACGCAGCAAACTGGCAAAATTAAGATGACCAAAACGTACATGCCAAAGTTTTGCATCTCAAATAGCCCTTGAATCTACAACAGCATTTGCAAAATTTTGTCCACACTTGTCATACAAAGTGAGCTTATACAGCCCACGACACAAAAGGCCTGATGCAACAATTTCATCACCAAAACTAAGATCATGAACTGTACATCTGTCATCCACAAATTTGACTACAAGTCCAAGTCTAGCAAGTGCAGATACAGACAAGAGATTCTTCTTGATCCCAGGTACATAAAGTGCATCAACAAGTGTGAAAGAACTGGCATTTCTAGCAGTAAGCACAATCTTTCCAACTCCTTGAACCGGATAAGAGGCATTGTTGGCACAAGTGACTGAATTCCCACGAGGGACAAACTCGAGAGAGGTAAACAATTCACGATGTGAGGTAATGTGCTTCGTAGCACCACTGTCAAATTACCACACATATGAATCTGCAGCAAGTGACAAGCATGCATCATGGACAGTAGGATTGTAAGTGCACTCTGCGCTAAAGCCCCATTCTGCATCAACATCAGCATTACAGTCTCCTTTCACAGAAGAGTCAACAATGGCTGCATTTGTAGTGGAACCAGCATTTGCAGTGGAACCACCCTCTTTCTTCTTAGCCTCTTTTGCCTTCAAGTTAGGACACTGCTTGATCAAGTGATCCTTAGCTTTACAATAATGGAAACGCATATTCTTTTCTCCCTTATCACCAGAATTGCCAGACGAAGTGCTGCCAGCAGAAGCATTAGGAACAGAAGTTTTGCCACTCGCAGCAGAACCATAAGAAGTGGTTGCATTGCTGTTACTACCCTTCCTTTGAGAAGCAATAAAAGCCTGTTCAACTGCACGCTGTCTAGTCCTGTTTTTTCTGGAAAGTGACTCTTGCAACAACAATGTGCATAATGCATCAAACTTGACAACTTCTGGATTTCCTTGGGTCATAAGTCTCCAAGTACTAGCAAAAGTCTGGTAAGAATCTGGTAAGGCATCAAGAACAGTCTGCACAAGGGAACTGTCTGAAATGACTTAACCTGTAGAAATAAGCTGCTCGTTGATATTCTTGACACTAGCAAGGAAAGTGTCCATATCATCTTCCTCATGCATAATCTTCGACTCCAGCTCTTTACACAGCAAAGCAATTTTAGCCTCATTGCAACTTGCATAAAGACTAGCCAAAATATCCCAAGCCCGTTTTTGCAGATTTTGCTGAACGGATGTGAGGAACAATGGTGCGCTTCACAGACAACGCAATCAATGCATGAGCCTGCGCATCCTTTACTTCCCAACGAGCTTTCTCTGCACATAGGCAAAACAACTCTAACAGCAGCAAACCTTGCAGCAAGACTTGCAACATCTTCAACATCGCCTACATCCTCAGAACCAGGACGTACATCAATGCCCTACACAATATTCTAGACGCCCTTTGACACAAGAACATGTTGCATCATATAAGCCCACATAGGGTAATTGTCCCCATCCAACTTGTCCTCGGCAACAAACATCTTAAACACATCTGTGTAGTTGTTGTCAGCCATGGTAAATGTTGCACCTGATGTGAAAATTGCTCGAAAATAGGAGAAATGGAGCGAGAACAACACGTGCTATATAGCACAAACCGTAGAAGACTGTAAGGCACCTGTTATGCAGGAAACGGCATTGACAGAAACTCTGCACAAAATGACGAAATAGCCTGTGTAGTACTGTCTGTAATGTAAACGGAGGCCGAAATGAGCCCGAATCGAAAATCTGAGCAGACCAAGCTCAACGAACTCTCCCGAAATATTTGTCGACCTGCGAACGCTCGCCAAACTTCATTGAAACCGGAGAAAGTGAGCAGGCGTGTGCTGGAGCAGCTGGCGACTAAGCCCGGGAGGACGCAACCTGCTCTGATACCAATTGTTGGAATTAGGGTTGGAGAGAAACGCACACAGCTTGGAGAAGACGAAGGAAGCTCAAGGCACACAATAGAGAGTGTGTTACTTAGTGTGCAATGGAAAGATAGATAGCCCTAGAGTGATGGGCGTATATACAATGCTCGGGGGAAAAAACCTCCTAAAGAGGGAAAAAATGCCCCGGCGGTCCTAGTGTGTTCACACACATCACTACCACATGTATATGGTAACCGTATTCCTTGCATCCATCTAGCATCTTCAAAAGGATATTTTTTGAGCTTAATAACATACCGTCGGATAATCTTACCATGTCGTAGTACCTTGTCTTCAAGCCGAAGGATAGCTTTGGGTGTAGCACCTCTTCTTGGTCTTCAATTTATGGACGGTCTTCCATAATCTCTCTTGGTGGCTCCCCTTTGTAGGGCTTAAGTAGGCTCACATGAAAAGCATTATGTAAGAGCCAATGGTTGGGCAGCTTGTGTTCATATGCCATCTCATTGATTGGATTCAGGATTTGAAAAGGACCATAGTATCTTTTTGTTAGTTTAGCATAATACTTTTGATGGCCCGTAGGATTTTTGCCTATCGTTTTCCCCAATCGAGCCTTGGGAAATTTTAGTAAGACCCAATCATTTTCTTTGAATGTTAAGGCGTTCTGTGCTTGTCACAACATCATCTTTTGCCTGTTGAGAGATGGATATAGCCTCCTTAACCTTTTGAAAAGATTCTCGTAGGTCACGGTTATACTCATCGGCAGCGAAGATTTTTCATGTACTTTGAGTAGCAAGGGACTTTTAGGTCTTTCCTCTATGATTTCTAAAGGCGTAGAAGTATGGACAGTATTATTATACGCATACTCTACAAGGGGTAAGTACTTCTTTCGTTGTGAGCATTGATTTACTTCTGTAACATAAGTCTTTGATAGATCAAGTATTGTAAGATTGGCTATCTCACTTTGGCCATTCGTTTATGGGTGATAGGCTGAAGAGAAATTCAATCTTGTACCTAGATTTTCAAAGAGACCTTTCGAGAAATTACTGATCTTTCTAGGATCTCTATCTGACACGATGGATGTTGGTAATCCATGGTGTTTGAAAACCTGAGATATGAAGAGAGTTGCCATTTGGTGTGTCTTAATAGTCTGTTTGTTAGGAATAAAGTGTGCTTGCTTACTAAACATGTCGACTATTATCCATATTTCCATATTCCCATGGATAGACTTGGGTAATCCAAAGATAAAATCCATGGATATGCTCTCCCATGGTAAATAAGGGATTGGAAATGACTGGAGTAATCCAAGTTGCTTCCCTCTATCATAGTCTTTTGTCATACCACACATTTTGAAACATACTCTTGTATCTCCACTTTCATGGTAGGCCAATAGAAGTACGTCTCTACTCCTCAAGAAGTAGGTTAAATGCCTCTATGCCCCGCATAGGGAGCATGGGATTCATGCATGACTTTCTCATGAAGGGAGTGGGTAACACATAGCCTATTTCCATGGAGAAGATAACCATCCTGCAAGGTGAATGGTTCTTTCTTCCCCAATGCAAGGACTGACGTTATGTCTTTAAAGTCAAGGTAAGTAGCATACTCATCTATCATAGAAGATAGATCATTGTGAGTAGCTATAGACACCGCATTAACTCTTGGTTGTCGTGAAAGTGCATTGGCCACTTGATTGTGTTTACCACCAGCAATATGAAAATAAAATTGCGAAAGAAAATTTTCCCACCTCATTTGTTTGTCGAAAAGCTTGGTTTGCATCATGAAGTACTTGATATTTTGGTGGTCCGTTCGCAAAATAAATGGAGTCCCCAAAAGATAGTGCTTCCATGTGTCTATGCCATATACAACAGCTAAAAGCTCTTTTTCGTATATGCCCAAGACCCGTTCATCGGCATTGAGCCTTCGGCTCTCATATGCTATGACATGCCCTTCTTGAAGCAAAACTGCTCCAAGGCAATCACCACAAGCATCACATTGGGACCTCAAATGGCTTTGAGAGATCCGGAAGCATAAGGACTAGTTGGGAGGTAAGCTTCTCTTTGAGCTTGTCAAAAGCATTTTGCTCTTTAACAGTCCATGAGTACTTAACGTTCTTCTTTTTTAAGTCATGCAGTGGTCCCACTATTTGAGAGAATTTGGCTATGAAGCATCTATAGTATGTACACATACCAATAAAGCTTCTTAGCTCATGTAGATTCCTTAGATTAGGCAATGCTTTTCTTACCACTAGCTTTGATGGATCCATACGGATACCATCTTAAGAGATAATATGACCTAAGTAATGAATCTCTTGAAGGAAATTTTCACTCTTCTTTTGATTGATAAAAAGCATTTTCTCTCTCAAAGCTTGAAAAATCACCTGGAGATGTTGCTTGTGTGACTCCAAGGACTTGGAGTAGATGATAATATCATCGAAGAACATTCCAATGAATTTACGGTAGGGTCTAAATATTTTCTCCATTAAACAATTGAACGTGGCTAGTGCATTAGTCAAGCCAAAAGGAATGACTAGATATACATAAAGACCAAATGTTGTATGTAACGCGGTTTTTTGGATATCTTCATTCACTATCCTTATTCGATGGTAGCCACTTTTAAGGTCAATCCTACTGAAGTAGGTAGAGCCTTGTAGCTTAACAAACAGATCTTCTACCCGCGGTACGGGAAATCTGTTTTTGATAGTGATATGGTTTAGTGCTAGATAGTCCACACACATGCGGTATGTACCATCTTTCTTTTTCAATAAAAGGGTTGGAGAATGAAAGGGAGAGGAGCTAGGTCTCACCATCACTTGCCTTATGATCTCCTCTTGTTGAGCTTGGGAAACTCGATAAGGAGGCTTGTTAAGCGGTGAGCTTCTTGGTAGGAGCTCAATTCGATGGTCATCATCCCCTCGTTTGGAGGTAAGTCCATAGGGAGGTAAGTCCTTGCTCCCCACACTTAAAACATTTGTGGTCCTTACGAAAAGCTTCAAGCTCTCAAGAGAGAGTTTATTTTTACCTTTGTAAACTCCCTTCTCCTTGGACCGATTTTTGTTGTTGGCATTGCCTTGGAAAGAATCTTGGGCATTTTGTTTTCCCTTTGCATCGCTTTTTTCATTGCTTTCCATGGGCTTGGCATTCCTTCTAGCCCCTTGTTGGAAATTGATGCACGAAGCAACCATAGTGTGGTGGATTACTTCGGTGATAGAACCAGGCCGTTGGAAGTTGACGTACTCAGCCATCTCTTCACGTAATCTCGCATAAAATTGTTGCTCTTGATCAACGAAGTCTATCTTTTGAAATACAGTAGCCTTGAGATATAAACTCCAAAACTTGTCCGCATATTTGTGGATAGACTCGTTGGAGAGCAGCTTCAAGCTCCACCATACGATAAGCACTTTGTCCTTTGAATCGCTTGTAAAAGGAATTGCTTCATGATAAAAACTCATAGAGTTTTCCATGTCTTTGGGACCTTGTCATTGCCATGAAAGCTAGCCCACCCTTGATGAGTAGACTTCTGGAAGTGCATAACTACATGACATAGCTTACTCCAAAGGCCACATCAAATTGCTGGATGAAGGCCAATACTTTGTCGGTAGCACCAAAGGTGCCATCATAGGTGAGAAAAGAGATACTCTTTCCTCCGTCTTTGAACTTCTTGAGCTTTTGGGACCTTCGCCTCTTGTATTCTCTTGTATTCTCTAGGAGAATAGCGATGTCCTCTCCTCTTGTATTCTCTAGGAGAATAGCTATTGCTTTTGTCGAAAGAGGAGGAAGGTGAAGAAGAAGGAGAAGAGGGTGACATATTTCTTGCCTTTTTCTTCCTTTGTTTCCTCTCTTCCCTTTCAAAGTGACGAGGAGAAGGACTATGGATTGACCATTTCCTCTTGGAAGGAGTTCTAAGCTCTATCTCCTCTTGGAGAAGAAGGGAAATCCCATAAGCACGAAGTTGTTGGGTAACTTCGGCTTGCAAAGCAGGGTTGCCTATAGCTTGATGCAACCTAGTAAGAAGATAATTAACAAACATGGGGGCATCAACATTAGCACCTTCATGTGCAAAATCAAAGTTATCAATGTTCATTCTACTTTCTTGGTTATTGTCAGTCATGCTAATTAAACTTCTGTATAGAATTACTTTGTGATTTGATACCCTCAAAAACCTTAGTCACTACTCTTCTTTACCTTTGAAAATTAGTTCTCAAGCAGCCACACACGTGGTTTAGACACTGTTGATTGCAAAGACTAGTGGAGAGGGTCTAACATTGCTCGATTGATTATGGTTCCTATTGAGCTTGCTCATAGCTCAATAATGGTTAAGCCAAAGGCAAGCCTCGAGAGACTACATTATTAACACTATAGTTCCCAATGGTGTACCTCGAACTAAGTCCTTCTCAACCAAGATAATATATCCCTATCCCACTTACCCTATTGCAATGAATAAGTCCAACCTTTCATGGACCACTTAAGGACCTCTTTCTTAAGCAAGAAAAGAGAAACCAATGGCTTTGATACCAATGTAATGGAAATGGCCTATGAGCTTTGAGAATAGCGGAATTAAGAGAATTATAGTGAGCATTTTTGTGAGACCAGTTTGAGAACATAGAGGGTGAACTTAATTAGCAATAGCAACAAAACCATACATTTAATTAACTTGGCATGAACAATACTTTTGCAAGAGAGAGAGTTAGAGAACTTGACAACTGCTGAGGACCGGATTTATGTGGAGTCGGTCCCCCCTCCAATAGGCTTTTGTATTATAGATTCTCCCATCAAGAGAGACTTGGTACAATAAAATCTTTGTGCTCCTTGTGACCTAGGTGATGCAATGAAGATGGAAAGCTTCATGCATCACGAGCATAACATAATCTTTGTAAAAGAATTAACCATCCATGGCCTCAGTCCCAAGGCCTCAAACACCTTCAAAGGTGAAGAGAGCTAGCGGGGGATGCGGGTAGGCAAGAGGAAGAAGAAACATCCATAGAAGAAAGAAATAGTTCCTCAATTATCATCACTCTTCTTATTTAGCATAGCATAATAGCATAGTAATGAAGATGAAGAAGATGGTCAGCTTAAGCATTAAAGCACAACTCTTGGTTGGATTTTCATTCCATAGCCAAGAGTGCTGGTGTAGGCGCTCAACTTCTCAACAATCTTGGAGAAGGAGATGGAGCTCTTTCACTTTGCACTTCACACAATGAGAGAGAGAGAGAGAGAGAGAGAGAGAGAGAGAGAGAGAGAGAGAGTATACGCAAGCCCCTAGCTTCCTTGGTCGATCCCCCTTGTAGCTCATGCTAGAAGATGATTGGACCCCTACAAGCCTAGCCAATCACATGCAGGGTGCATATCAAGCAACCATGCTAGCCTTGGGACAAGTGTCCCCCTTTCCCCTTTGAGAGAGAGGACTTGATAAATGCATAATCAATTAAATAAATTAGCTAATTTATCATTGGACCCCTTAGAGGCCAACCAATAGGCTTTAGGCACACCATGAGGGCAACATGGAGAGGAACTTGACATGTGTCCTTGTTGCCTCTTTGGACTAGGCTTGCCTTGTGTAAGGGTGACTGTGTACTCTCTCTTGCCCCTACTTGTAGGGCTCGCCCCCTCCTTGTAGGGATCCTTGTTGACTTTTGGAACACCTTAAGCCCCTCATGCTTGGAGAAGGTTCCCACTTCAAGCTCAACTCTATCAAGCTTGGAGAAGGTTCCCACATCAATCTCAGCCCTAGCACCTCAAGCACCTTAGTCATCAAGCATGACAAGCACCTCAAAAGCACCTTAGTCACAGCAAGCACGAGAAGCACCTCAAGCTTGGGCCGGGTTCCCACCTCAAGCACAGCCCTAGCTTGCCTAAGGTCAAAGGACTTTTTAGCACTAACCTTTGGAGGCCTTTAATGAGGCTAACCCTAAGGTCTTTAAGCTTTATTAGGTAGCATTGCTCTTTGACAGACCGTCTCTCATTTGGACCCCTTTTACCTTGGCCTCGTGTTGAGATAGATCCATAAGCACATGTCTATATTCTAACCCTTATTCCTATTTATTCTCCCACATTAAATGATCAGTTTAATACGAGAAAATTATTTGGGTTGGTTAGATATTAGATTTTATGACATAGCTACATCTACTCTCACCTCCGCTTCCTTCCCGATTGATTTCACAGAAGCCTTTGTTGTCTTGTTGAGGTGAGTCAAATGTCACGAGTAGAAGATCTTGATACTCACACCTCCAGAGAAAATAAAAACCAGTGTTTGATGTGGAACCACATCATGGCATTCATGTCTCAAGAAACACGGATGACCGCAATAGAGAAGTTTTCCGTATGCAAAATCACACACTCAAAAGATTTCAGCTACGTTTTATTGGAATGGACAAGGCCCTCGTGCGCAGGAGGACCTTTCCAGCTTACTGTGCTACTAATGGACACCCCATATCAATAAGTACCCATGACGTAGTCGATATATCATACACTCTCTATGCCTCGAGCCTACCATCCGATGTCCGATTGCCCACTAATTGCACTAACCCTTATTCTTTATATACACAAAGAATAAGAAGATAGAGTGAGTTGCTATATTCTCCACCCACAGAGATTGTCTCTCCTCTTCCCCTTCCTACACCATGCATCCATGCATCATGCACTCTACAAGTTGTATTAGAGCCTACTAGTCCTCTCCCATAGTTTTTCTCTTTCGTATGAGCTTCAGATTGGCAACGGATCAAAGCTCCAAGCTTCCATAAATATGGAGGCATTGTGAGCTCGGCACATAGAGCTTACAAAGCAAGGTCACAAGGGGTTGAACACCACAAGCCAAAAGGGGTGAGAGATTGAGTTTTGTGTGAGCTCAGAGAGAGAGAGAGAGAGAGAGAGAGAGAGAGAGAGAGAGAGAGAGAGAGAGAGAGAGAGAGAGAGAGAGAAGCACGTTGCTCCTTTTAGGGCAGATTGACATTAGGTCACTATTTTGCTGATAAATTGAGCTAGAAAACTTGAATGCTAAAAATTTCTTTTATCAAAACAGAGATCTCCTTGAGCTCTATGACTTTGTAGAAGACATCATCAGCTAGTTTGGAATGCAATTATGTCTAATATTGAAAACACAGAGGCTGTTTTCTCAAGACAAATTGTGTATTCGAGTTAAGTAAGAGAGGAGAGAGAGTGTAGAGAGAGAAAGATATAGCTTCATCTCAACTTCAACGATAGAAGGTCTCGAGGACACGCATAGATGGTGGAGTTATATGTTGCCCTTTTGCATCAACTTTCATGCGTTCATAAATGTCTTGAGCTCTCCATGCATTTTGAGAGCAGATTTGCATTGCCATATGCGTTTTTCTTATGGCTGTGATGTATGACATATGGGGTTTGACTTGCTCTAGCCTAGTTGGTTATTGCATGTCTTGACAGATTATAGATTTGTAGATGACAGCTACTTTGCAGGTTATGGTTTTGCAGCAGTTCACAGATGTGGGAAGTTTACACATATAGATTTTATGTGTATAGCATTGAAGAGTGTGGTTTTATCTCAGTTGAGAGCGTGTATTCCCACATGTACTATTTGCATCACATGGTGTGAGTTTGAGTGCATATCCTACTATGGTTAGTAGTGACTTTTGCCATGTATGTGCATTATATGCGGCTACTGCTAATGTACACTTGTTTTTGGCATACTACGGGAGTCTGTTTATGTTGAGCAGTTTGATAATTTTTTGCTCAGTTTGTAGTGGTCGATATTATCTCCCACTTTGGCATCTTAGATGTGGGTTTTTATGGTTGAGATTTGATTTGAGATTTTGCTCATTTTGCAGGAGAGACTCTGTCCAAATTTCCCTAGATTCTCGCCATATGTTGCACATATTTGTAGTCTTATTCTATGATGGTGTAGTGGCTGATTTATTTCCATTTTGACAGTTACTTTCACTTTGATAGTTTTTGTCAGCTTGGACATGGAATTAGTGTTCTTGAATCCATTCTCGCGAAAGTGGGATTATGGTATGGTATGCTCGTAGTGGCTACGGGCAGATTTATGGTGTTCAATGTTTTTGATCGTCGACAAACATTTCGATTGTGAGTTTATTGCATACAATTTACAGGTAGTCACTGGTTACACGTTCTATATGCTCACACTTGCATATTTACGCAGTTGTTGATTTTGCAGGTAGATTTGTGGGATGTGTTTTGAGCATTGTGTTTGCTCACTACTAGCTTATATGGTTATGCTTTATGCTTTGTTGTTTATCCCACGTTTGAGTTCACTTTGCTATAGTGATACTTGTTGTGTTGCACTATCACTTGGCGCTTGTTTATGTGTGGATCAGGTGCTTGGTTTAGAGCAGATATCGGGCATTGCTTCTGTACATCCCCACGTTTTGAGTTCACTTTGCTATAGTGATACTTGTTGTGCTTGCACTGTCACTTGGCGCTTGTTTATGTGTGGATCCTGCTTGGTTTAGAGCAGATATTTAGGCATTGCTTCTGTACATCCCCGTGGTAGACCTTAGTCAAGCTACATATTGCATACGTGAGGATTGGATTGATGCGGTTTTATACTTTATTAGCGTGGTAGTCGATCGAGCTCCCACTTTGCGCATATGAGTTTTTCTTCATTGCTATGACATCCATTACATGTGACAGATCAAAGTCGACAACACATTGACAATTCGTGAGAGACAACAGTCTTGCTCTTATCGATACATGCGTTGTTTGCATTATGGTCACACGGCACATTAGATATCATTGTTTCAAAAGTATGAGACAGCGAGGAAGATGTATGCATGATGCAAAGACGGTTTAGACACAGACTATATGTTAGGACTTGGATCATGCTAGCTATGGTGGATGAAAGAGAAACATGGTGCAAGTGTGTGAGTGTGTGTAAGCAAGCTTATCACTCAAGTGAATTAGGTTCCAAGATAGGATTAGCTTGGACTCATAAACACAATCTTGAGTATTGACTTAGCTTAGCAAGCTCACCATAGACAAGCATGTAGTGCAAAATGAGTTGTTGTTTATTGATTCAAGAAATGAGCTTTAAGTAGCTCTACAGCCTTGCTCCACAGTATGTGGGATAAATCCACTCTCCTCTCCTTGACTCACACCTTAGGACAAAGCTCACACTTTACAATCCTCCCCTTGAGGTTTGGACTAAGACAAGATACTGAAGATGCATGATCCATACATGCTAACAAAATCCACATAGGATGGTGATATCCACACAGGAAAATAAAGTCCACAAAGGATAGTGATATCCACACAAGATAGTAAAATCCACACAAGAAATATCCACAAAGGATGGTAATGTCCACACAGGAAAAAGTCCTCCCCTACAAGTAGAGAGTTTGCAACTTCAAAATGGGTCTTCCCAAACGCTGCCTTCGTCTTCGTCCTTTTTGTCTTCTACTATGTGAGCCGATCCTCTATCAGGTCTTTTGCCTTCGTTGCTTCTGTTGTTGCTTCTATTGTTGCTACTTTCTCCACTGCTACTGCCTCCACTTGAGTAGCACCGAGAAGGAGGGTGTCCCTTCCTATCACATTTGTTGCAAGGTTTGTTTGTGTAGCAATCTTTCGCTACGTGTCCCATTCTCCCACATTCATAATACTTCCTTCCATTTGTTGATGTTGATGGTGAATATCTTCCCCTTGAAGATGTTGCGATGAAAACTCCTCCTGATGGGGTGAGTGAACCTCTTTGCTTTCTTTCTTCTGCTTGGACTGAGTTGATCAGGGTGGTGCTGGTTCTTTTTCTTCAAGAATTGTGACTAAGTGGTCATAAGAAGGTGGAAGTGCACTTAAAAGTATAGCCACTTTGTCATCTTCTGGTACTTCAACTTGGATGTAAGTGAGCTGCATGACAATGCTCTTAAGCATGTTCACAAGGCTAGCAATGTCCTCCCCTTGAAGCATAGTAACTTTGTAAAGCTGTCTTTTAAGACTAACTTTGCTTCTTTTGGCTCTAGCTCCAAAATTACTTTCTAGGACATGTCAAGCTTCATGTGCATGCTTACATTCATCTATGAAATGCACATAGTTATCATGCAAAGAAGTGATGATAATTCCCAATGCTTGTTCGTCTTTGGCCAAATTTTGTGCACTTGCTATGAGTGTAGATGCCCTAGTGTGCACTCCATTGGGTTCGGCTTGTTGCTCGAGGGTAGTGCTAATGACAAACCACAAACATTTTTTCATAAGGTAGCCTCTTAACTTCGTTTGCCAAGTGTGAAATCCCTCCCCATTGAATTTCTCTATTCCCTTGTCCCCCATTTGTGCCAATAGAGGGGTCTTAGCTTAGGAGACTCTCCTAGCCAATGTCTGCCTCTTTACATGGTGCACAATTGATGATAGAAAAATTTAATTTGCAAAATTGTGCTTGGTTGCAATAATTTTAAGGGTTCATTGTGAGAGAGAGAGAGAGAGAGAGAGAGAGAGAGAGAGAGAGAGAGAGAGAGAGAGAGAGAGAGAGCGATCCCCCCTTTTTGTGAAGCTCCTCTTCACCGTCGCGTCGGTGAAGCCCCTCTTCACAAAAGTCACCTTTGGTCGGGTTTCTTTGATGCCTTTGAGGCTTTGAAAGCTTTAGGGTTTATTTGCTTTGGAAAAGCTCTTGAAGATTGGCAAGGTCTTTGCGAAAACTTGTAGAGAGCAAGACCTTGATCTTGGAGGCTTTGGACTTCTTGGAGGTGCTCGGAGGCTTGAGGCTTTGGTGTGCTTGTGACTGGCCGCCAAGGTAATTTCTGGCTTGTGGGAATGCGCCCCTGTGAAGGGGGTAAGCTTAGAAGGCCTTTGAGGGAGGCTTATAAAGTTGAAGGGAGCAAGCTGGCGGGACCTGGTGCTTAGGACCAGTGAGCAAGCAAGCTTGAAGTTGTCAGTGCCGTGGGAAGGGGGGCCCCGTAGAGGCAGACCCGAAATCGCTTTGAAATTCAGCTGAGCGCTCGGGCTTGAGGTTCACGACCGGTCGGAGGCAGTAGGTCGGCGAGGTCGGCGGACGCACGCAGCCGTCGCCAGTGAGAAGTGCCGCTGGACGAGCGCACGCAAAAAACAGTCGGCCGGGTTCATCCGTTCGCGGACCCGAAATTTCATAAAAAATAGTTGAGCGTGTTTTTTCAGTTCCGCCTTGGGCGCCTT
This sequence comes from Adiantum capillus-veneris, assembly GCF_014529385.1. Classification (NCBI taxonomy): domain Eukaryota; kingdom Viridiplantae; phylum Streptophyta; class Polypodiopsida; order Polypodiales; family Pteridaceae; genus Adiantum; species Adiantum capillus-veneris. The sequence goes on from NC_140947.1 coordinate 151,035,727, forward strand.
AGTGTGTGTGGCCCCTTGTGGGTTTGACTTCACCAAAAGTAGGCTGTTCCCACCACGTGGGCTCACAAGGAGGGTGATGGTGTGGGAAAAAGTTGATGAGCATTGAATGCTGTCTTAGGCACACACACACACACAGTGCCCCTGTGGCTTTGTTCTGCAGAAAATTTTAGAGATTGAGCAAAACTCAATTGGGACATTAATCGTTGAGTTTTAACTCAAATTTGGCATTCTTCGGCTCAATTGAAAGCTCTCGAGAAGGGCTTGTAGCACACACAAGTAAGGAAAGGGAATGGAAGCTAGAAAAGGATATTCTGCTTGGGAAAGAATCGCATTATTTGAGTGGAACACCGTGTAATAAATGGCCTAATTAATGATGCAAGAAGCTCTAATCACATCCGTTCTTTCTTATTCCATCAATGGTGGTAGTGGCACTTCAATAGTACGTATCCATCACTAACGGAGCTCAAAAGAATAGAATGTAATTAGTGTTGAGCATGATAAGCAATAGAAGAGAAAACTTAATGGATCTAGCTAGTGATAATTAAGGAATTCTAATCGTACAAACACGCAAATGCGTAATAGCAAACCTAGCTAGCATAACCTAAAGCTCTGATACGAAATGTTAGGATTTGGATCGTGCTAGCTATGGTGGATGAAAGAGAAACATAATGCAAGTGTGTGAGTGTGTGTAAGCAAGCTTATCACTCAAGTGAATTAGGTTCCAAGATAGGCTCAGCTTGGACTCATAAACACAATCTTGAGTATTGACTTAGCTTAGCACAAGCTCACCATAGACAAGCATGTAGTGCAAAATGAGTTTTTGTTGATTCAAGAAATGAGCTTTAAGTAGCTCTACAGCCTTGCTCCACAGTATGTGGGATAAATCCACTCTCCTCTCCTTGACTCACACCTTAGGACAAAGCTCACACTTTACACTATAGAGGTAGCTTCATATGCTAGTGATGGTGATGTCACATTTACCTCTAGTGTTCCTCTCGCTTTTATGTTTGATCGAGATGACACTTGCTCGTGATGGCTACTAGATGAGTATGTAGTGTTCCAGGTCACATCATGTCGTGAGTGGTTTAGTACTTTTGCTAGGGGAGCCTTGGTCGTGTGCATCTAGCTGATGGATCAGTATATGACATAGAGGGCACAAGAGATATATGTTTGTCATTACTCAATAGTGCATCTTATATGATACGACATGTGCGTTAGGTTCCTGAGAGTGCGCAAAGCTTGATCTCAATGAGATGCTTGAGAGACAATGGTTGTTAGATACTACTTCAAGAGTAGTCTTTCCAAATGCAATTGGGTCGCCTAGTCATTATGCGAGAAGCTAGTCCTACATTATCTACCCACTATAGGTTTCTCAGGTGAGAAACGACATAGTCTCAGTGACGATACTGACATGTGAGGAGCGAGAGACGAGACGAGTCTCATTCATGGGTGAACTCATGCACTTGCGGTGAGGAAAAAACTGGCGAAAGATCTTCTGCAATAGTGATAGCGAGTTTCATTCTCAGGAGAAGAAGGGGAGACCGGTTGCTTAAAACAATTCAACCTTGCCCACAAACATCACCATCAACCTATCCACCTCTTTTTCCAATTTCCAAACACACACACACACAGAACATGGAATTCACATAGACAAGATTTGTAAGAGTGTGTAACAGAATTGTAAGAGATGGGTTCTTGATTAGAGAGTACACAACAAATTAAGCATAGCATAAGAGTGCAGAGAAGAGAATCTGCAAGAGAAAGGCCTAAATCTAGCCCCAAACTCCACGGCACCTATTCTTGTGGAGTTTGGTATTTAATATATTATTTGTGACTTTAAGGTGTCAAAATTTGAGGGCCCTCTTTTACAACCACTTCACTTTTGTAAATGGGTGAAGCTCATTAGTTCTTGCATGTCCCACTACAATTAGTCACAAAGCCATAGTGGCTTATTGAAATGAAAATCTAAAATATTGTGCAAATATAAAACGACTGAGAGTTATTGCCTGCGCCTCTTCATCAACTCCCAGCATTCCACTCTACAAAAGCATCATCATCAACTCAATTAGAAAAATAAAATAGACAGCACATAATTAACCATTACACCAGCTATCCCAATTGCACCTAACCACTACAATAGGAGGGTGCCCAGTCTTGTAACATCCCTCCCACCAAGGATAGCAATTGTCCTGAGTTGCTGAATAGAGAAATCAAATGGACCGTGAGTGATGGAAACTGTGGAGAAGGTGTGGGAAGTTGCAAAAAAAACTTTTCAGGCATCCATCTCTAGGGTGCCTCTTGAAAGTCAAAAGGTAACGGTTATAAACCATACCAGTGCATGTAGTGGTGGTCTCTTTCTCAGCTATTTTGGCAGGATGAGTTGCTCTTCTTGGTCTACAGGTGAAGGTGCATCTTCATAAATGTGATGTGTAGGTAGGGGTCCTCTGAATGGTATTAAAAGACTATTGTGAAATGCATTGTGAATGTGCAAATGTGCAGGTATGTCTAAACGGAAAGAAACATCATTAATGACACTGAAATTTTAAAAGATCCATAAAAACAAGAAGCAAGCTTAACAAAGACATTTGTATCAACACTTTTGATCCTTCATATTTCAATGTGAAGTAAAACATAATCACTTGCCTTAAACTGGTGTGCTTTGCGGTGCTTGTTAGAATGTTTAGTGTAAAGCTCTTGTGAGTGTTTAATTGCAGAATGCACACTTGCATAAACATCTTGAAAGTAAGCAGTGAAATCATCATCGGCAGGCACAACAGTAGAGAGATGTGAAGCGTGAGTAGGAAGAGAGTGACAATATACAACTTCAAATGGAGATTTACTCGTGGCATTGTGAGTGGTGTTATTATATGCAAATTGTAGAATATGCAGGTAATCATCCCATTTATTAGGTTGAGAAGAAACATAAGCCTTTAACCAATCAATGATAGTGCGATTGGTGACTTCGGTTTGACCATTATATTCAAGATGAAATGCAGAAGTGAAGTCAAGTGTAGTGCCAAAATTTTCAAAAACAGTAGTCAGAGAGAGTTGTTGTGCCAAGCGTGTAGAAATGAAATCGTGGCTACTACCATCATCTAATAGAATTGTGACACTTTCACTCTAGTGCCTTGCACTTTAAACAATGTGTGAGGAGATATAGGAGTCCCTGGAGATGGATTGTCATTGTGATCATACTTAGGATCATATTCCTCATCGTAATTAGATTCCACTTCATTGTCGTCGAGATTAGCATCTTCGATGAGGTTAAGAGTAGCACCGTTGGGGCGGTTGTTGTTGAAGGGATTTTGGCTTGGATTTCGGTTGACTCCATTGAAGTGGCCATTGGATTGACCATTGCCCTTAGCGGGGACCATTTGGGCACTTATCTGCATAGTGACCATACTGAACGTATTTAAAACACTTCACCTTTTTGTTACCATTAGAGTTTGGATCGGGACGTTGGTTGAAAGAATTTTGGTTGCCTCGTTGCTGCGTATTGTTGTTGTTGTTGCTTTGAGGTTGAGCGTTGTAGGAGAATTGTCAAATATGCGTCTCTTGAAAAATGTACGGCATTGATGTTTGTTTCTGTCCAAGTTAGTAGAGAAAAGAGGTCTCTTGTTACAATTAGTGTTAGCAATTTGATCAGTGTGAGAGGGTTGTCCACCTTTCTTCTTCTCTGCGTTGAGAGCCAAATTAATAGCTTTTGACAGAGAAGCTTGTTCGAACATATCTACCTCAACACCAATTTGTAGTGTCAAGCCTGATATGTAGTTACGCTTCAATTTCTTGCGACTCACATGTTCAATAGCTTGAAATTGAATTAAACAGTTCCAAAAACGATCAGTGTAACCCTATACATCTTCATTTTGACCCTGCCAAATTAAATCCCATTGACGTCGTGCTTTAGCTTTGTACTGTGTGGGCAAAAATTGAGATATTGAGTTGGTAAAAACGGCGGTAATAACAACCGGCGAAGCTTGAGCAAGCTTTGAGGTGGTATAGCGATCGGTGAAAATACTGTTGATGACGGCGCAGTAATCTTCAAGTAATGCTTTCCTTTTAAAGGGCGGTCGAATGATTGAGGCTAGACCGGCCAACCAAGGAGCATTTAAGGGATGAAGGGACAAATAATGGCTTAAATAAGAAGCTCAAGGTTCATTGAGCGGCTGATCACTTGAAGGCTTAAGTTAAGCCGCATCTCTTCACATAGAAGGTATGGAATTGTCTTTGACCGTAGGCAGACAACAAAGTGTTGTGTGTGATTGCACCCTTAATCAAAGGGTTAAAATAGCATGCAGTGGTCGGCCGATTGAATAGTAAAGTAAAGCCTTGCCTTTTTTTTTTAATATAGTGTGTGAACACCTTGGTTGTGCGGTCAACAGTATGCAGGTAGCCGACCGACATCGCGAGCAGGGAAGAAGATGATGGAGACGACGCTACAAGCAATATCGGGCCGCGAGCAAGGAGAACAAAAAGACTCAGGTTGCCAGGGCGCTCTGTCCCATGCTGACCTTGCAGAATTTGAGCAGGGTCGGTGGTGTAGTTCTCTTGCATGCAAGGGGTGTTTCCCGCGACCGTCATCGACAGCCCTCCAAGAGAAATAATTTCTTTTATCCCTCGGAACTCAAACTTCGGTTATAGAATCATGGTTGGTGGATTGCCGACGGCTTTGATTCCTCCTATCAACATCGAAGGATCTCGCAAGCCGTTTTTTTCTTCTTCTTTTAACCTCCTTCTTGATACTCTTTAGTCTATGCCATGTTTTAGCCATTCAAATTTCCTTTGGAGTTCGCCGATGTCGAATTCGACTCTTGTTTCAACTCTTGATCTCTTAGCTTCACCATCCGCAAGAGTTAATCCCTTAATTAAAACTTAAAACTCGTCTTACCGACTCTTCATCTTTGTTGAGCACGATCAATGAACTGGTTATCCACCGATTTGCATCGTTTGGCAGATTCGACGTGGTCTGCTTTGAAAATTCCTCTTCGAACTTGAAAATTTGATTGTCGGTTTCCTCGAGCCAGAGGCTATGATACCACAGTTGGGAGAAGAAGGGGAGGCCGGTTGCTTAAAACAATTCAATCTTGCACACAAACTTCAGCATCAACCTGTCCACCTCTTTTTCCAATATCCAAGCACAAACACACATACACTTAGACTATGAGACAGACACACACACACACACACACACACACACAGAGAACATGGAATTGACGTAGAAAAGATTGTAAGAGTGTGTAAGAGAATTGCAAGAGATGGAGATTTGATTAGAGAGTACACAACAAGTTAAGCATAGCATAAGAGCGTAGAGTTTTGAATATGGAAGAGAAAGGCCTAAATCTAACCCCAAACTCCATCGTGGTCCGCACCTATTCTTGTGGAGTTTGGTATTTAATATATTATTTGTAGTTTAAGGTGCCAAAATTTGAGGCCCCTCTTTTACATCCACTTCACTTTTGTAAATGGATGAAGCTCATTAGTTCTTGCATGTCCCATAAGAGAAGTTCCCACTACATTATTTACAGAGCCATAGTGGCTTATTGATATGAAAATCTAAAATACTTTGTGAATATAAAACGGCCTAGAGTTATTGCGTGCGCCTCTTCGTCAACTCCCAGCATTCCCCTCTACAAAATCATCATCATCAACTCAATTAGAAAAATAAAATAGACAACACATAATTAACCATTACGCCAGCTATCCCAATTGCAGCTAACCACTACAACAGGAGGGTGCCTAGTCTCGTAACATTCATGGCACGGATGGAAAGCCTGAGATGGCGTAGATAATGCAGGACGAGGTTGCACTTGGCGGCAAGTGCATGCCTACTGTTATTTGCAGGTGAACCCAAGGGGTCTACTGGCTACACGAGTGAAGTCCATGAGATCTTTGCTTAACCCCTTAATTTTCAAGATGTTGTAGTGGGAATACTAAGGCATCGTTCACGGTGCGCATGCTTGTCATGGATTCATGTATTTGGACCAATGAAAAGGATCGCCATGGTTGCATCATTCACACTACACAATTTCCACTCACCAAACAGCTGAGCTAGCGTCCTGACTTAGGCCCTACAATGCACTCTATATTCCGGGCTATCCGTCCTGCCCATGGGTGGAATACCAAAGGTGTAGCCAATCAATGTGAGGGAGCACCTGAGCGCTCCATGAAAAAGTGCACTCTGTCCATAGAAAGTGTGAACCGCAGCATGCAACACTCTCTCGCCTGTGTGAAGTCTGAACCGAAAAGGGAGGTGGAAGGTAGTTTCATGGCGTGCGCAATCTAAACGAGACGAGGTCTAAAATAACTTTGGCGCTAGAGTGCAACCAAGTATTAGCAGCAATATCTAGGCACGACTCGGCTCTAATAGGATATCATGTGAGTGGAGGATAACTTTTACCCTCGTCTATCAGTGACACGGGGACGGGGATACAATCTGCAAGACGGGAGAAATCCGGAAAGTCGGATCGACGTATTGGGGGGGGGGGGGGGGGGTGGGGTTACACATAGCATCACAACCTTTTCAGTGACGCACGCTAGTTGGGATGGATAGAATGTTGCACCTTGGAAGAGAAGGCTGGGGGTTTGACGTGCATTCGCGACGTGATGGAACCCTTAATTTTTTTCTCAATAAAATTTGGTCAATGGAGGATTAAACCTCCGTCATTGATCCTTCCACTTTTCGCCGTGTCATACCTAGGCTATATGGTCGAGCCACTTTTACCTCGAAACACGATTCGTCTCTTCAACGCGTGCTTTTGACCAGCGCCGTGTGAACCATAGAATAGAAGTACCGTCTCTCATGGCACTCGGTCTCCCTTCCTTTTCCTCGTCATCTTCATGACACTTTGCAGCACATCGCAGGCTCAGCATGTTCAATAAGCTCACCAAGCTTCGTCACAAACACGGGGGCTCACAGGTGATCTTCTGCGGCTTTGCCATTATCTCTCTCTCTCTCTCTCTCTCTCTCTCTCTCTCTCTCTCTAACACGGGGGCTCACAGGTGATCTTCTGCGGCTTTGCCATTATCTCTCTCTCTCTCTCTCTCTCTCTCTCTCTCTCTCTCTCTGTGATTTACGCCAAACCACCTCACTGGTTCTGTCTTTTCTATGTAGAAGAACAAGGAGAATGCACATCTCAGGCTGGACGGGATTGCACCATACTCGTTTGATAATTGTTCTGTGTCAAGCCAAAGCAGCAGTCGATTTTCTTCCGAGACAGGGCGTGTACCCTCAGATGGGTTTGCATCATATGCTGAAACAACATACAGCGAGTCATCTCCTAACCAATGGGTTTCTTCAAAAGGCTCCTCTGATGAGGTCCTCAATATTGGAGATTCCCATCTCCCTTGCTATGCAGAAGCGGAAGAAAAGTTCTTAGAAGACTTTGAGGACTATTTTGAGCATCTTCATGTTGACAACATTCGTAAGGAACAGTACCCCAAGCTCGACCTTCAGCGAATGGTTTACTTAGACCATGCCAACTCTGCTCTTTTTTCGCAATACCAGGTATGTCGGGTGCCCACCTTACGATGGCTAAACTGTCTAGGATAAGTAGTATTAATTTTTGCTGTACGGCCAAGTTCTACATTTGGCATGCCATTACAAAATGTCGTGTGGGGATTGCTACCTTTAAAGATTAGATGGATCTGTGCAGTCAGCTTTTGTGCAGCTCGGCCAATGTGTTTTCAGTGGTCTTCTCCTCCTGTTTTTGCTAAATCAATTATGACAGTAATTTAACTTTGCCAATGTGTTTTCATTGATTATTGATTTTCTCCTCCTGTTTTTGCAAGATCAGTGACAGCAATTTTACTTTGTCAACAGGTGGAGCAGCATATGCGGGTGCTTTTGGAAGAAGGGCCCAACCTTGGTTCAGTCTCTCTTGCTAATGCGCTTTCCAGCAACCTGACGCCCTATGTCCTTGACACCTTACAGAATCTGCTGCGACTTTTCAACGTCAGCAACAGTGATTATGGGGTTGTGTTTACGACTGGTTTTACTGCTGGCTACAGGCTTTTCAGTGAGATTTATCCATTCCGCAAGGGAACTACTTTGCTAACTCTCCAAGATAACCACGAGTCAGTAAAGCATGTGATATCGGCAGCGGAGCAGCATGGAGGCAAGTGCCTTGTTGTACCCTTGAAGGAGACGGATCTCAGCATTTCGGCATCCGAGTTGAGGAGACTGTTGAGAAGGCAGCCGTCACATGGTGAGGGTGGCAGACTTTTTGTATACCCTGCGCAGTCTTGTCTCTCAGGCATGCAGCATTCTCTGAATTGGATTCCAGAGGTACAGCAATTTGGGTCGCATGTTCTGCTTGATGTGTCCACCCACCTTCCGATTGGGCCTTTGGACCTTTCTGTGTATCACCCAGAATTCGTCTTGGGCTCTTTGCATCATATGCTTGGCTACCCTTCTGGGATGGGATTCCTGCTGGTCAGAAAGAAAGCTTTCTCTGTTCACAGAGTCTCACAGTCACTGAGGCTAAAAGATGTGCCAGATGAAGGAAACGATTGCCACATTGTTTGCGAGGATGACAGTATCAATCTTCTGGCATTTGCAGCATTGAGCTTTGGATTGCAGCACCTGGAGAGTGTTGGCCTAGCTTCTATACATAAGAGAGTGCTGAGTCTAATGAATTGGCTTATACAAATGCTGAAATCATTAAGGCATAAGGGTGATGAAAGACCCTTGTTACAGGTATGCATCGAATGCTGCAAGAGCTACAGATTCAAATGCACCCTTGAGTGTGCATGCATATGCATGTGGGTGGGTGTGCACGCATCTTTTACTGCTCGAATTGTTTTTTTGTGTGTGGGTGTGGGTGTGTGCATGCGCGCATAAACAGTAAATAGTTGGTCTTGCTGGATGGACATGAGTCATGGGTACTAAAGCAGTTGTTGCATGTGATTGATCTGCTCCAGCTCTATGGGTCACAGTCGGCCAAAAGCAGGGGAAATATTGTGGCTTTCAACGTTGTGGACTCCACAGGGAATTGCGTTCCAGCCAGCTTAGTACAAAAACTAGCTGATAGAAGTAACATAATTATAGGAGCTGGTTACTTCAGCAACCCAGGTTTGGCAGCTGTGCTACAGGGAGGCAATGACGGTGCCTTAGACTCTTCAATCTTTAGGGAAACAGTGTCTTTTTCTAGCTTGAGGGTTTCCCTGGGATCTGTATCAACATTCAGTGATGTGTATAGGCTTGTGCAATTTCTGTGCCGATTCCGGGATGAAGATTACCTCTCTTTCGAGGCATTGGACTTCATAGAGGACCATTCACTCTGACTTGTCTCCTTACCTTAGATTAGATTAGGAGGAGGACGGACATACCTGCTTGCAGTGATGCAGACATCCACGACATACAATTGTCTGTAAAACAGAGTTTTGTAAAGGGCATATTCATATTGTAGTTTTGTACACTAATATGCATGGAAAAACCCAACCCATAACCCATCTTGTGCTTAATCCCAGCACGCCTGGATGAAATGCAATGGAGAATTGTCGCTCAAATTTCTGTAACCCTCTCAAACTTACTATTTTGATGGACTGGACAGCATAGACATAACGAATCAAATACACACACCACACATCCTGCAATAAACAGTTTTGGCCACCTATCCAGCTTGCAGTGGAGCTCTCTTTGATCGGTATTCTTGCTGCTTTAGTTAGCCTATGTCTTGTTTTAGATGTGGTGTAGCTCCTCCAAGTTGGGCTTTGGCACCTCTCTCTCTCTCTCTCTCTCTCTCTCTCTCTCTCTCTCTCTGCAATCTCTCTCTCGTTTGTGACAGAAAATTATTATATAGAGTGAAAGTTGGTGGGTGGATGGGCCTCCCCTCCCGTCCCACGAGGAGGTATTTCAAACAATGAGCAGGCATGAGGAGGAGGAGGAGCAAGTGTTAAAATTTGTTTAACAGGTCCGCACAGCTTACGGCAGTGTATTTGTGCAGACTGTTGAATTACTGAGACAAAAACTAGTGTAATGAGTTAAAGGATATGGTGTAGCCAGAGAGACAGTGGGTGTGGGTGTGTGTGTGAACTCGATCAAACTACAAGGATCTATATATATATATATATATATATATCGTGGGTGGCAGATTTGTACGTCTGCATGTCTCACATCACATGTAGCCAAATGCAATTTCTTCCTCCAACAAGCATTAAGCCTCTTAAGGACATCTCTGCCAAAGAGCGCTTCCCATCTTCCGCATCCTCCTCTAGATTTTGAGCAAGGAGGAAGCAGTCGCGCCCTCCTCTCGAAGCGCTGGATGTCGTTTACTTGGTTATATAGAGGGAATATAGTACCTATTCAATACCGCCCTCCCTAACCACTGCTCTCTTGAAGGCTCAAAATTTGCACTACGGATTATAAGCCAGGGAAAATGGCTTATGAAAACCATCCTTATTAAGCGGCTTCCAGATTTTTAACCCATGGGTGGGTGAAAGCCCACTTGGGAGAACTACCAATGGAATCAAGCTTAAGTGGAGCTTTAGATTAAACTTGTCTAAGAGAATGAGCAGGATCATCTTTCTATCGGAGATCGATGTCCCTTCTCACTTCTCTTTATAGAATCAATGCCCTAGCCTTAGCTAAAAGACTTGGACCCTCTATGGATTCCATTATTCTTAAGGAACAAAAAAAGAGCACGTTGAGTACCAACCAAGATCTTATCTTCCTCAAAATTGATTTGAGCAAGCTTGAATTGACTTGTGGTAAAAGAACTATAAATTCTTTCTATACTCTTGTTGGAAATTATTTTGCAACGATTGTATCTAATGATTGCTCTCAAATATCATTCCTTTGAGAAGGTCATCACTAGTGCAGATGCATTGGAACAATTTAAACAAAGGGGTCGTCAAGGACATCAACATCCTCCGGGGAGAGAGCATCTTATACCCAACGCTATCAAGCAAAATGAAGACTCCACAATGGTGCATTGAATGAGATGACTATAGGGCTTTGCTTTGAAACAAGATGTTCATTGTTTTTCTATAGATCATGTAGATCTAGGTAGGGTTCAACTTCCAAGACGTTTTTAAATGTAAAATTTGCTCAAAAGGATTCTCCAGTAGTTTATAGGATGTGGAATGCTTGGTAAGACCTCTAGACATTTTGATCATGGAGAAGAATGCTTATTTTGGAGTGTAAGACTCACTCTTCTTCACTAGCATCATTCATCAATTAACACTTCATAGATTGCTAGACCACGTAAATGCTCTTAAGTTGCAAGTATTAGAGCATAGGTGCAAGTCAAAACCAACTTGATTATCCCTAGATAAAATTACAAAGATTTATGATTGGTCACTAATAGTCTTACTACTTTAGGGTCAATTGCAAGGGTGTGTTAGTTCAAAAGCTTATGTCCTCATTGCCAAAAATAGAAGATATTTGGTGTATAACAAGAAATCTAGGGATATCAAGATAAGAATAAAGGATAAGTGGAAGCTCAACTAGAATGTTCCAATGGAGCTAATGCCACATACAACATTTGGACTACCCCAAAGTCTAGAAGGCTTGGACCTAGGGAATGGGCATGGGCTTTGTCCCATATTGAATATCAATGGAAGACTTTGATTTATCTTTTCTTTATGTGTCTAGCTAATAAAGGTATGTTAGCCTTGCAACTTGCATAGTAAAGAGGGGGTGTCCTTAGGGCGGGTTCAAACTACATGCACCCATAACATGAGCAAGCGCGAGGTCCTGACTCTCCAATTCACACAACACTGGATACATTTGGTGTCGCTACTGTGACATAAACCTCAAATGAGCAAGTGTCTAGATCTAATGCTTCTACATGCTTGAGGTTTCACGATCAAGGCCTACCTGCATTTCACGCAAAAAAGCGCATGGATGTCTCATGCATCCGGGGTGGTGAGGCCGCTCATGGTAAAGGTGGGTTTGGGAAGCTTGTGCCATGTTTTCAGTGAAGTCACTTTTGCCAAGTCCTCTCCACACCCTTGTAACTTATTCTTGGACGGGCATTCTGAATCCCCCCCTTAGTTTCACACAATGGAGAAAAGCCAATATGTGGGTATCATCGCCACATAGACTTGAACATGTGCTTAGCCAATAAGGGAAGGGGGGGGGGGGGGGGGGGGGGGGGGGGGGGGGAGGGAGAGAGAGAGAGAGAGGTTCCGCTGTCGAAGGCGCTGCCTACCAACTGGTAGTCTACAATGTTCGGCCAAGAGCTAGGATACTTATTTTTATGCAAGTTGAAAAAAAACTTTATGGATGTGCAAGTCAAGAGATAGCATCCACATACAATCCATGCCAAATTTGAAGTGTTGTGATGGACATGCACTTTTTTGTTGTGTCGTGCCACTAACATCCTCTTTGTTCCCTATTAGCCGGTCGTGTGACACTTCGAATGCCTCTCGATTGGTGGATGGTCGTCAAATCCTACCATGAGGAATCTACGTTTTATTCCTCTTATTGAGGAGTAAAACACAAATGCAGCACACATACTGACTATTGCAAATTATAAATTGCAAACTTTGTAAGTGGAATTACCCTAACCCTAGGTTTTTGTAAAGCACTAAGATGAGAGAGAGAGAGAGGTATATTGGCTATATTTAAAGGTTTTTTTGTTATATTTCTCACCTATAAATTTCTAAATTCGTAAGTGGAATTACACTAACCCTCCAAGCATTAGATGAGAGAGAGAGAGAGAGAGAGAGAGAGAGAGAGAGAGAGAGAGAGCGCTCAAAGAAAACCATTTTCATGGTCATGTCTTTTAAAGACAAACTAGTCAGACATTTGAAGTTCGGCATACATTCAGGATTTATGTCAAAATGTGGGGTGTTCGCTTGTTTATCCCAAGGGGGGATCATTGTCGCCAATTTTACATGCTTTTTTGGACTTAGTTGGTAGAGTAATTAGGCCCTTTACGGCTGGAAGATTGCATGGATTATGCTTTGGGTCTTGACTTCTTCACTCACCCCCTCTCCCTTGACTATTGTTTCTTTTCTACTAGAAACCCCAAATTGCTCATGCTTCGACTCACCAACTTCAACAAGTGAGTATTCTCTCTCTACTCAAGATTGTTCATAGGACTCGTGTATGGCCAGACGGAAGCAGTCTATGTCGGAAAAGATGCAAGAGACTTTAAAACGAAAGACTAGAGAGATTCAGGAAATTCTTAGTCCAACGGGTAAAACTTTGTACTTGGTGCTGCATCACAAGATTGGCAGATTTTTTTTCTAGTAGAAGGAACGAGAGCTTCTCAAGCTCTGGAGTGTGGAAGCGGTGTTGGAAGCCACAAAGGTACCTTTTGATGCAAAGATTATCCAACTGGTAGTAGATACCTTTAACCACAACACTAGGACTACTCAGATACATGGCATACTAGTGCAGGCTATGGAAACGGTGTTATCCCATGTTCTACACTTGCCATTTTCTATTGAGCACATGTCCTTGCACTCCTTATGAGGTCAACAAGTTTCTGAAGGAGGACGCCCAAGAAAAAAAGAAGCATAAAACCGGTGGCCAGGGCAATCCAAAAACTGCACTGGAGTGTAGGCCGATGTACAAGTGTTGGAAATAGGGTTGCAAGCAAACACACACAGCTTGGAGAAGACAAAGAAGCTTAAGGCACACAACAGAGAGTAATATTACTTAGTTTGCAATGGAAAGATAAGTTAGCCCTAGAGTGATGGGCGTATATACAATGCACGGGGGGAAAACCTCCCAGTGAGGGAAAAAATGCCCCGACGGTCCTAAGTGTGTTCACACACATCACTACCACATGTATATGGTAACAAATACCCCCATGGGAGTGATGCGGTGAACAAGAGATGGCACATAATGTATAGGGAAGTGCCATGCCGTGAGTGCATGATTGATCCACCAAGGGAAGTAAGCCCAAATCTTTGCGGAGAGCTTCAAACTTCTCACGAGGCAATGCCTTTGTGAACAAATCTGCAAGGTTGTCCTGTGTTGGCACATAAGTCAAGCTGATCTCTCCTACCGAGAGTCTCTCTCTAACATAGTGGTAATACACCTCAATGTGCTTTGTGCGAGCATGAAAAACTGGGTTCCTTACAACTGCCACTAAATAAGCTCTGACTGTCAGTGTAGATGATGTTGGCAGTGTCTTGTCCAACACCCAAATCAGCCATAAGGCGTCTGAGCCATACACACTCAATTGTAGTTGTGAAGACTGCCCTGTACTCAGCCTCACAACTGGAAGTGGCCACAGAAGGTTACTTCTTGCTCAACCATGATATGCATGAAACAAAAACCACTTGTGGACACTCGCGTGCCAAAACAACCAGGCCAATTTAGGTAAGTGGAAATAATGAAGAGTGGGTTAGAGTTAGTCTCTACTTTCTCTTCCCTTTCCTCTTATACCCTCTCCCCCTCTATGGGCTTCTCGTCATGGGCTTTTTTCACTTTTTTCTTCTCCTTCTTCATTCTCACATGAAGTGAGCAAGAGGAACCAAAATCCTTCTCCGTATCTCTTGGCCTATTGCTCATTGTAACAGTGGATGGGGTGCAACCCTAAACTGGGTTAAGCTATTTATAATGTTGTGAAGCAAGTGGATGACAATTGCACTTTGTTTTACTGAACACACAAAAATCATACAATATTAAGGGCATGACACTGGCACCTTTTCACATGCGACCATAGAAATGGAAACCAACAACAAAAGGCCATCAACCACAAGAACTTTAGTTGTTCAATGTTTAATGAGGTAGGGTTTGATATGATATGATCATGCTTGCTTTGTACAGCTTGTACGCTTTCGTGATCAAAAGGAAGGGATTGTGCATGTGTTGCAAATTGCCACATACATGATCAAGGTATGACAGAAGATGAGACCATGACTGAGGAAGGACTCATAGAAAGCACGATGGTTGTAGCGATAGATACAATGCATGTGTTGCAGTGATCACGATGATAACCCGAGACCAAAGTAAGAGAGATCGAGATGATAGAAACCCTAGCTCTTCAAAAGCGCATCAACCTTAGGAACTTGAGTTGTTAAATGTTTATGGAAGTAGGGTTTCACGTGTCATGGATCGTGGTTACTTTGTGTACCTTATAAGCTTTTAGGATCGAAATGAAGGGATTGTGCGTGTGTCACAAATTTCTCCATGTATGATTGGTGATGCAAAAGATGTTGTGATCAAGACGTTTGGGTTAAGATTGTTTCCATGAGTGGGAATACCATTAGCCTTTCCACGAGGGATATAGACCAAAAGACAAGGCAAGAGCTTCTACAAGGCTCTCTAGGATTATCGTTAAAGGAGGATGAAAATGGCTCTCCTAAGTGACCACCAAAGAGAATGAGTTCACTTGAGAGATGGGAATCTCAACATCTAATAGTGTCGGGAGTCTTGGTGTGAGGGGTCATCCCAGTTATGATGGTGATGGATTTGGAAGCTTGTATGAAGATGAAAGACCTTAAAGAGGAGCTTGAAATTGAGCTCAATGAGGATGATCCGCAAACAAGGTACTCTATTGATGTGTCACCTCTGAAATTCATAATAAATTGAGATGTTTCACTTTAGAGAGTTGTAATTACAAAATCTACTTCAACCAAAGAGAGGAGAGAGTTATAAGAGTAATAGCAAAGGATCATGCTTGATTCCATCCCAAGGAATTTGAATCGTCATTGGAAAGATCCCATGCCAGAGATAGGAGAGTAGCATGTCGCATAGGAATTCGTGGTATATGACTCTCTACCGGAGTGGAAGAAGGACGCATTCGGTAAGGCAATCACATTTGGACAACAATCAAAGCTATGAATACAAGAGCAAAAACAAAGTCTTCCCATTTACAAGCTAAAAGTGAGCTGGTTAGAGCAGTACATAAGAATGGGAGCAAATTGACAACAAGAACGACTATAAATCAATGTACAAAACTTTGTGTCAACAAATCATAGAGGTTCACCATTTGCATCTAGATCTCCATGACTATGTGTTTGCTTGGACTGCATACCTAGACTATGGGGCAAGCCATGACTTCTATTCATTATAATTTTTGGGCACACATCGCCAAATCTTCACCATACTTCTATATGGCACTTTTGTATGACACACACTAGATATGGTATGTAGTTTCTATCATTTTCTCATTGCACAAAAAAAGGATAAACTACTCACATGGCTTTTGTGGAACTTAACAAACAATGTTCTTTAGCTTGCACACTCGAACAAGATTCCTACTTAATGACCAGGTCAGTAGTCCAAGTTAATTTTTGCAATTCTCTACACTACCATCTACTATATGTAAACAAATTGTTTCTAATTCGGAACAATTCAAGAAATACTAAATTGTATCAACAGATTAATACCAAACCATATCAACAAAGTTCTTTAACAAGGCCAACCAAGCAATACTACTATTTTTTTGAAAATTCCATTTCTTTAACGATCCCCCCTCCTCCCCCCCCTTTTTTTGCCTATGTGTTGCCTCGACATGTCCGCCTCACCTTCGCACGTGCTGCAGTCTCTGCCTACCACTCACAACCTGCACTTGTAGAGTAGGCCCCAAAATTACCGACTCGCTGTGGCAAGCAGCTCAAGGTCTCTCTCTCTCTCTCTCTCTCTCTCTCTCTCTCTCTCTCTCTCTCTCTCTCTCTCTCTTTGTGTGTGTGTGTGTGTGTGTGTGTGTGTGTGTGTGTGTGTGTACGCGCGCGCACATTGCTGTCTTGGGAGCCGTTTTTTGCCACTGCATTAGCGATCTCTTTTAGTGCAAAGCGATGGGCATGCAGGAGGTGGGGAAGGTAAGGAGGCACCTTTTGGGGGGGGGGAAGTTTGAAGTCGACTAGGGAGGGGGACAGAGTAATTTCTTGGGGAAATTAAAAAGTTTGGGGATTTTGTTTAAGTTAAGTAATTAGGTCTCCCCAATCTTGGAAAATTAAAAGCCTTTCAAAACATCTTAAGTGCATAAGCAAAGGGTGAGTTTAGGAAATGAAAAGACTGATGGAAGTGAAAAGTATAGATACTTTTTGTGTCCATATAGAGAGAGATGGTCGAGTGCACATTAATACATTTGTGTTTTTCTTTGCTTATTTTTCCTCTAATGTTTTTTTCTCTTTAAAGTGTCCTTGCACAATGTAAGTAGTGAATAAATATATTTTGACCCATGAAAATGGAAAGTCAAAAGACCTTTTATGTCCGTATGAAGAGATGGTCCAATGCACATTGATACATATGTATTTTTCTTTTGCTTATTGTCCCTTTAGCGTTTTCTTCTCTATAAGTATCCTTGCATTATGGATAAAACATGGCGGAGGCAGGTTAGGGTAAGATTGATGTGTAGCAAGCAGACATTTGTAGAATCTCTTGGTTGGCAGGGTTCTGAGAGAGGCTACACCTGCAATAGCCACGGTCTGTGAAGGAGGTGGGGCTTGTGTGATTTACGGGTTCTTGTGTTGGATGGTAAGGAGTGGTTAGGTTTTGCAGGTCCAACGGACTTCAAAGAGGGTGCTTGTCTTGGGTAGGTTTCTGGCAAGAGCTCACACAAGGGCTGCAGGCGGGGTCCCAAGCTCCTTTCCCTGCTAGTATTGTGCATGCTCTGTGCATCAACATATTCATCATGATAATTTTGTCTCCAAGCGGCAATAGTAGTAGTAGGATAGCGTGATTATTATCTAACCTTTAAGAGCTTATTGTATTGAGGAGCTTTTGAGACCTTTTGTGAGGGTGGCAGTGCTTCCTAAGTAGAATAGCGCCCACCGCAATTATGCCTGATAATGATACTTATCTTAAGCGCTCCCAACTTGTGATCATAATAAGAGTTTTCTTATTACTAACTAGGAAACGTTCCCACCTGGCCTAGGGTGCCCCCCGACCCCCCCTTTCTTTGGTGCATAGAGATTCGCTCCATCACAATGCTAAAAATGGAATCTGGGGCCGTGCCCAGGGAGGAAGACATCATCAAATTTTTGCAAATGCTGGCGGCTTGAAAAATGCTGACGAATGATGGAGTAGTTCTGATGGATGAAGGGGAAGGGCGACTTCGCGACCTTCGAACGACGCCATAATGGAAGGTGAGGCTCAACGCAAGTGATTGATAATGCTCTTTTAGAGGACAAGGTCCTCTTGGTTAAAGAAAAAGGAAAAGAGCTAGTTCAAAATGCTCGAAGAGTCAACTTTGAGGTGAAGCAGCTCTAGGAGGGCCAAGGGGGTGATTAGTACAAATGTGAACAAGGGATCAACAGCTTCTGTTGCTCTCAGACTAGGCATCTCATTTGCAAGCATTTTGAAGGGTCCGAACTCGAAGTATGAGGACAACGGCAAGGCGAGACTAGACAAGGGCAAGGCCAGGCTAGGCAGTGTGGAAAGGGAGTCCAACTAGGGAAAAGGGCTAGGAGCCATGCTATATAATGGGTGGTTGGGAGGTGGACTCGTAGGTTCTAGTTCCCCTTGTCTCACATTGGTATCAGAGCAAGGCTCTTTTTTTCGGAAAGGCACAGTCGTGGAGGAGGGGAGCCACACAATTTTGCATGTTTTTTTGCATGTCGGGGTCAAGGGGGCGTGGAGCTCACCCCCTGTGAGGAGGACAACAAGCCCGAAGGCATGGGCAACAGCCCTTGCAAGGAGAAGCCGCATGTCTGCGACCTGCACAAAAATACGTCCTTGCGGGCTCTAGACATCGCGCCAGCATGGGGACTTTTTCTCGTGCCTAGCAGGTGGAGACGAGCACCATACGAGGCGGGGGGAGCTTTGCTCAACCCCTCGTGCTGTCATGTAGGCGGCCATAGCCGGTGAGCAACTCCAAGTACACACCCAACGGGCGCCCAACCCCTTGGGGGTTAGTGACCAAAGTTTCTTTTAAACACACAAGGGACAATACCCGCAGTGGGGTACCCCCCCTCCCTCTTGTGAGGCTTCGGCGAGGCTCGGCATTTCGACACCGCTGGCCATTATTTTTCAAAATCGATTACGGTCAAATGCATAATTGATTCGACTACAAGGGATTAAGGAATTCCCTACATGGTGGACATTTCGGATCGATTTCCACTTGGATAATATCGACTTTGACGGGATTAGCAAGGCTAATTAAACTTTGCAAGTGCTCTCAATCTCATGTATTTTTTTGACTATTCCTTGCACCGCACTGGTCGCCATGGATTCAGATATCAATATAACTTTTGATTTTGAGAAAAGTACGCCTGATCCTGTCCATGATGGCCCGCGGCCAGATGCTCTCAAGGAGAGTACCCGCGACGCTACGGCAGATGATGATACTTATGAATTGCTTGACATTCAAGAATTTTGTGCATTCCAAACACGCATATCAGTTAGAAGGAAATTTAAATCTTTAAATGAAAATGTCACTAAATTATCCACATTAGTGATTCAATTAATGCAACAGCAGTCCAAGGGTCTTGCTGACACTCACATGCATGAGCACGTTGTTATACAAGGGCAAGGCCCTTCTAATCTTGAGGACAAGGTCCAACTGCTGATACTTTGCACACTCTCACTGCAAAAGAGGTGGATGAGTCAAACCATCGACTTTTAAGGGAGAAGACCGAGACCGCAATAAGGATGTAGTGAGTATCTTTCTCAGCAAGTGGGATGGAATTCACGCCTTACGGCGTACTGCGAACGCAGTCAGAGCACTATAAACGAGCCTAACTCTGGAAGGCAAGGCCTACAAATGGTGGATGTCTCTCAAGGAGAAGAAAATCATACCACAAAGTTGGCCAGCTTTTGAAGCTATGTTTCATAAAGAATTTTTGCCGACAAATGAGGCAGATCGAAATTAGACGGCTTGGGACATGTGTTCCATGCGCCAATACCCATCATTACTTGAATATATATCTCACTATCGGGATGTTATTCTCAAGTTGGAAGGCTTAGATAACTTTCAGCAAGTACGGGGATTTATACGAGGTCTGACAC
Organism: Adiantum capillus-veneris; assembly: GCF_014529385.1. Lineage (NCBI taxonomy): Eukaryota > Viridiplantae > Streptophyta > Polypodiopsida > Polypodiales > Pteridaceae > Adiantum > Adiantum capillus-veneris. Next base: position 151,055,582 of record NC_140947.1, read on the forward strand.
CAGAGCTTAAGAAGCACGTAAAGACCCAAGACCCTAAAACACTTGAGGAAGCCATAGTGAAAGCACATATTCACGATGATCCAGATGAAAAAAAAGCACATAATACTCACGGGTGTGCTAATACACATGGTAATACACGCACACAATATGGGCACAATAAAAGGAAATTTATAGTAGCCAATTCAGAAGCATCTAAAAAACCCAAGGGGTCCAGAGGTCCTCTCTCTCCTGAGGACTTTGATAAAGCTAAGAAAGAGAAATTATGTTTTTAATGTTTAGGAACCAGTCATGGCAAAAAGGATTGTCCCAAGGGGAAATCTGCTGCACATGGCAAGGAGAAAGCAATGCACACATTGCAACTGCTGCCTCTTGAGTCTTCCTCACGATTATCTACAATGGAAGTAACACACACCGAGGTGGTGCATGAATGCTGTCTCACAGCTTCCATTTGGCAACAGACCTTCGGACCACATGAGTTAGCACGTATGCACGGATCTCTGCAAGGAAACAAGGGGTGCATCTTGGTAGATGACGGTGCTACTCACAATTTCATCAATTACGGATTGGTGAAAAGACTCAAATTACCTCAAACTCCGAGTACCCACCGCTACAAGGTAGCAATGATGAATGGACATGATACAGAAATCTGGGATACTCAAGTCCGAGCTGTTCCGTTGGAAGTACAAGGTTACTCCTTGGATTTTCAGGTTATGAACATAGAGAGGGCAGACGTGGTCCTTGGTAGGGAGTGGTTGCATAGCCTAGGACCATCATTGAAGCGTAGCTATGAGCACAATAGCTTGATGTTCGAATCCCATGGCGCACATGTGTTGTTGTTAGGAGAGAAGGATGTACCTTCTTCACCATTGATATGTACCACTGAGCTTATGCATCTCATTTTTTATAATGAAATAGATCAAGTTTTCTTGTGTTACTCATTGTCTCATTTTCTCTCTAACATTGAATCTGTTGAACATTCCTCAACACCGCATGCTTCTCTCTCATCTCTTCCACCAATGGCAACTTCCAAACAAGCAAACATTGCTAGTAAGTTACAAAAATTATTAAAGGAATTTCAAGATGTTTTTCCTAATGATTTTCCACCAGGATTACCGCCGACACGATCAGTGCAACATAGCATCGATGTGGTTGCAGACTGTAAACCTGTTAGTAAACCGCCCTACCGTATGAGTTACTCTGAAGCTGCTGAGGTGGAACGTCAGCTTGCTGACTACCTTAGCAGAGGGTTTATACAACCCACTTCTTCACCATGGGCTTCTCCTATCCTATTAGTGAAGAAAAAAAATGGCAGTATGCACATGTACGTAGACTACCGTGGCTTAAATGCGGTTATGGTTAAGAACAAGTACCCATTGCCACGAGTGGATGAGTTTTTCGACAAACTCACTCATGCTCGCATTTTTACAAAAATTGACTTGCGGTCAGGTTATCACCAAGTTCGTATTCGACTTGCTAATATACCCAAAACTGCATTCCGAACAAGGTTTGGACACTACGAGTTCTTGGTAATGCCCTTTGGGTTAACCAATGCGCTCGCAACATTCATGACACTAATGGATAGTGTCTTGAAGCCGTACTTGGGCAAATTTGTCATCGTTTTCCTCGATGACATTCTATTCTACAATGCTTTTGAAGAAGAACACTTACAACATCTCAAGCAAGTGTTCGAGTTGTTACGAACAAATAAATTATGTGCGAAGGAATCTAAGTGTGATTTTTAGAAAGACGAAATTCACTATCGGGGACATGTTATTTTAGCTAATGGGATATATATGGATCAATCCAAAGTGGATACAATCCAGCAATGGCCTTCTCCTAAAAATATGGAAGAGGTACAGATTCTTTTAGGATTTGCAGGTTTTTATCGCAGGTTCGTTAAAAACTATGTTAATATTGTTGTTCCCATGATGGATCAACTTACAGGCAAAGGCAAAGCTTTTCAGTGGGGACCCGCTCAACATCAGAGTTAATGCTACTATTGTTGTTCCCATGATGGTGGCAACTGAAAGGCAAAGGCAAAGCTTTTCAGTGGGGACCCGCTCAACATCACAGTTTCGATACGCTTAAGGATGCATTAGCTACAGCTCCCATACTAGCTATTGTAGATCCTTTGAAACCATTCGTTTTGGAAACGGATGCCAATAACCGTGCTATTGGAGCAGTCCTATTACAAGATGGACGGCCCATTGCATTTGAAAGCAAGAAGCTTGATGCAGCTCAGCATAACTACTTCGCTTATGAGCACGAACTTTATGCAATAGTGTCTGCCTTAAAAACATGGCGGCATTATCTGTATGGTGCTCAGTTTGAGTTTGTGTTTGACCATGAAAGCATCAAATGATTTACACAACAAATGGATTTGAAGGGTCAGAAGACCAGGTGGGCTGAGATTCTTCAGGAATATGACGCCAAGCTCCGGTATCGTAAAGGTCGATACAATGTGGTGGCTGACGCTCTAAGTCGTATGCCGAAGATCAATTCTCTCTTGTTCACAGAACTTCGTAGTGAAATTTTGGATTCTCTCAAAGGCAAATATGAGCATGATGAAGCATATTCCAAAGTGTGGAGCCATGTACAAATGAGGGATCCTTCTCACTCCAATGATGGTAGTGTAACGTTAACCTCCACACCTAGTTCTCCTCTATCAAGTGATGAACTACAGCGATGGAAGCATTTCACCATCGACAATGGGTACCTACTCCATAAGGGGAGAGTTTGTGTACCGATGGACACAGACATTCAGCGCCAAGTTCTTTATGAATGTCATGATAGTCCAAGTGCATGGCACCCGGGTATTAGAAAAACTTATGCTCTGGTCCGACGAGGTATACATGGATTTGTTCAAGCTTATGTCTTGCATTGCCAAAAATGTCAAGTTAACAAAGCAGAGTGCCTGAAAGCAGGAGGACTCTTACATCCTTTGGAGATTCCCAATGGAAAATGGGAAAGTATTTCTATGGACTTTATTGTGGGTTTACCAACCACTGTATAAGGTCATGACTCGGTATGGATGGTAGTAGACCGGTTGACTAAACTTAGTAAGTTTATTCCAACCAAATCAACGGTTAAGACACCAGAACTAGCGAAGTTATTTGTGGACAACCTATACAAGTTGTATGGTTTGCCAAGTAACATTGTCAGTGATCGTGATCCCAAGTTTAACAGTCACTTTTGGAGGGTTGTGTTTAAACGATTGGATACACAACTAAACCTTAGTACAGTCGATCATCCAGAAACAGATGGTCAGACTGAACGAGTTAACCAAGTCCTAGAGGATATGCTAAGAGCATACGTCAGCAAAAAAACAGTCAGACAGGGAAGAATACTTACCTATTCTCGAGTTTGCCTACAACAATGCTAAGCATGTCACAACTGGATTTAGTCCTTTCATGCTCATGTATGGGTTTCAACCTAAGTCACCTGTTACGGTGGGGTTGGCAACCGAAAAGCTCCAACAGGTTAAGGATTTTCTCCAAGACCACATGGATATATTGAAACTCGCTCGTCAGAATGTCCGACAAGCGCAGGATCGGTATAAGAAGTATGCTGATGAGAAACGTCGGCAAGTTACCTTCGAGGAAGGGGAGGAAGTATTTTTACGTGTGCCAAAACATTCAGAAAGTCTGAAAACTGGGCCAACACCTAAATTATCTCCCCGATATAGTGAGCCTTTCAAAATACTCAAGCAAGTAGGTGATCGTGCCTACAAATTACTCCTACCTACACATTCTCGTATTCATCCGTGGTGTTTCATGTAAGCCGTTTACGTAAGCGGTTAATGGGGACGACAATGTCATTGACCAACAGATTTTGGTTGATTTCATTGAACCTCCTACCTTACCGCATGAGGCTGAACATGTCTCGATTATTATGAGTTACGTACACGTCATCATGTACATCAACAAGCCTTAAGTGGAAAGATCGCCCTGAGGAGGGTGCCACTTGGGAAAACATTAGTGTTCTTAAGAAGAAGTTTCCCACTTTTGTTTTTTAGGACGAAAACTCTTCTTTAAGAGGGGAGTAATGTGAGGACAACGGCAAGGCCGGACTAGACAAGGGCAAGGCCGACGGGCTAGGCAGTGTGGAAAGGGAGTCCAACTAGGGAAAAGGGCTAGGAGCCATGCTAAATAGTGGGTGGTTGGGAGGTGGACTCCAAGTTTCTAGTTCCCCTTGTCTAACACGAAGGACTAAGCTAAAGTCATAGCTGTTGAGGCATCAAGTGGGAAAAAATGATGAATGGGAAAGCTCGGCTCGAACATGAGCTAAAAGAAGTAAATAGACAGTTAGAATGCGACCCCAACGATAACAAAAGAGCTTTCTCCCAAGCAAAATGCCATGGGCTTTTGGAGGAAGGGCTGGCGGATCGATCATATAGTGCTCTAAAGAAGTCTCTATCGTATAGCAAGTGGAGGTTGCAAAGGCTATCATTGTCGCGATTCTGCCAACACTTATTGAAAAGCAGCTAGGCATGCAAGCTAAGCTTATGCTCGTGTTTTGCTTCAGTGGGAGAGTCCCTAATAGATTTAAATTGATCCAGTGGATTCAAGGACACAACTTCTTGGACGGGGGGGGGGGCAATTGAAAACACCACTTACCTATCTAAGGGCTTCTGCTTAGCTAGATTCAAGGAGGGCTCCGACGTGTCAAAGATCCTAGATAAGGTCCTTGATATTTAACGGGACCATCTGTGTGTGGTGCCATGGGACCAATATTTGACTCAGTAGAATCCCTCCAAGGGGATGCATCCTCTCTAGGTCGAGTTCGCGGGTCTGCCTAGTCACCACCAAAGAGCATGATGATCAATGCTGGGGTGTGCTTTGAGTGTAAAAAATTTGGGCACTTTGCCAAGTTTTTTCCCATGAAGGTTAATGGGAATACCGATCCTACAATGCAAGATTCCAGTGTAGGGCTCTTGGTAGCCATGTCCCTATAAAGGAAGTAGTTGTGGAAGAGAAGGAGAAACAAATGAAGAGTAATATTAGTAGGGACAGACTAGGGGAGGAAAACGAGGCTATAATGTGCGATAATGAAGCCACCAAATTGCAGGAGAAGTCTGTGGAAAAGCAGAGCTTCACACTCCAAATCCTTGAAGGCCCATGCAATGATAATCTGATTGTTTTTCATGCTACTGCACCTAAATTCTGACAGTAACAACTTTGTCGGATGTGCAAGTCCCAGGACTTAAGAGGATCAAAAGGGTGAAGGCAGTGGAAAGAGAATCCGTATCATTGCAGGATATTGGAGCCTTGAAAGAGAAATTCCCCCCCCCCCCCCCCCCGCGCGCGCTCAACTAAAGGGAGGGACCTTTGTCCTCCCACTCCACAATCCTGTGAAGGCACCCTAGGTTGCTGGAGAGCCTCCAGAGTCTCCTAGATTCAAGGATGTAGAAATGGGATAGGGATCAAATGTTGAGGAATTCGTCCCTCTCCCCCAATGATGGAAGTTCTAGCTGTCCAATCATGGAACGTGAAAGGATCGAAGACCTGCAAGAAGCACACCCTCTTTTGGGAGGAAGTTAGAAAGGATAAGGAAGTTAATTGTTGGGCCATCCAAGAACATCATCCGAATGTTCACAAGCAAAAGAAAACATGCATTGGGGAAGAGGTTGGTGTTCTATGGAGAGGGAGTGGACGGGTTTAGTGGCGTCCTCTCTATTGTGCTGGAGCCCAAAGTGGTCCTAAATCACCCCTCTCCGAGAGTCCTATGAGTGAGAGTCATTTGGGTAGATCAACGTATCACCATAGTAAACATATATGGCCCCTGCAATGCCAAGGATAGAGCCAATTTGTGGATGCACCTTAGGGATTCCCCTATTGAAGGAGAGTGGCTAATAATAGGTGACTTTTAATATGGTGGAGAAGAAAAAGGATAGAACAAGCTCAAGCAGTCTGTTGGCAGGTTCTGAAAAAACTAAATGGATGGGTCTTTGTGAGAAATGGGCTATGATAAACCTGTGGGAGGTGGGTCCTTGGAACAACACGTCGGGCTTCGCATACACAAGCCTACAGTATGCATGCATGCACGGATTCCCGGCTTGACAAGTGCTACTGCTCTTACCAAGCTGACTGGATCGTGTTGCTACTTGAGATGAAGGTGCTGACAACAAAGAGCCTGTTAGACCATCTACCTTTACACATGAAACTCAAGAAAGCCAAAGGGGAGGGACATGCCCCCAAAGGAAGTAACAAGCTGCTTGTCACTGGGGCACACTTATTCAAAGACCCTATGTTCAGAAGGCTTACCAAGAAAGCTTTGAGTAATAAAGATATTAATCTAGAAAAACCTAAAGCTCGGGACCTCTTTGCTTGGATTATACAGAAAGTGATCAAAAGCTCGAGTCCTCGTATGGAAAAGGCACGGGAAGAGCATTGGAAGCAACTCAAAGAGGACGTTGCTCGTCTAACTTCCAAAAAAGCTACTGGGATGGCCTCCAAAGAAGAGCACAAAAGGTGATTGGAAGCTAAAGCCAACCTGGCCCAGCAGTAGATCGAGGACGTCAGGAGGGTGAGATTGATATCCAAGGAGACCTTCCTTCAGCCAGAGGCTTCTAATCAAGCACACTTCTTTAGGGCCTTGAAAATGAAGAAAAGTCGGGGCTCCGTCCACTCGCTCACAGATGAGAGTGGGAATGCTACACAAGACCCAGATGAAATGGCTAAGATGATGCTTGATCATCTAAGCCGTATCATTGGCCAACCAGAGACCCGCTCTCAAGAAGTGGATGAAGCTAGAGCGACCTTGCTTGAGAGTGTCGATAGGAAAATTCCCCAACCTGAAGCCAGTCGTCTTGAGATGGCCTTTTCTGAATATGAGTGTTCGCTTGCATTGCAAGCTCTTGGCAAAGAGAAGTCCCCTAGCTAGGATGGTCTGACCACGGAATTCTTCAGGGGGTTCTGGGATGACCTCAAGGTCCTAGTCACGTATATGGCTGACCAAGCTTTTGTCAAGGGGTCATTGGATCCTAGTGTGAAAAGAGGGCTTATCAAGCCTATCGCGAAACAGGTTTGCTACACGCATCTTAAGCATTGACATCCCATAACTATGATGTCTGTGGCATACAAAATCATTGCCAAGGCACTCTCTCTTAGAATTTCCCACCTTCTGGATAGAGTCATCTCCCCTCATTAGCACGGGTTTATCAAAGGAAGGTCAATATATGACAATATATTGGCAACAATGGTTGGCATTGAGTACGCAACCTTCATGAAGTAGGAGTGCATTTTGCTTCAACTAGACTTGGACAAGGTGTATGATAGGATTATGTGGTCCTTCATTGAAGATGTCATGAAATCATTGGGCTTTGGGCCTCGCCTTTGTCGACTTATACACACTATGGGTGCAAGCAGTCAATCTGAGCTCTTGTTCAATGATAGAATTGTGGGCTCCTTTGAAGCCAAAAGATCTATCAAGCAAGGACGCCCCCTAGCCCCTCTTCTCTTTGTCATTGGGTTGCATCCTCTAATAATGATGCTCAAAGCTACTACTATGTAGGGTGAAATTCAAGGTTTAACTTTGCTTGGCAATGAGCAGCAATTCTTGGCCAAGATGTTCGTAGATGACTCCCTCCTGTTTTTGAAAGCCTGCTCTCAGATACTCAGGAAGTGAAGGAGTACGAGCGGAAGTGCGACGCGAGAGAGAGTGCGAGAAGAAGAGCACGACGATATGGTGAACTCGCTCTGTTATAATGTGTAGAGCATCGTGAGTTCTTATTAGGTTTTTACAAAAGAATATGTGTACATACCTGGCGGCCCGCCCACTTACCTGGGCGACCAGATTGGGCTTTATACCCCAACAACCTCCCACTTAAAGTCCAATGTGGTACTTTAAGTGTGAGAGAAGCTACTATACAAGCTAATATACAAGAGATGTAGAGAAGTGATGTACTACCCTACACCAACTGCTTGCAAAAATGCGCAAAGCTCTCTGAGGGAAGTCCTTTTGTAAGTAGATCAGCAGGATTTTCTGTGGTGTGAACTTTGACAAGCTGAATTTGCTTATCCTCGATCATTTCCCTTATGAAATGATACTTCACATCCACATGCTTTGTCTTTGAGTGATAAACTGGATTGCGAGCCAATTGTATAGCACTCTGACTATCACAATATAACACAGGCATATCTTCTTTGATTCCCAAATCTGTTACTAGTCGATTAAGCCAAATTGATTCTTTGCATGCCTCTGATGTTGCACAATATTCAGCCTCTGTAGTAGACTGAGTAACACAATCTTGTAATCTAGAATGCCATGATACTGCTCCACCAGCCAATGTAAAGACATACCCTGACGTAGACCTTCGATTGTCTAAGTCACCTGCATAATCTGAGTCTGTAAAACCCTTTACACTTAGCTCCTGACTCCCATAGAATATACGCATACTCTTTGTAGCTTTCAGGTATCTCAATATTCCTTTCACTGCCTCCCAATGTTTCTTGCCTGGGTTTGACATGTATCGACTTACTACTCCCTCTGCAAATGCAATGTCTGGGCGAGTAGCAATCATTGCATACATCAAACTACCCACTGCAGACGCATATGGAATCTTATCCATTTCAGCCTGTTCTTCCTCAGACACAGGACAATCTTGTTTGCTAAGTTTCACATATGGTGACAATGGAACACTCAGTGCCTTTCCCTTCTCCATATTGAAACGTTGCAAAACCTTGTCAATATACTCTGTTTGAGATAACCAAATCAACTTCTGTGATCTGTCTCTCTCAATGCGCATACCAAGTATATGACTTGCCTCACCCATGTCTTTCATGTCAAACGATTTTGCCATCTTTGACTTCAAAGCTGAAATTTCTTCCAAGTGCTTGCCAGCAATCAACATGTCATCCACATACAAAATAAGGATCAGCCAACTGCCATCCTTAGCCTTCTTTGTATATAGACAGTGATCGAACTCACTACGTTTGTAGCCTTGAGAAAGCATAAACTTGTGGAATTTATGGTACCATGCCCTCGATGATTGTTTTAAGCCATAAAGACTCTTTAACAACTGGCATACCCAATCTTCCTTGCCTTTCTCAACAAACCCTTCTGGCTGCTGCATGTAAATTTCCACATCTAAATCACCATGCAAGAACGCTGTCTTGACATTCATTTGGTGCAACACCAAATCTAATATGGCAACCAATGCAAGAAAGCGTCTCAATGTAGTCATCTTGACCACCGGAGAGAAGACTTCATCAAAGTCAATGCCTTGTTCTTGCTTAAAGCCCTTGGAAACAAGCCTTGCTTTGTACTTTGGTTGACTATCATGAGCGGTGATCTTATACCTGTAAACTCATTTACAAGGTAGAGCCTTTTTGCCCTGTGGTAATTTAACTAGCTTCCATGTCTGGTTTTTATGGAGAGCTGTCATCTCTGACTGCATGGCCAATTGCCAATTCCCAGAGTCCTTCATTTGCACTGCTTCCTTGTAACATGAAGGCTCGTTGAAATCAGTCAACATGACATAGTTCATAGATGGAACAAACCGATCAGGAGGTCGCGTGATACGTCTATATTTATGCAAAATAGGTGGCTCAGGCTCAGCCACAACCTGTGGTTCCACTCTATCCTGTCCTTGCTCCTCTTGAGCCCTGACATTTTGTCTTGCACGTGCAGGTCCATCTTCTTGGAAGACAACTCTTCTAATCTCCTCAACCCTCTCGGGTTTAGAATGATATTTGGCTTCATTAAAGTGAACATCATTGCTGCGGATAACCTTTCTGGATTTGGGATCCCAAAGTCTGTACCCATCTCACCAAAATTACCATAGCCTAGAAAGATGCACTTTCTACTCTTTGGCTCAAGTTTCTTCCTAAATTCCTTTGGAACATGAGTATATGCCTCACAGCCAAAGACTCTAAGATGTTTGTATGAGGGCAGCTTGCCTGACCATACCATCTCTACCACCGAATCCTTCTGCAAAACCTTGCTAGGAGATCTATTTATAAGATGAACAGCTGTTGATACATCTTCAACCCAAAACCCATTTGGCAGTTGTGCATTAGACAACATACTTCTGACCTTTTCTTGTATGGTCCTATTCATCCTCTCAGCAACACCATTTTGAGGAGGATTGTAAGGAGCAGTAAGTTCAAGTTTTATAATCTCCACCATTGTGAGTGCGTAAGCATTTAAGCTTCTTGCCACTTTGATTCTCCACAAGTGTCACAAACGTTTTGAAAACACTAAACGCTTCATCCTTGTGCTTGAGAAAGTAAACCCATACTTTCCTCGAGTAATCATCTATAAATGTCATAAAGTAAGAAGCTCCCCCTAGAGATAGGTTAGGCATAGGTCCACACAAATCACTATGAACAAGTGCCAACTGTGTATCTCTTCTACTGTTTCTATGCTTATGTGGCTACTGTGTTTGCTTACCATACAGACAATGTTCACAGAATTCAAAATCGTTACATGAAAATCCAGGCAAATAACCAGAACGAGACAAGATTTCCATTCCCTTCTTGGACATATGTCCTAACCGGCTATGCCACAAAGAAACGTTCGGCTGCTCGGTTACATTGATTACATTTTTAGAGGCATTTGATACATAAATCATGTAAAGTCCTCCAGACTTTACTCCATGTGCTACTGTCATAGAACCCTTGGATATCTTCCACATGTTCTGTCCAAAAGTGATGACGTAGCCAGATCATCAAGTAAACCTGTGCTGATCGAGCTCTTTGTAATTGCGGGAACATGTCTCACATTCTTCATCGTGAAAGAAGAGCCATTTTGAAACTTCAATTGAACATCTCCAACACCTAAGATCTCACATGTCTGCCCATTGCCTAGCCGAACATGATCTTTAGTGGTCACATAAGTGGTAAACCACTCCTTGTTTGGAGACACATGAAGTGATGCCCCTGAGTCTATAATCCAGTCACTCAGTGCATGTCCATCAGATGTTGTAAGAAGAGCTGAGTCCATTGTATTCTTCAAGAAGTAGATGTCTCCTGACACTAGACTGTCATCCTCTGCAACAGTGTTTGTCACATTTATTTCTTGAATCTTCACTGAGGACTTGTTCTTCTCACCATGGTCTTCAGCTTTCTCTTTGCCTTTTTATGCTTTCCATTCTCTGCAGTCTCTTTTCATGTGACCCTTCTTGCCACAATGGTAGCATTCTATGTCACTTTTGCCTTTAGCACTGCGGGACTTGCTATGAGACTGATTCCTCTTTCCACCTTTGTACTTTTCTTTTGTCCTTCCCCTGACAACTAAGGCTGTTCCTTTGCCTTTGTCCATTGTCTTTCTGTTGGTTTCTTCAGTAAGCAGATTGCCTTCTACACCTGCTATGGTCAAACCATCTTGAGGTGCAAAATTACTCAAAGTTGTGTGAAAAGTGTCCCAACTTTCCGACAATGTGATCAACAGGAACATAGCTCTAACAGGTTCATCAAACTTGACACCTTGAGCTAACAAGTGACTGTAGATGGTGTTGAACTCAGGTGTCCCTTCCTTCATCTTCAAGTCAACAAGCTTCTTAAGCCAGTATACCTGTGAAGCTGCACTCTGCTTCTCATAAAGATCACTCAGCCTTGTCCATGCTTCATAAGCCGACATCTCGTCTGCTACATTGAAGTAAACGCTTTCTGCCAAAGTCAGCATAATGGTAGAAAGTGCCAATTCATCCATTTCGCTCCTTTCATCTTCGTCCATATCTTCTGGTTTTATCCCCTTGAGCTTTATAGGTTTTATCTGCTTCTTTTGTACCAACACGTGCCAAATCTGCTTCTTCCACAATGGGAAATTGATTCCATCCAGCTTCTTGATATTGTAAAGAGCAGTGTCCTATGATCCAGCCATAGCTACGCTCCACAGTAGTTTACTTCCCTGGGAAAAATTCGGCAGAGTTTCCCCTGTAAACTGACCTCTGAACCAATATCAACCTGTCAAATGAACGAAGAAAGCTTCAGATTCTGCAGAAATTTCGGCAGAGTCTCCTTTGTAAAATGGCTCTAGTGTACTCAATAACATACCAAAAACAGCTCAAAAAACCACTGTCTCTCTAACACTGTAGGCTGTGGGTAAACCTATCCTGCACCTGTACTGTCTCTCATTGTCCTATCACTGTCCTGTAAGCATAGACTGTGACAATGCCTCCACGGCACTAAAGCAAAGATGCAATCCCAACTGTCTAACTCACAGTCAACACATCCTAGCTACCTATCTAAGGGTGCTCGAGGGATCGCTCCAAGACCTGTATCACCGAAAGGATCTCAACATTCAAGAGTCCCCCAGCTCAATAAAACCTCACTCGACCCTCAACAAAGGCTGCAGTAAATTTGACAGTACATAGACTTCCCACAAAGTCATACATCCACAAATTTCCCACTGTATGTTGTAATTGCTGCGGCGGTTGTTTGCTGCGTGACTCACAACCAGCAAACCCTCAACAGACATACATCATCTCTGACAATACATCCCATGTGGAAGTACTTGCAATGTTAGGATTAAATCTTGAATATCAAGCAGCAAACACAAGCTACCTGATGAACTAGTGGATGTCGCCTACAGTCTGTGTAGATGCGCCCGTGTCGTATGTGACACGCCTCCAAGAACTGTGAGCTGTCCTTCGATGTGTAGACAGCCACAAATCAGCACTCTGGGAGTGCCGATATCCTCAGCACCTGCAGTCGTAGGCCGAAACCAAATCCGTAGAGTCGGATCCGCACCCGCCTAGACCACGTAGTTGAAAATGGCTTGCGCAGAACTTTGTCGAAGCCGAACGGTGTCTTCGCCTATCGAATCTCACTCCAATATGAGCAGGTGACTCTAGCTTCCTGCAATGCTACCCCGAGCCTCAATCTGAGCTTTGATACCAGTTGAAGGAGCACGAGTGGAAGTGCGACCCGAGAGAGAGTGCGAGAAGAAGAGCACGACGATATGGTGAACTCGCTCTGTTGTAATGTGTAGAGCATAGTGAGTTCTTATTAGGTTTTTACAAAAGAATATGTGTACATACCTGGGGGCCCGCCCACTTACCTGGGCGACCACATTGGGCTTTATACCCCAACAAGAAGGCGCTAGAGTTGTGCAGACATTTGTTGTGGCTTCGGGGTCGAAGTGTAGTATTGAGAAGTCTAGACTGATCTCCCTGATGGAAAATGACTCATTTGACCCATCAATCTGGTCAAGGGAAATTGTGTCTAAAGGAAGGATATTTCGACAACTGGGCGCCCCCTTGAGGGTGGACGTTCCACACAAGCAAAGGTTCCAATGGATCTTGGAGAAAATTTAGAGAAAAATGAGAAGGTGGGAGTATGTGTTGCTTCCCTTCTTGAGTCGGGTCAAAGTGATCAATTCATTTATGCTTCCTTATATTGCCTCACCAGCTCGCTCCTTAAAATAGCCAAATTTAATTGGAAGGAGTTTTTGAAACCTGTTAAAATATTCTTATGGAGGAACAACACGAAAGCCTTGTCGCCATGGCAATGGGCAAAGTGGGAAGTTATCGCTCGATCGGTAGTCCAAGGTGACCTCAAAATTCTCAACCCTATTGTTCATGTTGAGGCCATGTGTGCCAAGTTTGTGGTCTCAATCGCAAAACAAGACCAGTCTCTTGGGCTATCATGACCAAGGATATGACAGACAAGGCAAAACTTTGCTCTAAACATGGTCCATGGAAGGGATCGAGGTGCACAACAAACTATTAGCCCTGAGAAGGTCTAGCTTGAGACTAGGTGGCATCACGACAGAGCTGGTGTGGAAGTGAAATAGAGCAACATGGATACTTGAATGGGGTGAATTAACCATATACTTCCAGAACTCCATCTCGCATTGGTCCCCTTAGCTATCTAAAGCTGCTGGTGTAATTATGAACCCTTATTGGAGAGAAATTGCAAGAAGGATAAACAATAAAGGACTCCAGCGGTTGCTCCACTTATGGGATGGAAATAACAAGCACTAGAAATCCTTTGGACCAATTGGCTGCCCAGTTTCAACTCAATTGCATTGAGAAGCCTTAGAAGACCTGTACAATATTTTTGAGTGGAAAGCTTGGAAATGGCCCATGAGTAGCCAATTCTTTAAACCTCATACCAGGGGCATCTACCAAGCGTTAATGTACAAGGCTAATTGGTTCGCTCCTTTGAACAAACAATGGAAGAAACAATGGTCGGAAGCTCTATGGGCTGAGGTCATGAAGAACATTTGGAATCCACAATGGCCTCATTTTATGAAGGTATTTCTGTGGAAGGTGTTGTGGGGGGACTTTGCCGACATGCATCAAGATTCAGGCACGTGGTATCGGGTCCGATAGATGTTCAGGGTGCAAAGTGGCTAGCAAAGACCTTGCCCACCTTTTCATGGAATTCTTGGCAATTAGGGGCTCAAATGGATACAAAGAACGTGGAAGACAGGGTTTTTGAAGAAGGATCTACGCCTTGGTGGGGAACAATTTCAAAGTCCTGCACTTCTAATCTGTACTCAAATTGTCAAATACTATTTCTTGAGTTATATTTGGAAGGTCAAGAACCACTTTGTATTTGATAGCGACCACTCTGCGGCCAGCTTCTCAGAGATTGTACAAGAAAGTAAGGAGATGATATATGTGATACGGAAAAGGCAAAACTCAGATGATTGGCTTAGGGCGACCCTCACCATCCGGTCGAGCCTTAATGTGTAAAGGACTGGGCTTCTGGTAATAGTATGTTACTAGGTATTTCTAACTAGGCTTTGATGTAACCATCTGTCCCTCAAGGCTTGGTATGAGCTTGAGGGGCTGATTTGTATATTTCTTAATGGCAGTCTAATACAATCACTCACAATTGTGAGTTATGAAAAAAAAAGTATCCTTGCATTATATAGGTAGCGAATATATATTTTTTGAAGCCATTAGGAGAGCTATCTATTAGTTCAACAAGTATGTGTCCTCGATTTCGAAAAAAGATGCATTAATCGGAATCTTGCGAGAGGAGGAGGTGTACAGGGTGGTGCGACATGCAAGGAGGAGGCATGGCTCAGGGTCGAGGGTTGAAATTTAACCTGGTGGTAACTCCAAGGGAAAGCCTGAGGTGTCGCATGATGAGATCAGGAGCATGAGAAGGGAGCACGTGAAGCCACATTGAGATCAGATCAGCATGGAGTGAGCACGCGAAGCAAGGACGTTCCTTCTTTATTATTAAAAAAATGGATGATCGGAACAGCTTTGAAGCGTGGCTGAGTGGCTATGTGAGATGGTTTAGAGGCATTTTTAGACCCACTCGAGTTCGAACATCGTATATAATTTATTTTTTTTAGTGCCTCTTGGGTTTTAGAGTTCCTCTTGGAAACTTTGGAGCAAGAGGAATTTGCAACGATTCCACTTAATAAAATCGAAGATCTACTAAATAGGGGTGCCCAAATGGTTTTAATTAAAAAAAGATACAAAATCTTCATTGATTCCTAGGGGTACAATTTACGAGAGAGGGAAGGCTATCGAGCGGCCCCATGGCAAATAAGCTCTAGAAAGGAAAGGGATTAATGTATTCATCCAGAGTTCACAACAATGTGACGGTTTAGTGGAGTCGTCTAGTAGAATTCCCTTAAGTGCTTCATGTTGATGTCACAAGTTCGTATGTGCTCAAGCCACTTTTGTGCTCAAAGGGAGAGTCTTCCTTACCTTTGATCGAGGAGGGGAGTTTGAGTAGGGATCTAAAGGAGATTCTACCTAATAGTAGGAAGGCACGATTTTGAAATGTGGACATGATGTCTGAACCACAACAACAAAAACAAGTGACAAAATCATGAGGCCTGCCCATTAGAAGAAGGCAATGAAATTGAAAGGTTGAAAATTAATTCGTACATGCCAAAAATGGGATTTCATTAAATAAGAGAGTTACAAGAGTTCTGTGAAGAGGGGTCAAAGCTCCAAAACTATTTTTCCCTATGTACACCATGGGGTGGGTAGGGATGGAGGATCATTTGTTCCCCCCCCCTCGGGGGGGGGGGGGGGGGGGTTGACAAGGGGGTTGAGGACTGTTGCAGGTGGTGTTTATTTCGGGAGGAGTATGTATATTGAGGAGTGATCAGACCAGAAGCAAAATCCTGTCCCGCTCACGAAGTTTGGTCTTGAGTTCTTCACCCAAATATGGTCAAGGGTTGAATTGTAGATAGTTGTGGTTTCTTGAATTGTTTGGGTATAGTTTTTTTCATGGAGAAAGGTATGTAGTTTTTTGTATTGGCTATTTTCATGGTCAATGTGGACGTTGAAGTCGCCTATGATAATGCTCATAATGTTGCTATCAATGGTCTCCATGAGGTTTCTCAATTGTGAAAGCAGTGATTGTATTGATGCCTTAGGTGATTTGTATTCACTATATGGATCATGTTGTTGATGGGTAGGGAGAAGAATGCTTGTATTATCTCAATGCCTGGTGATGAAAAGAAAGATTCATTGTGCACCTTGATAGAAGTTTTGTGATACAATTATAAACCATATCCATTGTGATGATGTATGTGTTGAAAGTTTGGTTCAAGGAAGTTTCTTTCATTTTTTTTTTTTGTTTCTTGCAAGCATAGAATTGTTGATGAAGTGAATTTGAGATCATTTTTTATGTAGTTGATGTGTTTTTGGATGGAGACGACATTCAATGATTGAATTATGTAATGGGTATCTTCTACTAGACTCAATTGTACAGTTGAGTGCTCCCATCTTGCAGTTGTTCGGAGACGGTCAAGCTCCTTGAGCATTGTAAGGTCGGTTCGAATGTGTGTATTCAATATCGGGCTCAAAATCTGTAGGTTGGCAGGGTCCTTGATACGCGACAATGCGGTGTAGACCAAACCGTGGGCTCATATGCTAGTAGGGTCGAAAGCCAGGGAAGTCATGGTTAGACCTTGTGATCTGTGGATTGTGCGTGCATTGGCAGGTTGAATTGGTAACCTAGAGACTATGTTGAGCTGATTTCTTCCTACTTGGAACTCTTTTGTTGTCTCGAATATGGGTGTCCAATGTGGCTCAAAGTGATTCCTGAGCAGATGTTGATTTTGAGATCTTTGTTTGTTTCCAATTTTTCTATCAAAGAAAGCTATCCATGCAACATGGGAATGTTCGATGGTTTCTATCGCTTTGAGTATTCCATCAGCTCCATTCACAAGGCCATCGGAGATGTCGATATTCCCAGATCACATTTCAACTATCATCCATGGCTTTAGTTCGAGAACCCCAGCAAGTCTTGCAATTAGTTGTGAGTTGTTTGGAATGAAAAGGTTCCTTGAGGCTGACTTGTGTGGTTTGTCACGTGCCATAATGACATATGCACTTGTACGTAGCATGCCAAAAACCTTTTGGTTGTGATGGTCCTTTAATGTGTTGGTGAAGAAAAGATGGGGAGTCTGCATGATGTCGAAGCTCTTGTTTATGTGTGTAAAGCTGATCAGGCACAAGTCTTGCTCAGTTTGTTTCGCAACTCTCACTTGGTTCAAGATCTCTATGAATGTTGTGTCTGATTGGCGCATGGGTATTTGAAGCTCACAACACCTTATGTGAGAATTCCAAAATGAAGGGGCTAGAATATCAAGTGTGTTTTTAGGATCATTAAATATCCAACGATCACGCACAGGGATTGCTTGGCAAAGGTCTCTGCAAAAAATTACATCTAGCCCTCCAAATGGTTGAGTGTGATTATGCTTGAGTGCTCGAAGCCGTCTATCTATTACATGAAGCAATCTATTGCCGATCAAGGATGCCTCATAAAAAACAACCAGCTTGAGATTTATGTACATTTGGGATAGATTGCTCAAGATCTCATTTGAGAGAGCAATGTTGTCGTTGAGCATCAATGGAAGCCGCAAGGCTAAGTGAATGGTGGTGCCGCCAAAATTATAAGCTGCCTTGCATGTGTAAGCCATCAGAAGTGTTGTTGGGAGGTTAATGTCACTTGCAATCAATGTGTTGTAATGTCACACTAAACCTTGGACAATGGTGCGTATTGTGAAAGTCTTCCCAGTGCCAGCACCACCTGTAAGGAAAAGGTGGATAGGGATGTTTGAGTGCACCCTTTTCTTTGTCATGATATAATCATAAAGTTGTCTTTGTTCTGTGTTTAAGCTCATGAAAAGTGTATGGTACTCTTCATTTGGGATTCCAAAAAGTTTTAATGATGTTGCAATACTTGTATTGTGAGGTCTAGTTTTTGGCAAGTCAAGGTCGAGTTCATAATTGAATGTCTCTTGATGATGACTGCTTGTGGAAGAATTAGATGATGAAGTCTTGCTTGCTGCTTGACAAGATCTCAACTTTCATGAACTTTTTCCTATTTTCAACAATTGTATCAATGTTGCTCTCAAACGTCTCTCTCCATGTTGTGACACTTGTGTCAAATCCAGACTCGCTACTTGTGAAAGGGAGAAAGAGCAAGCAAACCTCATGATAATGTCTCTCAGCGTCGAGCTCTCTATTGAAGTTCGCATACCTTATGACTCGGGGCTTTTTTCGATTGCGTTGCACACCATCTGAATTGGTAAACTAGCTTGCAAATTCGGCTAAAGCATAGATGTGATAGATGGTGTGGTCTTTTGGTGTATTTAGTGACAACATCATCGAAGAAAATGTGTGTGTCATCAGGATGAAGCATCTCCAAAGCACCTCGTCTCTTTAGTAATAGTGTCCTTTGAGGCTGGAAATCTGCATTGATGAAAACAAACTGTCTGCTAGCACTATGCAATGGCAAGGAGAGTGCAATATATGCATCTTGTTGTGCTGAAATTTCCTAGCTGTTGACAAGGGTACTCCCAATTTTCTTAAGTCGTTCCAAGGTGGGCAAATTGTTTTCCTTGCAATTATCTAGAACAGTTTTAATCGCCCTACTTGTTGTTGAGTCGTGTTTTGTCATGTAGGATGTGCAATATGTTGCAGCTCCATGAGCATTGAAAATAAATTATATATCAATGTTACCATCCCATAAGGTGCACAAAGATTTATTGAAATTGTTTGTGTAGATGTCCTTTGGATGTCGTTTAAGCAAAAGGGTTGGTTCTGTAAGAGTGAAAGAGAGTGTCTCAACTCATCCATACATATAAATTTCAACCATTCGTTGAAGTTCAATGGTGGTTCTCGGTCAAGACTTGCAAGCAATTCATCAAGTTTCTTTTTGTTTGCAAGAAGTATTTTCTTCCTTGAATGACTTGTTTCTATTGGGTGCAATATTATTGTTTTCCTGGCAGGAGTACGAGGAAATCCAAACCGACAAGCTTTTTTATGACTTTTACATGTCTTTCGATGTGAATGAGTGTGAACATTCTTGAGCTCGTCGCTTAACTCATCCTTGTCAGTGGAGATAAACGTATCTACAAAGCTAATCACATCGCGATCCTTAGACACACCAAACAATGGTGCATTTTTAATCCAAAGCAACCCGTGGTCATGATGGCTTCCTCTATTCTGGAATTCAGTCATTAAATTATGGCATTTATAAAGTTCAGAAAGCTGCCTATAACAGGTTCTTAAAAGCTGATTTAGCCGATAGGCTAGCTAATCATACTATCACCTTCGTCGTTAGTGAAAGATATATCTCTCAGTTTGTGGAGGCATTTGAAGTGGGTGATTTTGTGCGCATAGAGGGTGTTGTTGCGAGAAAGAGAAATGCTAATGATGGGGAAACATCTCCTTTCTCTTTGTATGCCGATGCTACCACCTCCATTGTTAAGGGTGAACCATTTGATTGTGTCTTAGCCTTGTTTCCTGAGCACAAAATCAGGGAGTTGGTGGATAGAGATTCTTCTTTGGTGGACACTGTGCCGACCATAGCTTTCATTGTGATGCAAGTTGAAAATATTGCAAAGAGTGATGGTACAAGTTCTTCTTTGCTGACTATCGCTAACGGTCCTGACTTCACCGATAGAGCTAGTGTGAGTATCTTTGCATTGAGCTAGTTGAAATTTCATGCAGTGTCTAAACTCCTTTGTTGCAGCTTGTTTTTGTTCCATCTAGGAGATGCGATTATCATAACATTGAACGAAGTCCAAGAGTATGGTTTCTATGCATGTGTAGCTCACAACATTAATGTCAACAAGCAGTTCTCTAATACCCTTTCGATTGTGGACTACACAAATTTATGTCCCTTGCTTGAGAGTTTGGCAACAAGTTTCAAAGACATACATGCTAAGAAACTCTCACTTTTAGGATTTGGTGCTAAGGTGATTCATCACTTTCTATTAATCACTCAACTCATTAACTCTTTTTAACTCACTTTGTGTTGGCTCAGGTGTTTGGAACTCTAGAGGTGGTGAATGTGAATAGCCTTGGATTCGAGTTTAGTTGTAGCGGTTGTAAAAGCAGTCAAGTAAGCCGTCAAACGTCCAGTCCCTACTGTTTCGCATGCAGCAAAGTGGTGAAGGTTGTTCGAGCCCCTATTGTTCACGCACGAGTGGTGGACCGAGATGGTAAAGCAATAGTTGTTGTGCTGCATGGTAAAGTGGTTGATGAAGTCTTGCGATTGCCTATCAGTTTTTCTCAGCTTTATGACACTGATCTTGTTGATCTAAAGTGTACACTTCTTAATGTTAAGAAGA
This sequence comes from Adiantum capillus-veneris, assembly GCF_014529385.1. NCBI lineage: Eukaryota > Viridiplantae > Streptophyta > Polypodiopsida > Polypodiales > Pteridaceae > Adiantum > Adiantum capillus-veneris. Next base: position 151,076,093 of record NC_140947.1, read on the forward strand.
TTGGCACATTTTCCATCAACAAGCAAGGTTACGTGACTAGCTTCAAACCAGAGGCATAGTTCCTTTTGTGGCAGATTTGACATATCTGAATATTGCACGACAAACTTTTTGACTGTGCTTTTACCCAAGCAAGTGATCGACAATGCCTCTCCAAGAAGGAGTTGTGATTTTTGCTGCAGATTCAAGTTTTGATGTCAATGGCAAGAATGTAAAAGTTGATCCGCTCTACTTAAAGAAATATCCTCTTAATCAAGATGTGTTGTGTGCATTGTTGTTTATATTTCAGCTTGATTGGACCTCTAGTATGTTGCTTGAATCTATTATTCATTTGATCATGCAAGATTTTGAGACTAACAACAAAGACATCGTAGATTTTTGGTTGTCGTTGTGGGAGCATGACAATATACCTCGACCTGTGGACAACAATTCACTTCAAGTTCTTTTGCATTCATTTCTTGGGAGCAATAAATTGCATGTCATCTCCAATCTTTTAATCTCCTTTGCTTGTTGTGTGCTAAGAGAGCAGTGTGTTGTTCATGAGTTTAATTGTTTGAGCTTTGAGAAATCTTTGGTTATAAGAGAGTGTAACAAAAGCTTGAGTTTCATCATGCATATGTTAGTGGAGCAATCCGTCCATTTTATGTGCTTAGAGCCTTGGCTTTGTTGATTCACACTCCCTTGTATGTTGAACATAATACTTGTATAGATGAATCTTGGGCATCCACTATCCAAATAGTTCCTGATGTTGGGTTGCCGGAGCCAAACGAATGTGGGGAATCAATCGGTGAGCAAACTGATACACTTGTGCATGGGATCTACTCTTCCCAACAAGTGGTTGATCACAATGTGCATGCACATAGTGTTGCACCATCCGAAGGTTTCAATCCTCTCAGCTTATTTGATGATGATGCATGTGAAGAGCTATCATTCCCATCTCTTTTCTTTGGACAAAAAAGAATCTATGCCCAACTTGCTAAGACTAATTACCAAAAGGTTGCACAATGGGAACTCAAACACAAAGATAGACGATTTGCTTTGGACATTGAGAATCTTTTCTTCAAAGTCATGAAAATCATCATTGCCAAGGTTTTGGGCTCTATATGGGTACATCTACGAAAAGGCAAACTACAAGGAAAACAATTATGTGCAGGTGACGTCCAAAGCAATACTAATATTGACCAAGTTCTCCAATCTCAACTTGGCTATCGTGATTTTGAGACTCTTCACACATCATGCGATTACAAAGCCAAGCTCAAGCGGAATGTCTTCGCAATGATTTGACAAATAGGTCAACCCACATCCTTCATCACCATATCATGTGCATAGCAGAGGTGGGAGCCTTTGCATAAATGTCTTGCACTTTTTAACCCACAAATACACGCGTGTGATTTCCAGAGCAATAGCGCTTTCATTCGAGCCTTGGTTCGTTCTGATCCCATTACCACTGCTCGCTACTATGTTCATAGATTTAAATCACTGAAGAAAGAGCTCAAACGCAACTCCAAAAGACTTGGCGAGATTGTTGACTTCTTCTTCGTGAAACAAGGATTTTACCCTCAAATGCAAACCGGAATAAGATAGAGTCGGAAAGTTCGGACACTAGTAATAATGGAAGGGGCTTCACAAGAGCAAGCTGCGAATTAAAAATTGCAGAAAAAGGCTCATCTTTATCAACGCTTTGGCTTCCACCTTTCCCACAAACTAAGACTTGTTTCAAATCCCTGACAACTTTGTTTGGAACTGGACAAGACCCATCATTTGCGCGACCTACACGAGAGACAATGTCAACCTCAAAACCGAAAAAAGCCCATTGCAAACAGAAATTTACCTCTGATAATGGAGAGAGCCTTTTTGATCGATCTAGAGGGGGAATACTTTTTTAGCTTGGAAGTTGGGCTAAGAAACTTGGATGGCGATGCACTAGCTGAAACCCCATCAACGAGAGAAGGCTTGGAATCAAGAAATGATGCAGGAGACAATCTCTCCGCTTCCTTCTTATTCGTTTCAGAAATGTCAGCAAGGTCCTCGCTAAATAACGGGTAAGTTTCTGCGTCTGATGTGAACAAAGAGTAAGATTCAATAGATTCAAGATCAAGTAAGCAAGATAAAATGAGCAAGGTGCCAACCATTCATGGAAAAATCCATTGGAAGGGTATTGGAAGATGTTTAGAAGCTGTAATAAGGGATTAATATGCACCAACAACCTTGCAAGAGATTGCAATGGCTATTTAGCAGAGATTCACTAGGAAGGCTAATGCCCAACTAAAGAGGAAGAGCTTGTGGGGGTAATTGAGCGCCAAAAAGTACTAAGCAAAGATGCTGGCAAAGGGAAAACGAGCAACAATTGTAAGGAAGACAGAGACTTCTGTCTCTTTATAAACTCAAGAGGTAAGTAAGGGAATAGTTCTTTTTACACCCACTTTTAGCTACTAAATCTGGACTTTTAATAAAAGGAGTTAAAAAACGGAATAAATTTATTTTTCACAAATAGAAATCTTTAATGGGTTTCAAGACAATATATGCATAAATTTATATCAATAAAATATTAAATGTTAAATAATATTCGTAATATTCTTAGGAGTCCCTTATTGAATGCCTTTGATCTCCACAATGATGCAGTTCCACTCTCCGCATAAATTTATATCAATAAAATATTAAATGTTAAATAATATCTGTAATATTCTTAGGAGACACTTCTTGACTGCCTTTGATCTCCACAATGATGTAGTTCCACTCTCTTCCCTACTTGGTTGCATGGAACTTAAGATAAAAATGATCAATAAGAACCTCAATTTTCTTTTTTATTCATTTATATGGGATTAACAAAGTTTATTTTAAAGCATAGCCTCTTTTCAAAATAAAATTTCAAAGAATAATTTTAATGAGTTGATATTTAAATTTATGAAGTCAATTTCTTTAAAAGAAAGAAAAAACAAACTTACAAAAGATACTCACGCCCAGACAGTTATGCACTCCCAATCCCAAGGCCTGCTCAGGCAGTGTGAAACATAGGCTTTCGAAATATCCAAAGTCATGTACACCCATCATAACAGAGCCTTATCTATTTCTTGATAAACGTGACCAAACCATCATCATTCAGCTGCTGCACTGACACTCATTTTTCAAAGCCAACTAATTTAAAACCTATCAATTTTTATACCAAATGAACCATCAAAAGATTGAGAAAATCCAAAATTCTTTAAAATGGATATAACATCTAATGGAAGACAGGAAGGAGACACATCAGCATCAATAAAGTTAGGCAAAAGAGAAGATGTATATGCTACCATGTTACCATATACATGTGGTAGTGATGTGTGTGAACACACTAGGACCGTCGGGGCATTTTTTCCCTCTTTAGGAGGTTTTTTCCCACGTGCATTGTATATACGCCCATCACTCTAGGGCTATCTATCTTTCCATTGCACACTAAGTAACACGCTCTCTATTGTGTGCCTTGAGCTTCCTTCGTCTTCTCCAAGCTGTGTGTGTTTCTCTGCAACCCTAATTCCAACAATTGGTATCAGAGCACGTCACGTCCTCCCGGGCTTAGTCGCCAGCTGCTCCATCACACGCCTGCTCACTTTCTCCGATTTCAGTGAGCTTTGGCGAGCGTTCGCACGTCGACAAATATTTTGGGCAAGCTCGAAGAGCTTAGTCTGCTCAGAATTTTGATTTGGGCTCATTTCGGCCTCCGTTTCCACTACAGGCAGTACTGCACAGGCTATTTCATCATTTTGTGAAGAATTTCTGTCAGTGCCGTTTTCTGCATAACAGGTGCCTTATAGTCTTCTACGGTTTGTGCTATCTAGCACAGGTTGTTCCCGCTCCGTTTCTCGTATTTTCGGGCAGTTTTCACATCAGGTGCAGCATTTACCATGGCTGACAACAACAACACATATGTGTTCAAGATGTTTGCTACTGACGACAGGTTGGATGGGGACAACTACCCTATGTACGCTTATATGATGCAACATGTTCTTGTGTCAAAAGGTGTCTGGAACATTGGGCAGGGCATTGATGTACGTCCTGGTTCTGAGGATGTAGGCGATGTTGAGGATGTTGCAGGTCTTGCTGCAAGGATTGCAGTTGTTAGAGTTGTTTTGCCTACGGTAGAACAAGCTCGTTGGGATGTTAAGGATGCGCAGGCTCATGCATTGATTGCGTTTTCTGTGAAGCGCACCATTGTTCCTCACATCCGTTCAGCAAAATCTGCAAAACAGGCTTGGGATATTTTAGCAGGTCTTTATGCAATTCCACAATGAGGCTAAAATTGCTTTGCTGCGTAAAGAGCTGGAGTCGAAGATTATGAATGAGGAAGATGATATGGACACTTTCCTTGCTAGTGTCAAGGATATCAATGAGCATCTTATTTCTGCAGGTGAAGTCATTTCAGACAGTTCCCTTGTGCATACTGTTCTTGATGCCTTACTAGATTCCTACCAAACTTTTGCTAGTACTTGGAGACTGATGACCCAAGGAAATCCTGAAGTTGTCAAGTTTGATGCATTATGCACATTGCTGTTGCAAGAGTCACTTTCCAAAAAAAACAGGACTAGGCAGCGTGCAGTTGAACAGGCTTTTATTGCTTCTCAAAGAAAGGGTGGAAACAGTAATGCAACCACTTCTTATGGTTCTGCTGCGAGTAGCAAAATTTGATCAAGTCGTGTCCTAAGTTGAAGGCCAAAGAGGCTAAGAAGAAAGAGGGTGGTTCCACTCCAAATGCTGGTTCCACTACAAATGCAGCCATTGTTGAGTCTTTTGTGAAAGGAGACTGTGTTGCTGATGTTGATGCAGAATGGGCTTTTAGCGCAGAGTGCACTTACAATCCTGCTGTCCATGATGCATGCTTGTCAGTTGCTGCAGATTCACATGTGTGGTATTTCGACAGTGGTGCTACAAAGCACATTACCTCACATCGTGAATTGTTTACCTCTCTCGAGTCTGTCCCTCATGGGAATTCAATCACTTGTGCCAACAATGCCTCTTATCCAGTTCAGGGAGTTGGAAAGATTGTGCTTACTGCTGCTAATGGCAGTTCTTTCACACTTGTTGATGCACTTTATGTACCTAGGATCAAGAAGAATCTCTTGTGTGTATCCGCACTTGCTAGACTTGGACTTGTAGTCAAATTTGTGGATGACAGATGTACAGTTCATGATCTCAGTTTTGGTGATGAAATTGTTGCATCTGGGCTTTTGTGCCATGGGCTGTATAAGCTCACTTTGTATGACAAGTGTGGACAAAACTTTGCAAATGCTGTTGCAGATTCAAGGGCTATTTCAGATGCAAAACTTTGGCATGCACGTTTTGGTCATCTGAATTTTGCCAGTTTGCTGCGTTTGCAAAAATCTGATATGGTTGCTTCTTTGCCGCCTCTTGAAGCACCTGTCAAACATGTTTGTGAAGGCTGTATTTTGGGTAAGATGTAGTGTTCTAAATTTCCAAAGGATGGTTCAGTTCGGGCCACATGCAGGTTGCAGCTTGTGCATACTGATGTTTGTGGGCCCATGCAAACTCCGTCCTTGGGCAATTACCTGTACTTCGTGACTTTCATTGATGATTACTCCAGGCATGCATGGGTATTTCCGCTTAAAGCCGCTTAAAGCGAAGTCCAAAGTTTTTATGTGCTTCAAACAATTTCTGGCTATGGCTGAAAATGTCTCGAAATGTACTATGGGCACCCTCCGTTTCGATCGAGGGGGGGAGTACATGTCTCATGAATTTAATGCATTTCTGGCTAGTCGTGGGATAAAACACCAATGTACAATGCCTTATACACCTCAACAAAATGGTGTTGCAGAGAGGAAAAACAGGTCACTGACGGAAATGGCACGATGTATGGTCAAAAGTCAAGCTTTGCCGCATTCTTTTTGGCTTGAGGTCATTATGTGTGCCACTTATGTACTTAACAGGTGTCCTACGAAATCTTTGCAGTCTATTACTCCATATGAAGCATGGCATGATAGAAAACCTTCTATTGAGCACATGCGTGTTTTTGGCTGTTTGGCATATGCTTTGGTGCCACAAGTGCAGCGCAGAAAATTGGATGATAAGGCTGTCAAATGTATTTTTGTTGGTTATAGTGCTGAAAGCAAAGGTTACAGGTTGTATCATCCGCAAACAAAACGTATTCTGGTTTCTCGGGATGTAGTGTTTGTGGAAGATTCTGTTCAGCCCTTGCTGTCATGTACTAGAGACAGTAATGTAAGCTCACAGGACATTTATGACACTTTGTTGCCTCTTTCAGTGGTGGAAATACGAATGTAAGTTCCAATGAGGCAAATGTACAGCCTATGGGGGTTTCTGAAAATGTTTTAGATCAACCTATTACTGATGCAGATGTACATGATGTACTTGATGAGGAAAGGGCTGAAAATGAGCAGGCTAGAGGTATGACAAAATGGCTGGTGCATACTTTGCGTGACAGTAAATTGGATGCACCTTTGTCTAGTCGTACTCGTTCAGGCTCTCGCCATGCATCTTATGCATCACATTGTTATGCTTTGGCTGTGTCTAGTTTACATGATGTTGAGGAGCCTCTGTCTTTTGATGAAGCACAGAATTTAGAAAATTGGATGGCTGCCATGCAATCAGAATATGATGCACTTATAGAAAATGACACATGGACTTTATGTGATTTGCCTCCTGGCAAAAAGGCCATTGGTACAAAGTGGGTTTACAAATTGAAACGCAAACCGGATGGTGAGATCGATCGCCATAAGGCTCGACTTGTTGCAAAGGGTTATGCACAGCAAAAAGGCATAGATTATGAAGAGACTTTTGCTCCCACTTGTCGTATGACTACTGTGCGTTTTCTATGTGCATTGGCAGCTCATTTTGGTTGGGATGTACATCAATCAGACATTGTTACTGCTTTCTTGAATGGTGACATATTTGAGGAAGTTTATGTAACGCAACCTCGCGGTTTTGGCATAAAAGGACAAGAGGACAAAGTGTGCAAATGTAACAAGGCTTTGTATGGGTTGAAGCAATCTCCTCGTGCTCGGTATGAGAAAGCTGACACTCATTTGGTCAAACAAGGCTTTCGTAATAGTCCAACAGAAAGCACATTGTTTGTAAAGCGTGAGGGTGATGTACTTCTCATTGTGGTTCTTTACGTTGATGATTTGCTAATCTTTGGACCAAATGAGAGACATATTGCTGAATTTAAGGCTGATTTGAATGCTACTTTCAAGATGAAAGATGTGGGGCTGTTGCATCATTATTTGGGCATACAGTTTAAGCAGTGTGATGGTGGTATTGCCTTGTGTCAGAAAAGTTACATAGAGACATTGCTATGTAAGTTTGGACTTGAGGATTGCAAACCTATTGCCACTCCCATGGAAACAGGTTTGAAGTTGAGTCTACATGATGCTGGCGATCCTGCTGATGTCACTCTTTACCAAACTGCTATTGGTTGCCTCATTTATGTATGCAACACGAGGCCGGATATTCAATTTGCAGTCTCACAGGTCAGCAGATTTATGCATAGCCCAGGGTCTAAGCATTGGCAGGCTGTCAAGAGGATTTTCCGCTACCTTAGTGGCACTTTACATCTTGGCTTGTTTTATCCCAAGGGGGGATCATTGCCGCCAGACTTACATGCTTTTTCGGACTTAGATTGGGCTGGTTGTTTTGACACGCGAGTGTCCACATCAGGTTTTTGTTTCATGCTTGGAAGTTCATGTATATCATGGTTGAGCAAGAAGCAACCTACTGTGGCCACTTCGAGTTGTGAGGTTGAGTACATGGCAGTCTTCACAGATACGGTTGAGTGTGTATGGCTCAGACGCCTTATGGCTGATTTGGGTGTTGGACAGGACACTGCCAACACTATCTACACTGACAGTCAGAGCGCATTGGCAGTTGCGAGGAACCCAGTTTTTCATGCTTGCACAAAGCACATTGAGGTGCATTACCACTATGTCAGGGAGAGGCTCTCTGCAGGAGAGATCAACTTGGCTTATGTGCCAACACAGGACAACCTTGCAGATCTTTTCACAAAGGCATTGTCTCGTGAGAAGCTCGAAGCTTTCCGCAAAGCTTTGGGCTTACTCCCCTTTGTGGACTGATCATGTCCTCAGGGCATGGCACTTCCCTTTACTCATGTGTCAGCTCTCGTTCACCGCATCACTCCAGGGGGATTTGTTACCATATACATGTGGTAGTGATGTTTGTGAATACACTAGGACCGCCGGGGCATTTTTTCCCTCTTTAGGAGGTTTTTTTCTGCCGTCCATTGTATTTACGCCCATCACTCTAGGGCTATCTATCTTTCCATTGCACACCAAGTAACACACTCTCTATTGTGTGCCTTGAGCTTCCTTCGTCTTCTCCAAGCTGTGTGTGTTTCTCTGCAACCCTAATTCCAACAGTACATTCTCTTGCACGAGAGTAAAGGCTAGCAGGGCATCTCTCCCTATCCCTCTCTCTCTCTCTCTCTCTCTCTCCTGCCGAGGCGAGAACATGTGGCAGGAAAAGCCATACGTAGGGCACAATGCCTCCCATCGAGTCTTCAACATGCCCTTGTTCGTGAGGTACAGCGCTTCAGCAGCAACTAATAATACTGACAATAGAACATATTGGAAGACCTGCATAAGATTCAGAAGAGCATATTGAGACACTTCAGTAGCATCAACCATGCACCAAGCACATGTATTGAATTCAAAATCCTAAATAGTCTTTCCGTGCAGTTGCAGAAAGTATGCTTCATAAAAACATCCCCATTGCTACTTGCATCTGCACCTCTATGGCGGATTCACAATCACCAGACAAACATCCAGAGATTCCATACCTGATCGAGCACAGAATTGGTCCATCTTGAGAACTTTCCTGAGCACCTCTTGCCTACTGCTGAAGGAATTAGACTCACGACAGGGCCGTAGGCTGCAAATGTCTCAGACTCGCAAACTCTCTCTCTGTGCGCGGTACGCAACAGGAACTCTCTCTCTCTCTCTATCTCTCTCTCTCTCTCTCTCTCTCTCTCTCTCTCTCTCTCTCTCTCTCTCTCTCCCCCCCCCCGCGACACACATTGGATTTCTCTGCACGTAATGCAGTAAATCGGACTCAAGACAACCAAATTTCTCTGCGCATAAAGCAATATTCGCATTCAAGACAGATGGCACACAACAGTAAAGACAGAGGCGGAATCAAGACAACTGAATTTTTCTGCGCATAATGCAGTACATAGCATTCAAAACAGCCGGCACACAACAGTCAAGACAGCCTGAATTTCTCTGAAACAAAGCAGTAAATCGCATTCATGCAGGCCAGCACACAACAACAACACACTCTCTCTCTCTCTCTCTCTCTCTCTCTCTCTCTCTCTCTCTCTCTCCCTCTCCTCTCTCTGCACGAAATGCAGTAAATCGGACTACGACCTCTCTGCAGGCGCGGCGGGAAGGTGTAGAGAACGCAGACTCATTGTGAGACAAGCTGCATAGGGCGACCTACTGTGACTCGAGGTGCATGTCCCATGGCAGCGCAGATGAGACCTGCTGCGATCCCATGGGAACTCAGAGCTCCGCTCAAGTGCAGGCGCGACGGGAAGGTGTAGAGCACGCAGGAAGGGTGGGTGAGTGAATCCGTGTGTGTGTGTCTCTAGCTGTGGAGGAGGGGGAGAGCTGTAGCCAAGACCTAGCCACAGCAGGAGAGCCGCCTCGCCACTACCTCGACTCTCGCATCGCAATGAGCGCTCAATCATATAATGCTTCTAACCCTAGCTCACCCACACGAAATTTCCAATAGGAACACGATACCCCTTCTATCTTACAACCATCTTACAACCATTTTATTTTCTATTAAAAAAAAAAACACTTCCTTTTTCATTAGCAAAAAGGAAGGCCTCCCCCTTTGGGGCAGGCCAAAAAGGGAAAATGGTCTATCCCCTCTCTCTCTCTCTCTTCTCTGGGCCCACTATTTGTCCACATGTATACAATCGTGGATTGTGAGCACTCCCATAACTTTCACCCCCCTTGACTTCAAAGAAGCCTTCGTGACTCAGCACCTTGTTACTATTCTGAAACTTCAAATGCCAACGTGAGCTTCACACAAACTGCAAACTGGCGGAGAAGACACGAGAACTGTAAAAACTTTGTCGACGGCAGTCTCTCGATTCTCCACTCAGTCTCAAGGGGAAGCATCATTGCCACAGTGGCAATCCTCGTTCTGTTGTTTTACTTGCCGTGCTTGGAAGACCATACATTGGATGATGTTTGATAGAACGAAAAGTCAGTCTGGTCCAATAAACGATCAACGACAACATGGAAGGCGACACAACTGCTCCTTCTTGCAGCAAAAAGCTTCTCAGCTTGCGAGTTGTAACCCTGGATTATTACATGGCGCCCCCCCTTCCGGAGCTAGACGCCTGCTATTCTTCTCTGCTGGGTTTGCTCCCCTCCCTTCTTATTCTTTTCGTGCTCACTTCCACCTCACAACGACTAATCTTCCCGTTTTTGGGTTTGCAGGACAGCCAATTGCTGAGGTCCCAGTCGTGAGAGTATTTGGTACCACTCTTGCTGGACAAAAGATGTGCTTACACTTGCACAAGGTGCCTTTTTTCTCCTACCAGCCAAATCTTCTCACCTCTAGTGTCGAGCTACACAATATCTGAGCACACTTGCCCGCAGCCCCATTGGCCGTTCGGAAAAGCTGAAGGGGCAGTTTAAAGGCAACCAAGCTAGGAGCCAGCTTGGTGGTGAATCCGAGGGTAGGGTAACTTCCTAGCAGTTTTTACCCCCTGGGTTTCCTTTAGAAGGGCCACGAAGTAGCCCAAAGGCACCTACAAACCAGCAAAGTTTCGTAGATTTCAGTTTTCAGCCTATCGGTAGCCCCTTCTAGCCTAGTAGTAGCTATCTAGTGACCTTAGTCCTACCTCCAACGGAATCATGAGGTATCACATGCAGTGCAATTGAGAAATTAGAGAGAATCGAGCAATCACACAGTCACAATCCTTTTTGTCAACCTCGCGTTCATGAACAAGACTTTGCGTTATCGATATTTTCTTTCTCCGAATGAATGAAGTAGGCATGCGGAGAGATGGAAATCTCATATAGAGAATGATAGATCTAATACAGTCAGAGACACGTGGTACACACGTGCGCGCGCACGCGCGCGCGCACACACACACACACACACACACAGAGAGAGAGAGAGAGAGAGAGAGAGAGAGAGAGAGAGAGAGAGAGAGGACCACAAACGCAAGATATGGTGAAGAGGGGGCGATCAGCCCCCCATGACTATATTAATTGGTGCCCAAGGGGAGGTAGGGCAAGGCCTGATAAAAACCTCCACGACCCAACAGAAAAATGATATATGGAAATATATGAGGGCGCCCGGACAAAGTGGGCGGCCGGCCCCAAACTCGAGCGGCCGGACCAAGAGCAACCTAGACTATGGGTGACCAGCCTGGAGACATACTAGCCGTACAAGTATGCCCCCGTACAAGTATGCCCTAGACCTGTGAAGCAGCAGAGTGGTGTAATCTAATACCCCCTCTCAGCACCGGATGCTGAACAAACGGTATGAAGCCAAAGATGTGAGGCAAATGATGAAGATGTCTGCTGCAATGTCCATTGAAGGACAATACTCCGGCGAACTCCGCAAGTTAGTAGCAGTGTGGGGTGTCCCGACCGCCAAGAAATCTCCATGGTAAAGTGCCGTCACGAGCAGTGTAGCAAATTGATGTACTCCGCCAATACAGGGTGAAGATACTGCGTGAAGGTCCCGAAGTGAGTGTGAAAACAACTCCTTGTCTTAAAAGAAGTGTCAATAGACCTGCAAGTGTCCTGCCCAATAGGATCTGTGGTGTCTGTAGTCAAACCGTCTGGAGAAAATGGAGAAGCCCAGGAACCGTCATGAGAATGACCAGAAGCCTGTCAATGCATGAACTTACAACCCAAGGGTCAGGTGGCTAAGCTGTGTAAAACTCCAGGAAGGCCATATGTATCTGTGCCATAAACGTCCTCCGAATCAAGGGAAGCCAGACTAAACAGTCTGCACTGTAGAAGCTACCGTAAGCTGCAGCAGTCATCGATAGACCGCACGGACCACCACTGGATGGTGCCCTGTCCGTAGGTAGAGTAATCCAAGATGAGGGGAAAGCCAGACTCAACAATTTGCGTTGTGAAGGCCTCTGACAAGAGGTGTGGTCAGACTATGCTGTCTGCACCATAATCATCATGTATGAAGAAGGGAAGCCAGACTGAGAAGTTTGCGTTGTGAAGAACCTCTGAGAATAGGGAAGGCCACATCAATCTGTCTGCGCCGTCTTGCGTGTATCTCCTGTCTCCAATCCTTCGATGTCAACCAAAACAAAATCCGCACCAACAACGCAACCAAACCATATGTCGCTGTGGCTCTCAATGTGAATGAGCTAGGAGTGGCCTACTGCCCTGGTTGGGGGATAAGTCTGTTGTAAGGTTACCGAGGGTGAGTGTAAGCAACTCTGAAGGCAGCAATCCAAATGATCAAGAGTGTAGAAGAGCAACTACACTACCATCCAAGCCAAGCTCCGGGTGACTCTGGATGTAGTCGCGTAATAATGCCTGATCTCCCGCATCTTGCGGGTAAACTCTCCAAGAGAGTCCAAAGTACTGAAGTCTCACTCCAATCTGTAGATCCAAGCAATCAACCAATCCAAGAAGAGATCCAAGGTCCTCTCCCAAAGTCCATGTAGATGCTCCTGTGTAAGCAAGTGATCTGACGTGTTGAGGTCAAGTGGTAAGTGTCTGTCCACCCAAGATGGTGGTGTCGTCTCTGGGAATGTCGGAATCCCATATGCCATGAGCATGGCCATATCTCGTGTGAACTCCTTTGATGAGTGCATAGGTGTGTCCATAGCAAACCACAAGTCACCACCCCCTCTGGAGTGCGCAACCGCCGAATGATGGCTGGAATGAATGGATCTCCCATGGATCGTACGCCCGTAGATGATCAAGCCAATTTCGAAACTACCGTGTACTGCAGCAGTCACAGAGAGACCGCACGGACCACCATCGGGTGGTGTCTTGAAAGGAGGTAACTTCATCCTCTGTAAAAACACAATTCAAGAGGCTGCTGTTCACCCAAAAACACAACTGCAAGGTGATGAAAACGCTGCTATCCAGCGATTTTCAGCGTGCTCGTACGCTCCCGGCAGGGTTTGGAGCGGTGCAGAGGGTGTAGGGAATCCCTGGCACAACCCCAGGTGGGCGGAAAACAGAGAAAACAGCAGTGGTACTGAAATCTGAAGAAAAACGGAGAGAATATTGACCGGCAATGCACCGGATGCAATGCCGGGAAGAAATGCAAGATCTGTAGGAGCCATGCTGAGCGCTGCCCCCTCTGTCCTAGCTGAAAAAAAAATGCAGGTCCATCTCCCAAAAAAAGCACCAACAGCCCTGAAAACGCAAGGGCCTGCTGTAAACGCTGATGGAGAAAGGGGGTATTCCGTCAATGGAATTGGCTGCTGAGGCCAGCGCTTGGGGCCAAGAAGATGATCGCCAGTGGGGGGGAGAAAAAAAACGCTGATGTCTAGGAGTTTCTTCACGAGGGAAAGGCTTCCCAGACCTCCCTAGACCCCTTGAGACTGTGATCGCTGGCTGAGCTGCAGGAAACGCTGATGCTTTCCAAAAACGCTGGCTGTTGTGATCCCTTGGGTAGAAACCTCTGCTGATGAAGAAGCCTTGGTCCCATCGAGAGCCTGAAGCTACTGATACCATGTGAGTGCGCGTTCGGGAGAGAGAGAGAGAGAGAGAGAGGAGACCACAAACGCAAGATATGCTAGAGGGGGCGATCAGCCCCCCATGACTACCATGATCAGAAGACCCTCAGTACAATTAGTATATGATGGAAGTGGGTACCCCCCTGGCCCTATAAATAGGTGCCCAAGGGGAGGTAGGGCAAGGCCTGATAAAAATCCCCACGACCCAACAGAAAAATGATATATGGAAATATATGAGGGCGCCCGGACAAAGTGGGCGGCCGGCCCCAAACTCGGGCAGCTGGATCAAGAGCAACCTAGACTATGGGTGGCCAGCCCAAAGACATACTAGCCGTACAAGTAAGCCCTAGACTTGTGAGGCAGCAGCAGTAAATCTAACATTGATCGCGTACTTTGCCCCACCCTATGCAAATCTCCCTACTCTCATCGATCTCCTTCAGGCTCGCCCCCACAAAATCTGAAGCAAGTCCTGCCTTTGTCTTCCCTTTCTTTGCGCGCTCATCCGCCGCTTTGGAATTCTCTAGTTTCAGCACGCTCTTTTGGTGCTTTGTTAGGGCACGTTGCAAGAATGTGCCCTTACTCCCACAACCGTAACACTTGCCCTCTTTATAGTACTATGGCGCTGCTCTATTGATAACTTTGGGCCAATGGGTTTCTTCTTTTGTTGCTTGCCCTTCTTTTTGTTACCATAGAATCTTGTCCTATTGCAATGGACACTGGCTTGTTTGAAGGGTACGTTAAGAGTGTCGGCATGCATACCAGAGCCCTCCTTGGCATGACCCATAAGTCTTGAATGGAGTCGGACTTCTATTTCAAGCAATAACACCAAATCACTTTAGGTAGGCCACAACAAAACCGCTCAACCTGTTGCTTGAAGGTGATCTTCTTAAAACAAGAGATTGGTAGAAAAATATCCCAACACCTCTGGCAATAAGCACCCAAGGTCATAGTTACATGGGACGGCGGGTCGGGGTCGGGGTCGGGGTCGGGAACGGGGACGAGGACGGGGACGGGGACGGGGACGGGGACGGGGGTCGGGACGGCAAAAAAAAAAAAAGAGTTTGCATGCCACACACATAGAGCATCACTTTGACCACAAATTTACACTAAATAGACCAAAGAACATGAGTCATATAGACGCAAATGTGCTAATAAAACATCGAGAAATGAGGACCCAAAGGGTGGCTTTTATAGCCATTGGGGTGCTTCAAAGTTCAAACATATGTCTATTAGAGAGAAACTAGCCTCTAGAAATGATCAGGTTTTCAAATTTAAAAAAAAGTCCCCTCCCATCCCCTACCGTCCCCTCCGTCCCTTGCCGTTCCCTGCCGTCCCCAAGACGTTTTGCCTGCGTTCCCACTTGGCAGCCATTTTTCCGTCCGTCCCCTGCCGTCCCCGTCCCGGAAATGGGCCGTCCCCGTCCCGGAAATGGGCGTCCCCCGTCCCTAGGGTCCGTCCCCTCCGTCCCCTGTAACTATGCCCAAGGTATCTTCTTTTGTCATCCTCAAATGATGCCAAGTTGTAATAACATCCTCTTCATACTCTTCTGTAAGCCATGCTAAAGTGAAGAGGTGTTTGAATTTCAATCCTTTTGTAGGTCCTTCCTGTGTTATGGCATCTCGATTCTCAAGTGAACCACCCAATGTGATCCCATTATTTATTTTGGCTTTTAGGTATTTATTTTACTTATTTGTCAAAGTCTGGGTAGCGCAATTTACTTAGATGGGTATATATGCGACCCATTGCCCCCATTGTACAAGTATCAATCCATTGCCAAGGTTAGTTGGTTCAGTAGTATCTCTCTCTCTGTCTCTCTTTCTCTCTCTCGTGTATTCTCCCCGTTGCTCTACACTTCCGCATCGTCGACTTTGACATGGTATCAGAGCCTTGTGCTCGGTGATTGCAAGGCGAGAGAGGATCGCCATGGAGAAGGGGAATAGCAGACAAGGAGCAAAGCGGCGACCAACAAGCTTTTGGATTGGCATTTTTGCAACATTAACTTGGCGTTTTGATAAGCACTCGAGGAGTAGCAAGGAGTTTTCATCGATAGAGTTGTAAAACGCAAGGTGTGAAGAGCCTTGGCCGGTAGGCTTACCAAGCGCAAAAGTGAACCGTTGGCGGCAGCGTTTTGAAAAGCTCGCAGCCTCCCCTTGCGCTAGGCATGGCCGTCGACAAAGGAAGAAATCTCTACAATACGCGTTCTAAAATGCTAGCAGCAAGGGGAGCCGGCGTTGTGCTGGCGATAGGCGTTTTGAAACGCAGGCAGCTTCGTTAGCATCTTGAAGCCCTGCGACAACTGGACGACCATCACTGTCAGATGCAGCCGAAGTGTTTATGGATTTAGCTTGGATCTAGTACTCCGCACAAACACAAAGGTTACTTTACTTCACTTGAAAGAACTGAGCTGGAGAGAGAGAGAGAGAGAGAGAGAGAGAGAGAGAGAGAGAGAGAGAGAGAGAGAGAGAGAGAGAGAGAGAGAGAGAGAGAGAGAGAGAGAGAGAGAGAGACGACTCCGCATGTCGGGTCGCAACCACCCTCAAGGACCCAATTGCTCTGTTGCCAGAGCAAGTACTTGCTTTATTACTTGCACAAATGCTGATACAATGATGGTAAATGCTGAGATGCTAATGGGTACTGATGTTGATGCTTGATACTGTGAGGCTAAGTGCTGGGTACTGCAGGTACTTTGGTACTTGGTACTGTGGGTACTGCTGGGTACTGAAGGTGCTACTGAGGTGCTAAGGGGTGTTGTTAGAGATGCTTGGTGCTGCATCGACGACGACGATGACGACGACGAGACTATGGGCTGATCTGCTATCAATGGGAACGGCGATGGGCTGAAAACTGAAATCGCTGAGGGTACTGCGACGAGGATTGCAATCACGACATGGGCTGAATGCGGAAAACGCTCAGGCTGATGGCTGAAAAACTCAAGCTCTGCTGGGTACTCTTGAGAAGAGGTGTTGTTGTGGGTATTGCTTCTTCCTCTGCCTCTTTTGCCTTCTCTAGCACCCAAAGGACTTCTTTTATAGGTCTTTTAGCCATTTGCCCGACCTACTTTTAATAAACGTCATGTCAAAGTCACTTATTAATAAATGACTTAAGTGACTGCTCATATGCCTAAATGCTTAAGTGACTTACCTGTGCAACTGAGGTTATGAAACTATGGCCTGCCTGATCATGCACGCCCTTCTAGAGGCTCACAAAATGCCAGGCTTGGTCCTAAGCTAAGACCGACGCTAGACTTGTCCACATGGCGCGTAAGCGGATGAAAACTCCTCCAAACTTGTGGATATTGTGGATGTAGGTACTGCTGTGATGTAACCACCGACCATAAGAGTTGCTAGATAGCCTTACTACTGTCACAGAATACCAACCTTGGTGCTGACTCTGCCTTGCGAAGCAAAATATTGACCACTCAAATAGTCCTGTCCTGAAAACATTGCGGGCGAAGGTGAAAGGTAAGGGTGCTCGGAGTATTTCCAGGGGTTGCTTGTCGACGGCAGTGGATGCACACTATATGCAAATGCGAATGGAGAAGCGGGTTAGCAATCTTTTTCCAATTCCTTCCATATCCGCATAGGAGGAGGGCAAATCTTGGTACTCAAGATCTGGATTTTTGTGTATCCGATGTCGATCTTCGTTCAAAGACATAGCGATGAAGAGGGAGCGTGCCCGATGCGCGATGGACTAAGGGTGGGAGTGGCTAATGAGTCCGAGATCGCGGCATGAAGATTTTTTGAGAGAAAAAAAGAATGAGAGAGGTTCCTTTGGTTCTTGGTTCTGCTTGGGTTCTTGATTCTTCTTGTAAGTTTGTGAAGTTGAAGCACGCACAGACCTCTAATACCAATGTCAGGTGCAGCGGAAGTGTTTATGGATTTAGCTCTGATCTAGTATTGCGCACAAACACAAGGGTTACTTTACTTCATTTGAGAGAACTGAACTGAACTGAATGAAAGAGAAAGACGCATATATATATATATATATATATATATATATATATATAGATAGAGAGAGAGAGAGAGAGAGAGAGAGAGAGAGAGAGAGAGAGAGAGAGAGAGAGAGACGACACCGCATGTCGGGTCCCAACCACCCTTAAGGGCCCCCTTGCTCTGTTGCCAGAGCAAGTACTTGCACAAATGTTGATACAATGATGCTAAATGCTGAGATGTTGAGATGCTAATGGGTATTGATGGTGTGCTTGATACTGCGAGGCTAAGTGCTGGGTACTGCGGGTACTTTGGTACTTGATATTGTGTGTACTGCTGGGTACTGAAGGTGCTGCTAGAGATGCTTGGTGCTTTGCTGGGAACGGCTATGGGCTGAAAACTAAAATCGCTAAAGAGGCTATGGGCTGAAAACTGAAAACGCTAAGGTTATTGCGACGAGGACTGCAATCGCGACATTGGCTGAATGCTGAAAACGCTCAGGCTGATGGCTGAAAAACGCTAGATCTGCTGGGTACTGCTGAGAAGAGGTGGTGTTGTGGGTACTGCTACTTCCTCTGCCTTCTCTAGTGCCCAAAGGTATAGGTCTTTTAGCCATTTGCTTTACCTACTTAATAAACGTCATGTCAAAGTCACTTATTAATAAATGACTTAAGTGATTGTTCATATGCCTATATGCTTAAGTGACTTAACTGTGCAAGTGAGGGTATGCAACTATGATCTGCCTGATCATGCACGCCCTTCTAGAGGCTCACAAAATGCAAGGTTAGGTCCTCAGCTAAGACTGACCCTAGATTGTAGCAGAAGCTTGTCCGCGTGGCTTGTCCATGTGGCGCAAGTGCAGTGCGCATGTGACAATCACCATGTGTGCGTGTTGAAACGCGTGCTCACAAAAGCTCTCCCTTAGCAACAACAGCGACCCCCCCCCTGGGCGACGGCGTTTTAAAATGCTCCCCTTGTAGCTTTTCAGCGATGACTTCATTTTCCACTCTCCCCTTGACGGCAACAACCCCCACCACTTATCGACGGCCAAATTTCCTCTCCTTGCCACAACGTTTTAAAACAGTGTGGGCAGTTTGCCTTAGTGATTTGGAGCCCAAGAGGGGTATCAACAGTGGGTTGCTTTGATTGGCTTGGGGAAGTAAGAAGGCTACATCCCTCGAAGGATTTTTTGGTGCGGCTTGGTGGAGTTTTGTGCACAACATGGCCCCCCCTTGCTCGAGCGCCAGCTATATCAACGACCAAAACCAAAAAAAGGCTATGGATAGCAGATCAACCAGCTTCCTGTTAGCAGCCTATGCACGCGCGAAGTTCTCAAGGAAACCGACAAATTGTTTGGCTCAGGATTGTGAAGCCAAAAGCAAATGTACGAGTTTGCTTGAGGACAAAGGCAAAGGCAAGCTTGACGAGGACAACAATATTAGTACTCAATTAGCTGCCTAGGTACCCATGAGGTTCGACAATTGTTGTTATAAATGTGACACGACGCTTTGTTTGGCTTGGGAGTTTGAAGCCAAAGACAAAAGCAAGAACTCACAAAGAGACAAAGGCAAAGGCAAGTTGAACAGAGATAACGGTGATAAATATTTGACAAAGGAGATCGGCATGGCACACGTGGTGGCGGCCAAATGGCCACGATGCCAGATTTTTAGTCAGAGGACAGTTGCCGCCACTAGCTTCAGCCAGAGAGAGACTTGTGAGTGGCAGAGAGGGGCAAGCACCGCTCTCTATAATCAATTTGGACCCTTGTGTTGGAGTTCAAGTTATCGGTGATTGAAGGCACTTGCATGTGGTAGGGAACCAATCAGATGTATCTAAAACACTATGGATGTGCGCACCAATCCATTGTTGTTGTTCGGACTATGGAGAGGATGTGTTTCAAAGTTCATTGTCTCGGAAAGTTTGGATACGATGTGTTCACAATCCACGAATGGGGATTTTTGGACGTAGTGTGGTCTACAGTTCAATTTTCTATGAGGCAACCAATGCTCAAGATGGTATTCTTCTAAGGTACAAAGTTGAGGGTAGCAAAACTGAGGTGTATCTAGTAGTCCTAGGCCTTCTGCTGAGGGTGTCCATGGTAGCTTCTTCATCGACTTGGTCTCACTATTTATGTCCACTATGAGCTGCAGTGAGGGTGTTAAAGTTATTGCATCTCAAGTGAACTACCCAATGTGATCCCATTATTTATCATGGCTTTTAGGTATTTATTTTACTTATTTGTCAAAGTCTGGGTAGGGCAATTTACTTAGATGGGTATATATGCAACCCATTGCCCCCATTGTACAAGTATCAATTCATTGCCTAGCTTGGTTGGTTCAGTAATCTCTCTCTCTCTCTCTCTCTCTCTCTCTCTCTCTCTCTCTCATGTATTCTCCCCGTTGCTCTACGCTTCCGCATCATCGACTTTGACACTTCTTTGCGCAACAGTAGAGTAGACCATGTCTGGGCATTACCTTTCATATAGGATGCCGCCCTTTGTACAATGGAGGCCTCTGAGAATATCCTCCCTAAAAGGAGATATCAAACTACTAGATAAAGGGAAGGACCCAATGTGTACCTTGTAGATGGAAAAGGTATCAAACTTGATAGCTTGCCCTCCATCCTTGAACTCCTTGGCCTTCTTCCCCTTTTTCTCCAAATGGCCGTACTAAATTAGACGGTGTCGAGGTTGTCTCTTCTTCCCATACATTGGCTCATCAAAGTCGGAACTGTCAAAGGATGAGGTATCCTCATCGAAACTCTCAAAATGCTTGCAGTGCTTTCTAGACTTTTTGTGGGATCTGCTTTTCTTAGTTTTCTTGCTTTTCTTGTTCTTCTAAGTCTTTGTGACGGATTCCTTTAGTTGGATTGATTTTTGACTTGATAGGTGTTCCTATTCTCGATGCATCCAATGAAACATGTAAAGCTATGGGAAAAGTCAATGATCAAGATGCTCTTATCCTTCGACTCACGCCCTATGCAAAACTTTATCTCCTTAGAATTCGTTGCAAGAATATGCCACAGGGACACAAATTGAAGCACAATGGCTAATGGAACCTACACATCACCAACATCGTTAATCGGATCACTTTGACTACAAGTTCAGACATTTACAGATCCACTTGATTTCTACATTATGGATTTGGGAGGATGTGATGTTCTACTAGGCATGCCTTGGTTCTACAAGTATCATGCCCGTTTTGACACGAGAGAACGAACCATCCAATTGAAGCACGAGAACAAAGAGTTGGTGTTGAACTTTGGTGATCAAGCTACTCAAGGAGCGACAGCAGACTAACAATCATGAATCGAAGGAAAGAAACTATAAATAAAGATTGATGATGAACTGAGAATTCTTTTATACAAATTACGATTATCATTATGATTATAACTAAGATTATGATCTTGGGTGTGTGCATGCACCATAAGCAACATCTAATGACCTCGACTAAGATCTTGGGTCTGTGATCGACATCCAAGCAAAAGACCTTTTACAAGCATTGGCTAAAATACTGGTCATAAGACAGATTTTCAAACGCACTCGAGGTATCTGCACCTAGCTTTGATGTGTGCACGACCATCATGACACAAGAATGCATGTTTGAATGATCAATTGTGAGATTTTAAATTGCATGAACGATAGAAGTATGAGCATTTGTAACCTGCAATCGAGGACGATTGCTTTGTTTTTAGAAGGCGGTATGTGACGGGTTTTAGGGTTAGGGTTTCTGTGTCAAGGTCATAGATGCATCGGTCCAATGCGTTCACTTGGCCTGCCTCAGACTCACTCTCCCTAGAAAGGTGGTCCATGCCAATCTCTTGGTCAAAGCCAAAATCCTTGGTGCCATGATCAGTTCTGTGGTATTTGCATATGAGATCATCTGCGTGGCACTAGGAGTCTAGGACATCTGAGTGACCTTCGGGTCTTGAACTAACTTGAAGAAGAAGAAGAAGAAACAGAGAAATACCAAGTTATAAAGTTTTGTCGAGGGGCCTTAAACTAAAGACACACACACACACACACACACACACACACACACACACACAAAAGATGCGTAAAAGTGAGATGTGGCAAGCTGTACAAAAATTCCGCAAATTGCACCAGTTGATGACATGGCATTGTTGTACGGATTTTTGCAATTTTAGCTGGCTGATTTGGGCAGTTTTTAGTGCTAACTTTTTGGTGCAGAACCTTTTAGACTTGATGCTTTTGGGGCTCTGCTTTTGACAACCCTTGTAAGTTTATCAGTGTCCAAAGGGCCACTTCTTGAGGGCATCTGTACCTAGGGCCTCGGAGAGAGTCAGACCCTCGGGAGTTGTACCTTGTCAATTCAATAATAAAGAAATACCGAAAGGGGCGCCAGTCTTTGGGGCCAACGCGTCTAGGCTCGGAACTTCGCGTCATGTCGTCTTCTCTTTGTTCTGTTTTCAAGTTGTTTTGAAGTACTAAAAGTGTTACCAAGTGTGTAGATTGCGGTTATCTTTGTGTTTCCGTCCGATCACTCGCTGGAAGTGATTACAATCTTTCTCTGCTTTTGGTGCTTCCTGTCCTCCTCGTTGGAGTCAGAGGAAGATGTGCTCTCTGAAGTGAAGACGACGAACTTGAATCATCCTCAAAATGACCACGCTTCATGGAATTGCTTGCTTCCTCGAAGTAGATTTCCAGCCCAAATAGCCAGGATAATTGATGCATAGCTCTTCTTCCGAGACCTCATCGCAGTCTTCGTCAGTTTGCCGACCATGTGCTCGCCCCTTGGCCGATCTCTGTCAGTTGGTAGGGTTAGGGTCTTGAACCCTAACCCCTCAGTTGTTCCTTCGGCCAAACTCTTATAAGTTTGGGCATGCCATGTCACAAGGTTGCGACTCTCTCTCTCTCTCTCTCTCTCAGCACAAAAAGTGGTGGTATATCGAGAACAAAGAGACCATAAGGCCTATCACCCAAAGGATGTACAAGACTGAGGGTACAAAGTGAGTGATATGTGTACATCAAGGTGGCATGTATGAAGAGTGCAAAATGAACCATTGGGGAGGTGCGTAGTGCCATGTAACGTTTCTATGGTCCAAACTGAAAAGAAATGAAGATCCCCCCCATTTTCTGAGAAAAGAGTATAGCCCTTTAAAGTGCTCCGCTTGCTACAAAGAGTATGCAGCAGCTCAGTCCACATAGCTGTCAAAAAGGTCGATGGCGGGGAAGATTGTGAGCCCAAAATGTGAGCACAATGAGCCCTCCACATGACCCATAAAGTGATGCTACATATCATAGTTAAAAATGCATCCCTTTGAGAGAAGTCCGACTGATGGTGGAACCCTCTGTAGAGTGCCCAATCTATATCCCAATGATGTGAGCATGAGGGCCACGTGTGTTGAAGTGCCTTGAAAAAGAGTGTGTGACCCTAGAAATCGCAAAGCCATGCACATTGCAACTGCCTCCCACGTCACAAATCCATCATCGACTCCCACATGATCAGCAAACAATAAACTGCCCTCCACACTCGCTGAGCGTTCAGACAAACCCAAAAACACTGCCTCAGTCATAGGCGAACAAGGTTGCATTGCCAAGGGTATCTAGGGCACGGACTTCCACATCATGCCTCTGGAGGGGTGTGACGTCCTCTTGGGGATCTATAATCACTTCTAGCGAGGGATTGGACAGAAAACACAGAGATAACTACAATCTGCAAAAGTGTGCAACACTTTATCACTTCAAAACAACTTGAATGAGAGAGAGAGAGAGAGAGAGAGAGAGAGAGAGAGAGAGAGAGAGAGAGAGAGAGAGGAAGAAGAAGATTGTTTAAAGGTCGTAGGAAACTATCCCAAGAGACCTTAAAGATCTACATGAAGAGGAGAGTTGAACTCAAGACCTGTTATTCAAGAGGGAAATGGCATAACCAACAATCTACCACACTTGGGTGATAGAAAAGTTATACCATTTTCCACACCCCCACACACACCCCCACACACACCCGAGGAGAAGATTGTTTTAACATCGTAGGAAACTATCCCAAGAGACCTTAAAGATCTATCCGACGAGGAGAGTTGAACTCAAGACCTGTTATTCAAGACGGAAATGGCATAACCAATCTACCACACTTGGGTGATAGAAATGTTATACCATTTTCCTCTTTTTATTAGCACACACACACCCCCACACACACCCGAGAAGAAGATTGTTTTAACGTCGTAGGAAACTATCCCAAGAGACCTTAAAGATCTATCGAACGAGGAGACTTGAACTCAAGACCTGTTATTCAAGAGGGAAATGGCATAATCAATCTACCACAGAGAGAGAGAGAGAGAGAGAGAGAGAGAGAGAGAGAGAGAGAGAGAGAGAGAGAGAGAGAGAGAGAGAGAGAGAGAGAGAGAAGAAGAAGAAGAAGAAGAAGAAGAAGGGAATTTTTAATGTTGTGGGAAACTATCCCAAGAGACCTCAAAGAGAGAGAGAGAGAATCCACGAGAGACATAGTGGTGGGGTTCCACTCCAAGACTGCAATGGCCCCAAAAGCATGGCTCCCCTTTCGATATTTCTTTCTTATTAATGATTCGCAAGGTATAATAGCCGAGGAGCACCTCCTCTGCACTGTAGTGCCAGAGAGGGCCCCCAAGGCTCATATTTAAAGGCCCAAAGCCAAAAAGCATCAGATAAAAGCTGACACCAAAAAAGTAGTTTCAGGATATCCATATAGGTGCCACATCATCATATTTTGAGGTTACAAACTCGTCTGACTTTGTTTTGGCCACTTTCGGATGCTTTAAATAAGCTTTCTTTGACTCTTAGCATTTTGAGGCCCCTCGGCCATTGATCTGTAACTTGGTCGGGTTAGGATTTTTCAATCCTGACCCCTTTTTATCTATAGGCTACTCGGCCGGTCTTGAGTAAGTTTGTAGATTGGAAAATCTCAACCCCTTTTTATCTGTAGGCCACTTGGCTGGTCTTCAGTAAGTTGGTAGGCCTTATGCTGCATCATCTTTTGCTAGGGTTTAGGCCCCTCGGTCGGGATTTGCAGGTTGGCTAGATCTTCACGGATTGCTTCAGCAGGTTGTGACATACCCCCCTCTTGAAAGAAAAGTAATCATCCGTGATTAGATTTGTGAACACAATCAAGTTAGCTCAAAAACATCCGAGGCTATCGTTGTTCCGAGATTCAATCAGTGTCTCATTCCATAACGATGTAACATAGATGATTATAGGTGGAAGTACAGGGTACAAGAGAGGAAAGAAAATCTGTGTGTGGCATAGAAGATTCTGGCTCTGACAAAGAGATTGACATGGATCACCTTTCTAGGAGCCAAACAAACGCAGTGATCAAATGCGTCTATGACCTTGATGCAGAAACCCTAGCCCTAAAACCCATCACATACCGCCTTCTAAAATCAAAGCAGTCGTCCTCGATTGCAGGACATAGCAGAGAAACAAAGCGATAAAAGAATGTCGGCACTTTTAACATTTACACAATTGAAATCCTATGAGTGATCATTCAGTCATGCATACTTGTGCAATGATGCCATTATGCATAAAAGGAATAAACTAGCTACAGACACCTACATTGCATCCGAAGATCTATCAATTGGCCAAAATAAAATCTTCATACTTTCAATCAAAGATAGAAAGTATATCATGGGTAAGTTTTCAACTCATGTCTCTTTAGGTCCGATCGTCCATCCAAAGTTTGTGGATAGTTACAATAGTGAATGTCATCCTCATGGTATGACGGACGTATCCCATCAGCTATACCATGTCAAATTCATAATTATAATCATAATCATCATTTGTCATAAACTCCTACCTATTTTATAAAACAAAACCGATTCTTATTGTCAATCGAAAATTTATCAAATTTATTTCTAAGCGCCATCGCTCTCAAATGCTCTCAGATGCATGTTCCTCGCTCCTATTACCTATTTTCTGCACACAAATAACAAGAGCTAAATACTAATTTTATACATGCTGAAATTTTCTGCAGAAACCTTAATTTGCTGTTGAAAACCCTAATTTTTCAAAGTTAAAAATATGTTCGTGTCAATACGTAGGGCTCATCGAGAGGATCAACTTTGACTTCTATTGCATATCCAAATTCTCAATTGTCGAAGAAATTTTTAGAGGCTCTGCAACACAAAAAACATCAAAAAGCATGTTTTTAGAGCTTTTTAGGGCAAAAATGAACTCATGTTTCTTCTTCTCCTCCTCATTGTTTCTTCTTTATCCAACTCCATCGCTTCCATCTATAAGTTGATGCAGGACCGATTAATCCGATCATTCGTCATGTTCTGCTTTTGTTACTCAACCAGATACATCAATTGTTGAACCACGGTCTGAGCATGAGTCTCCTCTGAATGCTTCTGGGTCGGTGAATTTTCCCCTTGTCCATTGTGATCTCCATGTTCTCCCTCCATGTTGTTAGGATCGTGCTTCGATTTGCAGAGGGCTGTTACCGTATACATGTGGTAGTGATGTGTGCGAACACACTAGGACCGCCGGGGCATTTTTTCCCTCTTTAGGAGGTTTTTTCCTCCCGTACATTATATATATGCCCATCACTCTAGGGCTATCTATCTTTCCATTGCACACCAAGTAACACACTCTCTATTGTGTGCCTTGAGCTTCCTTCGTCTTCTCCAAGCTGTGTTGCTCTGCAACCCTAATTCCAACAATTGGTATCAGAGCAGGTTGCATCCTCCCGAGCTTAGTCGTAGCTGCTCCAGCACACGCCTGCTCACTTTCTCTGATTATAGTGAGGTTTGGCGAGCGTTCGCAGGTCGACAAATATTTTGGGATAGCTTGAGAGCTGAGTCTGCTCAGATTTTTGATTCGGGCTCATTTCGGCCTCCATTTCTACTACAGACAGTACTGCACAGGCTATTTTGTCATTTTGTGCATAATTTTTTTCAGTGCCGTTTTCTGCATAACAGGTGCCTTACAGTCAGTCTACTACAGCTTGTGCTATATAGCATGTGTTGTTCCCGCTTCGTTTCTCCTCTTTTCGGGCAGTTTTCACATCAGGTGCAACATTTACCATGGCTGACAACAACACAGATATGTTCAAGACATTTGCTGTTGAGGACAACTTGGATGGGGACAATTACCCTATGTGGGGTTACATGATGTAACACGTTCTTGTGTCAAAGGGCGTTTGGAATATTGTGCAGGGCATTGATGTACGTCCTGTTTCTGAGGATGTAGGCGATGTTGAGGATCTTGCAGGTCTTGCTGCAATTAGAGTTGTTTTGCCTGCGGTAGAACAATCTCGTTGGGATGTAAAGGATGTGCAGGCCCATGCATTGATTGCGTTGTCTGTGAAGCGCACCATTGTTTCTCACATTCGTTCAGCAAAATCTGCAAAACAGAGGCTTGGGATATTTTGGCTGGTCTTTATGCAAGTCGCAATGAGGATGAAATTGCTTTGCTGCGTAAAGAGCTGGAGTCGAAGATTATGCATGAGGAAGATGATATGGACACTTTCCTTGCTGGTCTCAAGGATATCAATGAGCAACTTATTTCTGCAGGCGAAGTCATTTCAGACAGTTCCCTTGTGCAGACTGTCCTTGATGCCTATCCTGATTCTTACGAGACTTTCGCTAGTACTTGGAGACTTATGACCCAAGGAAATCCTGAAGTTATCAAGTTTGATGCATTGTGCACATTGCTGTTGTAAGAGTCACTTTCCAGGAAAAACAGGACTAGGCAGCGTGCAGTTGAACAGGCTTTTATTGCTTCTCAAAGAAAGGGTGGTAACAGTAATGCAGCCACTTCTTATGGTTCTGCTGCGAGTGGCAAAACTTCTGTTCCTAATACTTCTGCTGGCAGCAATTCGTCCAGAAATTCTGGTGATAACGGCAAAAAGAAGATGCGTTGCCATTATTGTAAAGCTAATGATCACTTGATCAAGTAGTGTCCTAAGTTGAAGGCAAAAGAGGCTAAGAAGAAAGAGGGTGGTTCCACTCCAAATGCTGGTTCCACTACAAATGCAGCCATTGTTGAGTCTTCTGTGAAAGGAGATTGTGATGCTGATGTTGATGCAGAATGGGCTTTTAGTGCAGAGTGCACTTACAATCCTACTGTCCATGATGCATGCTTGTCAGTTGCTGCAGATTCACATGTGTGGTCTTTTGACAGTGGTGCTACAAAGCACATTACCTCACATCGTGAATTGTTCACCTCTCTCGAGTATGTCCCTCATGGGAATTCAGTCACTTGTGCCAACAATGCCTCTTATCCAGTTCAGGGAGTTGGAAAGATTGTGCTTACTGTTGCAAATGGCAGTTCTTTCACACTTGTTGATGCACTTTATGTACCTGGGATCAAGAAGAATCTTTTGTTTGTACCTGCACTTGCTAGACTTGGACTTGTAGTCAATTTGTGGATGACAGATGTACAGTTCATGTTCTCAGTTTTGGTGATGAAATTGTCTTTTGTGCCGTGGGCTGTATAAGCTCACTTTGTATGACAAGTGTAGACAAAATTTTGCAAATGCAGTTGCAGATTCAAGGGCTATTTCAGATGCAAAACTTTGGCGTGCACGTTTTGGTCATCTGAATTTTGCCAGTTTGCTGCATTTACAGAAATCTGACATGGTTGCTTCTTTGCTGCCTCTTGAAGCACCTGTCAAACATGTTTGTGAAGGCTGTATTTTGGGTAAAATGCGTTCTAAGTTTCCAAAGGATGGTTCAGTTAGGGCCACATGCAGGTTGCAGCTTGTGCATAGTGATATTTATGGGCCCATACAAACACTGTCCTTCGGCAATTACCTGTACTTTGTGACTTTCGTTGATGATCACTCCAGGCATGCATGGGTATTTCCGCTTAAAGCGAAGTCTGAAGTTTTTATGTGCTTCAAACAATTTCTGGCTATGGCTGAAAATGTCTCGAAATGTACTATGGGGCCTGGGCACCCTTCGTTCCGATCAAGGGGGGGAGTATATGTCTCATGAATTCAATGCATTTCTGGCTAGTCGTGGGATAAAACACCAATGTACAGTGCTTTATACACCTCAACAAAATGGTGTTGCTCAGAGGAAAAACAGGTCACTTACGGAAATGGCACGATGTATGGTCAAAAGTCAAGCTTTGCCGCATTTTTTTTGGCTTGACGCTATCATGTGTGCCACTTATGTACTAAATAGGTGTCTGCTTTGCAGTCTATTACTCTATATGAAGCATGGCATGATAGAAAGCCTTCTATTGAGCACATGCGTGTTTTTGGTTGTTTGCCATATGCTTTGGTGCCACAAACACAACGTAGAAGATTGGATGATAAGGCTGTCAAATGTATTTTTGTTGATTATACTGCTGAAAGCAAAGGTTACAGGTTGTATCATCCGTAAACAAAGCGAATTTTGGTTTCATGGGATGTAGTGTTTGTGGAAGATTCTGTTCAGCCCTTGCTGTCATGTACTAGAGACAGTAATGTAACCTCACAGGACATTTATGACACTTTGTTGCCTCTTTTCAGTGGTGGAAATACGAATGTAAATTCCCATGAGGTAAATGTACAGCCTATGGGAGTTTCAGAAAATGTTATAGATCAGCCTATTACTGATGCAGATGTACAAGATGTACTTGATGAGGAAAGGGCTGAAAATGAGCAGGCTAGAGGTATGCTGGTGCACACTTTGCGTGACAGTAAATTGGATGCACCTTTGTCTAGTCGTACTCGTTCAAGCTCTCGCCATGCATCTTTTGCATCAGATTGTTATGCTTTGGCTGTGTCTAGCTTACATGATGTCGAGGAACCTCTGTCTTTTGATGAAGCACAAAATTCAGAAAATTGGATGGCTGCCATGCAATCAGAATATGATGCACTTATAGAAAATGATACATGGACTTTGTGTGATTTGCCTCCTGGCAAAAAGGCCATTGGTACGAAGTGGGGTTACAAGTTGAAACGCAAGCCGGATGGTGAGATCGATCGCCATAAGGCTTGACTTGTTGCAAAAGGTTATGCACAACAAAAAGGCATAGATTATGAAGAGACTTTTGCTCCCACTTGTCGTATGACTACTGTGCGTTTTCTATGTGCATTGGCAGCTCATTTTGATTGGGATGTATATCAATCAGACATTGTTACTGCTTTCTTGAATGGTGACATATTTGAGGAAGTTTATGTAACGCAGCCTCGCGGTTATGTCAAGAAAGGACAAGAGGACAAAGTGTGCAAATGTAACAAGGCTTTGTATGGATTGAAGCAATCTCCTCGTCCTTGGTATGAGAAAGCTGACAGTCATTTGGTCAAACAAGGCTTTCGTAACAGTCCAAGAGAAAGCACACTGTATGATTGATTGGGATGTACATCAATCAGACATTGTTACTGCTTTCTTGAATGGTGACATATTTGAGGAAGTTTATGTAACGCAGCCTCGCGGTTATGTCAAGAAAGGACAAGAGGACGAAGTGTGCAAATGTAACAAGGCTTTGTATAGATTGAAGCAATCTCCTCGTGCTTGGTATGAGAAAGCTGACAGTCATTTGGTCAAACAAGGCTTTCGTAACAGTCCAACAGAAAGCACACTGTATGTAAAGCGGGAGGGTGATGTACTTCTCATTGTGGTTCTTTATGTAGATGATTTGCTGATCACTGGACCAAACGAGAGGCATATTGCTGAATTTAAGGCTGATTTGAATGCTACTTTCAAGATGAAAGATTTGGGGCTGTTGCATCATTACTTGGGTATACAATTTAAGCAGTGTGATGGTGGTTTTGCCTTGTGTCAGAAAAGTTACATAGAGACATTGCTATGTAAGTTTGGACTTGAGGATTGCAAACCTATTGCCACTCCCATGGAAACAGGTTTGAAGTTGAGTCTACATGATGCTGGCGATCCTGCTGATGTCACTCTTTACCAAACTGCTATTGGTTGCCTCATTTATGTATGCAACACGAGGCCGGATATTCAATTTGCAGTCTCACAGGTCAGCAGATTTATGCATAGCCCAGGGTCTAAGCATTGGCAGGCTGTCAAGAGGATTTTCCGCTACCTTAGTGGCACTTTACATCTTGGCTTGTTTTATCCCAAGGGGGGATCATTGCCGCCAGACTTACATGCTTTTTCGGACTCAGATTGGGCTGGTTGTTTTGACACGCGAGTGTCCACATCAGGTTTTTGTTTCATGCTTGGAAGTTCATGTATATCATGGTTGAGCAAGAAGCAACCTACTGTGGCCACTTCGAGTTGTGAGGTTGAGTACATGGCAGTCTTCACAGCTACGGTTGAGTGTGTATGGCTCAGACGCCTTATGGCTGATTTGGGTGTTGGACAGGACACTGCCAACACTATCTACACTGACAGTCAGAGCGCATTGGCAGTTGCGAGGAACCCAGTTTTTCATGCTCGCACAAAGCACATTGAGGTGCATTACCACTATGTCAGGGAGAGGCTCTCTGCAGGAGAGATCAACTTGGCTTATGTGCCAACACAGGACAACCTTGCAGATCTTTTCACAAAGGCATTGTCTCGTGAGAAGCTCGAAGCTTTCCGCAAAGCTTTGGGCTTACTCCCCTTTGTGGACTGATCATGTCCTCAGGGCATGGCACTTCCCTTTACTCATGTGTCAGCTCTCGTTCACCGCATCACTCCAGGGGGATTTGTTACCATATACATGTGGTAGTGATGTTTGTGAATACACTAGGACCGCCGGGGCATTTTTTCCCTCTTTAGGAGGTTTTTTTCTGCCGTCCATTGTATATACGCCCATCACTCTAGGGCTATCTATCTTTCCATTGCACACCAAGTAACACACTCTCTATTGTGTGCCTTGAGCTTCCTTCGTCTTCTCCAAGTTGTGTGTGTTTCTCTGCAACCCTAATTCCAACAAGGGCAAGGAAGCAATCTGAGCATTGATACCACTGTAATTACTTCCGACGAGGGATCAAATAGAAAACACAGTGATAACTACAATCTGCAAAACTCTGCAACCCTATTATCACTTCAAAACAACTTGAATGAGAGAGAGAGAGAGAGAGAGAGAGAGAGAGAGAGAGAGAGAGAGAGAATCCACAGAAGAGACATGGAGTGGTGGAGTTCCACTCCCAGACTGCAATGGCCCCAAAATCCTGGTGTCCCTTTTAGTATTTCTTTCTTTATTGATGATTCGCCAAGAAGGTATAACAATTGGGGAGAACCTCCTTTGCAGCTTGCGCGCTGTAGAGTGCGAGAGAGGACCCCAAGGCTCATATCTAAAGGCCCAAAGCCAACAAGCATCAGATATGAAAAGTTGACACCAAAAAACTGTATCCTAAAATTTTGGAATTTTCTTAATAGTCCGTCTCAAATTCTGAGATGTTCGTACAGGTGCCACATCATCATACTTTGAGGTTTAAAATTGTCGACTTCGTTTTGACCACTTTTTGTAATATTTATAGCTAAGACTATAAATGAATAAAAATGATTTTTGTGCACATAAAACTAATTTATGAATTAATTGGTACCAATTAATAATTTAAAAGATGGGTAAGTTTTTCGGTGCAATGTGCCATCTTGGAAATTTATTGATTTCCGAATAGTATGATAAGTAGAATAACAGAGTGCGAACAAACACATGAATAAGATGGTGTCTCAAATTTTGTTCAAAAAGTCATATTTTTACTGTGGCCGCTCAAGAAAGTGGCCGGCCGTACACAGTATAATATTTTTACTGTGGTCGTCCAAGAAAGTGGCCGGTTGAACACAATATAATAATTTTATTGTGGCCGCCCGAGAAAGAGGCCGATCGGACACAATATAAGTACGTCTCGGCAGGAGTAGGCAGATTGAGTATGAAGGGTGTGGAAACAACAGAGTCAAACATTCTCCAGACTGGCGAGAAACCCACCCTTTAATACTCGTTTTTAAGCCTAAGGTTTAAAACCTTAAAATAATAAGTGGCCAGGCCACTATCAAAGGGTCAATTTTTATAACAATAAAGTAAGACTAAAAAACAGAATGTAGCGTGAGATTTTGGAAAGAAGGCCAACATAGAAATCCCTCCCTCTCTCTCTCTCTCTCTCTCTCTCTCTCTCTCTCTCTCTCTCATGCAGCACCATCTGGCAAAATTCACTCGCGTGGCCGCAAGTCACTACAGTGCTACCTATCTGAGAGGCTTTGGTAGAACACACACACACGTGCGCGCGCGCGCGCACACACACACACACACACACACACACACACACACACACACACACACACACAGAGTTTCTCTCTCAGCTCTCAACTCCAACCCTCTCTCTCAATCACGATCTTCATGCTTTCACTCTCTTGGAGGCGTGCAGAGGCTAAGGAGCGCACTCAGAGGTTGAGGGCAGCTTGCAGATGCTTGTGTGCGTCCCTTTGTGGATAGCCACACTCAGTCAAGTGCTTTGTTGGCTGTCCATACAGTTTTTCAGTTCTATAATAGTTCCTGACGCCAAATTTAAGCAAAGGCGATCTCGTTTCGCCACTCCGTAAGCAGGTAAATTATAGAAGTAATCACTCTCGCATAGAGGAATACAAAACAAGACAGAGATAGCTGTTTCCGGCTATAGGTACGATCGAATAGCATGCATTTCTTGCATGGAAAATGTTCCGGGATGGAGAACATTGCAAGTTGCTTCGGTTTGTGTTTGTACGATTAAGTTGATAAATTAATAGAAAATCTCCTGAAGGGGGTGGCGGGGGAGAGGGGACCAGCCCATCTTCTGGTCCCTAGTGTTGTGTCTCTTTGAATTACCTTTAGTTTTATTCTGTGTGCTTGAAGGAAGTGTAAGTGCTCGCTTCCGTTTCTATGATGTGGTATCTGTCACAAAGTGATGATGTGGCGTGCCCAATTGGAAGGAAAATGGCCGAGAGAACAAGGAGAAACTAAACTCAAAAGAGCTTGAAGAGTTTTGGATGTGAGGCCTAAAATAAGAGGCTAGGATTTTAAAACCTAACCCAACAAGTTGAACAAACTTAAGGAGCACCGGCCGTGGGGCCAAAAATTCTAAAGATCAGGCCAAACACCCTAAAGATCAAAAGCTTGACCTCTTGAAGTGTTTTCCGTAATTTGTGCTACCATGCTGAGGTGCTAGGTTGTACGGATTTCCATGAATTGTGCTGCTGATGCTGACATGGCAGGTTGTATGGATTTTCGCGTTTTGGGCTGTTGGCTGCTGGGTAGTTTTATGTGGTGCTTTTGAGAGCAATTTCTTTTAAGTGAAGTGCTTTTGAACCCGATGCTTTTGGGGCTTTGCTTTTGGGCATCCCTTGTAAGTTTATAAGTGCCCAGAGGGCCAGTGTTGGGAGAGCATCTAGATGTAGTCTCGGAGAGAGTTGGACCCTCGGGAGCTGTACTTTGTGATTTTAACAATATAGAAATACCACAAGGGGCGCCAGCCTATGGGCTAGTGCGTCTTGGCTCGGAACTCCATCGTGCTGTGTCGACTCTTCTCCTCTCACTCTATCTCTCGCGTCAAGTTCAGTGTTTTTGTAATTTTTTGTCTGTGTGTTGCTATTTATTTCTCGCTTGAAGTGTCCAAGCTTGTAAAACAGTGTTATCATAGCTCAAAAAAATGTTCTTCTACGGAGGACCGATATCTTTTGCAACACACATGGATTCTTGCGGAGAATCTGACAGAGACAACACCCCTTTGTGGGGAAATAAAGAAAAATGGAAACCCAGCGCGGGAATTGAAGAACTGATAGGGATTTAGGCAAATTTCCGGCAGTGAATTTTGCTCTCTCTCTCTCTCTCTCTCTAAGCTTAATGATTTTGAAGTTTATGTTGGTGTGTTGCTATTGATTTCTCGCTTGAAGTGTCCAAGCCTGTTACAATGGTATCAGAGCTCAGAAAGATTCGTCTTCTAGCAGCACACATTGATCCTCAAGGAGAATCTGACAGAGCAGTCGAGAGCTTTGTTTGTTAAAGAATCTTCGTGTCCCGATCCCGGACTTATTAGCCACTCCAACCCTTCGTCTATCGCGCATTGTGCGCGCTCCCGTCTTCATTGCTCTGTGTTAAGGGCATAAGCCATAAAGAATCATAGATTACACATGGGTTTTCGCGGAGAATCTCACAGAGTTAACAGCTTTTGGTGGGAAGCCAAAGAAAAGTTAAAATGGGGCGCGGGAATTGAAAAAAAGAACAAAGAATTGGGCAAATTTTTGGCAGGGAAGTTTGCCAGAGTGGAGTACAAACGTCAACTACAGGCTAACACGTGTGTTAAAAGATTGATGAAGTACTCCAGAGACCCAATGTTTGAGAAACACCAAGAATTACCCGATTGATGAGATTCGCTCGAGATGGCGTGAGGCCATTGATTCTCCTCTCAAGTCTGGAAGAAAGGACAGACAGGTGCAAAAAAGAGGAAGCTGTACTCGCAGAAAGAGCTAGACAAAATTCTTGAAAAGAAGATGAACTAGATAATGAAAGGCTTATAGCATTCTCGGAAGAAGAGGAAATCGATGGATTTCCCCGGTTATTTGGGCCGGAAGTCGAGTTTCGAGGTGGAAGTGTGCTCGTTTCAAGGATAACTCAGATTTTTAATCTCAGAGAGTTTTGACAGTTCGTCGTCCTCTAGTTCCAGAGAGGACGAGAAAAGGCGGAAGAAGCGGAGAAAATACACGAAAAGCAGATTTCTAAAAAAAAAAGTCATGGGAGGCCATCTAGCATTTTAGAAGAGGAGAGCTTGTCCTCTTTTGACAGTGAACAGATGAGCAAGAAGATGAAGGGGGTTAGGCCGTCAGTTTTGAGACTTATTCAGGCTACCAGGACACCCATCAAGCCCTTGAGTTTGTACGGTAGTTTGACGCCGCCTTCTCTGGAGGTTGTTTCACGGAACACTTCAAGGTGCGAAGGGCTACATCTTTCTTGAAAGGAGTTGCACAGACATGGTGCACTACTTTGTTGCTACGCAAAGAAGCACTTGTGACGTGAGTAAAATTCAAGAGAATTTTCACTTGAGCTTGGATATCAGACAAATATGAAAGAGATGTCATCACAACTTGGCATTAGTTGAGAATGATTAAGAAAGATACATTGGATGACTATTGCTAGAGGTTTTGGGATACTTATTTGCTAGTGTCTTCGTTTCGGAAGATTACTTTAAGAAACTAGATTGAGTGGCTTTGGTTGAGGTTTGCCAAAAAGAGTTTCAAGAGTATTGTTTGGAATAGAAGTCTGACTCTATTCAAAGACTTAAGAGATATGCTAAGCAAGGATTTGGGATGCATGCTGGCTCATTGACTTATCTTATGGATGGGATAGTATCCACCTCACCAGTGCAAGAGTCTTCCAATAAAGAGAATGAATTGGGGGAATCGAATGACATATCATCACATGATTCCAGAGCAGTAGGAGAATTAGAGGGTAACGCATCCGAGGAACTAAGGGAACCTAATGCAAGGTCATCAGAGGATTCCGGAGAAGAAAGAGGAAACTTATGAACCCAGTGAAAGAGCTTCTAGGGAAGGGTCTCATTCAACCTAATACGTCATTGTATTGTTCGCTAGTGCTATTAATTTTAAAGAAACATGGATCTTGGAGAATGTTCATTGACTACAGGGTTCTCAATAAAATCACCATCAGAACAAATTTCCTAGACTCAGGATCGATGATATACTAGATAGACTTGAGGGTTCTAGTTGTTTCAACATAATTGACTTGAAGAGTGGTTATCATCAGATCCAAACTTCTCTTGAGGATGTTTATAAGACAGCATTCAAGACGTCTCTTGGCTTATACGAGTATTTGGTGATGCCTTTCGATCTCACGAATACTCCTGCAACGTTTAACAGGATGATGGACGGGATTTTCATAGAGTATAGGTCATTTGTGGGCACCTTTTTTGATGATATTATCCTATTCTCCAAGAATGAGGTAGAACATCGACACCACCTGTTACAGGCTTTCGAGGCACTCAGGCAACGTCGGTTGGTGGTGTATGGGAAGAAGAGTGAGTTTTCTTACCCGAGATCCTCTTTTTGCGACACATCGTCTCTGCGGAGGGTGTCAAAATGGACCCGGCCAAGGTTGAGACCATCAGAGATTGGCCCGATTTGAAGAATGTCTGAAGCCTTTTGGGTTTGTGCTCTTACTACCGACGGTTCATTCGAAAGTTTGTGTAGATTTCTTCTCTTCTCCATGCTTTGACACAAAAAGGGGTTCCTTTCGCATAGGAATCATTTGAGATTGCAGCCTTCAAGACTCTCAAGGCCCAGTGTTGGTTTTGA
Source organism: Adiantum capillus-veneris (assembly GCF_014529385.1). Taxonomy (NCBI): domain Eukaryota; kingdom Viridiplantae; phylum Streptophyta; class Polypodiopsida; order Polypodiales; family Pteridaceae; genus Adiantum; species Adiantum capillus-veneris. The sequence continues at coordinate 151,112,882 of NC_140947.1, forward strand.
CAAACTTGCAGAATCTGCTTGAGGTACATTATGATGCCTGTGGTCGCAATTTGGGTGTGGTCTTAAGGCAGGAAGGCCATGTTGTAGCTTATGAGAGCAGAATATTTTCCAAACTAGAACGGGTTGCACAAATTTATGAGAAGGAGCTTTTGGCAGTTCTCCATGCTCTTGCTCAGTGGTGACACTTTCTACTTGGACCCGATTTTGCAGTGTTCACTGATCATGAGAGTTTGCGCTATTTCTTGTCTCCGAAATAGCTTTTCGACAAACAAATGCGGTGGGCATACATTTTGTCACAATTTCACTTTCAAATTGTGCATGATCAGGGACAGAAGAGTGTGGTGGCGGATGCACTCTCTCGTAAGCCTTTGGTTTTGGCTATTTCGGTCATCACCACACCTTCGAGGATATGGTAGATCAGTGCGCCATAGTATCTAGATTTTTGATGGACTGCAGAGTGGGGAAGCAATTGCGGGCTATTCACTCAAGGAAGGCTATCTGATGCGGAATAATTTTACACAAGCATTGAGAATTAAGGTTTTGAGACAGTGCCACTGTCCAATGGTTTCGGCCCACCAAGGCATTGAAAGGTGTGGAACTGTTTTTCTACTGGCCATGGCTCAAAAAGGATGTGGATGATTTTGTTCGTAGTTGTTTGATATGCCAAAAGATCAAGTTCGACATGCATAAGGCACCAGGAGTTTTACAACCTTTACCTAGCTGACCTTGGGAAAGTATAACAATGGATTTTATTTTTGATCTTCCCAAGACTCAGAGTGGGTATGATGACAGTTGGACAGTCATCGACAAATTTAATGAAGAGGCTCATTTTATTCCAGTCAAGAAGACAGTTAAGCCCGATTATTTGGCTAAACTGTTTGTCTCACAAATATTTCGGCTACATGGCATTCTGGAGTCTATAGTTTCAGATAGAGATCCCCATTTTACTATTTTGTTTTGGAGGGCAATCTGGGAGAATATTGGTACTCGGTTACAGTTCGCGTCCTCTTTCCATCCACAGACAGACGGGCAATTACAGATTGCGAATTCAGTAGTTCTGGACTTGTTGAAGTCTTACATTTTTGATTAGAAAGCTTAGTGAGAGAAGTTTTTTGCCCTTGGTGGAGTTTGCCTACAACAACACAGTACATACGTCTACGGGGAAGGTGCCAGTTGAGATAATTGAGGGTGCTAAGAAGGTTCCACCTATTCTAAGCACCTTGGATAAGATGTTTGAAGCGGATCAATATGTTCAGGATTTGGAGGCTGCTTTTTGCAAAGGTGCATGAGGCTCTTGAAAAGTCTCAAGCAAGGCATAAGAAGGCAGCGGACAAGCATCGATGTGACTTGCAATTGAAGGAAGATGATTGGGTGTTTCTACCGTTTGAGAAGGCACGCCTACAGAAACGAAAGGGTAAGGAGCGATTTTTCCAAAAGTTGAATATGAGATACTATGGCCCTTTCTTGATTGGGAAAAGATAAATGATGTATCCTTCAGAGTGAAGTTACCAGATACTTGGAAGATTCACAATGCATTTCTTATGAGTCTATTGAAACCTTTCAACGGTGAGGTGCCAGCGCACAGGGAGCCTGATCAGCAACGTGAAGTGGAAGAGATAGAGGAGATTCTCGTTCCAGAATAGATACTGGCTCATAAGGAAAGGAAAGTGAAAGGTAAAGTGATATGCCGATATAACTATCGAGCATTGGATATGAAATGGATGGAGGAGGAGGACCTAGCAGATACTCCTCATATTTTGGAACTTTACCTTGAGGCTTTTGGTCTAGCTTCGACTATTCCAAGAGTTACCGATGATCAATCTGGTGTGGTGCAGATTGCACAAGAAAGGAGTTACTCCGCTCCTTTGCCACAAATTGCCTTGATGGATCAAAGTCACTGATTCCTTTTCAGGTTTCAGGGGTACTGATGGGCTGACAGTATTCTACTGTATGACTTGAAGAACAGAAGTAGCTACAAATGGGATCCCGACGATTGAGACTGATGTGCCGATGGACAGGGTCGGCTAGCGAGGCTACCCACAGGTCCTAGGGCACAAGGAAAGAAAGGAAATGGAATCAGCTGGTAGATCGGAGAATTCCACATATCTAGATTGAGGTGCCAAGGACAGGGAGGCCTGCAGGCCTACCGACATGTCAAAGGACACTGAATAGGAAATTTTCTTGATTGAATTGAAGATGTGCTCTCGAGAAAGATGAAATGTCTGCAACATTTTGTTTGATGAATGATTTGAACTTAGTGCATCTAGACATCTGTCATATATTGGTGAGATCTGAATGTGATGCTTAAGTACTTAGTGCATCTTGACATCCGTTGTAGATCTGTGAGATCTAGATGTGATGCCTAAGCGAATGAAACTCTAGTGCATCAAGAGTTCTGGAAGGATGAGATA